>NC_137460.1:27918885-29118885 GCF_964235325.1 Thermobia domestica
GAGAGAGAGTTTGTGGATAGATTTAACCCTCTCTTAGTAAACAAATGATACAAGGTACTTAAAAGAATTTTTTTTAGTGGATACCACAAATGACAACTAGAAACGTACACAGCATCCTAATACAAGGTGATGTCACGAAATTAAGTAGCACTGCGAATATCTTATAATTATCCAAGATAGATGGCTGTCAAACATTATTGGAAAGACCTTAATCCAGCAATGAATCAAAAATTGTTGATAATGTATGTGATTTAAATATAAATAATCCTCACGACTACACTCATGTGATTCCAGTTCTCATTCTTGATATCCGAGCATTTGAGATTAAGAAATAAACGCTTATACCTTCTGAGAGATCATATGTTTAACACTGTAGCTGTAAGAATTTCTAAAAACAAACATAGTTAAACTGAAGTTTACTGTTCGTTTGTATAACTGGGTAAAATTTACTGTTATGTCAAGGTATAACAAACAGTTCTGAGAACTGGAAATATTTTAACAACCGGTTCAAACGAACCGGCGCGAATCGGCCGGATAGCACCACTGGTCGTTTCTCGCCATCTTTGACCGATGTCAAAAACTCGTTTCTCCCTTTCTTTAACCAATATAAAAAACTCGTTTCTCCCCATCTTTAACTAATATAAAAAACTCGTTTCTCGCTATCTTTAACCAATATTTAAAAAAAACTCGTTTCTTGTTATTTTTGACTGCTGTCAAAACTGGTATCTCGCTATCTTTCACTAGTGTCAAAAGTCATTTTGATTGAGTAATTGACTTATCAACGCCTAGATTTAACACTTTAAGCTAGAAATTTGAATTTTGGAAAGTACATAGGATTTGTGATGTAAGGTCCTACTAAAGAAATGAAATTAAGAAAATTCGAAAGGGGCGAAATGGGAGTTGCAATCTATATTTCGAATTTTTTAAGAATAGAAACATGACATTTGGTATTGGGAGTTTTATTTAAAATAATTAAGCACGTTCTTTATTTTTCGACTCTTGGCCCCCAAAAGGAAATTCTTGGATCTAGAGAAAAGAAATTTAGTTTCATTTAAAACAATTAAACACGTATTTAAAGTTTTTTTCTAAAAAAAAAATACTTGGTCTAGAAGGGAAGAAAGAGCGGTAGGTGGGGCTTCACTAATATTCCCAATTTTGACTTTCGTACGCGATTTGAGTTCAGAGTTCTGCCTGAAAAATACAGAAAGAGGAACGAGCTTCTCCTTGGCTAAGCGGCTAGCGTACGCGCCTTTGGCGCTGGAGACTCAGGTTCGATTCCCGGCGGGAGCTCATGTGGTTCGGATTCCACGTTAATCCGTAGGTCTACGTCCCACATAGTCTCGCTGCTGAACGGGACGTTAAACTCAAAATCAACAACAATCAACAACAGAAAGAGGAACGCAATACTGTATATTGTCCGTTTGCTGGTTCAAACATAATCCCACACTCCATATAATTCTTTTGCTGGAAATCGATGCTAAACTGTAAGTGAGAAAGTAAATACTATATTGGTATTTTCATTAACTTTTTTCCCTCATACGAAAACGTTAAGATGTATTTTTTTAAAAGAGAAAAATAATCTGGAATCAGATACGCAAGTCCTCATTGCGTGTAAACTTGAGTTAAGTGACTGTGAAAGTAACGCTAAAAGTTTTTGCTGCTCGGTGTATATGTAACACAAGATGCAACAAAGGAGCACAGCGTTACACTTGTACACATTCTTCAGATTCACATGTGTACATGTGTGTAAGCGAGGAAGGAGGTTTTTTAGTTGCCTTTTGGTGTGAGTAGAAAAGATAATGGGGGAAGCCTGCAGTGTGACGTGCTTCTGCTAAAATTAGCAGAGGTTTCGAGAGATGCAGGAAGAAAAGGGAAGAGCTCGTATGCGAAACACGCTCCCAATCCCCAACCAAAACTCTTTTGGACTTTGTAGTACAAAACTAAAGCAGACGACCGAACGGCACATATCGCCATTTCTGGCTCACGAGGAATTCCCACTGTGGATCCAGAGGGGGGTCACGGGGCAGGGCAGAGGAACGAACAGTGGTCCTGTTGCTGTTCCTGGCGATGAACTGGAAACTGTTTGGAAGAATCAACTAACTTCACCTGCCTCTGTCTTTTAGGTACCCTTTTTGCATTGTGTTTCAAGCCGCCGTTCCACTGCATTATAAGCTAACGCGAAATGTCTGTTTAAAAACTATATTGTGTAGTTAATTAAATTAACCTCTTTAAGTTGCCCAAGACACGCGGTCAAAGTTACTTAATAAACACATAGAGTTTTCTTTCGTTCCAGAAAACAGAACTAATCTACAACCTTGTACTCCCGAAAGGGGAGTAATTAACCGGCTAAAAAAATTTAGTTCATCACTCACTTAATTCCCTTGGCCAATTTCATATCAATTACTTGGTCTGTAAAATCTGAAATTAGTGATTTTTTGGACATTTTTTATTATTAGCTATTTCTTTTAAATCTTATTTCTCATACGGAAGTAATAGATAGAATTTTACTGTATCTATGTGCTGATTCCAGAATTTGGTCAAGAGAACTACAGTTGTTCCAGAATCATTTGTCAAATTTATACTATTAACAAATGCATAAGGTCCGTTTTATCCTGTGTAAGTTTGGAATTCAAAGTTCAAGGGGGTTCCGACTATATTAAACAGCTCGGTTGTTCATTACAATTCTTCATTTTAATGCAATTTTGTTCAGAAAGTATATCAGTGAACACTGTGACTTCAACGAAACTTTCCACTGAAATTGTGATTTTAGTGGAACTTACCATTCAAAATACATTTTCGTTGAAACATTACACTGAGCGTATCACTTCAGTGCAGGTGCGGATTCAGGACGGACTTCTGGGGATGGGGACGGTGGGTTGTAATACCGCTACTTATAGCTACTTTTTTAAAGGTCCAAAATCTGGGATGGGCTTTATAAGAAAGTTTCTTCTTCTATGTGTGTGTGTGTGGGGGGGGGGGGGGGGAGGGAGATGGAAATTGCAAGAAGATGGAAACAATCTAGAATTTCAAACTTTAACATCATAATAACAGAGTATACTATTTACAGTACTCAATGAATACATGTCTCAGATAATTTTTACATTCCTTTACTTGTGGCGATGGTTTACTTTGAAGTGACTACATTCAACGAACGTAAAAAGTTCGTTACTCAATTCTCTATGTCTGTGTGTCTGTCTGCCTTTCCGTCTGTCTGTTATTTGCGATTTTCTCAATCTTGGACCCTGCACTCGACGGAGCATCAAAAACTATCTGAAGAAGTGATTAAATTTTTCACATCAATCTTACCGTTCCTGAGATATTGGCCAAAAATGGCCGATTTCCAGAGATTTAAGGAGCCATATCTCGGGAACCGTAAGTCATAGAGAGATGATATTGGTGTTGATCAATACCTAAGAGGGTGGTAAATATTTTGGTACCAAACAGTAACCGGTGGCTACTGATGAACTGTCTATTGGTCAACTGGCCACAGTTCCCCAGATATTTGGCCAAAAAGTTCGAATTTCGGGATATTTGAGGAGTCATATCTCGGGAACTGTAAGTCATGATTTTTTGCGAGAAACAGAACAAGGTGAGGATAGAAAGATTTACATCTAGGAACAATGACAGTTATCCTTCCCGCTCCATCTCTCCATTCTTTTTAAGTTCGTTCTATCAATGCTCTTGGAACATTCTCAACTGGTTTTATTTTTTAACCATTAAATTTATAACAAACATTACAAATTTCATTAAATGTTCTATGGACAATAATAATAAGTTTAACAAGGCCATCATCACCATGAACAATTGAATAATTCAATATTAATTGTGTACAATATATTGCTGAAGTTGACTGGGACTAAAAGTCTGCAACTTGTATAATAATACGTAATAAAGTAAAGTTCAATTTATTTTGAGAACTACGCATGAATATCCTCAAGAATCCAATTTATTTCAGCTCCATAACGTGTATGAACTTTTAACTTTATAAAAGGTAAAATGTTTTGGTCAGCTTTCTCGAAAAATGAGCATCGGGTATTACATTCAATTATATCGGTTCATTCAACTTAAGAGATTTATCAATTGCTACGTCTCATCTTTGTTTTTGTTTTTGTTTTTTATACATTAAACGCTTTGTATCTCATGTAGAACAATATGTCATCAGTTTTAAAGACACTTTTATTCAATTTTTGATTTGGTATTGTTGTATAATTTAATTTAATTTATTTATTTAATTAAATTAAATTAAATTTATTTTTTGTTAAGGATAAAAAACAGGAACTTGGGTGATTTTCGCTCACTTGCATAAAAAAAACAACTGGGAATAATACACTCTCCGGGGTATTTCCAGTTATTATACACATGCAATATATATTTAGAATATCAATCAGCTCGTCTTGACGAAGGAAAGCGATCTGTACAGGAATTAGTCACTTCCGATCTACAGTACCTAATACAATTCCCGGTGGTCACGTGTTCCCAGCCGTTACACACATGCAACATGTATATCAATCAACTTGTCTTGACGAAAGAAAGGAATCGGTACCAGAATTGGAGACTTTCGATTTACGGTACTTAATACGGTTTCCAGGGGTGACGTGTATCCAGGGATTACCTAAGCATATCAAGCAACTGGTCTTGACGAAAGAAAGGTGATTGGGATCAAATTTGGTTACTTTCGGTACAGTGTATTTAACACATTTTCAGGGGTTCAATGACGGCACACATGCAACATATAGGTATCAATAAACTCGTCTTGAGGAAGGAAAGCGATCTGTAACGGAATTGATCACTTCCGATCAATCACTTCCGATGCAGGCGCCTAATACAGTTTCCAGGGGTAGGGTATTTCAAGCGATTGCACACATGCAATATGTACCGGAAGTGACAAATCCCAGTCCCTATCGCTTTGTTTCATCATGACAAGTTGATCGATATATGTGTTGCATGTGTGGAATTGCTGGAAATTCATCACCCCGGAAACTGTATTAGGTACCGTGTACCGGAAGTACCGATCGCTTTTTCGTCAAAACGAGTTGATTGATATATATGCTGCATGTGTGCAATCGCTGAAAATACTAGATACCCTGGAAACTGCATTATTTCCAAACTTTTTAATTTAAAAATGAGAACTGAATAACATGATCTTTTATGGAGAGTCCCGACACCAAATAAAAAAAGTGAAAACAATAACTAACTATTTGTGTATAATGAAGCTGGGAAGCGTTTCTTAATTAACGTATACGAGCCTTATCAGGACTATTTGGCGGGAGAGGCGCTATTAACATATCAGGACATGGGCTCGTGTACAGTTTTCTTTTTTTCTTTAAAAAGAAATCTGATTAACACACACATACACACACACACCAGAGATAGACAAAGAGATGCGAGAGAATCAAACTTCAGAGGTGAATGCTTGGCACAGTGGCCGGCAGTATCCCTGGCGTCGATCCAGCCCTCACAGGATCACTGACACTAGCTGATCCAAGCGGCGCGGCGCTACCACCAAGGCTCGAGAAAAGAACGTAAAGCAGTGTGAGCCGGGTACCCAAACACTCCTATCCAAACTTCTTCAAGAAAGAAGAAGAAGAAGAAGAAGAGAAGAGACAACAAATGACGTCATTTGCCACGTGGCATATCAAGAGAGAACGAGAGAGTAGAAGCTACAGGAATTTTTCTCTAAAGTTCTTCCGATGCGTCCAAACATCACACATGCTCGCAAGCATATGTAATCAATTTTCCGAAGGAGAGAACCTTATATCAAAAGGCTCCTTTCATATATATATAACAGGCCAGCGCCAACACATATTTTCTCCCCTGCACCTGCACAAGTTTATCTCGCTTCCTTCTCCCTATACTCCACTGTTATTGCTATTATTAATACATTCTTTGAGGTAAATGCATACATTCCCCTTCTACTGATCTACACACACGAATATATACTCACACACTCATACAAAACATACCACCGGAGGTAGCTTCATTCTTAAGTTTATTCCATTCCATCCATGGGAGCCAAGAATTCTTAATATTATGATATGATGAATGACACCAATTAGAGATAATAGCTGTATCTGACGCCAAATGTGTGCTAGTTTCCTTATATTTTGTTCTAAGTCTTCAGTTCTATTGAGGGTTTAATATTAGATATTATGCAATATCTCAAAATGCTAAATATTTTGATTAGTACTCAAAATATTTAGCAAATGATAAATCGACATACTACGTAATATATTATTCCATTAGAGACTATATTTGACACTGCCCAGGCTTATTCTTTTTTTAAAAAAAAGAAATGAATTACAATAGTCAAACTTCTTTATCTTCTTCAGATTTTTGCTAATGAGTCAAGTCCTTTTTGTTTTCTTAATAGGAAATGTATTAACAAAATAGAGCACGCTTGTGTCACTCACTCCTTCTAATTCAGAGAGGCTGCGCTGGGTCAGTGATAGAGTGAATATTTCTGGTGCGTGAGGTTCTGGTTCGATTCCAGCTCGCTGCAAATGGGTTTTCTGGTGGGCAAATACGGTGTGTCTGTAGGTTTTCTCGGGGTTCTCCCGTTTTCTTCCTCTTTTTCATTCCACAAAAACTGAAAGATTTCATTTCACTTTTATTTCTCGTCTAATTCAAACTGCCTTCGTACGTAAATAGTGTAAAAAGTTTACAATAAAGCATTAAACAGGATTGTGCCAGAAATCTTAGGCCTAAACTATACAGACGCTGTAAACGTGATGTTGGCAACGCGGAAAAGTGAGCGTTATTTTGTCCAACGGTAAATACATAACGTTGCTAACGCGATACTAGTGTCATAACCAGGTTATACGGTGCGTTTTATGCGTATCAGCGTTGATTTTTTTTAAACAATATTAATTTTCCATTTCAGTTGTAGATATAGACACTGTGCAAAATGGGATGTATGGGGGCTCATGTCCTAATAACCGAGTGGTTAGAAAATGATACTGACCGGGAAATTAAAAAATGCTGCTTGTTGATTAAATAAACTTTTCGGGGTCAAAAGTAAACTACGCTGCAATATATCTGCTTCGACAGAACAGCGCAACCTCTGTTAGTAGTGAAGACAAAATGTGTCTCGTCGACAGTGCTTCTATAGTCAAGCTTTCCCCTCTAAAGCCACCGCTGTTGTTTGCTAAAACTTTCGGTTAGCCGTTCTCGCTTCGCGTTAAAAGCAATCGCATGGTGGATCCAATGGTATAGTAATCGTTTCAATCGGCTAACGTTAACGCTGTGTTGTTGACACAACATTCATAGCGTTCATATAGCCAAGGACTTAAATACTGTATACACAAACTCTAACATGAAGAAATTGTATTGAACTCAGTACACGCAATTCCTGAAGTACATAATTATTAAAAAACGATCAACAGTCAGAAGTCTTAAAGAATTGCTCGGAGTTTAAGAATTTCTGCATTTTACTACTTACGAATATCATCGGTATTCTAGAACTATTCCCACGTTTAGTTGATTGGTTGTTCTCATCCAAACACTCACGAGAAGTGGACCTATAGCTTAGCGTCAAATCCGAACTACATGATTTCCACTTGGGGTTAAATAAGGGTCTCCAGCTCAGAAGGCGTGTGTATTAACCATATACGGTAGTTCCAAAAGATCTTCCATTCCATTGTTTAGTTCTCTATCAGTGTTGAACGTTTAGTGCGTGTGTATTTGGTGTACGTCCGTCTCGGGTGCGTCACTTATGATCATTGGATAATATACGAGGGTAGGTAAAAAATAACCGTAATGTAGCCATAACTTTTCATATATTGTTCATGCTGACCTCTGTTCTCGTTTATTTTGTTATACTGTTGTGGTCATGCTACGAAATTTTGATCTTAATTCCTTCATTTGCCTTCCTTTTGTTGGGGATAGATCATGTGACTTTATGAAACCCAAGTCTGTTGTGGATTATTTCGCACGCAAAACCAGACTATGTGACACTTCATCAATAGTCATTCGTCTGTCTAACAGAACCATGTCACGTGCACGCTCAAAGTTGTTATCATTTGTGGCCGTAGATAGTCGTTCGGCTCTTTCCTCGTGCATAACACTTGTGCAAACATTTTTCAATCCATTCGTAGACACTGTTTGCGTATTGTGCCGAAAGTCTTTGATGTGCAGGTGTGCGGTCCCTGATACACTTTCCGAACACAAAAACCGGATCACTGCACGTTATTCCTCTTTAGTGCAAACTTCTAATGGAGCGGCCATGATCTATCTGCAACAAAAGGAAGACAAATGAAAGAATTAGGATCAAACTTTTATAACATGACCAAAACAGCATAACAATAAAATAAACGAAAACAGGTCAACATGAACAATATAAGCGAAGTTATAGCTACATTGCGAATAATTTTTGACTTACTCTCGTAATTAACAAGTAAGGAATTTGGAACAAAAGAAAGGTAGATATAACAGTGACAGAAACTGGTGTACTGACCACATATCATTGAGTTAAAGGTCATTATTAAATTCTTTCGGTACCTAAATATATTGTTTATTCATGAGAGTAATTCGGATATTGTTTATCCATGAGTCAACGCTCGGATTTCGTTGTGTAAATATACAGTAACTGGCATTTACCATTCCATAAAAATCAAAAACTTGTTTTCTTTTAGTCTCTTTTTATTTATTTTTTTCCAAAAAAAAAAAAAAAACAACATACTCCTGTATAAGCAGAACGTTATGACATAAACTGTTTCATTTCTGCCGACTGCTACAGTTCAATAGCAATCGACCTGTTTTTTATTGTTCAAGTTATCGAACTAATCGTTCAGCAGATCGATTAAGATTTATCTATAACTATTTTATCAGGTCTTGTTTCCATGTTGTCAAACTAAAGATGACAACACAGTCAGCAAGGCTAGATAATAATACATAGAAACCACCATCAAGTAACAGCTTCACACAATAGCTGTGTCTTCATCACACTTTCACTCCTCTCCTAGGAGTGGATGAAGACACAGTTATCATGTGAAGCTGGTACTTGATGGTATTTAGCAATAATTTTAATAAATATATAAATTTAGGAAGTATCTAAGTATATTGTTTCAACATGTTCATTTCTTTGCTGAAAGCTGATATTATTGATGTTTAAGTGGTTACGTTATCACATATTATGTAGCGTAGTTTTAGTAACATAGTACAACAGCGAAAATGAAATAATGTAAAAGACGTGGAGAAAAAGTGAAACCTTACGGTACACATAATAATTGAAACTTGAATGACACGATGAAGAGTATTTTATCACAATAGAGCAAAGAATTCAAAATAGCTTATTATAACATTAAAAGCAGTTATTGGATGTAGGTTTTTTATTAAAGAAAATAGATAGCTGAAAAATCAGACGTTGTAATATGTCTTCACTGTATCGGGTAAAACAAAAGAAGTGTATTAAAATGGTATAATGTTACATTAAATGCCTTATAATCTTGTATTAGTTCAAGTAGCTTACGATTCTGATTATTGTAAGGATATTGTCTTATTTCCAGGCTATTTTGTTCTATTCCCCTCGGTGGCTATGGAAGCACTGGGAAGCGGGGAAGATTCATGCACTCATGATGGACTTGGATGTTGGAATTTGCTCTGAGATCGAGAAGAAACAGAAGAAGAAGCTGTTACTAGATTACTTGGTGGAAAACCTGAAAAACCACAATTGGTGGGCTTACCGATATTTCTTCTGTGAACTTCTTGCTCTTTGCAATGTCATTGGTAAGTATGAGAAAGATACTAACACCTTAAAATAATCATGTAAGTTCGTTTTTCATTGCATGGAACGTTCCTACATATCATTTATTTTTTATATATATGTTATTTTTTCACGTTGACTTATGAAGCTTCCTTCTTCGTTTTCGTCTTTTACCTCTTAAGTGGGATCAATGTTTCTGATAAGTCTTCTCCATAAAGCTATGTCCAGAAATTCTTCCACTGTTAGATCTTTTTTTCTTTAACCCTTTGAATCCCAGTCCTGTAGATAGAGTGCAGAACCTCATGACCATACTAAGTGGAGACCATTAGGCAACAAACAGTGCAAACAAATCACCAATCACATTGGTTGCTAACACCATAATTATTTTAAAATTATTGCAATTAATATTTGGGTCTCCTGTAGCCTAGTGGTTATAGCGTTGGTCTCATTGGAACATCATCTGACGAACTATAACCCTCCAGTTCCTCAGAACAGAAACACACGTCTCATAAATTGCAGGAGTTCGTACTCTCAGCAACAGATGGCATAACGATCGTGCTTTACACATCGCTTGCAAAGGACACGTGCTCTAACAATGTCACAACATCACGTGGACTTAGGTCCTCCCGATCAGAATCATTCGTACATTTTCGTGACTATTACCATGCAGGGATGTTTCATCTTCAGCCGTTGGAGTCAGTTACGTACAGGCCGTAGGCAGTGGTAGAGAAGAATGCAGGCTCGACTACATACGGGCCGTACGTAATAGTAGTCAAGCGTTTTAGTTATTCCTCAAGGCTGTCACAAGCCCATACGTGGTGTGTTCATTAAGAAACCGATACGGTCAGATGGTAAACATACGGTTTTACCAGTAGTAGCGTGGTTGAGTGATATTGTGCGCAGGAAGAGACCTGAATTGTGAGAGAACCAAACTTGAATGGTGATCTGTGTGAACGTACCTACTAACGCTCCGCTCCTCATCCGCAGTTATCTAGCAAAACATCAGATTTCCGCTGTGCCCCCTCTACCCTATTCTTCAGACTTAACCCAGCATACGTATTCCTATGTCCCAAACTTAAAATCACTTAGAAACGTCGTTTCCAAACCATAGAGGAGATCCAAGACAAAGCAACAAGAGACCTGCGCACATCCCAGAAAGTACGTTCAAGAAAACTTTCGAAAAACTAAAGAAAGGTTGGGAGCGGTGTAGTGTCAGTAGAGAGGGCTATTTTGAGAGGAACAGTGATTAAAATGTTGTACGATGAGCAATAAAGATGTTTTAGCAAAAGTTCGGTTTCATTCTGAACACACCTCGTGTAAGTATCAAGTGTATGAGAGTTTCTGTTTCAAACTCATGCCTTCACTTATATAAACTACAGTGACATTTTTTAAACTTGAAATACCACTCTTTAAAATGGATTTCCTTTCCCCAAATATCATCTAGTGCACTGGATATTTTCTTTTACTACCATATGTCATACGTCACATGTTACAGTCATAAGAATATCGACGTCTCTTGAGAAAATACCACACACTGCTTATTGTAATGGTAATTCAATTCAACTTCCAAAACAATATGCATATGCCATTTATTAAGGCCCGTTACACAGTCAAGCGGAGCTCCGCGCTCCGTCTTCCGCCCTCCGCACTACGCGTGTGTGCTTACACAGTCATCCGTAGCTACGCGCCACGCGTCACGTGATTATATACAGGATTCTTCTCAATCAGTGTTGCGAGTCAACATGAGAAGTTCGAAACGACAATAGTGGCATCTTAATATTTCTGTAAGAAGAGAAAACGAAGATCACAGAAAAATAAATGTCTCAAGATTCATCCCTTAGTTTCTCAAAGAAGTCTGAAGGGAGCTTTTGTGTCTGTGTATATAGATTTGCGAGAAGACGAGAAGTACTTCAATAATTTCCGTACGTCAATCCAGTCGTTCGATGACCTAATTGAAAAAATTCCATCGAAATTATAAAAATGTAGTTTCAATAGGATCCATATACATAGGCTCTTAAAATACAGCACTTTCCTTTAAAAAATGTCATGATACTGTTTTTTAACAAATGAAAATAACGAATATTTGTACATTTGGTTAGAACTTCACATCCAATCACTTTTCATCCAATCAACTATTTAATAATAGAGATAAATTATTTGCCTCAATTTATCTTTCTTCATTGTCCATACCTTCATTTTTACAAAAAAAATCTTTTACATATCTTGTTCCATGCCTGTTCATGAATGTCACGCTTTTTGTATTCCTCACAAGAGGGATCCCATTAACATGGTGTTAATTTAACCTCCGTGATAATTGAAACTGAAACTGAAATTTGAAATTTGTTGAAAGAAAGTCGAAAAATTACAATAGTCACGTACTGTTAACAGTGGTACATTAGAGGCACCACATGTACAGTTCCAATTAAGCAAAGACATTAATTGGAAGTTCCAATTAAACGAAGACATTATAGCTAAATTAAAAATAACACTTAAAAAATATGAAAATAGTATTATAGAACAATATAAAATATTATTTAGCAACTCACTACCAAAAATAAGAAAATAAATCTGGATTAATTTTCATTTTGCTTTTGCTACCATGCACGTTTCTTTTTAAATTTTAAAGAGAAGTGGCTGCTCCGCGTGCGGAGTTCCGCTTGACTATGTAAGCACCCATTTGCTCAATGGCTTAATCTGCCTCGCGGAGCGCGGATAGGGCCAGGCGGAGGCCTCCGCGTGACTTTGTATGCACCCATAAGAATCAATAGAACAGTCTTGCCATGCGGGACTCCGCGCGCGGAGCTCTGCGTGACTGTGTAACGGGCCTAATTTGTACATACTTCCTATGGACTCACTATCGTCAAATTTAAAATGTCACATTATAGTCAAAGTTGATAATCTCCCCTGTTGGATTCGCCTCTTCTCTTCCAAGTCAGTACTGTTCCTTCTATGCTCTAACGATTGGTTGACTTGGTGAAGGTCTTTCTGATTCGTTGATTTAGAGTTGATTCTTCCTGATTGGTTGACTTGAACGTCTGTTTCAGCAACAAGGTTGTGTGCGACGTGGAGTTACAATTTAACATAGAATTCTAATCATACGAAGTCCTACCGCGAATCAGATCTGTGGCTTTTCGTTTCGCCCAACAAGCTACATTATGATAGATACAATTATGATAGATATATAATAAGATTTATATCCACCACTTTAGGGGAAGTGAGGTTCCTTGTTTTACCTAAACCTTGTTTCGTCTAAAATGTACAAACACTAGATAATTTTGGAATTAGAGCTAGAGGGAAATTACGAAAGTAAATTTACTACTCTATGAAAAACTAACACACACACACACACACACACACACATATATATATATATATATGTGTGTGTGTGTGTGTGTGTGTTATTGATAACCCTGCCAGGAGATAAAGGGCTATCTAACTTCCAAATAGGTGACAAACATGTGTATTTGGATCTGGTAGTGTACGTGGTACCTCAACATGATGAAAAGAGTAGTCCTGAAGGGATGGAATTATCGGGGAAGAGCAGAGTTCACAACTCTTTTCCCCAAATGATCAACTACGCGCACCATGGGTCCGGGAGGAGATATCTTGTATCTCAATGTGTATGTACAGTAGTATTTCAACACATAAATGAGAGCCAGTGACATATTGGTTGGATGATACTACTGTGTTGGAGAAGGCCTCAATTCTAAATGGGAAAAAGCCAATCGAAAACTGAGGAAAGTTGCCGACCCCAGTCGAAAAAACTCTGATCAGATTAAGAACAGTTATCAAAGCCAAGTGGTTTCAAGATACGAAGCATTGAATTCAAGATGATATAGAGAATATCTGGACGTTTTCACGGTACCTCTAAGCGATGGGCTGTGGCCATTTAATGGTAGAGATAGGAGGACGCGGAAATATCAAGCCTCTCGAGTTCGCCTGAAGCTCCCGGATTTAAGTTGGACTCGTTTGAATTGTGTTTATACCGTAGAATTCGGTAGATTGTACTCGTACTTCCGGGACATGAACTCTCCGTATAACGCTCAGGCGTCATATCTGTAGACTATGACTTGCTAGAAAGGCTGACTCGACCAATAGGTCAACTAATAGGCACTTAGGATCTAATCTAGACGCGCAGTGGGCGTATCTCACTCCCCTAATGTGAATTAGGCGTTACACGTCAAATGGCAACAAGGTCGAGGGACAAACCGTAAAGATGCACTGGAAGCACGGGGACTTAGAAGTTCAGGTTGAGGAAATATGAGCCGGTACTAAATTATAAAGTAGGCCCACAGGCAATACTTCGTCCATCAGGCGAAACAAGCGTGTCAATATTTCACTATCCATCTAACATTATCAATATTTTTATTACATGTATATTGATCTCACTAATCTCGTTCACTCAGAAACTCACTCTCTTTCTACTTCTTAACAATCGTGAGCGATGTAGAGAAGTTTTGTTCTTTTTTGGAGTAAGTACGGAAATGTTGATTTATAGGTATTCTAGTTTGGTTTGGCGATTTGTCTTGAGAAGTGTCAGAGTTTGATAGTTGATGATGACGAGTATGATGATGATGATGGTGTTGTCTACTAATTTTTTATAAATTGTCAATCGAATTGGTACCTCAAGTTCACTTAAGTGTGGACATGAAAACACACATTTTTTTATTTGTGTGACATTTTTAGTGATGATTTGGGAAGGTCAGGTATACTCTTTTGGTGAGGACGGAAGAAGTAATTGGTCGCACAAAATACTATTTTGTTCCACATTACATGGAAACTGATGAGTGTGTCCACATCGATATCAGACTAATTTCGCCAGACAGTTTCGAGTGTAATGGCCGTACTTACAGCAAATCAGCAGCGCGATTGCCTTCTACGATAAATGTTCTGTAGGATGATTCCCACTTGAATCAGTGTATTGACTCGATACAGATTCAGAGTCTACAGGCATATGAGGCAAACGGAGTCCTTGTTGAATTGGATTCTAGTAACATTAGTGAAAGATATATTTTGTAGTGGTTATTCCTGAATAATATTTTCCAACTTTGACAGCAAAATATATCGCAGTGATCACACTACTAAATGTAGAATTTGACTGTCAGTCAATATCGCGCTTACTGGTCTTATTAAACTACACGCTCACCTGCCGCTGCATTTATGTTGATATTTCTTGAGCGCAAGTTACTAATTTGTGCACTTAGACTCATCTGGCAGAAGCAGAAAATAAAACAAAATTAAAAGTAAAGCAATATTGAAGTTAAGACGCAGAAGAAAATCGGTGAACAGTATAGGAGTCCAAATTAAGAACAATCACTGACATCTGTGTTATATTCTTTGCTTGACAAATGTACAAAACAAATTAATCCCGGAAACGCTTTGTACACAGAAAAGAAAATAGAATATTTTTCTTACAATTTACTTTAAAGTTCTAGCAATGAGATCGTTTGGTCCTTCGTCTAAACAACAAAGTTTAGGTTAGATGTGTGCTATTTATTGCCACGTAACACATATCCAAACCCATGAGAAAATGTAAAATTAACCTGAAATGTTGATAAATTGACAGGGATTAACGTGTAAGCCGTTTGCTGTTGGTCTGTATAAATTTGCCGTTGACTGGCCTATCAATCAGAGACGAACTGGTATTTATCACTATCTGTTACACATTTTAGAGGTTATCCTAAGCATTATTTTCAGTTGGCTGGGCGCGAAGTTTCTTTTAGGAGCAGACAAGCTTCTTCCATTTCCTCTTTTTTTAAAAAAGTTTTTTTTTTTCATTTTTGTTGTTAAATTTTCCTTTCGTCTTCTCTTCCTTTTGACGTGAAGACAGTAGTTTTGTTTGGCAACATTTTCTGGGTCTTGATCGAGAACCACACACACACACACACACAAGCGAAAGGAGAGAATGTATATGTGAGTGTGTGTGTGTGTGTGTGTATGTATATGTATGTCGTTTGCCGTTTGGTCTCAACCAGTCAGCTTGGCCTAGATTACTCTTTACAGAACACAACACTTTCCTCGGCCTGGGTAACACAACGAGTGGTGCCCTGTTCAGACCGTCAACTGATGCGAAGGATAACACTTTTGTATGATACAGTTCACATATTACACAATGGCATTATTAGGCTTTTCATGTTTATGTGTTCGGAAAAAATATAATTTCCATTTCATTTGGTTTTCTTAAAGTATTTTTGATATACATGAACAAACGAAAGAAAGAAATAAAGATCACGAAGTGAGTTTTAAATAACTCGAAAAAAAATAGCATGGATAAAAGTATGGAAGGCTGTGGGATCATGGTACAGTGAAATACCTTGCATAAGCGTTTGTTTTATTATTACACAGATATTTATGAATTTCGAAAGGTTTGCCAATTCATTTTTCTAAATTGCGAATTAACACTAGTAAACAACACACATGTATAAATAGGTGGAAATACTGTGTAAGTCGAGTCAAGTTTTGGTTTGTGCTTCATAACAACATGACAAACGGGGAGCACCGTGGCTCAATTGTAGAATACTCACCTCTTACAAGAGGAATCTCTGGTTCCATCTCCGGTCGTATGAAATTATGGTGAATAAAATCGTGTCTGTGGGATGTCTCGGGCTTCTCCCGTTTCCTTTATATTTCTCATCAATTCATTTTATAATTCACTTTCACCGTCCCTTTTTACTTACAGGGCGTAACAGTAGGACGTAAAACTGAAATATTTAATTTTCATTTGTTATTAAAGCATTGTATTCTATGGGACATTTTGTGATGTGTGAGTTACCAATAGAATCATGCAATATGAAACATGACTGTCGTCATATGCAAACTAGCTACTGGTAAGACAAAGATATTGCTCAATCATTGATAATGTACTTGAGGAATGCCTTGCTCGTAGTTCAGGAACATACTACAGTTTTCTCCGTTTCTTTCGAGAGCTCCGTTTCTTTCGAGGCTATGCCGATAGCGTACGCACTTTTGGCGCGAGAGACCCGGGTTCGATTCCCGGTAGGAGCTGATATTGTTCGGATCCCACATTAAGCTGTACGTTCACGCCTCATATGACCTCATTGCTAAAATGGACGCTAAGTTTAAATCAAACCAAATCTGTTTCTTTCGAATTCAGTGAAATGTGCTTGCTATACATTGTTATTCGATGGAATGATTCAACTGAACAGATGTTTTATTTTTTTAAAAAACAAGTTTCAGGCCCGTAGCCAGCCCAAAATGTAGGGAGGGCCCGGCTGAAGTTAGGGGGGGGGCGATCCAGCCATATGATAATTCATCACCATATTATAGTCCATTTGCAAGCCTACCGTGAAAATTTTAGGGGGCTAGCAAAAATTTAGGGGGGCAGGCCCCCTAGCCCTCCTGGATACGGGCCTGACAAGTTTTATATGTTTTAAACTGATATCTGTATCAGTTTGTATATATCTCTTATTTTATTGAAATGTTTCTTTCCTTTTTAAACTTTTATATCACTAAATTCTTGCGATATGAAAATTCAATTAAACCCATTCTAAATAGACCACAAACAATGCGGTTTTGAATAGTGTGGACGTTTGTCAGAACAAATTAATCTCTTACAACGCGGTTTTGCATAGCAAGCATGTTCCTTGCAGCTAAAAAAATACTGTCATGAAAGGTAGTCCTGTAGTTTTATTCTGTCAAAGAAAGGCCACCTTGTTCTCTTTCAAAATTCCTGTATTGTCATCCAAATATGGAATTAAATCAGATGTATGCGAATTTTCTTCGGGCAATTTCGCTTTTCTTTTCAAAATGAAGTACAGTAGAATTCCACTAATTCGAACCACACCCATATTCCCAACACTAACATATGTACTCTTAACAGTGATACACTTACATCTAACAGTGGCACACATACACACACACACACGGCAAATCTCCGTATTCTATGCTATAAAACTCAAAATACCTTGCAAGAAATTCAGTGAGGTAGAAAACCTACTTGTTTTCAATGTGTTACATAAGGAGAAGTAGTTAGCATTACAATCAAAGAGAAAATTTCCCTCATCCTTGATCAGGTTGCAAAAAGTAAGATATTTTTCTTCTGAGTAGCTTTGCAACATTTAGGGAAAAAAAGCAATATTTCTGTTCTTTTTAATTTTTTTTTGAATTGAGCTTTTACTTTTAGCTGTTTCTGAATATATATAAGCAAAATGTTGACGAAAATAAAATGAGATCTTTCATTTAACGAGCCGCGCTTATTTAGACTAAGAGAGACGGGTGAGTAGGCAAACTGAATGACTATAACATGTCTACCAAAGCACATTTAAAGAAAAAAAAACTTCTTTGTGACCAGTTTGATTTTACAGTTCTTAGTAACTGAATTCCAAAACGTTTTAAGATTTTCTCTATCGTGTTACAGTCTCTTTGCAATCGGGGACTAGTAACTAACCTACCAAAGCATGAGATTCTTAAAATTAAAAACGAAAGCAAAGAAAGAAATGGATTGGTTGTATGTTATACACACAACTACTTGAATAAACGTTTCCGGCACCATTACTCCAATTACTTATATTTTCCCCATTGTATTCTCTCCAAATCTTCAAATTTTGATGTTTTCCTTATGAGATGGTACAGCTTTTTTCTTCACTGAAGTAACCAGCAGTAGTCTCCAATCATCCCAACATCCCAACGCACATTTAAATCTCCTCATTGACTACTCTAACATTTTCAGAGTGAAAAGTCCAAATATGATACAAGAAAGTGAAGTTTCAAGTTCATCAGGCATAGATTCTAATTCTTCAAAAGCTTAAAGCGTGGTTTCAAGAATGCTAATATAATCGGCACCCTTCTTATACTCCCTAAATTTGGGAATCTTGTCTTTGAATGCAGCTCATGTCTTCTCTTCACTATATTTCATTGTAACGAAAAAAATATCAAATAGAAATTTCCGAATATCAGGTCCAGTTTGGCATCTGACAAATGAGGAAAAACTTTACACAAACAATAAAAGTATGTCCCAGTTTAACTCGACACTTTTACAGATTGCTTCATAATGACCAGTTTTAAGTGGAATGGAAGGATAGTAGTTTTTCACTACCGAAGAGGCTCTTAAATTACGTGTTATTGATGATTCACTTACTTTAATTTCTGACAACCTACAGTGGTACAATTTCCAATAACAGATAAAAATAGCATTAGCGAAATGAGTTTATAACAATTCTGTAAGTGGTAAATCATATTTAGTTTAAAAATTTGAATTATCAGAGGAAAGACTGTCCCATATACATTTTATAGATTTTTCGAGTTCAATATGCAAAAATGCATATGTAAAAATACATATTTCATGGGTCTTTTTCGGGCCTAACTTTGTAAATATAATGTATAATGATATTTATCAGACTGTTCTTTCTGGAGAACTTTTAAAGCACAAATGCAAAATTAAACCTCTAATTGCTCTAAATAAAAAATCAGTTTTTTCTTAATTATGAAGTTTGTGAAATTCGGGCTTATTTCGGACTCATTTGATTATCACACGGGCTCGGGCCTAAAGGATAAAATATATTTCGGACTCGGCTTGGTGTAAAATTACATTTTTATCAATAAAAATATAATATTTTCTTATAAATTTACTGAAAATTTGTAAAAAAAAAAAAAGAACCCAGCAAATTTTGTAATTTAATCTAAGGAAAGGTAGATCAACTAACAAAATAAAGGGAAAATGATTTTACATTGATATTTGGTAATTTAAACTACAGAATTTTTTTTTTCCAGTGCACTGCTGTCCTCCACTACAAAACTCAGTATATATTATTAAATAAAACTCTTGCATTTGAGTCTAGAATTGTCTTCACAGCTAAGATTAAAACTTTCATCTATTAAAATGTGCTTCTCATCCTGGGGTTTAAAGTGTATCCTTCACTTATTTAATTAAAGGAGACCTTTAAAAGGAACATGGATATTTTTTTTATTATGACTGTATGTAGATAGCTTCCACCAAGTTCATTATTTAAAAAAAGAATGAAACGTGAATTAAACCAAAATAATTAATACTGTGATACATTTATAGCATAATTTCTTTCTTTCTTTTCTTTTTTCTTTTTCTTTTTTTTCAAAGAAGTTTCTATTAGCAATACTGGCGAAATCACATTTATAAGCCTTTAGATAGGACATAATATATCAAACAAGCATATTAAAGTGAATTATGTTTACAAACAAGATATTTTGCTAAAACTTGTCGTCAATTTACAAAACTGCCAAACACATTAATGCAAGAAAAAAAGAAAAGTAACTCTTTGAGATTCTCGATTAGACTTCACAAAATTGCGGCGGAAATCTTTTTGAAGACAAACATAGTAGATGAACGTATCGTCATTTCTTTTCCTCCATACTTTCATTCGTTATGTTTCAAACTAATTTATAAGTATAGAGTTATCAACTTACAAAGCTATTAGAAATCAAAAAAGCCGGAATCATGTTCAACATGTTGGTACATGCATAGCCAAATAGCTATATTGCAAAGCACAAACTCGTACGAGATCCACGTGTGCAGTTTGTGGCAGCGATGCGACATCATATGAGTGACAAGTTTAGTACATTATGTGGTGTAGCCAAGTTACGACACCCTGACACACACACACACACATATATATATATCCTGCACACATATATACTGTTTGCAAAACCACATGTCTTTTATTTTAGTTTTCTGGCTTTGTTATTCCTTGAGAAAAAAGGTTTTTGGTTCGAGTCCAGAGAGCAGACGAGACGACATACACAAGTGATGCAAGTTTCTTTCTCTGTCTGTGTCTTTCTTTTCAAAGCCGAAAGAATTAACATTAGTTTTGAAAAGCCTGCCAACGAAATGGGACGGAACGTTGTACGCGCCGAGTGAAATGGATCCAAACATGATTTAAGCGAGGAGATTGCGTCACCATTCTTACACATTGTGTAACAGATATATATATATATATATATATATATATATATATATATATATATATATATATATATATTCTTGTATGATTCCTTCCGTGTGTTAATACATTTACGTCATTATGATCTGTATGTAGATCAACATGCAGCTATTATTACCTGATGACACAGATAATTGTATGATAAGGCTTCTGTTCTGTATACGAATGTGTGTCTGTACTTCTTATGAAGTGGTCTACATACGATGTGTGTGGTTATTGCCAAATCGAGTTTATACAAAGCTTAAGACCTACTATTTATGTCTAATTTGCTTCCATGTTATTTTATTTTAAAGAGGATCTCCTACTGACTTGTCTGTATGATCTGATGATGTGATATGAACTTTCTAGTTAGTGCAACTCAAATTCATACAAATTATTGGCATTTCTGTATTTCTATGACAAAGTAAGTTGAGCTAACGTTTATTTTATCTGATGGTAAGGAGATCTGAATTGGTGACTGATTCCTCAACAGACAAACACTCTCTTCAAGTCAGTTGAATTTCTTTGCCATCCTGTCTATTCATAGCTAGGTACATTTAAGTAGTTATTTGATACCTCAACAGTCGAATATTCTCTTGAACTCAATCGAATTTTCTCTCTCAATAGCAAGATAATTTATAGTAGTGATTTGAATCCCGTAGACAGAAACACTCTTTTGAACTCACGTTAATTTCTTTCTCATTCGGTCTTTATATGGCAAAATGACTTGAAGTAGTGACTTAAGTCGTCGATAGTCAGTGATCCTCTCGAATTCAATTGAATTTTCTCACATCCGGTGATTTGAACTCTAGTTCTCGGCATTTATTCACACTTTGGTGAAGTGAAAACAACTTATGCTCGAGCGAACTATTTTGATCTAGTGGTCTGGGTGGCTCAGTGTTACAGCGTTCAGCTTTAGTGCATGGGGTTCCGGGTTCGATTCCAACTCGCGCCAAGTGAACTTTGTGGTGGACAAACACCGTGTACGTGGGTTTCCTCGGGGTTCTTCCGTTTCCTCCCTCTTTCTTCTTTCCACCATCTCATTCATTTCTCATTATCGCCTTCTCCTTTAGCCTAGCCGGCATAACCATGGGTCGTAAAACTCAAAGATTTCACTTCATATTTTGATCTAGTTTTGCTTTTGAAATAACAATGCTCCGATTTCAAGTCCTTAGTTCCTAATTGTTCAGCTCTACCACTACACATACAGTCCTGGAAAGAATTAGGAAAGAATTGTTGCTGGACAGAATTAGGCACAATTTATTTTATTTTTCGATTTGCTCTGATTATCGATAGCATATCTAATTAGTGTCAGATTCTGAGAAGATTATTTATGTCAACGTCAATCTGCTCGATCATCCCGGTCTATGTAGACTTCTAGAGGCAGTGCTCGAAAAAAAGTTCCGACCTAAATGCCAGTTCTGAAACCAGGCGACGTAATAATACAAATCCAACTGATACAAGTCTACACTTTTTAGCCTTAGATTAGCTAGATGCCAGACTCGTTTTTCCAGTCGACATGGCGTCCTGATTTTTTGAGTCCTACCTAGAGGCCATACCATTCAACTTATCTGGGCCACAAATTAAAGCTTAAGGTTTCTATAAGATGCTCCAGAGTGTGTTTTCAAATCTTTTACCGAGTCCCAAAATAAGGGTAGGCGCGTCCTTTCGTAGGCCAGGCTAAGTTTGTGCCCCCGCTTTGGTCAGGATATTTATGGTATCTTTGTGTCTTATCATTTCTTTTGTGATCCTTGCAGTAAGATTACGTCTGGAGTTTGTCATTGACAATACATCACACACAACTTGAAGCTGGAAACCCAGTGAAAGACAATAAAGTTTTGTTGCCACAGCGTACTTCTCAAATGTACTTTACAACGCTCAAAATAAATGGCAAGAGTCCAGTGACAGTGATCGTGTCACAATGATTTCACACAAGAAAAGTGTGACAAATTAGATGCTCCATATTCTATGTTCAGTGTTAGTAAGTGATATATCCAGGTCAATCCTGATTCAAAGCGTAGTGATCAGAAAACCATTATTAAGGTATATTACTAAAACATACAAAGCATTCGAAACAAACTTAAGGACTGTGCTTATTAATATCACTGATTTACTGGAATATAGCTGTTTAGTGATAAGTGAATCGTGGCTGAACGAATAGGTAAGTACAATGAACTACCATTTTCAAATCAGTTCTCTATATGCATAAACAATCTTAAGACTCGCTGGGAGGAGTGTTAGTGTGTATTAATAATAAATGGGCAAGCAAAGCACGGAATGACCTCGTTCGTGACTGTGAAATTGTTTGGGCTGAGGCGCGTCTAACCAAAAGTACAAATTTTGTTTGTCAGGTGTTCCTATAGACAATACAGGAACAATCATCGATATTTACTTCAAGCGTGTCACAAATTCTTCGTAGAGTGATAAACTTGTCATTTTCGGTGACTGTAATTTGGACCTGAAATGTATCGACATAAGATGCAAATGACTCTTTCTCTGTGGGCTACAGTATTTTATTCACGGATTCGATTTGTGAATGTGCATAACACACGTAAAAGCACAACTTAGATTACTGTGCCATCTTAAACTTTTCCTTTAGAGACTGTCGTCCCAACTAAGAAATTATTTATTCCAACAAGTCTCTAAAAGTAACCTTTCGTGTTCTCCTCCCACTTCTTCCTCTACAGTCAACGAGCCACCTCAAAAAGAAAGTTTTTATCTTACTAGAGAAAGGGATGACATTTGTAAAGCTCTATATGTATTACCGTGGACATTTTTACTAGAGGGGACAAGGATGAGGCAACGAATTTCTTAACCGGTATTGTTCATTCAACAGTAAAAGACTTCGTACCAACAATAAATAAACAAATAAATAAATAAAAAACAACGAAATTTCCATCCTGAGAGGACAAAGAGACTCGCCACATTTTGCGGAATAAAAAAGGGATTGGAAACTGTTTCGTACATTCATATAGGAACATACTTATAAGAACTTATCTGATATAGAGTGTCACCTCCGAAAACTGGTCTAAACAGGACGAAAACGTCCTGTTTAAACCACTTGCATCTCTCTCTCTCTCTCTCTCTCTCTCTCTCTCTATCTATCTATCTATACTAATGGAATGTAATAGTTACATTAGATTAAAAAAAATCAGACAACAACATCAAGAATCTTAAACCCTTCTGGTAACTTATCAAGTCACAATTAATTTTGAGGTGAGTTTTCTTTAATAATTCTTTGAGGTGAGTTTCATAATTCTTATCTGCAGCACGACATTATTTTATTTTTAAAACAATGGGAGTAGAAAAAAGTTCATGTCCCACCATTATGACTTAGGCTAAGGAAAAAGATGATGCTGAGATGTAATAAAGAAAATGGGACGAACTGGGGGAACCCTGAGTAAACCCCCACACAAGGTGTTTATCCAATACAAAGCCAACTTTAGCGCGGGATGAGATCGAACCAGGGACCCTACGCACCAGAGATGAGCATTCTACCACTGAGCCACTGCGACTCCAAATTAATTTTTGAACGCAATACTTGGGTGATAGTTTTTATCCTTCCGTATGGATTCAAGTGCGGTTCATTAGGGGAAGGGTAGGTGATTCAAATATACCTTCGAAATATTTTCCATAAACGTTCTCTTCGCGGGCGAGGATCGGGGATTTCAGTTAGTATATCTCGTAATTTATAAAAGCAACATTGTTTCTCTACACTGAGCACTGTCTTAGTAAGAGTAGACAATGATTTACTGTACCATGACGTATATTATCACCCGAAAATAAATTTGTCCTTGTAAACTGTCATAACCAGAATGTAACCACGTATATTACGAATCTTCCAACGCTATGAACCATTTAAACTAGAGAGTTATTAATCTTACACGAAAAAAAAAAAAAAAAAAAAAGAATATTGGAATCGCGAAAGAAACAGATATAGTACGGTGTATCCATCATGCGGAAGATGTAAGAAAACACTTTGTCTTTTACAATCGATGACGTTGTTACATATATCTTTCAGCAGATGGTTCTTGTATTTATGTATGGTTACATATGTGCATATGTCAGGTTCTCTGCTTCACAACTAACAAATATTTTGAGTAAAAAAAAATATATTTAAAAAAATGTTGAATTGTGTCAAATGCAGGAAACAGAGAAGAGAAAAAGACATATTCTCGAAGAAAGTGTACCCGTGATGACAACATATTGGATGACCTCCCAGAAAAGAGACTTTAAGATGTTGTTACGTCGATGAAAAGGTATTAAACAACGAAAAAAAAAGAGATAAGATAAAATATTTGGTTAAGGAATAAGAACGGAAAATTTTTCTAAAATACAACGACCTTGTTTTTTTCTTAATTTACATGCTTTTTTGTTTTTGTTTTTGTTTTTCATCAACTTCATTCTTTGAGCCAGTGAATCTGTCATCAAAATTCATCAAGGAAAGAAAGAAGGGAGGTTCATTGTTCTCTTTTCAAGGTTAAAACTGAAATATGGTAACTTGTGTGTGTGACAAGGTCGAATGTAAATATTGTATTATTTTTAGGAGACGTTTATTTTTAGGGAACAAAACAATAGATTTTTTATTTTTTTAAAAAATAGGAAGTCTACATAGATTCTGTTCTTGTGTGAATCATCCACAAGAGTTATATATATATCGTCAACACTCCTAAATAAGTATTATTATTTATACACTAGAATCGTATAACGTAGCAATTCGAGTCCTTCTATAGACAGGGGTAAAAATGGATCTGGAAAGGTAGGGGGACGCCGTACATATTTTTTGGAGGTGGGGGATGACGTCTCCCCGCGTTCTCTCTCACTTTTACCAATGTATATAGGGTGATTTTTTAAAACTCATGGATTTCATTTGGATGTAGAATTTCTAACTCACGTCCGATTTTCATGCGATTTGTGGGAAATAATCAATACACTGGTGATAGGTGTTTTAAATTCATCCTGTGTAATATCGGCCATGTCTGAAGAAATACAGCAAATATTCACCAGTGTACCTTACATTTGGAATGAGGAGCTGTGTGATGTGAAGGTTTAAGTTTCCTCCATTACCTAGGTAGATGGTAAGCTTGCCAATGTCAACAAGAAACAGGAAATTGGGCCAGTGTATTAGCAATTGTAGTGCTATACAGTTGTGTGCTATTGGGTAATTGTGATCAGGAAAGTGAGAATGGTATACTCTTTGGACAAATGTGTGTTTATCGTTAAGCGTTTTTGAGAACGGAACCTGTTGTTGCCACGTAAAGGGCATCCTCACGTTCTGCTCCAGACAAAATATTGTCGCTATAGAGAATAAATTAGAAGAAACAGGATTACCTCTGAGTGAGACAGGGAAGCATCGGATCCCGCAGACGGGTGCCAGTCATCGACTCCTTAGGTCGCCCAAGAAATCTCTCATACATTTGTCGCAAGAAACTGGCTACAGCTATTCAACATGTGGTTTATGGGTGCACTGAGAAAAAAAATTGTAGGTGGCGTACTTAAAAAGATAGGTTACATGCGTAATTCCTGTAGTTTTTGGACTTAACGTACAGCAGACGTATAACTGAAAACGCATGTTTTACAATACTTTCTGTATAAGTGTTCCATCTATACGCACTTTACGTATGAAACAATGTAGGCGGTCAGGATCTCACATACAAATGGACGTATATAACATATAGCCGACCAAGGTAACATAAGTATATGTAAGTGATATACGGAAAACTGTTAGATGTTAGACATCCTGCAACGACATGATGTAACATCTAAGGGCAGTGCCTATGTAGCATACGGATAACGTATGCTCCGTACTGATTTCTATAGTAAGCAAGAGGATACCGTATATTTGAAGAATATACCGCTGTCCGGAGAACGGATTTTTCTCAGTGTGTTTATGGGTGTTACCACAAACACTTAATTTATATTCTGCTATACCGCTTCAAAAATCCATAACCTCATTTCAATGTAAGGTACACTGGAGAATATTTGCTGTTTTTCTTGAGGCGTGGCCGATACTACACGGGATAAATTTAAACCAGTAAACATCAGTAGCGTAGTGTGGTATTCCGAAATGGGGATGCCAAAGTTATATAATATTACTGCAATCAGCAAAAGATAGCTATTCCGAGAGGAAATATAGGGTTATAAAAAATATTTGGGGGGACAGACCCCCCTACTTGAGGGCTTAGTGGGGCATACAGAAGCAAATGGGTGAATTACGTTAGAAGCCAATAATCAATTGTCTCAGCTCCTTCTTGCCACTACCGTTGTGACAAGAAAAGTCAGCCCCACTGTTGTATGAACACTGTTTTCAGTATAGTTCCCTTTATTTCTCTCTCGTGAGCTTCTTTCTCCGCATACCATACTTCAATCTTGTTCTTTTTTTAATAAAAAAATATGACGCCCCTAGAAATTTGTCATCTTGGGTTCGGACCTCAGACGCTCATTCGTGAATATAGGTATATATATTATTAGAAGGTGTAAATAGAATGCATTTATAACAACTCTGGGGCCTGTTTGTGACAGATATCCAGATACTGAAGGGCCCAAGTAATCTTTGCGAGGGGCAGGGAGTGCTGGCTCTCTTGGTAGTCGGTGACAGTGCTTTATATTTATGCTTGTGTGTGTGAGCTCCCTCAAAGAGTTTCTGGCTACGCCACTGAGTGTATTATGTATTTATGATGAAGATTAATAGTTTGCCTTTAATTATGATTACAGTTACGATGCATTTAATTACGACTGAAGCATAACTATTTTTATACTATCATTTACATAAGCGACATGCTTTAAAAAGGCGTTGAACTTACCATTTCTGGTTTCCATTTCTATTTCCTTGACGTTAGCTCTCGTACGTTCTGTACAGAAACTATAGATTAGTTCAAAATAAATAGAGTTGGTAATACTTGCGAATACGTTAGCTTATACCTAAAGCAAATATAGGGTTAAAGGAATGAGCAGAAGTAAGAAACAAGTAGCTGCGCATGCGCATTCGACAGAAAGCAGACGAAAACTCCAATGCTTGCAGTAGGCCTGGAAGCCCAAGGAACATAGCATACGACAAGAGGAAAGACATAAAATGTGCATCTGAGTGACGCGCATGCGTGGGTTCCGCTTGTCAAAGCAAGGCGAGAGACAGTATCATGAAGATTGCAGTGGAAATAATTGTGATAATTACAAGCAAACAATTTATATATAATGAAATACGTACTTTTTCTTATTAACAAGGGATGCCGGGCAAAACGGCGTTCCCTTATGCTACGCTGCTTAAATTTCCCACCCTTCTTTGACCACTTGTCAGAAAACGCATGAAAATCGGACTACAGTTAGAAATTCTAGACCCAAACGAAATCCGTAAGTTTTTTTTCAATCACTCTATAGAATGAAGCCATGGTTCACGAACCCACTGTTCGGGAACAAATCGGTTTAGAAAGTATTTTTTTAAAAAGTTTTTAACAATTTCTCCCTGGGCTCACCAATGATAATTAAGAATATGATCGCACACATAACGAGTGTCGTGTGTTTGTTGTAAACAATATTCGTCAGTGCTGTGTTCATTTTTGCTTTCTAGTTTTTGTGTTCTTTCCGTTCTTTGCGGTCTAATTTTCAGTCGTAAGAAAGAAAAAAATGTTCGTTATGTCCAGGCTTGTCAACCATACAATAATTTATCATGATATACAATAATTTAAGCTTTAATGCTATGTACGACCATGTTCTTGCGATAATAGGTGAATATACGATAATTTTAGAAAGCACTTTTTTTTTTGCAGTTTTTGAATGCACAAATAAATTGCAGATATCCATTAAATAATTATAAAACACGCACACTGAGGTTTTTGACAGTAATCCTCACTAAAATAAATCAATAACGATTTAAGAATTGGCGAGTGGCAACCCTGCATCCGTTCTTTAAATTCAATTACATTTACGAGGGGGTGGAAATATTGTTGTTGTTCAGAGTAGTGTTAAGGGGGCAGGCTACTAAATATTTTTCAAAAGCTAACAATTTTTTTTGCCAGTTTTTCGTAAATGAAAAGAGATAATGAAATGTAACTTACCTCAATAATAGATAATGTTATTCTACGCCGGAAAATACGAATCGAAAGAATTTTCAGTGTTGCCATCCATAGAAATTACAGTGTGACCAGAATTTGAATTATCCAAAAATCTAGGTTATGGCAGCGACTAGAAAAATGAACTCAACGGCAATTGATGACTTATGCTGTCTGTGTTCCTTGTTAACTACTTTTTAAATAATATTTGTATTTATTTTGTAATAAAGAGTACAAAAATAATTTTTCATAAACAATAGAATTAAAATATAAATATTATTTGAAAAGTAGTTAAGCAGAAACACAGACAGCATGATAAGTCATCAATTGCCGTTGAGTTCATTTTTCTAGCCGCTGCCATAACCTAGATTTTTGGGTAATTCAAATTCTGGTTACACTGTAATTTCTATGGATGGCAACACTGAAAATTCTTTCGATTCGTATTTTCCGGCGTAGAATAACATTATCTATTATTGAGGTAAGTTACATTTCATTATCTCTGTTCATTTACGAAAAACTGGCAAAAGAAAAATTGTTAGCTTTTGAAAAATATTTATTAGTCTGCCCCTTAAGAAGGGTTTTTAAAACATGGTAAGGACAGTGACGCCGATTTCGAGTTCGGAAGTGAAGATTACTAGTTAAGTTTATTGTATATTGTTGCCATTATTAGTACTATTATACTTGTTTTTATAATTATACGATATATACGACATTTTTTTTGTAATATAGGGTGTTAATGAACTAAACCGACAAACTGTAAGAGGTGATTCCTCACATCAAAATAAGAGAAAAAGTTTCAGAGGACCTGTGTGGAAAAGTGCATAGTTTCAGAGCTGTCCAGGGCTGTCCAAAATCACGAAAAAGCCAAATTTCAAGAGGTCCTATTTCGAATTCGAGAAACTATGGATGGTGGTCTTTATTACAGCACTGATTTACATGGAATATTCTTGAATAACAACTCTCCTTACATTAAATGGATACTCCCCGAAAAGAAAACTAAATTTCTTAAAAAGTGTTTTGCGTAGTTGGCGTATCGCACTGTATACACTACAGCCAAAAAAAAAAAAAAAATAAAATAAAATAAAAATAAAAAAATAAATAAAAAATAAACGAAACTTCCACAGAAACCGTTATTGCACATGAAACTCATGAAACACTTTCAAACTAATGATTTTGGTCACTGGTACACTTCTACCAATATTCATACTACTTCTACAAGCAGTTCTGCAGGATATTTCTGATCATCTACACCAGAGCGCGCGTTGCCAAGTCTTGATTTCTTTCACTGAAACAAACCTCCGCCACCATTTGAACAACTGTTCGATCTTCAAAGTGAGGTACCGCTACTCATCTGCTGACTTCTCTAAAGTTTTCGTGAACTCTGGTCAATCGTTGCGTCAATTCTTCTCAATCTGATACCTCTTGGATTTTTATTTTCTTTAGTGGAAATACTAACACTTGTGAATCGCTTGAGCTACTCGTGAACTTGGGTCACCGGCAGGGGCGGACCAAGGGCCATGCAACCCGGGCGACTGCCTAGGGCGCCACAGTTAGCGGCCGAAAAAACGAGCGTTAACAAGTAAATTTTATAACGAGTTGTCTACTGACTTTTTTGGTTTATATTCTTGTAAAGTAGGGTCAGTTACATCATCTTTTGCCATTCTACCATGGAAGAAGAGAGTTTCATATACTAGGGAGGCTGTATCGCTGTTTATATTGCTGAGCGTAAAACATGTTCAACGAATGTGAAATGTATTTATTGGTATTTCATGAGTTGCCACAAATTTTTACATAGTCTGATGTATATTAGATTGACTCCTGGTGTTATTAACATAACAAAACAATTTATAATATATCAGTAATCATGTCACCGATAGTAGCATTCAATAAATGCTGTTCGATATTGTTTTTATTTATACGTACATATCGGCACATAAATAATAATAATAAAAAAACAGTGTAATTGATACCACATGTATGTATAGCAAGTACTTGAGTATTAATTTTTCTTTTTGAAAAATGAGTTTAAAATATTAAAATCACTGTAATAAAATGAAAAATATAGGCTAAGACTAGGAAGGCGCCATAAAGTCACTTTACCCGGGTAAAATTTTTGCCTAAGTTCGCTCCTGGTCAGCGGACTCACAAGCGTGCTCACCATGCACTTGGTGTGGCAGATTAAGTGTCCCAGCGTCTGACCTAATTTAACACAAAATGTGATGTTCTTTTGCTGCTTTCGAAGCCTCATCATTTTACCCAGACAGATTCCCTTAAAAGTATACCAGAATCTCTTTAGCACAATGTCTTTACTAGCCATTTCACATAAGCTAAAGCCTGTGTGTGCTCAAAAGACAGTCATTGGTAAAGCTCTTACCTTTGGTGAGTGGTGTTCCTTGATCGAGCCTCAACCAAGTAAGTATGTGGTGGACAACATGGTGTTCGTGTGTTTTCTCGGGATATTTCGTTTCTTTCCAATTTCTCATTCCGTCAATTCTTCCAGTATCATTAATTTGATTTAATCGTTGTTTTCCTTAGCCTAAAGGGCGTAATCGTAAAGATTTCATTTTATTTTTCCTTTCTCCAGATGCCACAATCACTGGGATTGTCAAGAAAATTTCAATTTATTCTCGTGTGTATTTGACAAACGAGATTAGATTTTATTCTAGCAGAGGCTCGAGTTGATTAATCAGTAAAATTGGCTTCAGTCCGGCCCTATCACCACTGACTAATAATAATATGTCTTAAACCGTTACTGAGGAAGTTGGGAGATACACGGGCAAAGACTTACCAAGAATGTCTTGTTCTAGGGAAAATATCTATTATTTGACACACAGGGAAGTTATTTTTTTTTGTTTATGAAGAACCTTAAATTAAAGAAACCACGAACACTGGCGAATCTTCGCATTAGAGATCTTCTGTTTGAAACGGTGGACATTGACATCAAGAGATATCATTGGCTAGATACGTCATCAAGCAACAGCCGCTACGATTCCGCCGTTATGTTCTATGTAACTTATCTTGGCTTTGAACGTGAAAGAAAAAAAAAAAAACAGCAATTTGCGCGTAAGAAGCCCATTTGATCTGTTGATATATACATTTGTAGAAACCAAAGATGCAAAAACTCTCTGCTATCACGTCAATTGTTTCTTTCCTTCCGCGAACATTTGCACATTTTGTTTTCACTTCCTTAGCTAAATATCTCATAAATTAACCATCAGCAAAAATCAACAGATGATTCTGAGATATTTACATACATATAGAGCATTGAACTGGTACCCAAACGGTTCTCATGGTTAATGTTGATCTTACATTTGTCTAAGAAGTGCGTGGGGTATAGTATCTCGGCTAAATACGCAGCAGCGATCTCTTTTGTATTCTATAGTTAGTAACAAGTACAAATGTTATCCATATAGGTATAGTGTCGCACAATAGTTGCTACCATGATGTAGTTGTAACCTAAAGATTTGATCTTACTCTTCATCTGAACTTCTTTATATATATATATATAAACTGCCTAGTTCTATCATTTTATGCTGAGAATATAGGTAAAAGCACTGAACAATTACTTCTCGTATTTTCGGGTGCACAATAACATCGGTTCAATACTATATAACGTACCGGTAGTGTCTTATAGTATTGGACCTTACTCCAAACTTTGGACTCTTCCCAACAAAAATTTCTGGGTGCGCCCCTGCTCCTACGTAAAATTTGTCAATTGTCTTTCTATACGTGCTACTGATGTAAACAGTATGATTTCGATCACTGCATATTGTATAACTAGCAGCGTTCACCCCGCTTCGCTGCGGTCACCCCGGAACGCAATAAACTTTACTTAGATAATTTTTACTTTTTCGCTTTCAAGTGATATGATAAAAACCATAGAAGATTGCAGTAAATCTTAACATTATATCGCCTGTCATTTATGTTAACCCGCCCCGCTTCGCTGCGGTCATCCCGGTGCTGGCATATTGTAAAAGTGTCTGTAAAAATAAGCAAATCAATTAAAAAATTTTAAACAGAAGATTCAAGCTATTTTCCGCTGTATATCGCCTGTCATTTATGTTAACCCGCCGAGTGACACGGTCATGCGGGTTGCATATAAATACGTTTATTTTTACCTATGATGAACTAATAACAAAGGATTTGTACGTTATGGACACTTGAATGGTCAATTATCTCAAGACACTGGTAATTAAAAATTAAAGTGATATGATAAAAACCATCTAGGGTCCAAATCCTAATAACCCCCCAAAAATGAAAGAAATTGGTTCAGCCGTATTAGCGTGATGAGCGGACAAAATTTTGTACGTTCTCTTTTATATATATAGATAGATATGAGTACTTGTAATTCATATACCATACGTATAGAGTGTTTTCTTGTGGATATATTTAGCGTACGCGCCTTCTGTACGAGAGACCCGGTTCGATTCTTGGTGGGAGCTCATGTGGTTCGGACCTACGTTAAGATGTTCGATTCCAGCCCCGCCAAGTGAACTTCGTGGTGTTTTTCTTCGGGGTTCCCCCGTTTCCTCTTACTTTCTTCATTCCACCATTTCATTCATTTCTCATAATCACCGTCTTCTTTAGATTAGCCAGCATAATTTTGGGACCTAAAACTCTAAGATTTCATTTCATTTCATTTTTTCAAATATACCAGTCTCATATAAGCAGACCGTAGATGGCGATATCTGACGTAATAATCGTCATCATCATAGAAATTCTGCCATTATTGGCAGGTTACTTGGCGCAACTGACAAACTTCCTTGCTCTACAGTATTCCGCTAACCTCTTTCTCTTCACATATGATTTTTCTGTTTTGATATCGTTCATCAATTGTAATCTTCTTCTTCCTTCCCTGGCTTTCCTGTCACTATAGCTTCCAGCACGTTTCTCATTACATCCTTCTTAGCCTATGTCCCAACCAGTTCTTCTTCCTCTTCTTAATAATATCTAAAACTTTTCTTCCTCACCACTTCTAACACCCTCTCATTCGTTTTACGCACGGCCCAACTAATTCTTTCCATTCTTCTCCACAACCACATTTCGAAAGTTTTCAGTCGTTTTTCATTATTTTTACGTAATGTTCATATTTCTGACACTTATTATGTTCTTCAATGCAAGTATGGAAGTTACATGAAAGCAATGCATAATAAGTGTCAGGCCAACCTTAAACAACGGGTGCTAGAAACAAGTGCGCTAACCATTCAGTAAGAGAGAAGCATCCAGTGTATGAATTAAATAACATTGCTTTATTATTTAACGGACTGTTTTATAAGAATTTATTTTACTTGAACAAGGCACTTCAATACCTGAGACAAGAAAATTTATTGTTATAATAAGGAACGAAAATAACACTATTCTAATATACTTTTAAAACAGATAAGTTATTGAAATTCCCTTTTCTTCTATTCACAGGTCAGATGTTCTTGATGGACCGCTTCTTCGATGGAGAGTTTATAATGTTTGGCTTCAATGTCATCAAATTCATGGAGGACGACCAAGAGAACCGGACTGATCCAATGATTTATGTGTTCCCTCGCATGACCAAATGCACCTTCCACAAGTTTGGTTCTTCAGGTGAAGTGGAGAGACACGACGCTGTCTGTATTTTGCCGTTAAACGTTGTCAACGAAAAAATTTACATTTTCCTCTGGTTTTGGTTCCTATTGTTGGGACTGCTGACTTTTTTGGTGATTTTGTATCGCGGAGTGATTATTTTGAGTCCGAGAATACGGGCATATTTGCTGTATCTCAGATTCAGGCTAATCAAACGCGATGTTATAGACACCATTGTGCGGAAATCCAAGATGGGAGACTGGTTTTTGTTGTATATGTTGGGACAGAATGTAGACTCTATTATTTTTAAAGACGTGATGCATGATTTAGCGAAGAAGATGGGACACACGGGGAAGGATTATTCGGAGCCCTAAAGCTTCTGAAACTATCCCTTTGTGATGGGAATCTTTACTCATTGGTAAGTATTGAATATCAGTATACTAGAATAGTGATGTCTTATTTGTTTGCATTGTAACATCTATTTTTTTCTGTCCAGATCCTTATCACTATTGTACTTCTTAGTTCTATCTTGCCTAACGGCTTATTAATCACTGATTTCTGCAAAATAAAAATTTCTGCCATTTTCGGCGAGATGGGAATTCACATCTTTTCTATTCCCATTTCGTCTAAAATGGCGACTAGACAATTTCTTTACTAATGAGGGAATTTTTGTACTAAGTTTCATTAATAACCATCAGCACTATGAAATTGTGAAATAATGAATATTTAAAAAGTCTAACTAACTAGCTAACTCTATAGTCTATGAAACCCGGAGGTTCAATGCCGCGTTCACAAAAACCTCCACTGACTTCTGTTTATTAGGATCCAGTTTGTAGTTTGTATTCCTCTTTCTACGAGATCCATCCTAATATTGTCTTGGACTCTGACCTAGGTATTCCTAATGGTCCTTTTCCGATTGGATTCCCAGTTAAAACTTTGAAAGCGTTCCTACTTTCTTCCATTCTGGTCACGTGATCTGCCTATCTGAGCCTCCTAGAGTTGATGACGCTTACAATGTTCGGTATACGGTATAAATTCTTGGGATACTTCAATTTCTTTCCACTTTCTCATTCCACCAATTCTTCCATTATTATTATTATTATTATTATTATTATTATTATTATTATTATTATTATTATTATTATTATTATTATTATTATTATTATTATTATTACAGTAAAACCTGTCTTCAACGGACACTTCATTAAACGGAAATATTTCACGGTCCCATGAATTTTGGAGAACAAAACGTGTAAAAGTCCCTTCATTAAGCGGAAACTGTGTTATGCGGACAACGGAAAGACAAATAAACATTTAACGGAAAATTCTGAGTTCCAGACTACAGCGTTTAGACATTCTGTGAGACACATACATTACACTGTCTGCGATAAAATGTTCGTTCTTTTGTTAAATATTTCTAGACAGTGTTGACCTTCCCCAATCACTACTCATATTCACCCCCACAAATTGTCCTTAATTCCCGCAACTTAATCAAGAATCATACGGAATGTCAGAAAGAAGAAAACGAGATAGAGGAAGAAGAGGGATACGATACCGAGTTCGAAGAAAAGTGTAGAATAAATACATATCAAGATGCTCTCAGAAGTTTAAAGGAACTGCAAAAATTTGCCTTACGGAAAAATGATTGATTCACTTAGTATAATTTCTCAGGCTAAAGTGTATGCGGAAAGTCAAGCAGCAATGTACACAGAAAACCCTGCTTGGCTATTAGAAAAATAAAGAAAACGTTTGCATAGTATATTTTGTATCCATTTTAATTTTTTTGTGTATTTATTCGTAGAAGAAAGAAGTACTGTAATCGAACAATGTACGTACAGCAATATATTTTCTCAGTATGCCCCTTCATAAGCAAGTATTAAAAAAAAAAAAAAAAGAAAGGAAAGGTCTACCTCCACTAAGCGGAAACCGGACTTTAACGGAAATTTTTCCAAGTCCCGCTCGATTCCGCTAAAGACAGGTTTCACTGTATTATTATTATTATTCACTTGCTTTAATCATAGTCTCCCTTAGCCTAAAGGGCATAGCCGTTGGACGTTTTCTTCTTTAGAAGCTAAATATATAAATGTATTTTGATTGGTAAACCAATTTCTTAATATAAAGGGTACTAGTTATAACGGAAACTAGTTAATTAATTATATTGAGATAAATCCATTATAAACTGTCACCAAGCTACGTTTCTAAAAGTACGAGTGACATCTTGTCTGGTTGTGGCCCAATTCAACCATTCTTATAACAAAAATTTATCTTGTGTGAAGGTTGTATGAATAAGTGGGATTTTTTTTTATTGTTTAGACTTCTTGGTTCTGCGATGAAAAATGAATCGTTTATTCGTGGCTCTATTTTTATAATCAACAATCAGCCAAACGCAGGAGAATAAGAACTGTTGTTGTTAGTAATATGAGGCCAAGGGTGTTCAGTGTATGATAACCGTTGATATAAGGGGTGAAGGGAGGAGGAAAAGGAGGATTTTAACAGACCTTGGTTTTTAACTTCTTTTTTTTAAAGTCTCCTCTTCAACTATAAGAGCAAATTGTTACTCACACCTCCAGGCAAGGTGCGTACCCGCCAGTGTTGCCAGATCTTCACAGTTAAATATTCACACACAAAAAATTAAAATTTTCAATGACTAACTCTACGATTTAAGGCATCTTTACGCAACACGTGTATCAAGCAACCTCAGTGGCGTAATCAGAATGTGCACCCCACATCATAGCGTATCTCAAATTGTGATTATTTCTCGCTACTTAAAAGGGACACTAAACTTCAACTTACACCCTTCGGCTTTAACTTCACACTTACCGTCATAGACACCAAAGAATTTATACTAATTTGATTTAATTTGATTTCAGTTTAGCGCACCTTTCACCAGGCCCGTATCCAGGGGGGTCTCGGGGGGCCTTCGTCCCTAAATGTTTGGTGGCCCCCCTAAAATTCTCACGGTAGGCTTGCAAATGAACTATAATACGGTGATGAACTATAATCTGGTTGGATCAGGCCCCCCTGACTTCAGCCGGGCCCCCTACATTTTTGGGCTGGCTACCGGTCTGCCTTTCACCAGCGAGGCTATATGAGACGCGGACCTACAGATTAACGCGGGATCCGAACCACATGAGCTTCTGCCTCGAACTGAACCCGGGTCTTCCACGCGAAAGAGGCGTATGCTAACAATCAGACCACAAGGGAGCTCGAATTTATACAAAGATTAGCCTCGAACGTAATTTCAAAGCTGGGTAAATTTTCCCGTCCTATTTGCTTTTCTCCGATATGAATTTAAAGCAACGATGGTTGGGAACCTTAAAATAAAGACTAACATTTAATAGGAATAGAATATTCCTTACAAAAATTATAGTGAAATTAAAAAATGAATATATATATATATATATATATATATATATATATATATATATATATATATATATATATATATATATATATATATATATATATATTTCACACTTCATTTTGCTCTTCCTATACGTCCATTAATCTTGAACGGTTTCAACATAAACTTATAATCGGATAAGTTGTATGAAAGTAACTTGTATCATAAAACGAATAGAGAGACTCACAAATATACTGTATGTTGTTGAATTGGATCGTAAAAGCTCGCTTACCCTTCGTTCTACTGTCTGTATAGAAGGTACATTCTGAACTGATAACTTTTGCGTCACCATCATTTTCATTTTTACTAATTACATTACAATTCGTGCAATTCTGTAGGGTTGTTATTGATAGCAGTAATAAAAATATTCATTCACGAAATATAAATAACATCGTCGCATCAGTTTTCTTGAAAATGGTCCGACAAAAACTCTCCACAACTAAAGCGTGGGACACAATCGATAGCTTATGGGCTAGACGAATGAACGGAAAGCTGTCATGCGATGTTGCCAAGTGGTAAAGGGGGCGGGGCTAAGTAAGTACACTAACGCAAAGAGGCGAGTAAGTGACAGTTAATCCCATCCTCTGATTTTTAACAAGACGGACAACAACGCAGTCGTCACAAGGCTATCAGCGTTTCAAGGGAACTCAAAACTCGTCTTCTTCAAACGCCATAAACGGTGTTCCTTAGTATAGTACAGTATGTTTTATGGACTATTCGGATGGAAATTTACTCTGCTGTATTGCAAAATTGTTAATCAAATATACAATTAGGTAATATAAACAAAATTCTTGTAGCTGTTTTTGACAGAAAAAGCAAATTTTGATTTTCACTTTCTGCTAGTCCTATACGTAAAGAAAATATCGAACCATCTTTGGCAAATACCAAATTCTACAATATTAATAGAACCTAACGAAAAATATCCAAAAGGAAGACACACACTTACCGATAGATTTCATTGAGCTGAACAGAATGAAGGTGAATGTAAATTATTATTTATTCTTTTTAAAAATCGAGAAAATTTATTTTCGTAAACCTAAAAATTGATATTCCTCCACAATCATGCACTCTATTAACGTGAAAGCGATATTGATGTTTATCGTGATCATGTTTTACATTACATAATATGGCAAATGAACTATGATCCAACATTATGATTAACTTATCTTATCAGCATATCATATCATATATCAACATGATGTTAGATGGTTCATTTGTCGACTACCACTTTAACATTTTACTTCAATACAAAGTGCGATTGATTTAAAATAGCATCAGATTTGTGTAAAACTTTAACACATCTCGGGTGACACAGAGCCATTGTACTTAACACAGTCACTTTTTACTGTGTACTTTTAAACTTCAAGGTTACAATTTGTTCGCGATACAGTTATCAGTGTGACTCTAGCTAAAACTCATGTAAACTTTCAAACCACAAATTCGATATTTTTTAAAAATATAGTTAATACGTTCTTGATTTGTAGAGTCACTTCGATCAAAGTTGGAAAAAACAGAGAAAGAAGGAAGGGGAATATTATTAGACCAAACTAAACAGCAAAATACAACGGAAACTGTAGGTCCGGACAACTTGTGTTTCCTATTGACACTGGCGCAGTAGTGCCAACCTGGGACCTTATAAAATCCCATCTTGAAAGACGAAAATTCCCATTTTGCTTGTAAATTTCCCACGCGCTACACTAATTACAACATTTTGTAAATTTATAAGATATGAAAATTGAAAATACTGTATGTCATTTATTTTTTTTTGAATATTTGTAAATTCTGATCGTCTAAATTCGTAAAAGTGTTTTTCTCAATTAAAAGAGAATATTCAACTCGTTGATGAAAATAAGTACATTTTGCTGTCAGAAGTTAGTATTTCTATCACTGAACGTATGACTAGACAAACTTCATTTTCCAATTATTCCGTGTGGTACGTTTTAGAAATTGACTGTTTCTCGTTTGGGTAATTTTCTTTTTTTTTTTTCCTTTCACGAGTTTTTTAAACTCCAAATCGCAATTTACGTTCGTTGTTGCTTGTTGCTTGAGATTCACAAGTTCATGCATGAATCACTTTCACTCTACCATGCACTTTCCAATAACAAAAATTGAGAATTAACACTGATTTCACTTTATTCAAGTGTCATTATCCTAGTTCCTGCTCATTGAGAATTTGGTTGGCGTCGACGAAATAAATATATGAGAAATCCCATATATGCTGTCAATTTTCACGAGCATTCCCTTTATCCCTATCTTAAAAATTGATGTCAAAGAATCCCACAAAATGGAATTTTCCCTACAGGTTGGGCCACTGCACTGGCAGCGCCAGGCGACTAAGCTGTTATTTTCTTTTCTGCACACAATAGCTTATTTCTCTATGACAATAAGTTATCGCGAGATGATTCTACCCATTTGCATCGGCATGTCATGACTAGAACATACCGTATGTAGAACGTATAGCTAAGTTGTATAGCAAATAACTTGGTGCATTTTTTTTTTTGTACATAGACCAACCTGTGTGCACAAATGCTTCCTTTTGGAGTTATAGGCTTCCAGAAAACATGAAAAAATGAACTTTAAAGATCCATAGCTCCCAAACTATGGGACCTACTGTAGTCGAGTCAAGACTTCACTTAGGAACTAATATGGGCCCTATCCAAAAATACATGTTTCAGAATCCTGAGGTACTTCCACAACATCTTTTATAGAGGGAGTTTGGGTACAGGCATATAATTTGAGGATTAGGATTTAGATTTCTGAACTTTCGGTATCTAAGGTCATTTAGCCCTTCACGTTTTCAGGGATGACGTTCCTTGGCGAGCGCACAATCCGAGGAAAGGACAGGAAGAAAGGATTGGGGAAGGAAGGAAGCGGCCTAGGACCTATAAGTTAGGTACCACCCCGGCATTTGCCTGGTGTAAATGAGGAAAACCCAGGAAAACCACATTCAGGGTGGGTGGCCTGAGAAAGCGTTTTACACTTTTGCGACCTAGTGCCCCCACCGGGAATTGAACCCGGGACTAAGTATATAATTTGAAGTAGTCACCAACTACCTCTATAAAAATTGTTGTGAAAGTACCTCAGGATTCTGAAACATGCATTTTTCGATAGGGCTCATTTGAAACACCCTGTATATTTTACATTTCCTAAGCGTCATGAATGATGAAAATATAGTTTTAATAAACCACTTCAAAAAGTAATTGCCTTAATAGGTGTTAGATTTTAATTAGCTTAACTAAATTATTGCGCATGTAAAACATTTCTTCAATGTACAACTTTTGTGTACAAATAACTAATATCAATGAAAACAAATATAAACTTTATTTTCAGTTTATAATCCCTTCGATATGAAATCCATTAAAATGAATACAAAAGTAAATAAATCGAAAAAGAAATTCGATTACTACATTGAGCCTATTCAAATTTGTTTCTTTAAACTTCCGTTGATAATTCTAGTTTGAATTACGTGACCACATTAGAGTCTTTTATAGGTAAATAATTTTTGATTACAATAAGATAATTCAAAGTAGTAAATGGCAGAATTAATATTTTGACACGATGCATACTAAATAGTGTTACTCTACCATATAAACTTAATTTGCTACAATTTTTTTATAGTCTCGCGCTCTTAGTCAGTGATCCCAACTCGTGGGAAAAATACCACTTTATGGGATTTTTTTTGAATTGAAGGGATAAATTTTTGAATAGGTACACATATTTCAATTCATTAATTATGCATTTTCTTCAGGAAATGAATTACTAGTGCCCTATAAATTGTTTGTGAAGGGGGAGTTGCACTCATGTCTGCAGATTCACTTGAGGAGGGTAAAACCGTCATGTGGCATAATATGTAATACAAACATATCCTGTAAAAATGACAGTCCGAAAAATAAGTACCTATTTGTGGTAGGTGGCTGCTATAAAGTACGAATGCTTCATAACTGAGTCAGGACAGCACGAAGCTGATGACCCGTCCCGCGGTAGCACACGCGTGTCTGAAGATAGCAGGCGTGTCAATGACCGTGGATATGCGCGTACTCAGAAATTCAAATTCAAAATAAGAATATTACACAAATCACGTTGAATAAAGGAACTTAATAAATATTGTCCCTAACAGATTTTAAAAATCTTGTTACATTATACTCAGTGATGATTTCAGATTTTCCCCGAGGGATTTTCAATACACGGGAGGTGGTAAGATGTACTGCGAAAATACTTATTGAGCCGATTGGAGATATAGCCCCAAGGGAATTACTTAGCTTCGGAAGGAGGGGGCAACTTTACCACTTAGGCTATCCCCTGAAATAATCATTGATTAAAGTAAAGTTCTTTTGCAAAGAAGAAAATTCCTCGCACGGCAACGTGGTATTGTAATAATTGTAAAAATTAAAATGTAAAAAATATTTATTGCTATTTGGTAAATTACGTTAATTAAATAAATTTATAAAAATAAAGGTATAGTTTGCTTTTAACAAACTTTCCAGAATATAATAATGTTCTGACTTCGTTAACTGCCTAAGGGCCTTGCGGTTTCAAATCTGGGTCTTGGTAAATCAATTTTATTTGTCACCTTATTACATTGAAAGGTAGGAAACAGGGACTTCACAAGAGAATTCTTGTGCCTCTGGCAACGCTGGTTCTACCTACCTAACAGCGAAAGACTTCTAAAAATAGTCGACAAGAGTACCTTGTTGTACAGGTGAGGGACCCTCCTACTCCAAACAAATAAGGCGCGAGATTAGGAAGTGTTTACACTCCGCTGACGGAAAAGAACAGACCTCCAATCTCTTGCGGGAGCCAAAGAACACATACTGTGAACAACAAGAGAGAGACAGACCGATTTACAAATACACCTTCCCCTTCCCTTCCCTCTTCTACCTCCCTCAGTTATTACTAGCAAGAAAACGACAATTAACTTCTCCAACAATAATATACTTTTATGACGGCTTCTGGCCTTCCAAACAAAAACAAACACCATTTTAATATGCCAAGGACGCTTCAGTATTATGAACAGAATGATGTAAAGGTAAATCATACGCCCAAATTGCAAACACACAACTGTAATATTAGATTTTTTTGAGTGTTGTTGGCTTATAAACATGCAGGATAAAGTGGGGATGAACCATTAAAAATGTTTTAAAAACTCACGAAAATTAAGAAAGAAAGAAAAAAAAAACATTTTTGGCATGGAATTTTCATTGTCGACAGATGTGACCTTGAGTTTGATAATTCAAGATTTGAGACTTAAAATTATTCTTAAAATTTCCATAAGAAATTTTAAAAAAGGAATGCATAACTTCATGATGCTTGATTAGGATTACGTTGTCAGATTTATAAGATTGTACTCCCAGCACTGGCGCAAATCCCGGGGGATGAGGGGGAGATCTTTCTTCCAACCTTGGAACTGGGGGGCTGTCCTCCCGATAATCCGATTTGGAATGTGTTTTTTGGGGGGAGAAATGTGATGATTTGTGTCCGATTGTCACAAATCAAACCGAAATGAAATTTATGTCCCCCAGAATAAACCTTCAAATCTATTCGCCTTCCAATGTTGTGGACAACTGTGCTCCCCTGATCCTCCACAGCATTGTTTTTCAACTTCATAAACAAATTTGAACATCACTTAAAAAAAATATGGGAATGGTTTTACCTGTCCCCCCAATGTTGAAGACAGATTTGCGCCGCTGACTGAAAGTATGTCTGTCTGTCACTCCAAACGATAACTCTTGAACGAAAGAAAAGTTTTTGAATTCTGTTTTTTTCTCTTCCAACAGACAAAACAATTAATTCGACTGATTTTGTTCATGGAGTCAATCCGTAAATATCTTTACAATTAACGATGACTTTAACTGTGGATAAACCATACCTCGTTAAAAACTTATAACAATTCCTAGCCTCTATGCAACCCACACGAGAGCAAAGAAATGTGTGTTGCCTGTAATAAAGGCTATGTAGAAAAGTAGCATATCCATAGCATTTCCTGTATCGTACACATGGAATTGCGTGATACTCTATGCTATCTTTTACAGAGTTTATTATCTTTATTTTATTGTCAGAAGAGTCGTGTGATAACATCCCTCATAACTAGAACTTTTATCCTTGCATTCTATGAAAACTTACATTATATGCATAATTATGCGCTTGTTTCTTGCTGAAAAATTAAAGTTAATTAAATAATTTCTCAATAGTCAGCATAAGTGTGTGACAGAGAATATATTATTCCTATCAGTCCAGTATCGATGACTAATACAAGCAAAATTAAAACACACACATGAAACCTTTTGGAGAGAAACCGGGATACTTGAAGTCCCGAACAACTCCTGGAGGAACAAATTATCTAAATTCGGGATGTCTCGGTGCCATATGCACACAGTGATGATTTCACACTATTTCCCTCCGGGGGGAGGGCATTTCAACACACAAGGGGTTAAAGCAGTAATGCGACAATACTGGTAACTCTTATTGAACAGGATCGGATATTTGCCCGAGGGTGGAGGATTTCGAAACTTCAAAGGAGAAATTAAATCCCAGGGCCACTCCCTGAAATTATCCCTGCACGCGCACATACTACACATTCACACGCATCTGAAGTCTTATACTTGTCCCGGCACATTCAAAGCTGGAAATAGAAACTTGAATGGTAATTGCAATTTTCCACGAAATGACTGTAATGGGACAATAGTTTTTGACGTCACAAAGTTGTCGTGTGATTATTCCTCAAAGAGGTCACAAATTTTTCTTAGGATATAAGCAGCATGTTCACGGGACGTTCACTGAAGAAAAGAGGATGTCTCGGAACTGACGTTCGTTAGGTGTTCAAGGGATGCGGAAGAGTAGTTACTATCATAGCATCTATCCACGAGTCGAAAGGCCTAAATGAGGTACCCAGTAGGAACAATTTATTTCCCGTTCTTGATCCAAAGAAGCTCAAGCATCCGTCTAGCCTCTGGAAAGTGCATAATCTGGAAGTAATGGTGGTTGCAAATGATGGAGTACGTGTCAAAAATCAGGAACGTATGGTTACCTACGAAACAGAAGTTGAGACTGTCCAGTATTGTGAAGATATCGCAAAAGTGAGGTCTTGTCTCGGGAAAGTTCATCTGTTTTTTCTTTGAGTTTATTGTCCCACGGTTGTGATCTTTATGCTAATAGAGATAGGGATGATTAAGGAAATAGAATGATGGATAAATTGATGGAATGAGAAAGTAGAAGTAAACGGAAGTACCCCGAAGTTTTCCAACAGAAGCTTACTTAGCCGTGGATCGAACGAGGATCCCTACGTACGAAAGATAAGTCCTCTACCACTAAACAACCATGCTCCCCTCATGTGTTTCTACTGGAAGAGAGCTGTTTTGTCATGAAAACTCAGCTAGGTTTAATCTCGCGCACTATTCTACAAGAAAGAGTGGAGCTCTATCTCCGAATAGAATGTTCTGTCCCGAATGGGGAGTCATCTTTTATCTGATCACTTTATTCTGCTTTATTCAACAACCTTGGTGATGAAATCGAGTGGAAAAAGTCCAGCAATAATCATGGTGGTTTGAAATCAAAATCCAGACATTTCAGAAAAATCCAATTGACTCTTCCATCGCCATTGATCGGTCATTATGCACTAATACCAGTTTAGTACGACGCGTTAAGTTTTATTCAATTCTACAGATTTTTGATCACATCTGACATTCAATTTGTCCTTCAAACCTTTCTGTGTACTGGCGTGTTGGAATATAAGAGTATGTAGGTACAAAGTGTTTTAAAATGTGACACTAACCGTTTATAAGGAAGATAGTTATGAGTATGTGCAAATATAGAGATTAGGTAGAGAGTATAGAGATCAGATTCATGGAAGATATTTGGAAGTCATAGCTAAGAGTGTTTTAAGATAATTGTGGTAAGAGTTTAAAAGGATAGATAAGAGGCATAAGAATTAATAAGACGATGATGATAATTATGAGTAAAAGAATATATGATGATAATGAGTTGTAAAGAAGATAATCGGATAGGTTCTGATTAAGAATAAAGCAACTTAAGAAGATTTGCGAAGTAGTGCATTTTTGGAATAGCTTATCGTAGAAGTAAGCTAGAGATGACATTTGTTTGGTGAAATGCAAGACATAAAAGAATAGAACCTAGAACCTACGTAAGAAATAATCCCAACATGGTGATATAGCATTTCATCGCTGGATAGACTGATTAAGTGGAATGTTTCCAGACTTTGAGCTTATGTTACTAATGTTGAAGGTCAGTATGTCTGTTGATTATTGAATATGTCTTAAGCTTTCTACAAAGACTAAAAGCTAATCCTGATCGGAGAATTAATATGATCGGAAATTTATATTAATTTGTGTGTTGTTCTTCAGATGTTTCCGTTTTTCATATTCATTTCTTTCGCTTTTTGTTCTGGAAATTGAAAGACATGAAAATACACAAGAAGGGGGGCACAGTGGAGTAGTGGTAGAGCGTTTATCTTTGCTGCACGGGATCCCTGGTTCGATCCCAGCTAGCACCAAGTAAAGTTTGTGGTGGGCAAATACCGTGTGCGTGGGGTTCCTCGGGTTTCTCCCGTTTAACCCCACTTTCTTCCTTATTCATTTCTCATCATCACCGTCTCCGTTTAGCCTACACGGCATAATCGTGGGACGTAAAACTCTAAGATTTTATTTCATTTCAATATACAAGAATCGCGGTTTCTATGACAAAATGCATTATGAAAATTGGTGATTTTAGCTGCAATCACTTTATAATGGATATCTAGTAAGACAGCATATTAATATCACATTAGAAAACACGAAAATTTACAAAAATTTGAAATATAGTAATGAAATATTGTCAATTTTTCTTTGTAATCTCAAACCTGTAGTGTATATTGAATAAAACAAGAATTTTAGGAATGATCCAAAAATGGATTAAAAGGCCAATCTTGGCCAATAATTAATTTTTGGATCAGAGGCCACAAAATTTTTGAACGGCCCCTAAATCGAGTTTTTGTATATTTTACGCAATAAGCACATCATATTGAGTTATGTGATAGTTTGAGTTTGGTTACATTATATGTAGTTCTCCAGATACAAGGCCTACAAGAATTTTTTTGCCTGAAATATAATGGATCTTTTGATCCAAATAATATTCAGCCTTAGAAACCTGCTTGTAAATTTCTTTCTCGAATATTGTAGTATTATAAGCATACCCTTTCTTCCTAGTAGAAAAAAAGCTTAATTTCTAATGTTGTACTCTAAACTACAGACAATAAAGATATAAGCTTCTTTTCAAGCATTTTTTTCATTTTAAGTTACCCCTCTGACAATAAAAGGGGCCGACTTGTTTTGTTTAGTTCTCTCCTTCTTTTTTCATTCTTTTTCATAAAAAAAGAACCCCCTCACAAAACCTCAAAACTTCCATCAGTGAGTATAACTCACATTGCTTCCTGTCATTTCTCAAAGCAACCGCTTTTAATCTTTGAACTGTTCGCACCCTGCTGTTCACGGTTTGTTTCCAATCGAAGATGCTTCTCTACGAAAAAAAAGAGTCTATTTTAAGTCCTAGAGCCAATTGTACCTAAATATAGTAGAACTAGAATATTTTTTCTTTGCATCAAATTACGTTAAGTTTCCGTAAAGCAGTATAATTCATATGTACGGCTTCGTATTTGATTCCTTGTTGCGACACTATTTTCATTGTTAGTCAGTATCGTTAGGAAATTCTGGAGAAGTTTTTCTATTAAGAGATAGTGAAATAATATCTAGAAAGCCATAAGTAACGGAAACACTAGCGAACTTATTGTTAATTTAAGTGTAATATTTGTTACTTGAAATATGTTTTATCGTAATTTTTGAGTGTCACTCTAATCTAAGTGACAACTTTATTCTTTGTATTGCTTTAAAATTTTTTTAATAACCTATTTAAAAAGTTTGATTTACCAAAGAATTCTTTAAAATAAAATATTTCAGTTTAACGTCCCACGAATATGGCCGATAGACAAAGGAGACGATGATTAAAGCAAGTGAATGATGATGGAAGAATTGGTGGAATGAGAATATGGGAGGAAACGGGAGTACCCCGAGAAAACCGACAGACACAATGTTATGGCACCTCAAACTTACTATACCCGGAATCGAACCAAAGAACCTATTCACCAGAAGTAAGCGTTCTGCCACTGAACTACCGTGTCCCTCAGAAACTTCTTTACATATTTACTCTGTCAGTTCGTGTAATCGTCCGGGAGACATATTTTGACCAGGATGTACAGAGTTAAAAAGTAGGAATCGAATTGATCCCAAGATATGAACAATTAAAAATCAGTTCCCCGTGTATTCCTATAGAAACAAACAGCAATCCACGAAGCAAATTCCCTTGCATGTTATGCAACACCCATATATTCACTGTTTAAATGGTTGCCAATAACCCAGGCAACGTTTTTAAAAAAAACGTTTATTAAGAAGTTCAACAAAAGTTCCCTTATATGTTTTTCAATTTTTACGACGTCTGGACTTCGCAAACTAAACTTCTCAACGTGATATAAAGCACAGATCGTTACAATGTATGCATTTTAAAACGTGTACCGTCGTTCTTACTTAGGTGATTAAAAGGGAAATCATAAATCATTAATTTCTAGAACTTCCATTTTGTATACAGAAGGTTTAGAGATTACATGACACTTATTTGTGGAACACAGCATGAATATTAAAAAAAATGTTGCTCTTTATCGTTATTGCTCTGATTCCTATCGACAGACAGACAAACGGACATAGCCGTACTACCTTTCCATACGTATGTATAGCACACTTTGGAAGTCTAAAGATTAAAAAGGAAAGCCTCTTCATAGTAGCATAGTATTTCATTATTAATTTTGCAAAACACAAGTCGCTTTGGTTCTTGAATGATTGTGTAGCAAACACGTTATTTCAGTAATTACTAAGTATGTGCTTATTAAAGAAGGAAATGTATCAGTCAGTGAGTAACGGTACATCGTAATGGTTAACACTTGCCGTTCCGCTATGTGCGATGCCTGTCTGACGTTAATATAGATGGTGTCAGCGTGGAGGCAAATTGCTGGTTTGAAACTATTGTGACAATTTAATTGTAACTTTAAAGAAGAAATATTTAGAGAGCTTAGAAATGTGGTGTTGGAGGAAGATAGAAAAGATAAAGTGCACAGAAAGAATAACAAAACGAAAATGATTTAAAGCGGATAGGAGAGAAGAGGACGCTTTTAGCCAGCATTCTTCGTAGGAAAGCTAATTGCATTGGAGACTATCTTGCGAAAAATAAAACTTCTTAATTCCGCCATAGAAGGAAAGATAGAAGGAAAGCGACGAATAATAATAAGAGTATAACTGATCAATGATTTTAAAAATACAAGGGCCGCGGTGGCTCAGTGGTAGAGCGTTTACTTCTGATGCTTGAAGTCCCGGGTTCAATCCCAGCCCCCGCCAAGTGAACTTTGTGGTGGACAAACATCGTGTGCGTGGGTTTCCTCTGGGTTCTTCTGTTTCCTCCCACCTTCTTCATTCCACTATTTCATTCATTATTCATCATCACCATCTCCTTTAGCCTGGCATAAACGTGGGACATAAAACTCAAAGATATCATTTCATTTTTAAAAATAGAAGAAAATATTGCGAATTAAAAGGGGAAAGTGAAGATAGAGAAAAGTGAAGGAAACGTTTATAGACCCAAACATAAATAAATAAATAAAAAAGCTTCCTTCCCAGAACCTGCCAAAAGGCAAAGTATCTATAATAATAATAATAATAATAATAATAATAATAATAATAATAATAATAATAATAATAATAATAATAATAATAATAATAATAATAATAATAAGTTGACAGAGAAACTGAAAAGAAAGTTAAATTAAACAACTTTTAATTAAGATTAATTTTAATCTATAATGCACAGTGAGCGGATGACTTTGCGAAACAGCTACTTACATAGAAGCGAAACATAACTGTATGCAGAACTATTTCTACGTAAGGAGCTGCTTATTTTTAGGTTTGTCAGTCATAAGTTTGACTAATGGACGTCTCAAGTTTCTTTCACCACTCCCATGGCATTATCATGCCTCCTTTCCTCAATATAGTTATTTTTTTATTTATATACTGAAATCCTTTTCTTTTTACCGTGACTCACAAGGCTCTAATGATTTCTGAAGTGTGCACAGAGGCAGTTGTTTCCTATGTTAAAAAAAAGAAAGAAGAGACCAGGAAACGAATATTTCGTTAAAAATAACATCAGCCATCAACAATTTGTTAACAAATCTGGGAAGGACGAGCTGTAAAAATTTTCACTGAAAGAATAAATTCCTTTGAGCAACATCACTTAACAATGCGAAGAGTAACATAAATTAGTTAGACCCTAAGCGAAGATATGTTAACCCATGGAGAGGGAAGTGTTCAGAAATATAATATTTAAAGAGGAAAGGCTACTGTTTTATGGTGTAAAAAGAAATATTTTTATAGCAGCATTTCTTTTAGTTTTACGTTCTACGTTCATGCCTTTCAGGCTAAAAGACACGGCTGATAAATGAATGATAATGAAAGAATTAGTGAGAATGTAACACAAGAATGGCGAATATGGAGATAACCCAAAAATATCGATCTTACCCATTATAAAACCAGATGGCATTGGATAGAACCAGGGAATCCCACGCCCCAGAGGTGAGCGTTCTATTCCAGAGGCACCATATCACTCTCCCTATATTTTGATTTCCACATATCTTTATTTATAGCACAGACAGATTTTTCCCTAATAACACGAACAACAGTGTTAACAAATCCCACTTATGATTGAAACGAAAGGCAATATTAACCATATAACCGTGATTGTAACAAGTAGTGGGGACGTAGGAGTCACGGTGGTAGAGCATTCACCTCTGGTACGTGAGGTACCTGGTTCGATCCCAGTGGGTTTTGTGGTGGACAAACATCGTATATGTGAGGGTTTTTGTCGGGGTTTTCCCGTTTCCTCACACTATTTTCAGTCCACCATTTCATTCATTTTTCATCGTCACCGTATGTTTTGGCCTACCTACCCGGCATAATCTTGGAATGGAAACGTGAAATATTTCATTTCATTTCATTTTGTAACGACCAGCAGTATAACATTCAGACCGTTAAGTTAACAAGTTAATCTGGCGTGATATATTCTCAGTTGATATTGCAATCGGAAGTGGTAGTAGATTCCTATCACTTCCGGTTTAAGTAGAGATATTAGAGTGGAGTTGGAATATATTCTTGGAACCTTTAACTGATTGAAGAAAACTACTTCTTGCTAACTATTTACAGCTTCTGCTTTATAGCGATCAACGTTAAAACCAGGAAGTGGTTGATGTTTACCAGTTTCGGTCTGAATAGAAGGATAAGAGGAAAGATGGTTCTTATTTCTAAATGTTCCGGATTCCAACAAACCTTTTCTCTTTATCTGTTACTGTTTTTGCTCTCTCTAGATCAATATTGAAACCAGAAGTTGAAGTGGATTTCTATCACTTCCGGTTTTAGTAAAGGAGTTAAGAATAAAGATGGAATGCATTCTTAGGACGCTTAATCGATTGCAAGAAATTGCTTCTCGTTATGTGTTACCGTTATTGCTCTGTAATGATCAACGTTAAAACCGGAAATGGTTGATTTCTAACACTTCCGGTTTGAAAACCTTGAATACCACTTCCATCAATGAACTGACTTCTGTTCCTGTATATCCTGGCCAAAATTGATGGTGACCCATCAAGTAGTTCTTGAGTAGTTCATCAAGTCCTTAAAAAAAACATAGTCAGTACAGTGTCAAAACTGGAAACTTTATTACGAAAGTTACAGTGGAAAATTATTCTGTTGTTTATTACGTTGCATATATATGCGTAAACCTCGAACTTGGGATTGATCTGGTCCTTTTTTTTTAAAAAAAAAAAAAAAAAAAACTGTTCTTCTTGAGTGATTTCAGCTTCAAACAATAAGCTAATTCCCTAAGCCGCCAAGAAATGGACTGTTAAGAGCACAAGGATTAGCATTACGAAGCATTAGGAATTAGATTTCTGCGCTTCCAACGTCTATGGCCATGTTAGCCAATCACACATTCACGAGGGATGACGTCGCTTGGCGATCACACTGCTCGGGGAATTGGAGAGGAAGAAAGTGGCCTGTGCCTATTACGTTAGGTACCATCCCGGTATTTGCCTGGTGAGACTGAGGAAAATCAAGGAAATTCTCACTCAAGATAGCTGGGCTGAGAAAGCTATTACACCTTTTCAGACCTAGCGTTACCATCGAGAATTTAACCGTGACCGTTCCCATTATACGTGAGAGAGTTAGCAACTATGCTACCCGGACTCATTGAAAGCACACGACAATCAAGCATAATTACAGAAAATGAGAGCAAAATAGATAAGTATTGTACAATACGCTTAAGTACATTAAAAAACTCTATTTTTAGAACACTATTTTTCACCTTATAAGAGGTAATTACAATATCTGGACCCGAATCTTTTAGGCTCTGAAAGGAGCTTCAGATGGAGAACATGTGCACTGAACGCTCCAAATCTCGAACCAAGTTTCATTAAGATAGAATATATTTTATGAAAATTATCGCTGAATAACCACAGTGACAGAAACACAAATTGTGTGATCAATTGAATGTTAGAAGGTCGTATGCGCTTGCTTTGGAGATGTTCATTTGTTCCTTAAGATTTGAGAGAAAATATGTATATCAAGAAACTTATTACAATCATGCAAAAGAGTTATAAGATTGTAGTATTAATAAATCCATTACTCAATTCGATAACTCTTAAACGAAAGCAAAATTTTGAATATTTTGCCTAAAAGACAGCTAAATCGATTATCGTGGCCAAGTTCATTCCAATCCGTTAACATTTTCACGTCTAGCGGTGACGCTAACGGTGGTTATTCATATCTTATTTAAAATCTGTAATATAAAGATAACCAATAAATTCTATCGTTTTTTCATCCACAAGCTTCGGACATCGATATGTCTCGTAAGATGTACCTGGAAGATCAAAAATAGTCCCCATCACTATCGACGACCTCCTGCAAATGTTCTGGAAGGCCATGGATTCCATCCTGGTAGAACGTGGTGTGCCGTGAAGCGTACAAGATATCAAGTACATTTTGCACCTCCACTAGGGACTTGAACTGGCGTTCTCTAAGGCGATTGTCCAAGGAATGGAATAGGTAATAATCGGATGGTTTGTCCACTCACACTGCATTGTAGTCTCAGTTCCTCACATGTCTGGACGCTGTTGGCCTCAACTGCACCCTAAAGATCTTCATTTTGTATATGTGTTGGTCTTTATTCTCGTGGTGCGTCTTCGAGTGTTTTGTGCCGTTCGTAAAGTTGTTAAACCACCGATGCACTGTCCGCGTAGTCACTAAACCCTCATCAAAGGCCTGGCATGTCTTCCGCCCCGCTGCAGCGACATTTGTTACGCTCTTATGACGCTCTACGGAGGTCCCGTGTTCACTCTGTCCTTACGCAAGTTCGCGATGTAACTGAACTGCCACAACCAGGTAGTATGTTGGATATACCCACACCAACAACTGACCTTCGCCTTATCTCCATTTGCATTCAACTCATAGTGTGAGGGCCAATTGAAAAAAGATCTCCAAGAAAAGTGACAGAACGTTTTTGGTTACCTTAATTCTTCCTGCCTTCTATGCAACCTGCACTATAGCAGAGAAATGATGGTTGCCTATAGTAAAATTATATGGAATTTCTCCTGATTTTCTTTCGCTGTCTTTTGACGAATTTATTTCCTCATCACAAGAGACGTACTACCATCATCGTCATCATCTTAAGTGTTTTGAGATCATGATAAAAGTACTTCCAACAAATTCAGAACCTTCAGTCCGTTTGGAACAGTAACATTCTTTGGATGTCCATGCGACGTCCCGTGTACGACCTGTAGAAATTCAGATATACGTTCATTTCCTTGAAACGGGATTTCACATGGAACGTTTCTGAGCAACTTGCGGTAGAATCACAGGATGACTTTCACTATTTTCATTATTTTCACGTGACAAGGGCAAGCAGAATCCAAGAATATTTCCATTATAGTTAAAGTTTCTATTCGAAGCATGGTAGCTCAGTGGTAGAGCACACAACTCTGGTGCGAGGGGTTCCTGTTTCGATTCCAGTCCGTGCGAGTTTTCTCGAGGACAACGTTGTGTCCGTCAGTATTTCTTAGAGTTTTTCCTTTACTTCTACATTCTCATTCCGCCAATTCTTTCATTAAGATTCTTTCATTACTCATCTGTCTCCTTTAGCCTACAAGGAATAACCATTGGGCGTAAAACTAGAAACTTCATTTAAGTGCATTTAAAATTTCCACTGCAAACCTATTGCAGGACCTGTGGAGCCTCTATAGTGGACGTGTTGTCTATGTGAGAATACGGTACGATAAGCTTTTTGTCTTAAATTGAGAACTACTCTCTTAAATTCCAATCATGAATTGAATTTTTTGCCTTCTAATCACGTCCGTAAATAAGACATTTGTTCTCTTCAAATAATGTCAAGATCGATTACTTTTTCTCTTTTCAACTATCTGCTAATAACTTGCACCAACAGTTATTTATTTGTATTTTTTCATCTCCACAATTCTCCATACCCACATTTTGATGTCTGCGAAAAACGAAAAGAAAGAAAGAAATTGAGAGATACATTATATATATACAGTGGCGGATCCAAGGGGGCTATAGGGGCTGTAGCCCCCCCTTGACGCTCAGATATACACTGGATAAAATGGGCTTCAATCCTGCTTTACACTGGATAAAACGGCAAAATATGGTTCAGCACCTCCCTTGATCATATCCTGGATCCGTCCCTGTATATATATTTGTAGAATAACATATTTCACAGATGGAAGGAAAAACTCATGTCTTCCCAGCCGTGTTCTCCTGTTAATCACTTCGGAATGAATCGACGAATTCGGTTGCAGTGGTCTTTTACTTGCAGAGAAAGTAATTGACTGAAGGATCGAAACAGTTCGATTTCTGACTTCAAGCTGCCGAAAACACAGCAAACAGACTGAAAAACATTTTGGGCTGTATTGTGCTACACACAACATTGTTTTTTCCTACCACAATTAACTTTTCCATTTCTGACACTATCTAACGTTGAATATTAGACATTCCACTGGTTTGATTTTAGTTTTTGTAATCTAGTAAATCTCCTCATCTGACACTGCTTGCAATATTTTGCTTCGATCATTGAGCACGTTCCATATAGAATTCACTTGAACTCGAAATATCATACAAAATTAAAAAAAATCTGGTACGAATATCTTAGTAAACCACCAAACCACTTTTTCTTCTATTGTATGTCAGACAGCCAAAAATGCCGAAGAATGCGTATTTTAAATGAGAAGTCTAGATATCAAAGTTCATGTCTTTCGAAATACGGATATTTTATTATAATACGTTCAACTCCTAATTCTCCCCACCCTAATAAGAATTTCTAAAAAGTCCTTCCTTACTGATAGCTTACGTCACAATTCTATGTATTATCTAAAGTTCAAGTTTCTAGCTTAAGCAGTTTGGGCTTAGGCTAGGCATTAACCAGTAAGAGCTTCGTTTATGTAGACATTACAAGTTATCTGAGCGCCTGGTGTATTAGCAACACTCAAAACACTTTAGATAAGGTGGAAACATAAGGAAGAGGGGCAGGAACTTGAAATTTTTCATTTGTGTTATTCTAATATAAGCATTATATTTAGAAGTATTACTACTAATGCTGCGCATTAGTCAAGTGAACAGTCCCCCCTCGCACTACCTTCAACTCCAAACTGTAATTTTATACTACTAGTACATATCTACTGAGCCTCATCCGTGAATGCTCATTTGATACACCCTCAGATATTTTCCTGTCCCCTTCTTATTTTATCCTTTTATTTCTGACCATTTAAACAGTAAGCACTGAACGTTTTATCAAAAACGCCCTGTATATATATAACATAGTTTGGGTGATAATTCTATTGCTAGAAATAAGTAAAGAAATCTATGAGGAAGGGAAGTCGAAATCTCATATGTTGTATATTTAAGGACGGACTTAGCAAACATTTGCTAATATGCACTTCAAAATCTCATATCATAAAATCTATTGGCTTAACAGATGGAGTCTGGATAATATATATGTATAGAAGAGAGGACATATTCTGAGAAGATATATTAGATCATTCACAGACTGACATTTGAAAAGGAAGCAACAGTGAATCCAAAAAGAGGAATGGGAAATTCTACTCGCAACATTATTTTCAAGTGAAAACGGCAGGGCAGAAAGAGAGGCCGATTTCATGAGAAATGGAATTCTCCCATCACACACTAAATAGATGACGTCAGGCGAAACGTCACAGGAAAGGTGTTAATGAATCACACGTGTCTAAACCAAAATAAACAACACACATTCACAGCAATTGTAAAAAAAGAAAAAAAAAATAGTATGACCTTTCCTGCATGAGTTTACGCAGAAACGTATAAAAGTGAATTCACTTTTAAGAAAGAGACTTTCCATATTTGACCACCATATGCTGCCTGGCTAGAAATTCCAAATGACTACAAATGTTCTAGTTTTCTCTGCCCTCAATGTACAATTGTATATCCAAGAATATACGATATATAAGTGTGAGTATCAAATAAAAACAAAAGATATGAATGGACAAAGAAAATTTTCGGAAGAGACATCTAAGAAGATACAGGAAAGAAGGCTTATAGTGATATGCTCATTTGAGATTTATAAACTACATATAGTCAGAAGAGTGATGGTAATGAAAGTTGGTGGGAAGAGAGGTTGAGTAAGAAAAAGTAGCAGGGTGTCTCAAAAAGAACGCCGGATTTGAAGCCACTATAAATCGAATTTATTTATTTGGAAGAAACAAACAAAACACACCATTCTCTTCAGGGGATGTTGAGATTTAAACGTGAAACAATATCGGGCATATGATTCCCCAACTAGACCTACACGCAATCGCTCGGTCTATGAAATTATCCACCACCCGCTCAGACATTTCCTCATCAACTTCATCGTGGACACATCGAATTTATTGTTTCAGTTCCAGTAGGGACAGGGTTTGTTCTGGTAAACTCGTGAATTAGTGTACCTCCATAGGAAAAACTCACAAGTTTCATATCACAAGATCGAAGACGCTAGGTTTGGCCTCCTCGTAACGAGGTTAGTCTGTCCAGGAACTTTTCACACGCAGGAGAGCGATTGTGTCTCCTGAGGTGTGGCAAGTTGCGCCATCTTGTTGAAACCATAAATTGTTAATGTTCGTTTGATCCAAACGGGACCAAGCGAAAGCAGTGATCATCGCACGATAACGAATTCCATTCACCGTGACAGCCTCTCCTTGTTCATCTTTAAAAAGTAAGGACGGATTAAACCCTACTCCAAATCCAACACGAAACCGTAACTCGAGGAAGATGCGTATCGTTTTTCGTGAATTACTCTTGGGTATTTGATCCTCACATTCGGCAATTATGCTTCTTCACAAAAGTGTTTAATTGGAAGAGATCTTCATCTGACAAAATGATGCGCTTTGTGAAACAATGGCTCTCTCGTTCCTTTTCCAGGATCCATAGCACAAATTGCCGTCGTTTTCCATGATCCGCTGGTTTAAGTTCCTATGTTAACTGTACTGTGTTCGGGTGTAAGTGCAAATCTTTTGTTAAAATTCTGTGCATTGTTGCTGGACACATGTGCAATTCTTGAGCACGATGACGACATGATTTTTCCGGACTCACAGTAAAATAATCAAGCACAGCAACAAGATTTGCCTCACTCCGGCTACTTCGAGTGCGTCTAGGGACTTTGATATCTACAACTGAACCGATTTTTTCGAATTTCTTGAGCAACTTACGAACAGTGGATTCATGTGGTGCACTGTTATGTTCAAGAATCGTACAGAGTTTCCGAACAGTTTTAGCGAAACTTTCACTCTTCTTGTAGTGAGTTTTAACAATCAACCTCGCTGATAGGTACTGTATCTTTCCATGACGATACTCTTCAGAAACACTGACCTGAAAAAAAAAAAAAAAACACAACATCAAAACATAACCTCAAAGATTATTGATAACAAGACATTTTAAAACAATGTTGCCAACAATAATAAATAAAGATAACGATCTTTTCAAACCCGGCGTTCTTTCTGAGACATCCTAGAAATTGGGTGGACATGTTAAGAATAATCGCATAGAGAGAAGTCTAACAGGAATAAGAGTTCAAGGACAGGGCTATATGGAGAAAATTAATCAAAAAGGTCGACCTCACATAAGTGGGAAAAAATGGAGAGAAAGAAGAAGAAAGGGGTCAATAATGAGAGAGTTCGTTCCCCCAATTATATATATACAGGGTGTTTCAAAACAACATCGACAACGTTTGGGAGATAATTCCTGATATGAACATAAAACAAAAAGTATAGATCAACCTGGGTGCACAAATGCTTCCTTTCGGAGTTATAGGCTACCGAAAACATGAAAAATTAAACTCTAAAGATCCATAGCTCCAAAACTATGGGATCTACCGCAGTCGGGTCAAGACTTCACTTAGGAATTATGAAATATGCAAGTTTCAGAATCCTGCGGAACTTCGGCTACAATTTTTATAGAGATAGTTGGTGAATACCTCAGATAATATACCCGTTGCCAAACTCCCTCTATAAAAATTGTTGCGTGAGTACCTTAGGATTCTGAAACCTGTATTTTTGGATAGCGCACATATTAGTTCCTAAGTGGTCTTGATCCGACTATGGTAGATTTCATAGTTTTGGAGTTAGGAACCATTAAAGTTCAATTTTTCATGTTTTCGGTAGCCTATAACTCGGAAAGGAAGCATTTGTGCACCCAGGTTGGTCCATACTTTTTGTCTTATCTTCGTGTCAAGAATCACTTCCCAAACGTTGTCTGTGTTAATTTGAAACACTCTGTATATCACATTTTCGTAAATGTTTATGAATAACACTAAGATTTTTATAGAACAGTCTGTGTGTTTTCCCGAAAATTGGAGATTTATTCCTATAGTTTGGAATTGAAGGTAATGCGTGTGAGGACCGCTCGCTTCAACAATGTGCAGCATCATTGAGATGATTTGATTTTGAGTTTAACGTCCCTTTTCAGCAGCGAGGCTATATGAGACGTGGTCCTGCTGAATAACGTGGAATCCGAACCACATGAGCTCCCGCCGGGAATCGAATTCGGGTCTCCCGTACAGCATCATACTTTCTCAATATAATGCTGTTAAAATAACACAAATGAAAGTTCATGCCCTGCCCCTCTTGCTTATGTTTCCAGTTTATTCACAGTGTTTGGAGTGTTGCGGACACATCAGGCGTTCAGTTAACTTGCAATGTCTCCAGGAACAAAGTTTTGACTGATCAATGCCTAAATTCTTAAGGTAGAAAACATGAAATTTGGACAATACATAGGATTTATGGCATAATGTACTACTAATGAGGATCTTTTTGGAAATTCGAGTGGAAGAGGAGGGATAATTATTATAACAAGATGTTCATATATCGCGATCCCGTAAGATCAGAGACAGGTAAGGTATTTAGACTTCTTATTTAGAATATATAATCACGTGTTTAACGTATTTCGATATTTGACCTGAATGGGAAGAAAAGGGGTTGGGGTAGTTCAATAACATGCCCATACGAAGTGTTCAAATTTTGAGGCAGACTTGGAATTTAGACGAATTCTAAACGAAAGACACAGAAGAAGGAGCGACAAACATTACCGCAGTAACACAAGTGTGTATTTTACAGTTGTTTATCGAGTTTCCGGACACCCAAGCATCTGCAACCTAGGCTAAAAGAGACAATGTGAAATTAATGGTATAATATGCATGCCCTGAGCGGGACTTGAACACGCGACAAGAAATTCTTGAAATTGGTAACGTAATACTTAGATCACTCGACCAAGTATGCTGTACACTTAAAGTGATAAATGTCCTTATATATTTGTATCAGAACAATAGCTTTCAGTCATTTTCTTATGCACTTAAAAATGACACTGTTGCCATATGATCTTAAAAGAGTGAGATTAAGAATTAAATTATATAGATTGGATATATATTTCTCAGTCTCTTGTATTACATGCAGAGTAATTTGCAAAGTTGCTGAAATGCAAAAGGGCACTTCGTTCCGTCAGAACAAAAGTAATGATAGTCACTTTGTACATTTGCAGTCTGTAAAATTTCAATCAGAGTGAAATACAACAAGATTAACAATGTCAGCAAAATAACATATTATTCATGCACATTGAATACCCTGAAAAATATTTTACAATCTGGTTTCATTTCCTTCAATTTAATGTTCCCTCTCAGTACTAAGACACATTATTTCCCACTGGGAATCAAACCAAGATCTCTTGCATCGAATACTCAAACGCTAACTACAAAGGAGTTTCTTCGGTATTTTAGAGCACTTTCAACAACTTCAAATGTAAATAACGTTTATGATACTATAGAAAGAAAGTGGAGCTTTGAAGGAGAGAAATTCTCTATTTTAAAAAAGTCAAATGAAACAAAGGAACACTCTACAGATACAATGGACAGTCAGAGTTGATAATATGTTCTTTAACGCACCATGAACTTTACTTATTTCTCTGATTTTGCTCCAGGATTATATTTAATTAGCAAGGTTACCTAAGAGACTTGAGTTGAAGCTGTCTCGTCTGGAAAAGATGTTGTGAAGGTGAAGTCTCGTTTCGGAAAGTATAAATATGTTTCTATTGACAGAGTTCTTGTGGACAACCCTGTGCATCCCTGCAATTTGTAGAAGTATCCTATAGTATCGTGAATATTCCCACGTTAAGTTGTAGGTTCACGTTTCATACAGTCTCACTGCTTGAAACGGACACTAAACTCAAAAAAAAAATCATCAAACACTATTGGGCAACTAGACTGAGCCAAGCATTAATGAATATAGATTTTTCTAACTCTAAAATGATGAGATAGCACTGTACGTAGTTCCACAAATTGATAGGCGAATTTAAATATGAGTTTAGTAAGAATAGTATATTAAGAGAGCGAAGGAAACTAATTGCTTTTTAAATGCAGAAACTTAGCAGAATAGAAATGAAATCTTTGAGTTTTACGTCCCACGTTTATGCAGGCTAGGCTAAAGGAGACTGTGATGATGAGAAATGAAAGAAATGAAGAAAGTGGAAGGAAACGGGAGAACCCCGAGGAAACTCATGCACACGGTGTTTTTCCTCCATAAAGTTCACTTGGCGCGAGCTGGAATCGAACCAGGGACCCCTGGACTAGAGATGAACGTTCTACCACTGAGCCATCGCGGCCCCTAGTAGAATAGAAGTTTAAAGGAAGTACAAGGGACAAGCTATTAAAAGACAGTTCAAATCCATTAAATGAAACAATTAAAACATGTAATAATGACAATAGCATAAGAATTAAGTCAAAGCTTCAGAAGCAAGGGGAAAATAGGATACTAAAACGCTTCCTTTATTTATGCAATTATTATGTACATGTTGGCAATCCCTTTTCATTACGAAGGAAAGGAATTTGTTGTGGAATCATTTGTTCGAATATACACTTCAAAGATACTAACTGCGTATTCCCGTGAGTGAAATGGGAAGAGATTACCTCAAAGTGTCTATGTATCCAGGTCCGTATCCACGGGGCGCTAGGGGGGATGGGCCCTTCCTAAACTTTGGCTGGCCCCCAAGAAAGTTTCACGGTAGGCTTGCAAATGAACTATAATATGGTGAAGTATAATATGATTGGGTCGGGCCCCCCTAATTTTTATCGGCCCCCCCTACATTTTTGGGCTGGCTACAAGCCTGTATGTATCCCTGGGAGAACTTCATGACACAGTATTAGAACATACTGTATGTATTTTACCATACCAAACATAAAACTATTTCATAAAAGAAATAGTTTTATGTCATTTTATGATATATATACCATCCATAGAAGATCTTAATTTAAAAAGCAAGGGCAAGTTAAGTTGAGAATATAAAAAAAAATAGATGAATGTGATCAACAAATGTGCAACAAAATTAAAGATTGAAACTAGAAATGTGAAATAATGATTAGGAATTAGATTTCTGGGCTTACGTCATCTATGGGCATGCTAGTCCGTCACGTATGAGAGCTGACATCTCTCACGTTCACACTATCCCAGGAAAGGGACGAAGAAAGAATTGGGAAAGGAAGGAAGCGGTCTGAAACCTATAGATGTTAGGTGCCATACCGGCATTTGTCTGGTGTGAATGAGGAAAATCCAGGGAAACATTACCCAGAATGGCTGGCCTGGAAAAGCTTGTACTATTTTTCGACAGAGTGTCCTCACCGGCAGTCGAACCTGGGACCGTTGCATAGTTACTTTCTCGCCAATTGTATAGTCAGAGTCGAGAATCCGTTATATAGTCCGTAAGGGATTCGTTCGTATTCATAAGAACCTAAGGCACACGGAAACCAGAAACATTGGACATCCAATGGAACATCTTATCACTGAACTTCAACCTATGTGAGATGGAAAGCGAACCATTCTATCAAGAAGGAAAGACAGTGTTTTTGTTCCAAAAATAGTTTAATAAATTGTAATCATAGATACATTGCTATCCTTATTTTCATTTACACTGCATTCATATATATATATATATATATATATATATATAGTTAGTTAGTTAGGTAGTTAGTTAGTTAGTTAGTGTGTGTGTGTGTGTAGGATTCTATTTTTAAAAAGACCATCCTGAGAATAGAAAAAGCCATGATTAGGCTCCTCCATGATTCGTCCCATGGCGCGCGCCCTAATTAAAGACTTTTTCTTTTTTATACCGGTTCATTGTCTTCTGAGTGATATTTTTAACTCTAATATTGGCTTAATTCAGCGATAAAGTAACAAGCGCGAATCTGGTTCTCTCTCGCTATACAGGAAGACAATATTCTAACAAGCAAGGATTGATATAAAAGAAAAGAAATCTGCAAACCAGGTGCTAACATCTGGTGTTAATAAATGAACCAAATCTTCGTAAATTTCTATGCTACAAGTTAATTCATGAACGTAAAACGTTATTTTTTCAGTACTGTTTTTTTTTTGCTTGTTGTAAAACTTGATTGCTTTCTATGTTAACTAACAAACAAACTCTATGGCCTATGAAACCCGAAGTTTCAGTGCCGCGTTCACAAAAGCTCTCCATTGACTTCTATCCTTAGCCAACTGGATTCAATTTCTACTTTATATTCCTATTTCTCTGAGATCCATCTTAATATTGTCCTCCTATCTGTGCCTAGGTCTCCCTAATGGTCGTTTTCCGATTGGACTTCCAGTTAAAACTTCGAAAATGTTCCCACTTTCTCCCACTCTGGCTACATGACCTTTTCACCTGAGCCTCCTAGATTTCATGACCCTAACAGTGTTAGGTAAACGGTATAAATTATGCACTTCCTCATTATGAAATTTTCGCCATTCCCTATTGCCATTCCTCTTGGCTCCGAATATTCGTCTCAACATCTTGCTTTCAAATACTTTTAGTCTACGTTTTTCTCTCAGAAAAAAAGAAATAATACCATTTAGTCAATTTGGACTAGTAGCAGAGGCAGCCAAAAAACTAGAGAAGGCTAAAATATCTAGCAAAGGTATAAAACGAAAACTAAGGAATGTTAGGACATTTTAAGGGGGAGCTAGTTCTCCGTAGTTAAGGACTTGAAGAAGACCCGATTTCGGATCGTTCATTGAATCGGAGTTTAGGATCCGTTTTTGCACCGATGCTATATGAGATGTGTACCTACGGTTTAAGCTGGAATTCGAACCTCCTTAATGCTTTCATTTTTAAAGATATAGAAGTAGGACGGGGGAAAATAGAACAGATGACTAGTTTTCGATGCCTGGGTAGTATTACTAGTGATGATATGAAGTACGAACGTGAAATAAAAGGAAGGATACGAATGGCGAAAGAAGCCTTTAGGAGGAAGAAAATACTATTTCGTGGAACTTTGAATAAAGACTTGAGAAAAAGATCCACAAAATGTTTCGTGTGAAGAATTGTACCATATGGGTAAGAAACATAGATATTACGAAAGAATTAAAAAGAACTGGAAGATTTCGAAATGTGGGTGTGGAGAAGAATGGAGAGAAATAGCTGGGTCGAGCGGAAACGAATGAGAGGATGTTAGAAATGGTGGGGGAGAAAAGAACAGTTTTAGGTATTACTGAGAAGAAGAAGAGAAACTGGCTGGGACATCAATTAAGAAAAAACTGTATCGTGAAGAATGTGTTAGAAGGTATGGCGGCAGGAAAGAGAAGGAGACTACAATTAATGGACGATATCAAAACAGGAAAGTCGTACGTGAAGACAAAGAGATGGAGAATAGAAGCTTCTGAGTAGCAGCAAGTCACCTGTCAATAATGACAGAATACTTACAATGGTGATGACCACCGGGAATTAAATGCAGGACTCAGTACATCAAATGAAACGGAATGAAAATTTTCACATTAAAATCACACGGTGATGATAAGAATGAATGAAATGGTCGCATGAATGAAGTGGGGAGAAACGGAAGAAATGTGAGAAAACCTTCACGCACGGTGTTTTTCCACCTCAAACCCCACTTAGCACGAAATGGAATTGAATCAGAGACCTCACGCAACAGAAGTGAACTCTTTACCATTCAGGTCTTCGAAGATTACAGGGCAGCGGGGACGGTAAAAACTCGATTTCAGTTCTGTGGATTGACAGCAAAGTGTGTATCACTGCTACAGTTAATATCTGCTCTTGCTCAACTTCGAGTTCTGAAGTAAGTACTGAGCTTTGTTCTTATTTGATACCAGGTACAGCAGACAGTAATCTAGCAGAAATCCAAAGAACTGAAGAAACACGCCCCTCTTAACATACTCGCTCTTGTTTTTCGATCTCTATTCTTCGCCCGTGTAGCTATATACATTACATAAGAACTTACAGCACGAAACAAAGGCGATAAAAGTCAGTGTTTATTACCAACATGGAGGCCATAATGAACTCCAAAAGACATTTCAATCGCGGTTTTATTGTCTCACCACTGCAATTAACAGCGCCAACATAATCTCTCCTCAGAGGAGAGCCAGACAAGTGACTAGATACAAAGACGTTGGAAGAGAAAAGAAAAACAAGGAAGTGGAGGCCACTCGAGAAGCTAAATGATGCCAAATACGTTTCTTTTTTTTAATCTTGATATCTAAAAAGAAATATCAAAGTTTGACGTGTTGGTATATTTATAATAGTCGCGTGTCGTAGACTACAGATCCTCTTGTATATATACGTATGTCTGTGTCCTCATTGTGATTGTATTCTAAACTTTACTTTTATTTATAAGTTGAAATACTTGTACACTCTAATCTCTATCTGATTACCAATAACGTAACTTATCAGTACAAGTAATGAGGAAATATAATTCTCATATTTACGTGAGTGACACTGAGAGAAAGAAGCAGAATGTTTTGTTATAATCAGTAGTCTGAAGCAATGATTCTGCCAAAGATTTTGCTGTGAGCCTGGAAATCTCTTTCTTTGATTCTCTGCGACACCATTAGTCGAAAGTACTTACAAGCAAGTTTTTGTTAGATGGATATACCTACAGGAAAATGTTTGCGAAGTAGGAGTATTTACAAACAAATTCTTACCAGGCAGATTGTATTTACACGCTAGTTTCTTCAGGTAGATGTATTTACACACTATTTTTATCAGGCAGATGTATTTACACGCTAGTTTTCACCAAGCAGATGTATTTACACGTTAGTTTTTTATCAATCAGATATATTTCATATTAGTTCTTAACAGACAGATGTTTATACGTTAGTTCTTAACAGGCAGATGTATTTCCATTACTTTTTACGTGACAGATGTATTTACACGCTAGTTTTTATCACGCAGAAGAACTTACGTACATGATTTTATCACGGAAATATAATTATAAGCAAGTTTTTTCCTATTTCAAATAAAAAAAAATGTCTTCTATTGAATAAACAATTCTGTATATCGTATTATATTATTGGGTGTCATAGCACCGTTCTAGATTTTTCTCCGAAATTCTCTTCTGTCCCGAAATTAAAGCCAATTTACTAATGGGTGAAAGTAAAAATAAAATAAATAAATAAAAATAAAAAATAAATGAAAGCGGATCTCTCGAGAACTGCTTTAGGAATAACGACACTCTTACGTATAGAATTTAAGGCGTTTGCTTTGCTTCGAAATCCCGAGACATAATGACACAAAGTATGATCTTGATGATGCCAGAAAATACCACACTATGTTTCACAGAAAGAACGTAAATTGTAACGACGTGAGCTACACAGGTGCCCTCTAGAAGTAGGGTTAATCATACCGGTGCCATATTGGATTTTGTTGACACTCCATAAACAATTATTTAATTAACAACTCTGACATGGAGATATCGAAAAGTTTACATTTCGGAATAGATCCCTTGGACGAAGTTTTGCGAGAACGTCTCCTAGAATTTTGTTCGTATTTCATATACAAAAGATTTCTGTAACGTAAGATGCAATATTGGAGTATTACATCAATTAATTTAAGAAATGCGAACGAAAACATTTAGTGTGGTGGCGCGCTCATTTTCGTTTCTACTGGTGAAGATCTGATCTCTTAGTCAGTGATAGGGAAACACTTTTAAGAAGAGGGCCAAAGAAAAGAAAAAAAGGTGGGTCAATACAATTTATTGAAAGCAACACTGGTACATGCTACAAATACTGGTTTCCTCACAGCACATTTTGGCAACAGCGCGCACTGCACTCATTGGTTGACATCAAAATCAGCTAGCCAGTTGCAATGGATGTCATGTGGGGAGGTGTGCAGAGAGGAGTCTGCGTTGCCAATTTTACTCTTCGCTACAAATATGCCAGCAACCAGTGCCGCACTCTTTAATATTAACATAGGCGAGCACGGTGGTTCAGTAATAAAGCGCTTATCTCTTGTACGTGGGGTCTTTGATTCGATCCTCAGCCAAGTAAGTTTGTGGTAGACAACATCGTGTCCGTTCGTTTTCTCGGGTACTCCCGTTTTCTCCCACATTCTCATTCCATTAATTATTCCATTATCATTCACTTGCCATTATCATTCACTTAATCATAGCCTAACAGTCATAATCGTGGAACGTTAAACTGGAAGATTTTATTTCATTTCATTTCAAATATTAACGTAACATTTCTACATCACGGATTAGTAAATAAATTAATCTGTGGTCACTAAGATTAACGTAAAACGGAAGAAAGAAGAGGAAAATAATCTAGAATTATTTATTTCCTTTTATTTCCTTTATAGAACCTTTCACTGGCCCGCAAGCCGTAGTTGGCCCATCACTGTCTTAATGCATTTCTGTGAACTTCAGAAGTAAAAATAACAAAACAAACAAAGAAAGATCATCAACAACCCAAATACACCATACAAACGTCTTTTGTTTTCACTTTTCTTATCCTATTTGGAGAAAAGGGGGAAAATAAAATCAAGAATTTACAGAACGAAAAATAACAATGAATATATTCATACCATAGATGGCTTTACGATTGCTAGTGTTTACTTTCTGTTTATCATCTGAGAAGAAAGAAATTGGTGTTGAAGGAGATATAAAGACAGAATTGTTTCTGTGTCAGTAACACTTTCTTCTTTTCTATAGGAGAAAAATAATGTTAACAGGATATGTCATTATTTTTCTCAATCTGTTCTGTTTAAATACTCTAATCAAAGGTCAAATATATGATCAACCGTTTTGTTTTCCGCTTCTTTCCGTAGCATACCTATTTGGCAGAAGCCGAGACTGTTTCCAGAAGAGATTAAAGAAAAATAAGACACTCGAAAAACATTTGTTTTTCCTTTCCGATTCACAACAAAATCCGGATATTTATCTTTCTGTCTTAAGAATTAAACTTTAAATCCGGGCCTGTTGATTATAGTAAAATTGGAATAGGAAAAACCGAGCCGATTTATTATTTAGTGATAAATATGGTGTGGTGCCTTTTGAGATATTATTCAGTGTAAAATGCAAATAGACTGGAAAATATATGCAAAACCTTCCTAAAATGAGTCTTTCAACACTCCTGTTACATTTTTATGATTACCTACGAGAACCAATTATTTTCCGATTTCGATAAAAATCCGTCCTTCATTGATTTTAGCAAATGTTTATTATAACTACACACCTCATTTACTTAACGTTCAACCGTCCTTTGTTGATTTTATGCAATCTTTATAAGTACATAATTTATTTGCGTAACGTTCAACTGTCCATTATTGATTTTAGACAACCTTTATTATAAATACATAATTCATTTGCTTAACGTTCAACTGTCCATTATTGATTTTAGACAACCTTTATTACAAATACATAATTGATTTGCTTAACGTTCAACTGTCCATTATTGATTTTAGACAACCGTTGTTATAAATACATAATTCATTTGCTTAACGTTCAACTGTCCATTATTGATTTTAGACAACCTTTATTATAAATACATAATTCATTTAATTAACGTTTAACTGTCCATTATTGATTTTAGGCAACCGTTATTATAAGTACACGAAAGCAATTAGTGTATTTTTTTAAAGCGAAAATTGGCCTAGTTTTAAACTTTAAATTTGATGGTCTGCAACTCGGAACTCAAAGATCTATAGAGGGAAATATTTCATACACATACTAACCAAGTCAAGATCCAGTATCTACTTGCTAAGTTTGACCATGAGAATGTATAAGTTCTGTGGATTCCTTAAGATATATACTCACCAGCTAAATCATTATGACCAACAGCTAACTTTTTGAACGAAATCGTTGTGCTTACGTTAAGAGGCACGAATACAACACAACAGATCACCAGGCAGTGACAGGATTCTCACTCAATCAGTTACTGTGATGCTTTTGCGTATAGGGATGTGCACGAGACAAGATTTGAGGCTGTCTCGTCTCGAAAACGTGCTGTAAAAGTGATGTCTTGACTCGAAAAATGTATTCTCTATTGGAAGAGCTGTGTCTCGACTCGAATTTTGTCAGGAAAATTCTGTCTCGACTCGTCTGTTGCGCACCTCTATTTGCGTAGAATGGGGGAGACCGGTGACATACACATCAGAGTATGATAGGAAACATGTTATGATAACTTGGAACAAACATTTTGGAAACAGAGTGATTTGTCGGGTGTTTCGCGATCTCCAGTGTTTAGTGTCTTCTAAATATGGGAAAAGAATCGTGGCAAACAACAAGGTGTGGGGCGGCCATACTTCATTAAAGATGTTGAAATCATAGACCAGTGATTCTCAAACTTTCCGATAACGCAGACCCTCTGTTCATTCGGAAAGTCATCTGCGGACTCCTTGCAATGCTATCTGAAATTTCACATGGTAATAAAAAATACACTAATTATCACTGACAAGAAAAAGATCAAGAAAAATAATGCAATAAGTGATTTATTCTAAAAATACATGATTGTTTCCTAGTGAACGAAATTTCAATTGAAAATACAGTAACTTTCAAGACTGATTTTTAAAAAAATAGGAAATCCACTTGATAAACAATGTTCTCAAATGTGGGGTCACTAATGTAAGGAATTAAATTCTTTGTTTATCCATAATTGCACGGAAATCTAGCATAAGTTAGGTACGATTCCACATTAAGACGATTTTGCTTTAAGGTTTTAATATTGCCAGTATAGGTTTGCTCACATAAGTAAGTGGTAAGGAAAGGCATCAAATGTTGCAATGCCGTTTTAGATAACTCCTTATACTCACAGGGCCCACGCAACCAAAAGCGACAAAGTTGATTTTCGTAGAAAACCTTTTCCTATGAAGTATCGCAGAGTAGTAGAAGTATTCATACCTTGTATGTCATGGATTTCTACATTACTGAAAGGATTTTCAATCCAACTGTTAACAGGTTGTGGGACAAGGAAATATTCTCGAAGACTTGCAGCTAATTCTCTTAAGTGTCCTACAAGTGTTTTGTCCACTTCAGCAGAGAGTTTCTCACCTGAAGATTCAATAAAATCCTTAAGCACTGGAAATTATGAATAGTTATTATTTTGCAGACGTGCTCACAGCTGTAGTTTCTTAATCTTAAAAATACTTCTTGTATAATAGCTGTGAATTCCATTTTATTATAACACATTCCACTTTTTAGGCGTTGCAGACCCCCTGCCTAGACCCCACTTTGAGAACCAGTGTCATAGACTGTCCAGGTTGGCAAATCAGGCTATCATGACTGCTGTCCTCTGAACTAAGATGGACACAAAAGCTAGTATTAGGTATGTGGTTATAATACTTTGGCTGGTGAGTGTTTACTATAGATCTTAACGGAGATCGCCCATGGTTACATAGTTAGCTTACACGTCTTTGGCACGAGAAACACGCGTCCGCCTCCCAGTGGCATTTCGTGTGGTTAAGATCTCACTTTAAACTGTAGATGTACGTCTCATAACTTTAATGAGCCATAACTCGAGTACAAAAGCTCTGTACAAGTGAATATTTTGCATGGTGGCTAAAGAAGGTAAGATTTATCTCTCTGCCAAATTTATCAAGATTGGATGGTTCTGTATATCCCATGCGGTATACGTATACTCCAAGTACAAACCCTAATTTTGATGCTCGAAATACTAGAACCAATAATCTACATAGGAAAATACTTCATATTTTTACTAAGCAAATCAAGTTTAGCATCTATCCCAAGTCTGCACAACAAGAACTAGAATTGAATAGATGTTTGGGATCCCAACTTAAAAGACATATTTTAATTACAAACTCGTTTTAGCATAGTGTTTTCAATTTAAAAATAATATACTCATAATTTACTTGTAACAGTGGAGAAACTAGTAATAGTATCAAAACCAAAATGAAATCTACACACTTCCATATTACTACTAGCAAAAATATATGAACACAATGTCGTGAATTTGAGTTCCATATCACCAGAAATAATATCTCGTGATAAGTCAGGTCAATCTACATTAATATTTCACTTTATTTATAGGGGAAAGAGGGTAACGACACAAGCCTTTTTTAATTGCTCAGAACAGCAATGAGAGCACTATGGAATCTAATGAACAGTGCTGTACAGTACATACCTACATACTGTATGTTTACTATGAAATAACTCGGAACTATTGCTTAGCAGACGGAAATTTGAAACCTTGCACTGCGTGCAGTTACCCTGCAGTTGGGGATGATAACACGCAACAGCTGAGTTTTTAGTTAAATTCTTTTTTAAATTTCCATATGATGATATTCCCTAAACGTATTTGCTTTCTTCGCTCTTTTTATTGCAGAAGAGCCTTACGACGCATTGCTGATAGAATTTCTGAGCTTTGGTGCTTTCCCTTCTGCTTCACTGACGATAGTTTTTGCCTAGGAATGGAAGAAATTACTGTTAACGGGACTATTGCGGAGAATTTTTTAGAATTGGTGATTCCCTTGATAGTCCAGCGACTGACAGTTCAGAAACGTCACTAAATTTTTGTTTCGTCGAATCCATTGCATCACGAGAAAGGTCTGCATCCATATTCTCCTCAGTCTGACTACAGCACTGATCACTTGTAGCAAAGTCAGTATCTATAACAACTTCTGGATTCATGGGGAACGTACCACACTTTTCAGTCTGATGAGGCATTTTTAATCTCACGCACTCTTGTGTTCATGCGTGCTATTACCCCAAATCAGGTCATCTTGATCTTTTTGTTCTTGACTGGCATGCGTAAATATAACAAAATACTAACCCTATATTTATTCTAAATTGACTATTCATACATGTTGACTACAAAAATACCGTACTCCAAAAGTAAGTTTGAACTTATCCACTACAGAAAACTGGCGAAATGTTTGAAGAAAAACAAAGATTTTCAATATATGATCATACTCCGCAGTACGTTCTCTGCAGCGCTCTCTCGCTCAAGTGAGGTTCGTTGGACACGTTGTTGGTAGGGTTGAGCACCATGCAGGTCTTCTCCTTCTTCTGTTCTTTTGTAAACAGGGATCGGTGCAATTATACACAGCGTAGCATTACCCCGTTTTCCCCTATATATATATATATATATATATATATATATATATATATATATATATATATATATATATATCCAATCCAGAAAGTGAACTAACATTGCATTTTCTAGTTAAGGTTAACAAATACTGTCATTCTATTGGTTGCCAATTAACGATTTCACCAATCAGATTCAGTCATTTGATTTTATAAACAAAACACACTATCGTAATCCTCTTAGTTATGTAACAATTTGTCATATATCTTTATGTAAGTAATTTTGTCACTCAACAGGCTTGGCTAGTCCTTAGCCTCGATATAAAACATTATTTCTACATTTAACACAAACTTATAACAATATGGTTGGAATTGTCGCAATTCAAATTTTTGAAATGACTTTCAAAAGAAAATGATGGCAATTGATTCGGTTTTCCACACAACCGCAATTGTCGCTGGTTGCAATTGTCATACATTCGTTCACAATGATACCTACGTTAATGTACAGAAATGAAAAAGATAATACATAACCAAAACCATTAATATACTTTTTCAACTTATTGACAATAACACGCTAATCTGTAAGAAAATAATATACAAATACTGTATGTGTAACAATTATCATAGAACATGCTGCTGGAACTAGTTGACAATAACATGCTAAATTATGACAATGTAAATGACAATAATATGCAACCAATATCATGTAATATATTGTTGTAACTTATTAACAGTAACAACCCCGGTTACAAAAATGTAAAAGATAGTAATATCTGACAAGTATCATGTAACGTACTGTTGTAATTTGTTTAGAATGATACGCTAAATTTCAGAAATGATAATAGTAATACTATAATTGGTATCATAACAATATATTATTGTAATTTGTACATATTGACAAACTAGAATTAAAAATATTAAAAAGATATAACCAGTACCGTATAATGTTTTCTCTTTTTGTAACTTGCTTACAATGAGACGCTAAGCTTTAAAAATGATGAAGGAAATAATATAACCAGTATCATACAGTAGCTTATTGTTTCGTAACTTTTAAATTGCACTTTAGAATTGAAATTGATTGTTAACTGTTTTGTGTAATAATTCCCCTTGAAATTATGAACATTACATTAATACCTGTATATTATTGAATTATCGGTAGTAAATGGAAAGAACTCAAATTCAGATGCATCTTTAATATGAAATTACATGTATATTAATGAGATTACATTGTTTGGATTATTGACATTCCAAGATCATGAAACATTACATGAGAATAGGATGAACTTTGTGATTAAGAAAAGATTTATCAAAGAGGAAGACTTCCGTGTTTAATGAACTTGTTGTTAAATGTTTTTTTTTTTACATACGACTGTTAAATAAAACATTTAACTTACAAATTGTAGGATATGGATTCTGGTTTGAGGATAACTATGATGCTTGCTTAGTGTATTTGAAGATTAGACACGAGACTAACTGGCTGCCCAATCGATCTATGAAGTTTGATCTTTTGTTTACATTTTGGAAGGTTTCTATATTCTTCAGATTTGGATTTCACTTGTATGTTTCATATTGTTCATACTTTGTTTTGACACTTTCACCTTCGTTTTTAAACTTTCTGTAGAATAACTTCCTTGAAAGCAAACTGGATGATTGCTTCTAGGGGAACTGATATTTTTAACAACAAATTAAAAATTTTTAATATTCATAGGTTGCCACTATTTTATATTACAGAATGATATAATTTGTTTACCATGACACACTAAGCTGTAAAAAAATTATAACCTATTTTATTATTGAATTTTTAGGGCTTATTTGAGGATCAGGTCAAGAATACCTACACACAAAAAATCAGCTTCGTGCTCGTAGAGTATTTTTCAAGGTTTTTGAGGCTTTCGGTTACTGTTTATAAACTTTATTTTTGTTCAGCATTTTAAATCCTCAAGGACGGGACGCCAGACGGTGAAGGAGAAGAATCCCCTGAAGTTTAAATAAGGCTGTAAACAAAGATGGATTTGGGTGATTTTGTGGTTGTAAACCTCACAATAAAACATCGTTAAATCCGTTTTCTTCCTTAAGGAATCTCTAGGAGAAAGAACAACATGAAAAAACAACGAAAAACATTCACCAAATTAACTTATATAGACAGTTGGAAATTTTGTGGAGAGTTTTGGAAACGATCCCATAGAAGTTGCTGACAAAAAGAAAAGAACGATACAATGTGACTCGTGTAAACAAAAGTAAAATTATTTTAAAAATAAATTTGATGTGACTTTTAAAAAAATAAATTACAAACATATTTTTATTATTTTGTTATGGAGTTATATAACTAGGTTACTGTTACTTGAACCTTTCAATTTGGGGACATTAAATGTTTGTTTGTATCTACGTTAGATGATCCAGACCTTGAAAGCTGTATACTCATTCGTCTGTAAGGCAGAACCCAAATTAAATCATAAATCGTTAAAGTGGGAGGCAATTGACAAATAATTATTGAATCTAATTATCCGTTGATAGTTTCAAAGTATTTAAGACAGTAGATAAAGAGGCATAAAAGTAAGAAATGTGCTGTTGATTCACATATAGTTTACTCGAAATGAGGTTACAAAACAAAGTAATAAAATAGTTTACATGTTGTGTTTCATTGTCAGCTTTCTCACAAAATAAGAACGATTAGTCCAGATAATCGGAGCATTTGAAACTAATTTCTATTTTGTACAAGGACACTACGTACTTTTTGATCTTTTCTTTTTGTCACGTACTTCTAATTTGTCTGATATTTTTTAGATTCTAAATTCTGCTATGTGTAAGCATTGGAAACCATAGACTAAGATTATGCTTATCTGTTTGTTTGTCTGTCTGTTGGTAGTGTAACGATATAAAGGAAATAATGAACAAAACAAAAATATTATTCTGCAAAACATTGAATACAAGAGCACAAGTATAGTAAAATATCAAATGTAAGGATCGTGGGCCCCATATCGATGCACCCTACGTATTCGTTTTTTCGTATTACTCCTATCATAGTTTATTTTGTTTGCCTTGGACACGGAAACACAGCCTGAACACAGAGTCTAATAATGAATAACAATTTACTTGTTACTGAAAACAAGAAGTAAAAAAAGAGTCTCATTTTGCGTATCACCAAGTAAAAGCTTTAAAACAGTTACAAACATGTATCTTGTGATAAAATAAGATTTTCAGATTGGACCAAAATAGTGATACGAGTAGATTGACAGTAATAGACTCTACAAGTGTAACATTATAAAGTCTGTTATTCTGTTTTTACAATTAGTTCTTGGTTAAAGCGGAATTATTTACTTTCATATTCAAAATTACTATCATAATTGTACTAATATTTTGCGCTGCCCCAAAAAGTTCAATCTTATCTGGAAATGCTAGCTTTGTTTTAATAATTATTACAGTTTGATAGTGAAGTTATTAAAATCTAAGACTATGAGTTAATCACAGAAGAAACAATGGAAGCTATGTAAAACAGGATTACTTTCAAACTGCAGGCGTTACTTTAAGATTCACACTTTTACATGTTGAGCATGGTGTGATACTCTACTATATCCGAAAGCCGAATTCCACCGTCCCGTGAGAAAGGCCTCTTTTGCTCTTTATTGGTAGCTTCTGAAGCACTGGAAATCATATCAGTCTGAAATGGATTGTGCATAGATGAGGTATTATTCCCAAACTTTTATCTCGTATGCAGAGAATAGAGACATGGTTACGAAAACTGGTACCAAAAGCGAATATTGAATATCTTGATTATTATATATATCGATAATATGAGCATGTAGCAGAAAATAATGTTGTGGTCGTGAACTTGAAAACTGAAATATTGGCGGCTTAACTTTGTGACACTTGACATACAGTGTTAGAAAGGCTGCCATCATCTGTGATGGCCAGAGAAACTTAATCATGGCAGGCGAAACCTTTTTGGAATATGTTTCTTAGGGAAAACAGCAGTGGCTTAATCTAAAAAATAATACCTGGAGGAAAATTTAACGTGTTCGATGGACGAAGTATCCCCCTCTAAGGATATCCATCCCATCTTCTGAAAACATGAAAAATAAGTGACAGGGTTTCAGCAGTGGTATAGTCCATATGTACTGCACGACTTGAGAGGAAAGCGGAGACTCTACATTGAGACGGTGAGAAAGACACTTGAAACCACTGGAATAGAAAAGGAAGTAAAGGAGATATAGAAGAGGATAGTGCTGGACACATGCAGAATATTGTAAGAAAACTTTCTGCACACCCCACACTAAGTAAATAATAAACAAATAGAAACAGTAACAAACATGAATAGCCTATACGTTACTATATCACCTGTTTAGATGAGTACTACTACTACTACTACTACTACTACTACTACTACTACTACTACTACTACTACTGCTACTACTACTACTACTAATAATAATAATAATAATAGAAATAATAATAATAATCTTTATTACAGTGCGCGCGAACAGCTTGTTGGCAAAAATATTACACATTGTGTGGTGTCAGAGCACTACATTGCAATGGAATAATAATACTATTGATAATAATAGTAATAATAATAAATAAGAAAGCAATAAAATAAAAGCACTAATATAAAACTCAATGTAGATAAAAGTCAATTAAGTATAAATAATTCGTTCTCAACGGTGTAAATATTGACAAGCCCTCTATCTATCTAAAACAACGGAAAGCTAAAACAGCAGTCTTAAAATTATATTTTAGCTTAATGTTTCAGAAAGTCATTGCTTAAAAATATCAGTCAGATCTCCTAAAATATTCACTTGGTTAATATAGTAAGTCTAAAATGTGCTTAAAGAATTTGTCAATCTTTTTAAAATTTCACATTTTCAATTCAGAGGAACTAAAATCACGCTATTTCTTAAAACCTATGTTTCGTGAACTGTATTGCAAGACTCTCCAAACCACAAAAATCATTCCAATATTCATAGTTATGTGAATAGTAGCTCATTTTCATCTTAAAACATAGCAATCGAATTAAACATATTTACACAGATTATGTCTTGCGTGTCAAAGTTTTAGAAATGCTGTTCCAAATTACCGAACCAAATTCCAGTTTTGGTCTTATAAGTAAAGGAGCTCTAGATAATAATAATAATAATAATAATAATAATAATAATAATAATAATAATAATAATAATAATAATAATAAAGAAATACTATATATTTCTATTAAAGGTATCACTTCCTGGTAAAACAAAGATAGAGTTCAAAAGATAAGTTATTATATCAGACATTACACTTCTTGAGCACAAGTTAACTATTTCTCTTTTTAAATAAACGAACATCATATTTAGGGTACTTAAAGACAGTATTACTTCTTGCTCCATTATATCAAAATAGAACTATTTTTTCCTTTAAAAAAATCAAACCAAAAAGTTTTTAATATTAGCCATATCCACTAAAACAGATATGACATAAGTCATATTTAATTGTCGAAATATTTAATTCTGGAATCAGCAAAATAAGAGGGTACATGCTTTTGCTGTCCGTGTGCCAATGCCAACCTCGTGGCGTAGATGCAGCGTAGCCAATTTTTGTTGGTGGCCCAAAAGATCAAATTTCAACTACGCGTGCAGTCAGGACGCCCACTTCCCACTTGAAGGGTCTTCAAACCAGGAAAGAAAACTTTTATGCTCCGAAGAGAAACCCAACCTGGATGAGTTGTTAGTTATGTCACTGAAAAAAAAACAACAAAAAAACATGTCGGAAACTTCTTTGTGTTAGTTGAAAAGAAATGAGAAGAAATACCACGAAACGTCTTCAAAGTTATGAACCGGGAAATATAATGTTGTTTTGTAGAACCGGCTTTAACCTTGACAAACAGTAATTAATATTTCTGAAGAAATGTTTTCTTTTTTTCTAAAATGTCTAGGTGTGTAACCTTGCCCTTTCATCGGTAACAACCCCTAAACCCTTTTCTTTCTAACTTCCGTGAATTCTTATGTTCATCATCTTTAAATTGATCGTATGCTCCACTTTTTATGCTTCTGATGGATGACAACGCGGATGAGAGCACCGTTTATTTTGGCTTCACTTCAAAACAACATATTTTAAACACATGACGAGAATGAAATCGTTTTATTTATTTATTTATTAAAAGAAAACGAAGAAAAGAAAGCTTATTTCTTCTCCTAAATTCACCTACTTCTCTGTCAAATGTAGTGTTCAGTTACTCGACAACCTAATTCGTTTTCCGTGTGTATGAAGCTCTTTCCGTTACAGCTTGATTGTTCTAACAAGTGATACATTTAGTGTATTTACATTTCACATTATTTAACTACGGTAGCCATTCAAATTATGGAACTTCGATACAGAAACCGGAAGTAGTAGATCTGCATAACTTCCGGTAACAGTAAGGGGATAAAATCATAGATGAAACTTGTTCCTCGAACGCTGAATTAATATCAGAAACATTTTCTGGTTATCTTTGAACATTTTTCATTATATAGGCATCAATAATGAAACCGGAAGTTCTATTAGTATTTGATACTTCCGGTTTGAGTAGACGAATAAGAGCTGAGAAAAAAATCTTCGCTTTTCTCTATGGATTGGAATGTTGAAACCGGATGTGGTAGTAAATTGAAGCATTATACCGAATAACGCTGCATGACATATTTCAGTGAACTTGAGAAAACTGGAGAAAACCTGCAGTATGTTTCTCGACTATAACAATGTTCCGCTCAGAGACCAATTTGCCAGCCCATTGGCATTACTTCTGCAGTGGAGAAAAGAGCATTCCAGTATGTGTCAGTTATGTTCCGTACTGGAGTTGATTTCACTGGTAACTGAGCACATTCAAAACATGCCAAGTGAACTGTTAAGTTATATGGCGATGCTGGAAATCCTGTAATTCTCAAAGCGGAAATTGTCTCGGAACCACGCACATTTAATGATTGAAATTCTAATCATTGGTAGCAGATTGTAGCTTCAATCCCAGTAATTGACCTGAATATATTAAATGCTGAATAAATAGGTATATAAGGTGCATCAAAAGTTCGGAGTAATATACCAATTCCGTTATGACTAAAAGATGCGAGAAAATGGAAATAGGGTAAAATTGTTGGAAATCTGTGGTTTCCAAATTCAAATGGTGAATTTTTCAGTAGCACCATCCATTTCGACTCCTCACTCATAAGGTGCTATATATTGAATGCAAAACTATTCCCACCTTAGGAGGCTTCCTAAACGGGACGTAAGAGTATGCAGGTGTGACACGGGGAAGGCGCACATTGTTGTGTCAGGGAACCTACAGCATCTCAAATAACGTTCCCAACAAATGTTGTGTTGTTGGCATGAGAAGGGTCAAGGCAATATCTAGATAAAGTGGTAACGTTGATTTTTATGTATCATAGGGCGCCTTACTAATGTGGGACCCAAACGGTTGGTCCGATTGGAAAAAATCCATCATTTAAAAAATTTCAATATATATATGTATCTCCAACAAGTTTCCTCTCTTTCCATTTTCTCGTATCTTTACTCATACTGGAGTTGCCTTGTGGCCCCAGACTTTTGATACACCCTGTATATCTTCCACACGCAGGTTGTATCAAAAGTCATGGGAAGATATACAGGAGAACAAATACAAATAAGCTACCAATACCAATTTAATTACACTCATTCCTCGTTTCAACGGACTAGAAGGGGATAATAGAGGTGCTATTTTGGCGATTGCCCGTGATTTCCAACACCATCTGTGCAATAGTTAATATCCACAATTACAGGGGCAGGCTGAAAAGTAAAAGTCAGGCTTGGCAACATTGTTATAATTCGCACCTGGCTTTATGCCCAGAAGAATACCCATTACGTTCCTTCAATGTAACCACCTTCCAACTTTGTAATCTTCTGCAACACGTGTGGTACAACATCGTACAACATCAGCGTGTCAATCTTTATCGGTGTCCCACAGGGACCGCCATATGGCACAGATGATGGTTTATTTTGTGTCGTAGTACTTGCCGCGAAGCGGTTCCTTCATTTTGGCATAAAAGTGATCACGAAGTCCCCGAAAACATTGTTGTGCACTGCGTCTACATACCACTTTAATCGTGATCCACACACATTTGTCTTTTTGAACTCGTTTTATTAGCGCTTCCACTTTCTTCATCTAGTTCATAGTACTGCTGCTTTTCACTGAATAACATACAGTCGTTATCACTCGCCACACTTCATCGCCTCGCATTCCCTTATTAGCTACGAAGCTCTTGTAGTGCTGAGATACACCCTTTTGATATAAGAAGAGTGTTGTTACTACTTTTTATTCAACCCATGTACATGGCAAAAAAAGAGAAAATATAGCATTATTTTTTTAACAAGTACACTATACAATCTGACTGTGTAAAATACCAGTACATTGTAAATATTACAATAATCCCTCATATTGGGGAAACATTCCGAATTAGTGAACAAACCCATGTGCTTCGGTACAAGCACTTGCAAGCAGCCGACGGATGCCGCCACCACCGATGGAACACGAAGAGGACACGAAGAGATACGAAGAATACCCCTTCAACCTCTTCACAGACTCCTCTTCCAAAGGCTATCCGTATAAATGAACCTCAAGGTAGAAGATATCAGTTGTTAACTGATCGTATCCTACCTATCTCTCCAAGTTCGAACGGACAGTAGAGACTCTTCTAACGTTACCTCTGAGCTGCAATGGGCAAGAGGTATTCTCGCCTATGTTCGAGCTGCAACCCTATCTCTGATTTGTAATGAGCAAGACGTGTCCTCATACGTCTCTGAGCTGCAACGGGGAAATATTAACCCTACCTCTGACTAGTGAGCAACAAGGAGCAGAGATTCGTTTAGACCCAGCTGAAATGGGCAGGGTAATTCTTGACACGCAAACCTCAAATTTCCGAGCTGCAGTGGGCATGAGATAGAATTGTAGAGGAAATATCTTTTCAGAGACTTACTTATTTGTAATCTTGTGTACAAATTGAATTCACATCTTTTGTAATAAGAAAGGTGGGAGAAAACCCGTGTACAGTTACTCCACTGAATATACAATATATAGTATAACACAGTAAACTTAACCCGCCGTATACAGAGTCAATATGAAGTATGATTAGCGTCATACTAAAGGCGTGACTACTACAGGAACCTTATGTTAGTCGAACTCTTTAGTATGGCACTAATCACGCGTCAAAATGACTGCATACGGCCCAACATTTTTAGTTTAAAATCACATCTTTCACTCGGAATTGGCGGCTCCAGGTCTTGCCATTGGTTCTGAAGTCTGTTACATTGAAGTCCCTAAAATGGAGAATGAGTCTATTCACACCTTGTGCTATTAAAATTAATACAACAAAATAAGGATTTTTATGTCCTAAACATTTAAGGCTCATTGCATTAAGTTGTAACTCAGTCAATTCGGTGAGGATGCTGCAACTTTCCTTTTCTTTCCTCAGGTTTCCCATGAATTTAATCCTTACTGCACACTAAAATCACGTACTCCAGTTATTTAGGACGTTAAAAGACACGTGCTTGGGCAAAACTGCAGTATATTTTTTTTTTGTTTTGTTTGAGTGAGGCTTAATTCTACACTTATAACATTGCCTCCACTTACGTGAAACAAAGATTCATTTTTCTTTCACACATTTATTAAAAGAGTCTTTGATATATATATGTTGTTGAGAAGGGAAGAAAGTTGAAAACCTTGCATGTCATCCATCATAAACGCAAATGATTCTCGAGGAGGAGCTATTTCCTTTTGACGGTGTCACCTTATCATCTCATGAAGACACATCCATTAATTTCGTCTTCACCTTCACAAGGGCCACGTGTGCTTCATTACTCTCCGTCAACATTCTCAAACGAACGAATATATTAATTGCACGTGGCCACCAACGGGAGAAATGGACTTGTATCTTGAAGTTAACAGAGCCAAAAGGTTAGTGCCTGCACTATTTTATTTCGGATATCATCATATTGCAATGACCCGTGACCAAGGACGCTCATCTTAGAAGTTCTGAAAGAGGGAGTTCCAAGTTAGGATCACCAGTTAACAGTCTAGAAGAAGAAAAGTTAATATTTCAATACAGAGTAATGTAGAAGAGGCTGGTCAGTGAAATAATAACACAGGGAATGCAGATGAGCAGCAAGTATTTGGAATGCACTGTCCAGGATTCAAGTGTTTTATAGAATTGTCGTGCAGGTGGCGTTGGCTTAAAAAGAAAACAATAACTGCTATGAACAAAGAAAAACAGTTATTCTTCGAAACCAAATTGTTTCATTGTTTTAAAGGAAAAATGTTTACAGAATTTAAAATTATAGTATTCTGTCTTAATAGTATTGTATTTGATAAGTATACTGTAGTTTGTTTTGCACTATTACCATTTACATATGAGAATTTTATGAAATACCTGGGTAAACGGTACATGACTATGCAAACAGACGTTGTAAATCTAATTTGATTGTGATAATATCTAAGTTCCAGGCCCGTATCCACAGGGGGCATGGGGAGGCGGACTCCCCTAAATTTATACTGGCTGCCCTAAAATTTTCATGCTTTGCAAATGAACTAGAATATGGTTGGATCTGCCACCTGACTTCTACCGCCCCCCTACATTTTTGGGCTGGCTACGAATTTGCCAAGTTCTATAAGAAGTCAGGTCTTTCCTCCTTGATGAGTGACAATATCTATGACCTACCACCCAAGCAATTCTTTTTGTATCCCTTCGGTGCGGTTGTTAGGTACGGAGATAAAAATACTTTTCGAAATATATTGTAATATTAGAAAAAAAAGCTTACGAAGCTTCTAATCGTATCCTAATCATCCCAGGTTCATCACTCGTATGTCTCTGTCTTCACAATTATATAAGAGTACGTAGAATATCATACACATATGTTACTATCCATAAATGTAATTAGGAGAAAAATCGTGAAAATTTTCTAAAAGTGGTTTTATTTTAGATGCCTCTATAAGAGACCCAAAGTTAAGTACGTGCACAAAAGGTACTCCAAAAATATCACGCAGCTGGTACATATCTGCAAAGTATCATTCAAAATATGGCTAGTAGGCACTGGCGTCTCTGGCATGTAAAATTTGGGGGGGGGCATAAAAGAAAGTGATTTACATGGTACTACCTAGCCCAACCTGTTTATTATCTTTGATTCCATTTTTTACCTTTTTGCTTACCTTCACGGACCCCCTAATGTATATTAATAACTTGATTACAATCGTTTCACAGCCTGAATATTATATTTCAAATAAATATAATTATTATTATTTATATGATAGTCTGTCATTAGTAAATAAATTAAATTAAAATAAAATATTGAATATTTTGTACTTCAAAATATTGGGAGGGACGCGTCCCGCTCGTCTTTCACCCGTCAGAGACACCCGTGCTAGTAGGCATGAAGATACATAATAAATTCGATCCATATCCTGCTATAATAATTACAATAATATTAATAACAATTTAGAATCTTCTGTTAATTTACTGCGGTCCAAGATTTGTGTATCAATGTTCTGAGAATGAAGCAGGATCTCGAATGACACCTTGGACATGTGGCACGAATTAGGATTTGATTTTGAGTCTAGCGCCCCTTTCAGTAGCGAGGCTATATGAGACATGGACCTACAATTTAATGCAGATCAAAAACCACATGAGCTCCCATCAGGGATCGAACAGGGGTCTCTCATGCAAAAGGCGCGTATGCTAACCACTTAATCATGAGGTACATCGTAGTTCCCATGAATTAGGGAAAAATGTTCCGATACTTTTTTTTTTGAAAAGGGTATTTTTCTTCTTAACTAGACATCTTTCTTGGGGCTACAGTGGCAAAAACACACGAAAAGTTTCCTGAAAAATCCTATATCTTGTAGAAAAGGTTATAGTTATACAATATTTACTACGCTTAAATGATGTACGGTTGATAGGTATGAAAATATAGGTTTTCGAATCAGATACGTTTGTTTTTGTAGAAGAGGTGAATTTCTGAAAGAGTAAGAGAGAGAGAGAGAGAGAGAGGACGATAGAGAGTGAGAGAGGGTATGTTTTCATATGCATATGGTGGCTCACCGCATTCTTATATTGAAGAAGAGTTGCTTAACACACTCTTACAATCAGGCACGGTAGCCAAGGGGGGTCCAGGGGGTCCGGACCCCCCCCCCCTTCGAGACCAGAAATGAAAAAAATAGGGAAGGATGAAACAAAATGAAATGAGAAAAAGAAGGATCAGCGTTAAAAATAAACTACAGGAAGCTTTTGGTTACTCTTTCTTATGAGGAAATTTGTATTACTTGAAATACATGGTTACGAGGTGAGCGATATGTCCTGGAAGAGTCAGGGAACTTGAAATTTCTAGAAAAGTTACGGAATCCTCAGAATTTCTGCTACTAGTGAGGGAGATTTCAAGCTTCCGAAAGCATAGTGCCGTGTGTAACAGCGTGGACATTTTTTATCATAATTTTTCGTCATCGCATCCTTGCAATATCAAACATGTTATTTCAAAAACAATTTTCTACCGCTCCTTTAACCTGTCATTTGAAACGGACAGTAGTTGACGGAATAATAAAAACAAAAATATATGTGGAAAGAAAGTTCTGTTAACATTTGATTCAACAGAAAAAGGAACGCAGACATTGCAAAATATTTTACAAGACATTATTGAGTATGTACTTTTTATAATAGTGAATATGTACTTTTTATAATAGTTGAGGTCATAATGAAAGGAAAATTGTTATATTTGAATAAACAGAGGAAGGATGTAAATATTGTATAATCTTTTTCAATACGATTTTTTATTATTTTACTCGAGATTTCTTCATAGTTTATTAAAATATTTAGCAACATATCCTCACAAACCAATATATGTTGATAGTCAAGTAGTTTAAATTGACCGAGCTCCTGGGCCTTCAGAATTTCATGTTATCCTTTCCCCCTGGTTACGAAATCCTGGCTAAACGAACCAATATATGTTCCAGTAAAATTGTTTAGAATGATCGAGCCCCTGGTGTGATGACCACAGTATTTCATGTCACGGACCCTCCCTTCACGAAATCCTGGCCATGTCCCTGTTACAATGTATGTATTGTTCATTTCACATAAGCTGATAGACAATGAAAACGAACTCCCGTTCTCCCGACCTCTTTGTCATTGCAGAAGAGGAAAACAAGTTGCTGATCTTGATAGAGAAGGAAACATTTTACAGATACAATATCGTGAAAAATCTAAATTTTTACGCCGCTTCGTTACACTTGAAATTGAGAAGGCATTGCAGTTCCTTTTTACCACTATCCAACTCCGCTTTCAACAATTACCATTTTTAATTTTTGTTTTTAAAAGAAGTAATAATGACACAGCAACAGAAAAAAAGTACTGTGCAGCAAACCTCAGGGTATGGATGGGATGTATTTCGTTATACAGAATCCAAATTTTGAAGCTCCTGGACGATCAACTGTGTCAAGTTTTTGTCATGCGCGAATAACTTGAACGAGTTTAGATAGGATGGATACACGTTAACACAGCTATGAAAAAAGTACGGCAGGTCCAAGGTGTGGATTCGATATATTTTGTTACACAGGATCCAAATTTCCAAACCCCAAGACGATTGACCGTGTTAATCTTTTTTGAGGGCGGAAAATTTGAGTTATTTTGAATAGGTGGAACACAGGTTTTTCCCCCATAAAACAAAATTGACACTTTCAATCGTCCCCTAACAGCACAAGATGTGTTAGGCATGTGCCATTTAGGTTTCTCAGCTACCTTTTAGGTACCCGACACTTGATACATATTATATTCATGTGCTAAGTATGCACTTCAACTACCTACAGTTTTAGGTACTTCTTACACCTAATTGATATTTGCAACTATGTACCACAAATATAGCTTTTACATACCTGGCTCAGTTTCGCACTCTAACAGTCATTTGTTTTTATGTCGTCACTTGGGACATATATCTGTCATGTTCTAGATACGTCCTGTAGATACACACTGTTTCAGATACCCTAACAGTACAAGATGTGCTAGGCATGCGTGATTTAGGTGTTCTAAATTCATCTCCCACATTTGATGCGTTTGTTGCTTCTTTTTCTAAGCGATTGTGTACTAGAAGCAATAAACGCATCAACTTTATTAGATGGCAACTGTCGCCGATCATTTGAAAGTGAATGTGGAAGAAAGTAAATAGACACTCGTCATTTTGTTATAAAATTACATGGCGAGCAGATTCTATCTGATCCCAAACAGTTATTGTCGAATATACGCCGTTAAAATATTACTCTGATTAGCCGAATTCAAAACACCTCAACAATTTATCCCTCTACAAGCGATGTTATCGCCTCCGTGGCCAAGTCGGAAGAGCACGTGGATAGTAATCCAAAGGTTGGTGGTTCGCGCCTACCTCTGGCTACTTTGTTTTTACTTCTTTAATGTGATTTTAGACTCACCTTAATGTAAACACATTACCCAACCCACATATGCGATTTAACATATTTTGGTGCAGTAATTTTGTGGTTCATAGACGCTTACGACATGGGGAACATACCTAGAACATACTAGGTACTTCCCCAGGTACATGTCAGGCATGTGCCTAGGGGCGGACATAGACTGTGACTATTACTTGCCATCCATGTGATTTCTCTCTCAGAGGTACATAAGGCACATACTGTACACATTCCCATGTACCTGAGGGAACATGATAGATATATGCCTGCTATGTAATTGTGCTGTTAGGGTCCTGGGGTTTCGAAATTTGGGTTCTGTGCAACCAAATACATCGCATTCATAACCTGTTGTCCGGTTCACAGAATTTGTGTGTGGGAGGGGGGACTGTGTCATTATTTATGTACTAACGATTTGCCTTTAGTCGTATTTTTTAAATTGAATTTCTTGGATTAAGAACACGTTTTAATTAAGATTAGTTAAGATTAATTAGGATTAAGAACACGGATAAAAGTAATTCCCACGATTCTTTCACTTAAGAGTCGAGAGATGTTGTGAATCACTCTAAACCCCTTTGGAATTCTACTTTCTTTTCTTTTTAATGTAAGAAAATCTCTTTATAAGATGACCGGACGAAATATGTGTTGTTTTTATCATTTCAAGTTCCGTCGTTATTACGTTAAAGCGCTCTGATTCTTTTATCATACAGATTGTATTTACTCTTGGATTGTATTTCGGAATATCAAATCATTGTGTAAATACAAATAAATACTCATTCAATTACCAATCCAGTTAACCTTTGCAATTCCTACATCACTTCACAAGCCTGTCTACCAAGAAAACGATAACTGTTTATTTAATTTTAGTATTATACCAAAGTATGTGTTACTTATCGCACTAATACAGACACATGTAATAATGTGTTTTAAAATATGTAGAGCTATTATGAAAGTTGTAATTAATTTTTCAGATATATTTACATGCATTCTATTCCTGTGCATGCGGAGATTGATGCTAAAAAAAAAAAAAAGGACCACCAAAATTTACATTGATCAAACAATGTTCGTGAACGTGGTGGTGGGGAAACTTGTTTTTAACCTCTTAACAGCTTATCCGGAATGAGCAATAGAAACTTCTCAAAAAAGAGGCGAGAAATGCGTTTTCAAATTCGAGACTATAGGAGAAATTTCTCGAGTATTACAAGCAACACTAGTTCACCCAAGTACATGATCAGTGCCGGATTGACGTATAAGCTAAACAAGCTATAGCTTAGGGCCCCATGCTTTTGGGGGCTTCAAAAATTCACGGAAAAAATTGAATGTACATTTCCAAAATATAATAAAAACAATAAATAAAGTAACATCTACATATAGCAACAATGCTTAGTTTCTGTAGACCCCTATGATGTAAGTAATGGGGCCCCATCTGCTAGTCTGCTTCCTAAAATATCACTGGTTTCTTCATTTCTGTATATAGGGTCCTACGTTCATCTGGACATATAAAGGGTCAGCTCTGTACATGATTGATATGTAAAAGTTATTTGTAATGGCTGTATGTACATAATGAGGAGTATTTATCAGCATTTAAAGACACACACACCATTACTCAATACTCTCCAATATTAATTGTGGTTTAAATGTTGTTACATTACATCCTTCGTGGATCTGTAGTACTGTGGAAGGATTCGCATAATTTTTAGATGAAATTAAGAGAAAAAGTCAGGGCATAAATTCTGTGCATAAATTTATAAAACGAGATTAGAAAAAATTAGAGATAAGAAAAGCATTCCTAGAATCGATACAAGACGAGAAAAGCATTCCTAGAATTAACAGTGTATTAATGGAACAAGAAATAGTTTAATTTCTTGAAATAATTATCATAGTAAGTTTTGATAGTAACTAAAGTAAGCTTAATCGAATTGTTGCAGCAATATTTAATTTTTGTGTTAATCAAACAGTGACTCTGATACAAAAATTACACACAACCAAACAGTGACTCTGATACAAAAATTACACATACCCACCAAAAGAAGCCCAGAAGTTCCACCAGTATATTGCGACTTCTAAGTTGAGAACCATAATTTTGTTTCCTCTTTCCAACTATTTGCATACTGTTCTTTCTCCACACTCACTGACACTTCCTCATTGGATTTTCATATTTTTGTCTTTTCAACTATTCCCAGTACTATGTTCATCTTTCTTCAACGTTCATTAACATTTTCTCATTGGAATTTCCTTCTATCCAGCTAGTCTTTCCATTCCTATCTAATCCTTCCCCTGGTCTACTGTGCCGCCTTTCCTGCACACCGTGTCGGGTTTGATTCTCCAGTGGGGAAACGTTGAACGCATTACGATGGATATGGTTCTTCCTTAAGCTACAGGTTCACGTCTCATACAGCTTCGATACTGAATAGGGACGCTAAACTATGAACAAACAAACAACCTCATTCTTCTCCATCCTCACATTTCAAATGTTTTTAGTTTGTTTTCAGCACTTGTTTGTAATGTCCACATTTCTTCTCTGTTCTGTATATAAATGTTACTAATTATTATTAAATTTTTGTATTTTCAGATTTCCAATGGAAAACGAAGCGTAGTATCGAAGACTGTACTCTGAGCTGTAAAGAGTCCGTGCAAACCAATGTTAATTAGAAATCAACCAGCCAGTCTCTATTCCAGTAAGAACTAAAAAATGAAAGACACTGGATCGCTTCTTCAAGAGTTCGGATGGATCAATTGCCTAGGCAGAGATGTGTTTGAGTCCTTTTGTCGAAGACAAAAGCAGAATGGTGGATCGCCTGTGATATTTATCATAGACTTTGCTTTAACATATGTGTTCTTTTTTGTATTATTATTATTTCTCATGATGTGGTGCGTCAGCCATTATATCCGAATCGTTTGTCAAAGGCGACTGAAGCATGGAAAAATGTGCATATTTTCATTAAGGGTTGTTCAATACAAGCGCTACATTTACGTGTTAGTCCATTTATTTCAAGTGAACATAAATGTCCTTTTCTATTTTTACTTTAAACTCGATAGCAAAAGAAGAAAGAGTAATAATCATAAAAAGAAAAAGCGGAATATGCCACTGTCGATGGAGCGAACTGAATCTATATCATTCACAGAACCGTTGATAAATTACCAACTTTTGCTGCCATGGTACCGATGGAAACAATACATTTAAAGGCTGCAACAATGCACAATGCCAGAAATTTCTATGTATAATAATGTACACAATATTAGGATACCATGTAACCAGTGATAGGGTACTCACAAGGAATGGACATGGACGTGTCATCCAGGCATCCGAATTAAACCTAGTCCATTTGATAAACATAAAAAAAATATTGTTCATGCACAAAAAATTAGGTGCCATGGACAACGGAGTAGGTCCCTTGGACCCTTTAACCTTATTAGTATAAAGAAAATCGTAGGCTTGCAGTGAAATAGCTATTGCGTCAACACTGTTCATTGGAAAGTCATGTTTATAGTCCATTCTCTTCAGCATGAAACAAGCTTTCCAGAGGAGCTATGCATTGGGGCCCATTACATACTTGAACAGGGAAAATTGGGAGAATGTCGGGAAAATTCCCTCCATAAATGCCTCCCATCAACTTTGGACCCCTCTGGAGTGGCCCCGGGTGAAAACACACAATCCAAATGTATCTCTGAAAATACTATAGGGGATAAGAAATGAGTGTACCAAGTCTTGTATTGATAATCGAAATAGATATCAGGGAAAAACTTGTATACGAATACACGCTTTCCTCTCATATCTATTCTGTCTATTAACACAAAACCTGGCACACACATTTCTTATTCCCTGTAGCATTTTTCGAGATACATTTGGATGGTGTGCTTTTACCTGCGGCCACTCCAGAGGGGTCCAAAGTTGATGGGAGGGATTTCCGGAGGGAATTTTCCCGACATTCTCCCAATTTTTCCTCTTCAAGTATGTTATAGGCCCCAATACATAAAACCTCTGGAAAGCTTGTTTCATGCTGAAGAGAATGAACTATAAAACATGACTTTCCAATGAACAGTGTTGACGCAATAGCTATTTCACTGCAAGTCTACGATTTTCTTTATACTAACAGGGTTAATGGGCACCAGGAATGTGCGCCGACTACGTGGGTGCTCCGGAGCTCCGGCACCCACACAAATAATTTGTGGATTCGACGCACCCACAAGATTTTTAGTTTGGACCCGAGTTTGAACCCGTTTCTCTTGCGTTTAAGTCAGAAGTGTTACCGACTGAGCTAGGGCAGCCCCAACTTATCCTTATTGTACCGATATATTTTACTTTATCACAGCACAGGCCTTTATGACAGTGTTCATAAAATATTTTAACTAAAAATAAATCAATCAAGCATCGAGACTTCCCTGAAAACATGAAGGCTAACACGCCCCGCCATTGATATGCACCCATATAAATTTTGGAAAGTCGGCGCCGTTGGCCCCAGGGACTTACTCCGTTGTCCATAGCACCTAATGTTTTGTGCATGAACATATCTTTGTTATATTTATCGAATGAACTAGGTTTGATTCCGATATCTGGCTGACACGTTCATGTCCGTTCCTTGTCAGTGGCGAGCCTGCACCATTTCTACCCTTCTGAATTCCATAACACAGACTAGGGCCGTACCCGGGGGGGGGAAGGGGTAGGGCAACGGGTCCGGATCTCCCCCAAAACTTTGTAACCCAACATATATTTGTATACTCTGAATTAAAGTACTTATTTAACATGGAAATAATTCATGTAGCGTGAAAATCTTATTTTACACTTTCTTTCTCTTATAAAAACAATCTAGATTTATCATTTTTCCTGAAAATATAGGTGGAAGTATTTTACAATTACTTATCGCCTTTTCAGGTGCAGAATAATACCCGTTAAATATTACATAGATGTAGTGTGTTGTAGAATTGGACCCCCTCCCCAAATCTTGGATCTTTCTCAAAATTTTTTTGAATGCTTGCCTGTCCCAGGCAGACATAGATGACCAGCATTAGAAGGAGCTATTATAATTCACTTCTTAAATATCAAATTTAAGACATATTTACACATTTTGAACGTATTTACACATTTTGGCTCCTACATGCCGAAAGAGTAATCTTTGGATGTCTATCTGTTAGTGCCGATGTATGTACACTCGTTTACAGGCCATTCCATTCAATGTTTAGGGCCAAATTTTAAACTTAAGGTTTATTTATAAATCTCTTACGGATTTTATTTTATTTTATTTTGTTCTTCTTCCTATTCCCGAAAATAAGACTAGTTTACCAGTGGGTAAAAGTAATAGAAAGTAATATGCGATTTTCTCCCAAAAATGTCAAATGGTTTCTTTTATGTGCATTTCATAAATTAATATTTCATTAACAGCCCTATATCTAGATATGTTTTTATGCACAGGGGTCCAGGCCAAGGGTAACAAAATTTCTAGGCAAGGCACATTAAAAAATCGAGATTAAAGCGAAAATAAAGACAGTCCATAAGAGAGAATTTTAAGCAAGATCTATACTTAAAACAATGTTGATAGCCAGCGGAATCGATTTTTTTTCGTTACGACGCTATCCTGTTATTTATTGGCTACCATCATAATTCGTGTATTTTGTTACGTACGCTCTTCCTCGTTGCCAGTGGATCAACGTAAACGGACGCGGCAATGCTGTTTAGGCCTATACAGAATGTGAACAAATACGGAGAATGAGTTCAAAATTTATTGGGCATAGAGGCGTGAAATATATATAAAATTGAGACAGCCTACAACATGGGTATAAGTTCTTTCTCATGAGAAATGGAGGGCATCAGTGAAGTATACTGATTTATTTTGTTTGTTTTTAACATGAATGACTTAAACGTGTCTCACTTTGCAAAAAGGGAATCTATATACTACGAGATAACTCCTACTCCTTTCCCAGTGGTCAGTTTTTGCACACTGTGCGCCGGGAACAATCCAATATTGAATTTTTGCAAACTGAAAATGAATTTCGTATCCCATGAAACAAAAGAGTTTCCACATATCTAGTTTAGTTTAGTGGTGTAGCATCTGATCAAGTTAAGGAGCCATAACATCCGGTGGATTAAAAGTTACGATCAGCGAGCCAAAATAAGCATTCTTTCCACTCCCTGCAACAATTGCACTGAATATATGCAGATTAACGACATATTTCCTTGTCTACATTTATTTATTTACAGCAAAATATCCCTTAACCTCTTCGGTCCCCGCGTATCCTATAGGAGACATAACCATAGTACGAGACATTTTTGACTCACCGAGCCCCAATGTCGCCTACAGGAGATATAGACCCCCGATACTGACAACACTGTCACCTGTTTCTTCCCATCACATGCATGTGCACCAAAGCTATTGATGGAAATAAGTACTCAAATACATGCAATTCTCACCAAAAATATGCTCAGGATCAAAGAGGTTAATCTTGGTGCTCTAATTCTGGCAGTTCGAAAGAAACACATGATAAAATGTTCAACTTCTTAGAATCTACCCTCAGTGCACAATTTAAAAATAAGTTGCTTAAAAATATTGTGCTTAAAACGAGGCTTGTTAGAAAGCAATGCAAAGATGTGAATCATGTTTCAGTGATCAGTGTCCAAAAAACCCTGTCAGCTATCCGACGAGAAGACTGCTTTCCAAACTTTTTCGATTTATAGTGCTCGTGGTGTTTCACGAATTTTGGGATTGCCACAGAAAATGGTTTCGTAGTTGGGTTTGAGAATAATTTTTCTGAAGAATAAATAGGGGTCTATGCTCAATGTAATTCTTCTGTCAATACTATAAAAAAGTATTTTAAATCTTTACTTCTTGAAGCATTTTTTAGTTCATTTAAGGGTTGAAGGCTTCAGAATCCTTTCTTAACTACCACTAGAAATTATGAATAAGAACCCTTCTAAACTTTATCTTGGTAGGCAAGGGCGCCAATCAGGGGAAGGCAAGGTGGGACGCTTGCTCCCCCCTAGAGGAAATTGTACTTCAGAATATCAAAAACCCAATAGAATTTTAAAAATAGTTACAGCAAAATTTGAAACTATATTTGAAATGTCGCTTTTTCTTGCCCTCCCCCCATTGGAAACCACAACATGGGCGCCCTTGTTGGTAGGTGAAGGAGTTTCGAAGATACTGTGGTAAACATCTATATTACTGATTTATAGAAACTCGAGCGGCTAATGTTCTTGTTGACTTACAATCGAGATATCCTTGGATCGAATCTTACGGTCTGGTCACTCTGTCCAAAGTTTGTTCAAGATCCAACTCAGTGCGATTATATGAATACTGGAAAGTAGGTTTTGTATACAAACCATAGACACATTTCGAACAGATATATGTTCCATTTTATTGTTAAAAGTAATAATTCGTGTCACGAAATGTCCGTCAGGATTTATCTATGACTTTATTTACAAATATTTCTTTCTTTTAAAAATATAATATTTGCAAATCTTAAATATTTTAGCTAATTTTAAATGTATATACCAAGGATCACTTTTGTGAAAAAGTACGGTATGCAAAATTTATTTCAAACAGGAAAGAATCTATATCTATATTTATATCTACATTTATCAATATCTATCTGTATCTCTCTCTATCTACCTACTCTAAAATGATTGGAATCTAAATCAAGCATATGTTGGCGGCATTTAACAACCCTTTAAACAAAATTCTGAACTTACGATGATTATTGTTTCGTTTTTTTTTTATTCGTTTCTGTGTGGATGATAAAAACAAAAGAAATAAAAATGTGAAAGAGTGTGACCATCGTATTGTAGATATCTTTTAAAAAGGAATATGATTGAATTTAAGACCCGTTCCTCCATTAAAATTCTTTACAAAAAAATCACATTGTTATTATTATTTCACGATCACGTAGTGAGATAAGATTGTGTTGTTAGCAAGGGCGCCCATCAGGGAAGGGGGCAAGGTGGGGCGCTTGCCCCCTTTAGAGGCAATTTTGCTTCTGAAAGAGCTGACTGCTTACCACTTGCCTGTCCACACCTAGTAAGGAATTACGGATAGTAACACAAAACTAATAGTAATTCAGAAAAATGTTCAGAAAGCGAGAAACATGAAAACATTGCCTTTTATCTAGAGGGATGTTGGCTAGAAAGGTGAGGCAGTTATTCGAAAAGGACAGCAGTAAATAAACTGTGGGAAGACGATATTTCATATGTGATGTCTCATGCTTCAATGCAAATTAAGAGCACTCTTGCATGATGCACGATGCGTGTGTGTGAAACAGAGTTTGCATATTTTTAAAGACACTGGAAAAATGACAAGCAATAATGATTTTTTTTTTTTTTGAAATTTCACCAAAATTTGTCTGCAGCGCTGCTGTATAAGATAGACCAGGTTAATTTCAGAGGGGGTCTGGACCTTCCAAGCTCATAGCTGGTTGCGTCACTGCCCATAAGATGTATCGCAAAATTTTAAAATTTAGAAATAAATCTTATGTCATATAGAAAGCCTATAAGTCTAGACTTTATACGATACCCATGGAATGTATCGCGAAATTTTTAGAATTTAAAAATAAAAATCTAGATTTTATAACATACACTTCGAGTTTACTTTGAAGCTTGTAATAGTAAGTTAAGTTCAATTTTGAGGCAGATTGTACCAGTCAATTCTAACCTACCTTAAGCCTAACGTTCAGTAATTAAAATGTATCGTCAGTCGAAAGCACTGTGCCAAGCTATTGATAAGTTGAATTTGAATATTGTGTATGAATTCCAATACTTTGTGTTCGTATTCGAAATTTAACGTTCAATTTCTTGGGGTGTGACTGACTCATTGAGAAGCTTGGATGGGCGGATTAGTAAGGTCAATAGTTTGTTGAAATTAATTCTAAAAATATCAGCGAGAATTTCGACAATTTATCCAGATCTTTTGCGTTGTAGCGCGAGTATCTTAAAAAGTTTGAGTGAAAAATGTAGCCTATGCTTTTAACTTGAAAATATACCTTGGCGTAAGACCATACGTATACGTTTGTCTTATGTTAAGTAAGTCTTTCCAGTAAAATTTTAGAATTAGAAAATAAATCTATTATATGTCACCGAGGTAGCTTGTAAGTCTAAGCTTTATACGATGCATTTCATTTCTAACATAAAACCAGTAATAATCAGTTAAATGGAATCTTGAGATAGACTGTACCAGTCAACCCTTGAAGCAATGCTAAATTATAATCTAACCCAACCGAAGAGTATCGTGATATCTGGCCTTCAGTAGGCAGACGATTTCTGTATAACTTTGGGAAAAGAGGATCTGTAAGATACTATTTAACAAGACATCAATGACAATTTTTATTGCAAATGCACTGGTTCTCGCTAACTTCAGAGGAGCCCGGATCCCCTTGACCCCCGACGATCGACACCCAAGAGCGCCGATCCTGGGGGGGCCGGGCCCTCCAATGCTCATGTGGGCCCCCTATTGTATTTATGGATATACAATATTTGGCATAATTTGAATGCAATTTGTCTTAAAATCCTCATATATATATACCTTCTGCATCTGAATGCCCCCCCAAAATTAACAGAGAAATCGGCGCCCTTGTCGACACCCATGATAAATTAATGTATTTTTAAGTGCATAAGACCCACTTATGTTTAGCCTTAAAATAGGTGTTTTAAAATGGGTCATGTCTGTAAAACGAAGGTGCAGATTGTTGTCAAATACCCTCTTGTTTCCAAAGGATTTAAAGAAAAGTAGGTGTATGTGGGTGTTACCTGATTAAAACTATTGTAATTATGTAGTAAAGGAATTTGAATCGCTGCTCAGCATAATCTATTAAATAAGACAAAACCTTCTAACATGATCCTGCCAAGAATGTAAGTTTTTTTTAAAAAAAAAAGAAAAAGAAAAAACGAACTGTGCGAATCGAGTTGGGTGCTATGACATTGATTTGCCAGAAATAAAGATGATTCATAATTCAGAGAACTGGTGAACAAAAGATTCATTATGATTTATGAATCAGAGTGCATTCTGCAATTTCTGATTGGGAAAGCAAGCAGTGTGCCAGGTTATCTGTTTAGTCTATCGCTCGTCCTGGTGGTGGTAGCCATGTTTAACAATCACTGAAGGTTGCTGGGAACTCTCCTAATTATATATATCCGTATTTGTATTTTGTCCAGTGCTCTACACGAGGAGAATATAACTCTACAACACAAAACTCTACAATATTTTAACGTATGGCAAGATAATTCCCAAGATAAGATATATATATATATATATATATATATATATATATATATATATATATATATATATATAGCTGAACAAAATGATATGCTTGACTATGAATCCTCATGAGCAGTTTTCGAGAAAATAGGGAAAAAGGGATTTTTTAAAAAAATAATTAAACATTGTTGCGGCACAATAACCACGTCGCCCATTAAGATGATACGGATACCGAAGTGTATTCAGGGCTGGCTGTAGGCATTTTGATATCCAAGGTAAGGTAAGAAATATTTCGAAGCTCCTGTGTCCCTTTTCACATTTTCACTCAATTATTCAATTCTAACAGCTTGTTTGTCAATCTGATTTAGTAAAATCTTTTCCTTTTTTCAATTTAAACGCCACACGGTTATGCCCTTTACGGTAAGGGAAACGGACGATTAAGAGAAGTAAATGATGATGGAAGAGCTAGTGGAATGAGAGTGTGGGAGGAAACGGAAGTACCCTGAGTAAACTCAGGGCACGATCTTGTTCAAGACAAACTTACTTGATCGGGGATCGAACCAGAGACTCCATGCACCAGAAATAAGCACTGAGCCTTTCAATCTGATTTAGGCATATTACCTTTCTCGTTTAGGTAAAGGGCCTTTACCTAAAAAAAAGGAACATCTCCAGTACCCTTCTGCCCTGAATATATGTTAATGTAATTTCGATGGCGACCGAGTACACAATGAAACTCGTTACCATATACAGAGTAAGTCAAAATGATGGATCCGATTTCAGAAATGTATTCTGTGAAATTTTAATCAACATATGTTATTGTGAGATATTCTCTAATACTGCTTGTAAACGATCCAAGAAAGCTTGAACAAGACTCTTGTTCAAGGCCATTCAAGGCTATTTGATGAAAAAGACGTCAGCACTGACGTCATTTTTGTCTTGAATTCAATAGTTTCGTTCAAGAAATGTCGTTTCGGTCCTGTTCTAAACAATCCAATTCAAGAGCATTCGATAGCCAATCAGCGCTTGAGTTGAGTGTAGGAAAATACAAAGCAAGTATGATGTGAGACAGAGTGGCAGTTGTTGAATAAATATCTTTTCAATACTCTTTTCCATAATTCGTCGGTGAAGGGGCGAAGTGGCGTAACTCGAAAAATTACATTTTTGAGTTATGACTACCATTCATATATGACTAACCATCTCTGTTACCTGTCAAAATTTCGGGCTGAATTCCCACTGGTTCCGGAGATAAAGCACCTAGCACTTGGCGTATCTTGAAATTTTCGATATAAAAAAAAATCTGCGAAGGGGCGTAAGTAAGATAAGTCCGTTCGCCATTTTTTTGTTTCTTCAGTAGCTGCTAAGAAATAAAACGCCGTACGGGCGTAAGCTTATATTGGTAAAGTCTTTGTTGGCAGTGCCGCCACAGAAAGAGAAAAAAACATATTTTTCAAGCTTTGTTGACAATCCGCCAAGGTTTCTTTTGTTTAAAAGTGCAGAAACAATTCAATCAAAATAACAATAGAATATTTACGTAGTGGTTTCCTTCAGTTTTCTGTACTGATGTATGATCGTATTCAAGTTTTCTTAACTTAGAATATAGAATAATAGCATTATGCAGCTGGCTTTTGTTGGAGGAAGTTATTACCAAGATGGATGTGCTAGTAGAATGGTATACTGGAGGACTGAATGTTGTATCAGATAAGGAATTGGTGTGTGTTTCAGGGAAGGAAATTACTGTTGGTTGTCGTGTGAAAATGTATTGGTTACCGGATAGAAAGTGGTATTGTGGAATAGTGATAGACACAGAGTGTTCCGACGTGTCAATGAGGAAAAATGTAACTGCAACAAGTGGTGACACTGAAAGTGAGAATTCTGAAGATGATGTTCCCCTTATACAATTAATACAAGGAAAGAAAGTAAACGAAAATTTAAGTTTAAATCCCACTGATATTCTATATTGTGATGGGGACGACTCTGACCTTGATCCAACATATAAAGTGGAGTGTGAAGTACGAGGTTGTGAAAGGGAAGTGTTCAGTTCATGTCCGTTGTGCAGTATGTTCGACAAACCATTGAATTGTGAAAATCAGCATGAAATTTTTGTACATTCGTGTAATGTGAAGACACAAGTGAGAGAGAAATGCGGAGGTGATGTAAATGTGGATCCACAGCCAGAAAGTTACGAAATGGAAGGATCTCCTAGAGAAGAGGAGCATTTATTGAGTGAAGAAAAAGGTTGTCGGAAGAGAAAGAGAAGTATTGCCAAGGATTTACGAAGCAAGGGTGAATCGTATGTTAGCCCATACACAAAAAAGTTAGTTCCGGGAAGAAATGTGAAAGCAAGATGTGATGGAAAATGTGAAAAGTTTGGTAAAGAATGCTTTAAAATCACAGATGCGGAAAGACAAAAATTTTTTCAGGACGTTTATGCGAGTGGTGACCTTCAACTTCAGCGAGAATTTATAAACAGATATGTAAAGATTTCTGACGTTAAACACCAAACTACGCAAAATGAAGAATCTCGAAGATCAAAAACAAATTATTACTTTTTACCAAAGAAGGAAGAAGAGGTGTCCGTGTGTAAAACCATGTTTTTAAACACAATTTCAGTATCAGAGAAAACTGTGCGAACTGCTCTAGCTAAAAAAAAAAGAGACTCAGGTATCATTGAGTAAGAAAAGAGAGGAGGAAGACGTCAGAGCCAACTGGAAAGGGATAAACTAATAGAGAAAATGATAACAGAACACATAAAGATATTTCCAAAAGTCGAATCTCACTACTGCAGGAAAGATACGAAAAGACAATATCTGCATTCAGATTTGACAAAAAGTAAAATGTATAGAATGTTCATTCAGGATCATAAAGATGAAATCACTCCTTTGCCAACCTACCAGACATACAGAAAAATCTTCAAAAGCATGAACCTTTCTTTTCATCGACCGAAAAAGGATACATGCGGTCTGTGTAGCAACTTTCTGGAAAGAGATGTACAGAAGAAAAGTGAACTAGCTGACAAATATCAAAAACATATCGCCGAAAAGGATGCAGTAAGAAGGAAGAAAATGGAAGCTAAATATTCACCGGACTTCCAGTGCAAGACTGTTGCTGCAGTATTTGATTTGCAACAAGTCATTTATCTTCCAGTTTCAAATGGAGGCAAACTATTTTATAAAAGACGACTATCAACATACAATTTGACTGTGTATGATCTGAAGACAAGGGAATGTCAATGTTTTGTTTGGCACGAAGGAGCAAGCCACAGAGGTGCATGCGAAATCTCCACTTGCCTACACAATTTTCTTCGTGAATTGAATGAAAAACAAGTTGAAGAAGTTTACTTGTTTGCTGATGGTTGTACAGGGCAGAACAAAAACTCAATAGTTGCAGCCATGATGCTCTACACTGTTACTACGGCGCAGCATATCAGAATAATAACGCTAAATTTCTTTGAATCGTACCACGGACAGAATGAAGGAGACTCTGTTCATTCAACCATTTCGACGGCACTAAAAACAGCTGGAAATGTCTTCATTCAAGCACAGCTACTACCAATTTTTAGACTTGCACGATCTGCTAAACCATATACTGTGCATTCTCTTGGAAACAATGATTTCTTGAATTTCCGAGATGTCGCTTCTAATCTGAGGATCCTATCTGTAAGGAAGGATGATAATGGTGAAGGAATTGACTGGACAGACATACGAGAACTAATGGTGAACAAGGATCAACCAGACAAGATTTATTTCAAAGACAGCCATTTAAATATGGTTTATCGAAGCATCTTGCTACCAAGGAACGTTATATTCACCAAAACTCCGAAGTGTCTTCACTCATATCCCCCCAAGATTCCACCACAGAAGTATGCGGATTTAATGTCTTTGTGTGAAGAAGATACGCCTCTAGTGAGAGACCCCGAGTTTGCGTCTTTCTACAAAAATCTTCCACATTGAAAGTTATTTTCAAAAAAACTCTTTAAAATTTGCTATTGTAACAGACTTTACAGTAATATAGTTTTTCTCAGTTTTCATGTTACAATTCTACTAGTGTTACTATATCTTGAATTTCGTTATCCATTATTCATTTCTGTAGTTTATTCATTTATTTCAAATACTATGTTCAGCAGCACTGGTAATATATATGATTGTATGAATCGCCAATAAATAAGTGTGTGAATTTAATACAATTATTATAATAGTTATTACAATAACAATTATAATAAAAAGTTATAATAATAGTAAAAATATATTATTATATTATAATAATTGTTAAATGCTTCTTATTAACGGAGAAATTTTAGAAAAAGTATCTCTACATACCAGACCAATCTTATTTTTCACATTTATTTGTGGGGCGTAACTTTAATCTTGATCTTTAAAATGAAAAGGCGAAAGGGCGTAAGTGATTCCAGCACATTCCAGCAGAGTTTTCCAGTAGAAATTAAAACATTTTTTAGCACGTAACTTTTTCCTTAGATGTAACAATAATCATACTCTTATTGTACAAAATTTGAAATTTATATAATAAAAATCAAATGAACACGAAGGTATTATGTTCAACAAAAAACTTTAAATCGTTCTCCTGAAAAATCGTAAAAATCAAGATACGCCACTTCGCCCCTTCACCGACGAATTGTCTGATGTTCCAAGTGTGCATTATAATAATAAACAAAAGCTAATCTGCACCGGAAGATATTGTTAGTATTTTTTGTTGATTATTTAATTATTTAATGTAATCTATTTAATTATTTAATGTAATCTATTTAATTATTTAATGTAATCTATTAAATTACAAATGCCTGCAGAAAGTTAGGAAAGATATGCTAATATTATAGCCATTCATGCGCAGGTCTGAACTAAATCAGTACGTAGGTTCTCTTTCATTTGTTTTCATAGTTACAATCACTTGTTTTGAACTGCCATCTATCAATAAGTATATGAAACATGACTCAATACCTCTATGATCGTGTAAAAGTTGTTTCAAGTTCATTCGAGACTCTTGTTCAAGTGTCTTGAACAATACTCCTTTGAACGTGTAAATTTGAGGTATTGAACGGTCTTGTTCAAGCTTTCTTGGATCGTCTACAAGCAGCATAAGAAAGGTAAGATGTCAAAGTTTTCTTGAAACATATCACAAGTGTTCTACATGAGCATCTCGCGTAACACGCCACACATCAAGCAAATAGTCTGTCCCTTACCAAACTTTTTGTACTATGTTCCGGTCAATATCAGCAATTGTTGCTGTGATGCGAGCACGCAGGACATCTAATGTTGTTCGAGCACTACGAATGACCTTCCCCGCAGGTGGGTCTCTCCGACATTCGGTACGGAAATGCCGTTGTACTGTAATCACAGACTTGTTTACATGATAATCAAGCACACAGAAAGATCTCTGTTCTTCAGTCAACGTCATTTTCCTTAACAACTGCTCACTACTGACTCTTAGTGGTAGAAAGTGGAAACACTGCATGGAAACTAAAGCTTGAAATCTAACCTTTGGAAGTGCATGTCTCAGAGTAGCATATGTTTATTATATTTCACGGAACAAATTTCTGAAATCAGGTCTATCATTTTGACTTGTCCTGTATCATAGCTTGCACAAAGATTTTTTTTTTTTTTTTACATAGTGTGTTGCAATAATTTTCACCGTATTAACGTGACAAACTCGTAAAAAAATTAAATTTTTGGTACTAATGATAAAATGTTTGCACCAGGGAGAGAACAAACATCGGGTTTAACGCTTATAGATATCTCGCCTAGATTGCTCTTCTCCTTCAAGCTAGACCCGAAAATAATCACAGGTACTATTTTTCTATTCATCATAAAATACGGTAGCAAAATATTCATCTAAACACACATTCTACTTGACAAAAGCTTGATAAGATAAAACCTTGTTAATAAAAAGTGAGAGCTCTCCCTTGTACTCTTAGCATAGACCCGTATTGTGATCGATTCAAAAATTAAAAACTAATGGGGGAAGTGAAGTGTTCTGTTTATTTAGTGTAACAAGTACAAGATACGGTAACAATCTACGCACCCGATGAAGGATGCATGTGAGTAAATGCACTCATGTACTTATTCTCAGAGTGATATCGCCTTCACTAAATGTTCACTATACGTCTTAATGTAGTCATGAATTTGATTTTCCACAGAGAAAAGAAAATATCATGTAAAAATTAGCCCCGTTTTAGCCTCGAAACTTAAGTTACTGTTTCGCATACTTTAATTCAGTAATTAAAAAAAAACGTTTTGCTTTAAATTTTGCAAACCATGTGTTTGGGGTTTTTATTCAAATATTTTAAGTGTGTAAACCTTTCAGTATTCCCAAAAAGTCTCACAATCAATTCATTATTTTGGCTCTAACGCCAAACCTACACCCAAAAAAAAAAAAAAAAAAAAAAAAAAAAAAAAAATCCGAAATAATTACTCTCACAGGCAGCAAAAAGCAAAGTGAGACTCCCCAACCTTGTGTTGTGAGTTAGGCCATTCTCACCAACACCAAACACAAGCAAGATTATCCTTATGGTTTTCTATAGGATAAATCTTTGCTATGCATTGCCTCGAGCCGGCTCCCAAAGAAATCAGATTGAGACTCGCGTAATTTGGATCTAACCTTAAGTACATTCGTTTATTATATCAGTTCATAAAATTATAATGCATTGTGTAAGTATATATACATATATTCTTTCTACTTGGACCTAACAATATTAATAGTTTCGAATTCTCGTATACTTTCCTGTTTGCAGTGGAGCAATGGCGTATTTAGGGGGGCTTCCGGGCTTAAGCCCCCCGAAATCTTACTTACCATAGTCAAGTATATGAAATATTTCTGTTTTCTAATTTAGCCCCTTTTGAGGTAATTTTTAGTTATACTTCTTTCTTATGATTTTTAATAATTGTGCCTAGCGAACAATAGTAGATTTGGTCGACTTGTTTTCTTCTCATTGGATCAACTTCGATTGAAAACAAAAGAAAGGTAAAACCAGTTTCGTAACTTGTTTGTATTTGTCCAGGTTTGAAGTTTTCAGTTTCATATTTTGTTTTATTTAAAACTTCTTTTTTCTGAAACATTATTCTCGGCTTCCAATATTCAGAGGATGTGCTTATAACAGCTTAGTTTGCAACTACCAGGGCTTAATTTTTTGAAGGAGATAAAAAGAGTTGTGTTTTCCCTTCCTGCAAATGATAATAATAAAATTATGGAATGAAATTGATTCCCAATAAAATGTATTGTCAGAGTGCTGATCTTTAGTTAGTAATTGGTTTATACTAGTGCTCCTTTACTTGTTTTGTTTCAAAGTACTGACGTGACGTCTACCATATTGACTAGGAACTGCTGAAAAATTCGTAGCCCAACCCAGAAGGAGTGCACGTGGATTGGTGAGGTTTTACTTCTTCTTCTCTTCCCCCGAGAGTCAATATACTACCTTGTACAGTGCTCCAGCTTTTGCAGAAAAGTTAAAAAAATCTAGATTTCCTCGCACCATTGTTCGTAGCACTACACCTATCAGATCTAAAATGGCGTCTTTCAAGTGTTATTTAAGTTTGGGAAATAAGTACACGTAATAGTTAGACGGAACTAAATCTGCAGAATAAGAATGATGATCTAGACATTGAAATCCTAGATTATGCAATGTCAGTTATGTTCGCAGGGGCTTGATGGACAGGTGTATTCTCCTGAAGGAACAGAATTCCTTTCTTTTCATTTTCCGCAGCGTTGTACTTTGAATTTTTCTTTCAGTTTTGTAAGTAATGTAGAGATTCTGGATTAAATATCTGACCATTGAGGAGGTAGTCTACCACTCCATACTTATACCAGAAGAATGTTCCAAACAGTTTCTCAACCTACTTCTGTGTCTTGAACTTCTTGGGGCGATGGAGAAATGAGTGCTACTACTCCATTGACTGTTGTTCCGATTCAGGATCATAGTGGTACAACCATATTTCATCTATGGTTACTATTCGTCAGCGAAATTGATCAGCATTACGGTCAAATTGGAAGAATACTTCTCTTAATGCCGTTACCCTTTTATTCTCCTGACATATATTTTGGGAACCCATTATGCCGAGAACTTGCGCATACCCAAGCCATTCTGAATTATGCTACCGACGAGTTCCAAAGAAATGCCCAGAATCCCTGACACAAGTTTTGCTGAGAAGGTAAAAACTGAGAAAGCGGGGTGCAGACCTCAGACTATAATAAATATAAATAGCTTAAATTATTTTTGTCACACAAAAACTGGGGTGGCCAAGGCCCTCCGGCCCCGGGCTATATCCACCACTGGCTGAAATGCTGCAATTTTCAAGAATAATGTCACAAATTTCATCCATAATTTCAGGAAGAGTCGTTGCTTTTAATCATCCTGGATGTAAAGCATAATTTGTTGAGAAATTGCTACGTTTATACTAAGCCACTTACTTCTTCACCACTATATATAACGGAGGAGAGTCCCGTGATGTTTCACTGATTTCCTAATTAATTTACTTCGGTGACTTTCCTTGGTGGAACAAAAATGTTATAACAGTAAGGATCTGGATGTTCGTGAAATTATCTGTTTGGGCACACATAATCACTTCAGAGGCCTGAGAAAAAATAAGAATTTCATTATTAATATGAAAATTTATATTTGTACATACAGAGATATGTTTTTCTAAACTATTGTTTCATTTTTCTACCTAGTACCTATACTCCTTCTGGATTGGACTACGACATTTTCAGCAGCTCCTCGTAAATTCTCTCTCTGGCTCTCTCTCTACATATATATATATATATATATATATATATATATATATATATATATATATAGAGAGAGAGAGAGAGAGAGAGAGAGAGAGAGAGAGAGAGGGAGGGAGGGAGGGAGAAAGCGAGAGATACGTAGCATATAGACGAATGTGTTACTTGTAGCACACGCGAAAGTAATTCAATTTATGTTTAGGCTTCAAAAGTTTCATTGAAAAATATTTCATGTGCAGACGTTACTTATTTGTTAGTTACAAATTTTATTTGAAATAAGTTTAATTTATAATCATATAGATCTAACATAAAAACAGCAACGAAATACACAATGTAATGTAAAATAAGTCAAACGTAATAAATATGTCATTTTTGGTATGGCAAATAGCCGCCCCCGAAAATGTATCTGCCCCTCCTTTGCCCCCCTAACAACTTAAAGCTGGCGTCGTCACTGTAACATTATAGTATGGAGTTCTTGCATACTATTCATTGTTGGCGGAAAAATTTCTTCTTTTACTTTCTTTTCTCCACATCAAAGGATTACACCGAAAAGTTTACAGAAATGAAAATAAGCTTTTCATTGTTGCATTGTTATGTTCTCAATGATTTTGCATTGTAAATATTGGCTTTAAAAAATATTGACACAGTATGTTAAACTTTCAGTTAAAGAGAATTTTCCAAGAATTGTGCTATATATTTTAAATTATGCTTTATTTTCTAAAATTATACTTTTAAAACTAGTTTCCCAATGTGAGTGCATTTTGGCGTTCACCCAGTGTCGTGACCATAGTGCTCTCAAACGGGTCGGATTGACCCGACCCGACCCGACATGACTCGGATCGGGTCAGTTCGGGTCGGGTCAACTCGGGTCAGTTCGGGTCGAGTTACGGGTCGGATTGTCGGGTCGGGTCAGTCGGGTCGGGTTGTCGGGTCAGGCTACTCGGGTCGGGTTGTCGGGTCGGGTTGTCGGGTCGGGTTATCGGGTCAGGTCAATCAGATCGGATCACGGTTCGGGTCAGTCGGGTCGGGTCAGTCAATGCGGGTCACGGGTCGGGTCGGGTCGGTCTTCAACCCGACCCGACCCGACCCGTTGAGAGCACTACCTATAGGCTACTAAGTATGGGTGATACCGAGACCGAAATTTCGGTCTCGTTTTGTCTCGAAATTTTCAGCTACTGTTTGAAAGGCGGTGGTTAATCGCTTTTCCCTTACCTTTTCTCGTACCGTTTCGTGCTCATAGTTAGATGCGCAAACCACTTAAGTAGTTCCTATATTTCCCAATAGATGGCATGAGTAGTAACTTGAAGCATTATTCTCGCTTAATATTAGAACAAGGTGATCGAATGCGGAAAGTCTATTTCATATTTCAGTATTATTACCACGAAACCGTACAAGTATTAGATTTGCACAGAAAACACGTTTGTAATGTTGTTTTCTATACTTTGTACCTTTTATAGAACTTCTGTGAGTTGTGTTCTGCAAGAAAAAAATGTGCACGTGTTCCCTGCTGTAAAAGGCTATTGATGCAAAGTTGGTAGTTAGTGTGATTACATAGAGTACAATGTGTAACTATTCTATACAATCAATTAAAATACTAGTGAAACTGCACCATGTGTCTTCTTGATAAAATTAGGACTTAGGCGTTGAGGCGTTCACCGGTAACAGGACAGCCCGGTTTTGATTCCCTATTAGGGGCAAGTGCTATTCTCATGTCGGAAAACGCGGCTGGGATGTGTTGTTGACCCAGCGACGCGACTAGGCTAGTTGTCGCCCGGGGCTAGAACTCACATAGCGCCCCCACCCCCCGACCAACCAAACCAAACCACTCCCCGACTACACCTGATATTGGGTTCACACAGTAATTCTAATATTCGATTTTTTCTTCAAGTGGTAATGCTTAATTTCAAAATTGCAGTACATAATTTAGTTTCTAGTAGGAAGATAAAACACCAAACTAATTAGTATTTAATTGCCAAATAATCTGAGAGTAGCATACTTGATATATTCTTATAGTCTTATCATAATAACTGCAAATCTCAATGTTTTTGGAATTATATCGGGATGTGTATATGTGTGGAATGAATCAAGAATCTGTTGCTTTACAATAAAATATTTAGTTATGACATTATGCCAAACTGTTGTCTTAAGTATTCTTAAATTTTGCAAATTTCTTAAATCGATATAAGTTAACTGAAATAAAAAACTGGAACTAAAATTTAATTTTGTGATAGAGGCCTTCACGGGGGGAATTTTTAGCCCGGGCCCGGCCAGACCCGTGAATTTATAGTGTAAGGCCCGACCCGAGTCCGAAATATGTTTTAGCTTTTAGGCCCGAGCCCGGCCCGAATTTGTGTGATAATCAAATGAGCCCGAAATAAGCTCGAATTACGGAAACTAAATAATTAACGCACAATTATATTTTTTTTATTTACAACAATTAGAGGCTTAATTTTGCAGTTTAAAAGCTTACATAATTCAGAGACAATAACGAAATAAAACTTATCATTTGCACTTGCTAACTACATGAATTCTCCAAAGAAAATGATCATTTATACAAACTCCTTCTCTCTTCGCCTCAGTGCATATTCGTGGGACGTTAAACTAAATATTTCATTTCATTTCATTTGTATACATTCTCATGAAATGCAAACATGAATACTCCAAATTTTTGAAACAAAATGTCAATGTGTGCATGTTCTTATGCAAATGGATGTGTATTGAACTCACTCAGATAGTCCTCAAAGCAGTCATTGTTGATGGCTGTGGAGAAAAAGAATGGAATCTATACTTTGGCTCCTGAAACTTTCATTCACAGATAAGCTAAGCATGTTTATTTCTGTTACTTTTAGTTTTTCTCTCCACTACACATTTAGCTTTAGTCTCAACTGCACAGTGATAATCACATGTTTAGTGTGGCGTCTCAAGTTACAAATTTAGATGTGCTTTAAACGTTATCCAGAAAGAATGGTCCGGATACAGTATATTTACAAAGTTAGGCCCGAAAAGGCCCGCGAAATATGGTTGTATAGCTCGAGCCCGTGCGGACCACTACTTTGCGGGCTCTTTTGGCTGCAAAAGTTTTTACAATGTTGTGAAAAGATAGCTTTGAAGCTAACTTATACTCTATGGATATGATGCGAAGGTTGGTGTGTCATTGTTGTCGTGTAAAGTTTCTGAGCTAATTTTTTTCATGATCTTTACTTTGCTAAAACTCCTTTCCTTGCCGTATAATGAAAACAAATATTTGCCCAGTTTTTCGCCCACCCAATCCGCCACCCGGGACACAAGTCCCGTTTCCCCCCGCTTAGTTACATCACTGCGTTCATCATCTGAACTCCAGTCAATACCAAGATCATGGATGTATAAAGCCGTACCTCTATCCATACCCGTGGGAATATTGACCTGATCCAAATGGAGAACTTACCTCTAATTTCACGTTTGGAGTAGTAGCGTTCTTTGTCATGTAACTGTGCTGAACTAGAACTACTCAATTAAAGGTGGGTATGAAGAATAATTTTTGCTTATCTGATGGATATAGAAAAATCTTTTTAACAATCAAGTCAATTAATAAATAGTCTTTTTTTTAAAAAAAATGACAGAAGTGAAGTTCCTCTTTGTAATTCTACAACCATGAAAATACATTTAAAGTAAAATTTACATCCAACTTGAAAATGCTATTAAACAGGGTTCCTATGAAATTCAGACCACTAACATATTAGCATATATCGTTTTAAAAGTGTGTTGAAAATTTATAGAAACTAAGAACAAAACATGGTCAGAGCCTCCAACTCTCCTGACTACTAGTCTTGAGATTATAATTGGGGCAAATAGAGTCATGTGTGATAAGGTTTACATTATGACGGTTATAAGAGGTATGGCATCTCTAACACGTAATTTCTCTACAAAGTGAGTCGTTCAAAATATGTTTCCCTAAAATATTCTGTAAAATATATATTTTTAAAGATACATTTGTAAATTATACTTACATATGTAAATGAGACCTTCCTCACTTCTCCACGTAATTCCCATCGACAGTGGCGTAACTAAAGGCTTGGGGGCCTCCCCGCAGACAGCATGGAGCGGGGCCCCTTCTCTACGTTCCACTTCACGATTTGGGGCCCCCCTTCCTCCAATGCGGGGTCTGCGGGGCCCTTATTTATGCCCCTGCCCATTAAGATTCAGGCATTTGTCTCACCGTTACACCAATTTGTCCAAACCCTTTGCAAAAAAATCTGGTCTCTGGCTATTTAGCTCTCTCCTCACATTTCGCGTCACTTCCTTCACCTGTTTCGAATTCACCTTGCAATGCAGACTTTAATACCGGAAGTAACTCGACGCTAAATTGAAGCTGACTTCTATAGAGAGTGGGGCAACCGTGCCTACCTTTATTCTTTAATTTTATGTCTTGTTTGCTTACTGAGTGGAAGTGGACGTTATCGTCAAGAAGAAGAGACCAGGTCACTCATGTTGAATTGCGTTTCCGTGAAGAAGAGTTCAGGTTCGACATACACGAACTGCTCTCCTATCAACTGCTGATATCAAGAAGTGACTTGGAATGTAAGCAGAGTGCTAAATAGCTAGAGCCATGATTTTTTGCAAAGGGTTTGGACAAAGTAGTGCAACGGTGGGATAAATGCCTGAATCTCAATGGGGATTATGTAGAGAGGTGAGGGGAGGACCTGCCTACACATGTATGCATACTTTATAAATGTATTTTAATAAATAAATGTTTTACACCTTAAGGAAACTTATATATTGGAAGAACCATATATTAGGATTAAAGCTAAGAACGAACTTATTAAGATTATAGCTAAAAATACAGCCATTGTAAAGATGAAAAAAAGAAAGAAAGATAGACAGTGTGTATGTGTGTGAGAGAGAAACAATATTTGTAGCCCATTTATGGATTAGTATTACAGTATAAATATGTAGTAGAAATGTTAAGAGTCTTCATCCTGGCGAAATTAAAATACCGCTAATTTTACATTAATTATGCGATATCTTCAAATAGATAAAAGATAATCGAAATGTGGAACAAGAGCGCCCTAGACAATATCATTTTACATGAGAAACCATCATCACGACTCACTTATCTGCTTTCGATTTCGAGCCATTTTGAAAATCGGCATTTATTTTTGCGTTTCTAAACGGCTGAAAACGTAAAGCCACTAGGTGACTTGTGATAACGGTATTTCATGTAAAATAATATTATCTAGGGCGCTCTTGTTTCACATTTCAATTATCTTTTATCTATTTGAAGATATCACATAAATACTGTAAAATTAGCGGTATTTTAATTTCGCCGGGATGAAGACTCTTAATGTATAATTTCAGGATACATATTTTAAATGTAAAATGTTGGTTCAAAGTTTTCACCAATTCTTTGGTTTAATTTCATGCTGTTTCTCCTTCCACACTCTTCTCCTCTTCTATTCTGAAATTTTCGCTCCTATTGTCCTCAATTAGATTTTATCTTCTGTTTCAAAGGAACGTTCGTAACATTATTTATGAGGGTGGCTGTACTAAAACCAGAAATTTTAAACATATATTTTCCTGGAAAATTCCTAAAATGTGTGTAAAAATTGTATTAGGATGTTGAAACTTGATTTGCTTGCTTTACAAAATTAGGCTTAGGAATATGTTCGCAACATGCTTTCTGAGTAATTAAAAATGATTGGAAAGATACTAAAATATATTTGAGCCAAATCAAAGTTATGTACTGTTTAAAACGGTTACGATACTACGGAATCCATTTCTTCCCTTTTTTTTTTCATCTGGTACCTATCGATGTATGAATGGACATAGCCGTTAACATAGTAACAAATAACATTCCTTGGAAGCCTAATACTACCTCATTTTTTATGAGTAGTGACGTGTAGATTTTTACAAAAATACTTTCCAAATCGGCATTTTAGTTGATGAAATAAGTATGAGCAGTGGCGTATTTAGGGGGGCGCTTCCGGGCTGAAGCCCCCCGAAATCTTACTTACTATAGTAAAGTATATGAAATATCTTGCAGAATTTTCACATTTTCAGGCAAAGCCCCCCTTCCGAAAGCTAGCAAAGCCCTCCCCGAAACAAAATCGTAAATACGCCACTGAGTATGAGGCAAAGGGTGAATAATGCTTCAAGTTAAGATTGTGATATAGCAAAATAATCTCAATCTCGTGAATCATGATGTGCATTATATTTGAGGTTTAAGAATTGGAGTTTGTTAATGACTGGATTGAAGTTGGTTAAGAGTAAAGTATTTGACATTTCCGCATCGTAACATGGAAGCTTGACTCTACTGTGAACACTGCTGTTGGTACTACTACTATCGAAACGACGCAATTTTATAAGAAGTTAAAATCAAATTTCTCCTCAATACAAACTCAAATATATCTCATCTGAAAAGAAGGAGAATAATACTAATCCTAATCAAATTCTAGGTCTTTTTCTTCTTCTTCCTTGCTCTTCTTTGACCGCTGTACACGGAAGCAAACTGAAGCCACATTTTGTAGACAATCAAACGTTAGAGATTTTGGCAGTCGATCAGAGAAAAACAGATCAAGAAATCCACGTGCATCATTACCAGTGTTGCCAGACACTTACTGATGTGAGTATGTAGATACTATAAACTAAAATCACTTTGGTATTAGTCACAAAAGGATATTCACGGACATATGTCTTTAAAGTTATGCAGTGTATGGTTAGTACACAATATTACGTTAGATCACCGTTATTTATGGATGTGGAAACTAGAGTTCGATACCTCTTAACCCACGTTTGTGCGCGTGGTTTTAGTTCGATATCCAAAAGGAAATCTTGCCTTGGATACAAACCCGAGTAGAGGTTCTCACGCCGCTTTAATCAAAAGATACCGTCTTGTATAAACTCATAAACAAATAAATGAAGAAAACAACTACTAAGTGAGCAACCAACTAACTAACTAATGCTAAACAACCAAGCAACTAATTAACTAACCGTGCAAATAACTAACCACCTAACGAAGAAACAATCTAACTGACAAAATAACCAATAACAATTCAATTACTTCTCAAACGTTGATAGGCTCGAATGTAGCTCAGCGTTCTTTTCAGCTAGACGTGGACCTTTAGTTGAAAATGGAATCTGAAGCAATGTCATGCGTTCAGATTTTAATGATCTCCCACCACGAATCAAACCAGGATCTCAAGTGCATCAAGAGCGCATATTAACCACTATATCAACGGGATAGGTTACTTCGTAATCGTCTCACGATTCAGTGGTCGCCGTATTTATGCGTGGGCTGACATGAGCCATGGAACAGGGCGGCAAGTCTTGGGGAGGGGGACGGAAAATTTTCTTGGAGTCTTCTTCATACTTCAGTTTTGGAAGTTTCAGAAATTTATTAGCACGAGCATAGGTAAGACACTGTGTTACTAACTGATCTCTCTCTTGAAATGGATACACAATCGATAAATGGTTCTGTCCAACTACATTCACAATATTGTTTGATCACACCATTTATGCCAATCGAAGACTGGAATTGAAAAATAAATAGTTAAAAAAATGTTGAAAAAACAGTGCTTAAATGTATACAATAGCAAGATCTTGTTTTAATTGCCACTAGCAAATACTACCACTATAATACTGTATTAGCAGCAAAAGGAGGTTACAATCATATCAAACATTTCTCTCAAATACGTAATTTTAAGCGGTGTTGTGAACTATCAATATTTATCATATCCCCGAAACAGTATAATAAGTAGGGCTCGGAAGTTGAAGGCCTAAAACTTACCTATAAAAAAACCTAAAAATATCTTTAAAAAAGGACCTAAAAATTGAAAAAAAAAGACTAAAAATAAGACCCAATTTAATTAGAATAACATATTTAGTGAATATAATGGCCAAGAAATACAGAAGGTTCTGGTAAGTTAACGGACTGTCTTTCTTTCACAGACTTAAGTACAAACTAAAATAAGAAAACTTCCCCACCCTCAGACCCCCTTGCTGGAGAACATTGTTATGTTACGCCTCCTTATCTGACTTGTGATTGTTCCACATCTGGTCTTCTCAGTCCAGTCGTTGAAGAATGTTTTATCATTGGAATTTTTTTCACTAAAGAAAAGATGTTTAAGAGGTGGTGGTGATTCGAGTTAATGACCAGTAAATTTATTGTCGAAAGATGAAGTGCAAAGAAAAAAAGACGTTAATACCTATGAAAAGCTTAGAAAAAGACCAATAAAAAAACGGCGAAAAAATCAAAAAAGAACAAGATAAAATCCACTATTTTCTGGCCTACAACGACCCAAAATGAACATATATTATGTTAAGCCTCATCTTCGGGCACTAGTAAAAAAGATTATTTTTCCTCAACTTTCGGGTCCTAGTAATAAGTAGACTTCGGATCGATATGCACTAAAAAACGGCAAAATATGCATGCAAATATGCGCTAAAAATCACGAAAATATGCACTAAAATCGGTAAATATGCTCCAATCAAAAACTAAAGTTAAATGAGGAATTTTATTGTCTTTAGAGAAAAAGTTGTATAACTTAAACTACATATACTCGGTGTATAACTATGATGCATTCATGCTAAAACACAACTATGTAATTTTCAGTGTTTTCTGGTAAAAACTTGCATTTATCAGTCAAAACATTACTGTACATCGAAAATGTTTCTTCCGTGTCACGGGTCATTAAGGGACAGTGTTTCAAATAAGCGTTGTTACTTGCCGATGAATCTGGAATTACTGCGTCGTTGTTCCCAGGAACACTTTATTTACATTAGACAAGAATTTTATAACAGGATTTTTCGCGTTTATTGACTCTGCATTTCGAAGAAATGCTTGTCCGATTAGTCTTGGTGGCGTCTGTTTCGTTATTGAATCAAACAGTTCAAATGCACTACAAAGTCCTAATCATCGCTCTTCTAATCTCGTTTAGATCTTTGAAATTGAAGTGAAATGAGTATTGATATACACAAGGTCGCTTTTAATGTTTTCAGTGCAGTTTTTAATATTTACAACGAAGTGGGTGCACGTACACCTTTGCACCCCCTAAATCCGTTCATATATATATATATATATATATATATATATATATATATATATATATATATATATATATATATATATATAATTTACAAATGAAAAATATCTGTGCATAAAGAATAAATATACTCAGAGAAGTAAATAAACATTTCCGGCATAAGCATATAATAAAACCTGCTTTGCAAAATTGAACAGGACTCGAAAAAAATTCCGTTGACGGTTTGAAAGTTAACTCCCATAGATCTATGAAAAAAATAAATAAGGTACCTACATATAATGGACTTAGTGAGATAAAATGTTGTATATAGGCCTACCGTATTCAATTAAACTGTATTTATTTATGCTACGAATTAATGCAAATAAAACTTACAGTGAGCAAAACAAAGCCTACATATGGTTTCCAAGGCGAATACAAAAAGTAGATGTTATGCCCCTTTTAGCGCTCCTCCCTCTACTTTTGGCTTCCATTTGATCTGTTGTGTGTATTATGCTCTTTGTTCCATGTCTCTAGCCCAGCTAGAGAACGAGTTATTGGTATTTCGGAATAATTATGTAAATTGCACTTTGTTCAAAAACTCGTATGATGTCTAGGACCTTATATGACGGTGGACTAAAGGTTAAATGTGCAGAGTAATACATTTAACCTTTACAGAAATTTACGAAGACCTTTACAGACAACATAGTTCATATACCTAACCTCTCACAGAATGTCTAACAGTTTTCTAAACGCTGCATTCCGGAACTTGAAAATTTCCTTTAAAAAGTATATTTTAACATCCGTTGTTCGCAACACAGGTTCTACCTAATCAAGAGAATTTAACACTTTTTCTTACCTTTAAATTCACGGGATCGTGAAATTTTTCTGTTTAATAAAGGGGCTGTTGAAGACAGCTTTTACTGATTAAAATCCTGTATTCAAAAACCTTATGTTCTTGTTTAAAAGAAAATAAATTCACTTGAAGTTACTTTTGTAGCAAATTATGTATAGATTGTAGAATATTTTCTTCTAGTGTAACAAACAGCAGTAATTAACAACGTATAATATTGACACTTTCAATCGAATAAAGTGATTTGAGCGGGAAATAGAGCATGAATGGGAAGAAGGTAAAATTATCGAATACATTACAAAAGACTTAGTGGGAAAGTTACGTTTCGAAAGACCGAGGTGAGTATCAAAAGGAAAACTTGAGAACTTATCTCAGAAAGTAACTGCTGTGACAAGTTTTAGATTTTGTAAAGCAAATATTTTAATTAATTTAGAGCTCATTTAAAAATTGGTTGATCATGTCTTCCCGAAATACATCTTTCAATGGTTTCTTTGGGATGAACTCTGTCGAGCATGAAAAAAAGCCACATCTGGGTTGTTTCATAGTTGTATAAACTCCTTAACAGACTTAAAACTGCTGTGAATATATATGTGAATATATATGTATATATATAATTTACATATACATAACACGAAAATTTATATACTGCCTTGCCATACATTGTTGCGAACTAAAAATTCTACAGTATCACAAACTTTAAAAAAGTTTAATTTTCGAGGGTAGTTCAACAATAACACAATGAGACGAACGGGATAATGTACAATAAGTATACCTTACTATCGAATACTACGGTCGTCATCAGACGTATTTCGAACAAGTAGGAATAAAGTTGTAAGGAATTGAAAATGTGATTGTTTTCAAAAGATTTTTTTTTTCGAAAAAGTGTTTAGTTAAGTATCACATACAATTACGTACATGCTTTTCAATACGCATAAAGATCATAATGACGTTTAGAGAAATATCTCAAATCACTCAGGAAATATGGAAAAGATGGTAAAAATTGATATATTGCCTAAAATGGCGTATTTGTAGGAATTTTTGAAACAGTTTTTGATTTTGTTCGCTTCTATAACATTCTTTTTCTACGTGTAAATACAAGTTATCTCAGGTACATAGTTTTTAGGAATGTTGGAAACTATCTGCTTTTACCACATCTCCAAAACAGTTTAAGATATCAATTTCATGTTATATTCACATATTTTCACATAAAATTGCAATATTTACATCTATTGAAAACCATGTTTGCAATTGGGTGAGGATTGATCTAAATAGTCTTTGGAAATAAGGGCTTTCGAAAAAAAGTCAAATTTTGAATCAATTGTAATTTCGTTCGTATTTATTCGAAATCCATTCTATCATTATCATAGTATTAGGCACTAAAGTATTTTCAATGCACATTGTTGCGTTTGTCTCACTTGCGTTATCCCTGCTGTAGAGGTAACCAATATCTCGATATTTGTAATTCTGTTGCATTCTTAGTTTGCAATACTAAATAATAGACGTAACATTGTAAGTTTTCGTTTAACATCCAAATTTGAAATGTATACTAATCTGGCGTAGTAACTTTTGAAAATTGTAACTTTATATTAAGTTAGAAAAACTGTTAACCCTGTTTCGTCGGAGGTATGCTGAAAAATATTCCCCTGCGGATATTTGCATAGTACACAGCTTTAACGTTTTTCGTTCATAATTTAAGTTATAATGACTTATTAGCATAAATGTTCCACTTTATTTATTTATTTATTTATTTAACCATCTATGTATGTATGTATGTATGCATCTATCTATCTATATATCTATCTATTTATCTATCTATCTACCTATCTCTCTATATGCAAATATCAACACATATATGATATATATACATACATTATAAACGACATTTTTACAACAATTGCAATGATTACACTCAATATCTGTTCATATGCTTTTTTCTGCTGATGGCACCTAGTTTAAGATTACTTGTTCAATTCTCCCCAGATTAATAAAAACAGTAAATCATCATGTTCTGTTTAAACAAGAAGTTCTGAAATATAGAAAGTGCTATAAAACATTTTACCTCTTTAATTAATACTTAGTCAGTTTTGTTCCTTTTCGCAGAGGATTTATTCGCAATACTTCAACAAGCAGAACAATTCCTGATTTTTTTCTTAAAATATTAGTAAACAATTATTTTACTAATATGATTTTACTAATGATATTACTTTGCAGTGTTTGGTTTAATAAAACGTAAACACGTTTCCCTTTGTTACCAAATATATGGATATAAACATTTCAAACCATTTTATAAATATCATTGTTTAAGATACAGGGTGATTCAGGAGGAACGCCATATAATTTGTGAGGTGATTCTACATGTGAAAATAAACCGAAAAAGTCCTATGAAGATGTATCTGAATTTCGATCGTTACGGAACTGAAGCAGATTGAAGACTACGCACATCCATGAATGATTATGAAGGAAAATCTGAATTTTACTTACTGAAATGGACAGAGGTGTCGGGGTTCTATAACAGATGGCAACACTTGCACAAACAACAGCTGCAAGTGTACCCAGTATGCAATCATGGGTTTGATCAATGAGCAGTCGTGTCGTGTTTGAGTGTTGCACTGATCCACTGTACCAGACAAGCATCCCAGTATCTGAATAACACAGTCCCTCAACGGTGGATTGCCCGTGGCACACCCATTAACTGGCCTCCCAGATCACCCAACCTAATCCTATTAGACTTCTGTTTACGGGGCTGGTTAAAGGGGAATGTGTACGCTACGAAGATGGATACACGTGAGGAACTTGTCGCTCGCATCCCCGACGCTGTTGCCCGCATTAAAACTCGCCGAGATGATGTTCGATGTGCAACACAATACACTCTACACGCGTTGACAAGTGCATTGAGATGAGTAGGGGGCTTTTTGAACACCTCTCGTAGGATGGATCAGTTATTTGTCCTATCATTATTCTGTAAACCACGGTGCCTACACAGCATTTCAGTAAGTAATATTCACACTTGTCTTCATAATCATTCATGGTTGTGTGTAGTCTCCAACCCCTCCAGTTATGTAACGATAGAAAATCGGATACATGTTCGTAGGACTTTTTCGGTTTATTTTCACATGTAGAATCATTTCATAAATTATGTGGTACGCCTCGTGAATCACCTTGTTTGTGTAACAAAACAAAATACTATTACTTTTAGTGATTTTGTCAGGACGAAGTCATTTTTAAGGTAGTCAAACATATTTACTAAAGTGACAATATGAATCGTAGGCAAACCACTTGTGATACAATAACACTCTGGATGTATAGAAAAATATTCCTTCACATATTTTTTCGTTTATCACAATTTTATTAAATACATGCGTTTTCGGAACTATATTTGTATTTTCCTTTAGAATTTTATATGTAGATATTGAAGTATCTTTTCGGAATAAACTAAATTTTAATCGGGTAAATGACTTAAAGAAATGACTTCTTTCATACTCTTTTTCTAATCTGGACATTATTGCAAAACGTTTTGAATGTATTTTATTGAGACTAGTTGCTGAAAGGAAGGTAGACGATTTTACTCATTCATATACATTTTTTATCAGTCTTGCTACGTAAGGTTTTTAACATAGTAGAAACATTAACACAACTTCCTTTCAGCAACTAGTCTCAATAAAATATATTCAAAACGTTTTGCAATATTGTCCAGATTAGAAAAAGAGTATGAAAGAAGTCATTTCTTTAAGTCATTTACCCGATTAAAAATTAGTTTATTCCGAAAAGGTACTTCAATATCTACATATAAAATTCTAAAGGAAAATACAAATATAGTTCCGAAAACGCATGTATTTAATAAAATTGTGACAAACGAAAAAAAAAATGCGTGAAGGAATATTTTTCTATAAATCCAGAGTGTTATTGTATTACAAGTGGTTTGCCTAAATTTATATATTTTTTCCTTCTTTGTTATCAATATTTCTTTAGTAAAAGAATCTGATATTTTGATTCTGGAAGCCACTGAGACTCGCGTTTCCTTTTACTTAAACAGCGAAGAGAAAAATTGTTGTCGCGGCTTGCTAATTTAGCTATAGAATGATTTCCTTCCCTAGCATTTAATTTATCACATGTGATCTCAAATGACATTTAGGTGCATTACATATACACATTTAGTAGCCGCGGTGGCTTAGTGGTAGAGCGTTCACCTCTGGTGCTTGGGGTCCCGGGTTCGATCTCAGCCCCGCCAAGTGAACTTTGTGGTGGACAAACACCGTGTGCGTGGGTTTTCTCGGGGTTTTCCCGTTTTCTCCCACTTTCTTCATTCCACCATTGCATCCATTACTCATTACCACCGTCTCCTTTAGCCTAACCGGCATAACCGTGGGACGTAAAACTCAAAGATATAATTTCATTATTTCTACACATTTATTAAGAAATTTGTGGCTAAAAGTACTTGGTATGCGTAACTTAATTTCTTCTGATGTACGAGAACTTTTGCAGGATCTAGACAAGTGATATATATTTTTGTGGACAGTAACAGTATCTCGATTCGATAGCCTGTATTACCTGGCCTGGCACAACTATTAGATTCATAGCAGTAGTATCTTTAATACTCGAATTGGGTTTTAAGAACATCAATGGATGCAGTCAGAAACTGAATTTTGTATAAACTTGCTAGGTTGACTACATATATTATGTTTCCTTTAGGCATAACACTTTACGATAACTCATAATTGTTCTGTGTTAGTTATATATGACACTAACTTTCTAGGGAAGATTTGCAACATACTTTTCCATTGGTACGGTATGTGTGTGGCTCCTTTACTCTTGTTTCGTATTTTTTTGGTGTAATTTTTAAAATATCAAATAATAATATGCCACTTTTCATAATGTGCTACTCTGAAGAAAGGCCAATTTTTCAACTTCAAGAAATACGCATCGGAGAACATACTACATACCAGTTAATTATCAAAATGTATTTTGTTATATAAAAATATAAAGATATTCTTACTAAATATGTCATTTCGAAAAAACTTTCAAAATGAAATCTGTAATGAAGTTCATAAAATTATGAAACCTTTCCCGGTAATGAGATTCCCTTGATGGACATGGTCGGAAAGGCGATACAAAAAATTTATAGAGAAATTTTTGTTCAATACTAAGAAGAATCTAAATTGTCTAATATCAACCTCGGATTTAATTTTGGAGAAAATCCTTGCTAGAATTCTGCAAGTTAGTAAGTATTTCTTACATATTTTAGCATTTATGACGTTTCCAATGTTTTCACGAAAGACCATTGAAACACTTACTATAAATGTATAACACCTGTATTATATGTATTAACGCAAGCTGACTCAAAATTCATTTCAAAGATCATACTATGGTTGTTGTCAAATATAAAGATCATTAATGAGCAATATATTTTCAGTCAATGGAATATGTTACAAAGAGCCCTAAAATCCTGGAATCTGGAAGATATTTCTCTGATGTACGGGTAAACATACACCTGTTCAAATCTAATTTGCAGATAGTCCTACCAATTCCAAAGTCATTCCTACAAATTGCGAGGTTCTCTGAAGTATGGTTTAATATACACTTCTTGATATGTGATAGAGAGCCTCTTTAAATATGATTTATCAAGTGCCTCGCAAAATCTGATTTTTAGGAGAAAGCCATATCTTGTCCATGGCATTTGCGAGGTTTCCTTGACATACCGGTATGGGTTAACAAGTGTAGCTTGAAAGTGATTTATGAAGGAAAGAATTATCACTGTCTTGTAAGGCTTTCCTAAGTATCTTATACGATTGTGTCCAAATTCGATATATCAATAGAAACCTTTCTTCACTTCTGGCGAATGTAAGGACTTTCATCTATATTTTAAGATATCACCACGTAAATGTGATTTATTCTGTGAAGTATGAGTTAGCATATACTCCCTGAAACTTGATTTATGAGAGAAAGGCCTACTACACTGCTGGGTACTGTGAGAACCCTCTCAAATATCAGTTAAAAAAATAGAAAATTAAGAACTCCACGTAATTTATGAGTTTTCAAGGTTTAATGAGAAGTTTCTATAAAGACAAGCATAAACATACAAAGAAATATACATCAATTTAAAATGAATTTTGTTCAGAATAGAATTAGGTTAAAGAAGTTACTTATATTTGCAACAATGCGTGGTAATTTAGAAAGTGTGACAGTCATTTTGATGGGTGTTAAACTTAGATTTGTATAAAAACGACTTTGACTTGAGCTAATATTTAATTCGATATCTACATGATTCCTAACTAGATTGGACTGTTTTGGCATAGAGTTCTCTAAATTTTGTAGTGTCTCTACTTGAATGTAATGTTCCCAGATGTCCTTTATTGCTTTAATTAACTGTTCCTTGTTCTAGGTGTCCTTGCATGTAAAATAGCTTTCAAATTACGCCATTCATTTTTGATAGGGTTTAAATGTCACTCTCAAGATTAATAGGGTTTAACGTTTCAAGATTATGCCCCTTAGTTCAAGAGAGACAATAGGGTTTAAGCGCGGCGAATTATTGGACAATGGAAATGATGCAACACGCAGTTAAGGATAGAATACAATCTTTTATAGCTCTGGGATGATGGTAAACAGCAAAATCGTCTTGAAAAATAAAAGGTTTATCGTTGAATACATCTCTTCTCGAAGGTATTATTTCAGTTTGAAAAATCATCTTGTATGTCCTTGCATTAGCAACACCTTGACAAATATGAATTGTACTGACCTCACTGAAAGGAAAAACATCCCTAAATCATGACACTTATAGGGCACTTAAAAGATTTTAACAGTATTTTACTAAACATGCAATACATCTGGTACGTGAATCATAGCAAATGTGGCGGATACTAAAGAACAGATCTGGATTAATGGAGAAAATAATTGTAAATTACTTCGAAATTCAACATAAGTTGTCGATGTTTCACGAAAGTAAATAGTATGAATGAAATCATCGCAAGATTTAAAATGAAACAGCTCAGAGATCAACTCGAAAAGAGGATATATTTAACATTGTCGTGTATAATTTTTGTGAAAACAAAACTTCGGATTATGAAAATCTGGAACGTCAGTACGAAGGCCTGAAGGTTAAATTATGTCATAATAAGAAATTATAAATATGTTACTGAAGGACAACAATAAGAATGAAGAATTAGGTACTGGTATGAATTATTCAGTTTGACAGGATGACATGCGAACTGTTCTAACACCTTGCTCACAAGTTGAACTTATGCCGCTTATTCAAACAAAAAAGGTATGAAGTTTTAAGTGATATGTATTATGGTTTTAGTGTAAGGCCACTATGTCATGAATTTTAACATAACCTACATTAAAACAAATTCATCAAAATTTGTAATGGGTAAAGGGTGTACCAAGGAACATTCGAATCGGAACAGGTCTATAAATGATGCAAGGATCATCCAACACTGCTCAAATTCAAGTAAGAGATCAATATTCTTCACATTCCAACAAAGCAACGAGAATTTCTTCTAGATGCAAACATATAGGCGAAAATTTTTATTGTTGCTGGGCAGTCATTTCAGGAACTCTGCATCTATTATTCAAGATAATACCAAAGATGAAATTAGTGTCGATAGCATTATTAAGGGGGCAGACTATAACTATTTTTCAAAAGCTAATAATTTTCTTTTTGTCGGTGTTTCGTGAGTGAAAAGAGATAATGAAATATAACTTACCACAATAGTTCCACACCCGAAAATACGAATCGGAAAAATTTTCAGTGTTGCCATCCATAAAAAATTACAGTGTGACCAGAATTTGAATTACCCAAAATTCTAGGTTAAGGCAGAGACTAGAAACATGAACTCAACAGTAAGAGATGACTTATCATACTGTCTTGGTTCCTTGTTAATTACTTTTTAAAATTATATTTCTATTTATTTTGTAATAAATTATGTGAGTTATTCTTGCCTTCACAACTTGACTTAAGACAGAAAAATCTACCACACTAATATGAGACATCTGTGATGCATGAGTTACCACATGCATTCTTAAGTATGATTTTCTAAAGCTATGCGGCAGTCCAGGCAAGTGAGAGATTTCTTCCGGGAATGGGTTAATATATGCCTAGTTACTATTGATTTTTGAGAGAAAGCCTTGCCAGACCCCAGGCAACAATGATGTTTCCCTGATAAATAAATAAACACGTGTTACTTCGCTGTGTTTATAATAAAAAGTTTTTCCACATTGCTGGTAACTATGGGATTTGCCTAAAGTATGGGTTAAAATATGAAGACTTAAGTAAGATTTTTGAGAGAAAGCTCTGCCGCAGTCCGGGCAAATATAAAATTTCTATGAAGTATGGGTTAATATGTGTGTATATAATTTTTGAGAGAAAAATTTTACACTATCCTGGCAACTGTAAGGTTTCTACGATGGATTAACATATTCCTAATTAATGGTGCTTTTCGAAAGATATTTTCCACACTCTTGACAAGTGTTAGGTTTTTCTCAATAACCAATTTGCGTATGCGTGATCATATTGACTATAGAGAAAAGGCCTTTCCACACTCCTGGCTTTCGTCCGAATTATGGATTAACACGTGTGCTTTCAAGCTTGATTTATACTTATAAACTTTTCACACTGCCGGCAACTATGAGATTTTTCTGATATAGTTATGGGTTAATATGAGCTGTCAAGATAGATTTCTTGAGTAAAAGTTTTTCCTCAGCCCAGGCAAATGTGAGACTTCACTAAAGTATGGGTTAACATGCTTAGTTATTAATGTTTGAGTTTTCCACATTCTTGGCAACTAATGTTTCTTCCATGTATGGGTTAATATAGTGCGAACAAGATAATAATAATGTTGGTCTTTTTTAAGTAAAAGATTTGCCACATTCCTGAGAGCTGTGAGTTTCTCTGTTGTAAGGGTTATAGTATGTTTTAAATGAGCTTCTTGACAGAAAGATATTCCACAAACCTGGCAATCATTAGGTTTCTCTGCACTATGGCTGAGCATGTGTTGGCTTAAATGTGATCTACGACGGACAGTGGGGCGAAACCAGACAATTCTTGGCAAAAACACGAAATACGAAGATTGACTGGATATAATTCGCTATAATGAAACCTTAATAGTGCACCCATAAGATAGTGTGCAGAACAGGAAGTGATATCAGCTTACTATAAGACCATGGCACGTGTAAACATGCTTATCCACCGACGTCGGAGAGGCGCTGCTTAGTTGCTGAAGATAGGAAGTTGACTTTAAATGCGACTATCCCTACATTTCGTGTAGATATTCAGTGGCTGCTAAACATGATGAGACGACTCATATGTATGAGTATGTGTATATTTTGAATATTGATGTGATGTGTAGTAGTACTACTTAACACTAGGAGCATCATAATCTTGCTTATACTAGAAGCATCAGACGGGTCATTTTGACCCCTACTTAAAAATGTACACATTAAACAGTAGTACTCTTTCCTTTTTTATACTTTTGGTTTTATTGTTGGGTTTTGTTAATTATAAATCCAAATTTCATTATTTTCATTGTTTATTTTACATTTGTTATTGTTCATAGTGAATAATTATAATATTAAAACTTTCGTAATCTATAGAGTTACTTAAAATGAAGTTACATAATATCACAGATATAATTAACACTACTTATTGTTACTGTAGCATATCTTAGCTTTTCTTCAAACACCATACACAATAGGAATTAAAATAAAATATAATAACAAATGAATTAGAACATGAACTTCTCTACAAGTAGGTATGTTTTATAATGTTCACATCTACATACCTACTCATCACATTTTGAACAAACAACGTACTTTTTCGGGATCTGTGTTCAGGACCCACAGATGTCCCTCTTACAGTGGAAATATTGAGCTTGTGTCTTGTTACCATTCCACTCAGCAATTTGACATCTCTTCCGCTTGGTTGTTTGAAGCAAGGCAGCTACTGACTGTTTGGTATGATTACCGTCTTCCTTTAGTGTCATCTCCGAGCGCAGTTCCTCTCCTAATGCCAAAAGGAATTGGTGGCGAGTGATATTTTCCCTGTTACCATCTTGTAGAGAACCAACGCATTTATGGCTGCCAAATCAAGGATGTTATAGAAAATCTTCACTGGCTATCCTCTACTCGCAGTTTTCACGGAATACTTTCGTGTCATCCGGTCGATTACATCAACTCGAACCTTTTGCTTATTGTAAAATAAAATGGTTTAATATATTAGGAAAATGTTGTGGTACTGAAATTATATAAACTATGGTCAAACGATAGAATGGCATTTTAGTAGAAAGTGTCTGCGTGTGTTAATAATATGTCTGTGATTTTTAATATGGGAAATATGGAGCATGAAAATGTTTGAGAAAAAACGCATTCTGGATGTAGTGCTGCTTTTGAATTGAGCTGGAATGAATGTGAGAGCAAATATTAGGTTATTAGGCGTGTGATTCCCATGCAAACACTGAGAAAGTTGAATATGTCGATTTTGGAAATCTTGCCCCAGGTCCCATCTTGTTCCCAACATCTAGTTGTACTTCTCTGGCATACACCAACAGATCTAAACTCTAGTGAACCATATTTGACTAATGATGGCAACATTTTGAAACGTCAATGGTTGGTAAGCGATCTACGGATCATAAGGTAGCACCATATTAAATATTGTATTGATCAATTCAATGTTTTGCTTTTTGTGATGGGCAGAAAGAAGTGATATTGAAATCAACTGTACTGAGAATCCACTCTCTTCAGCTCAGTGTTAGAATCAAAGCAGTGAAATGAGCCCACTTATTGCATGGTGCAATATATGAAACAACCCGAACAGGTTATCGATGCGTGTAAATCATGTTTAATATATCTGATATCGAGAACTTGTCATAATTTTTATGTATTGCAGCGTGCTTACATTTTCATTGTCATAACGAATCCTCCACAGCTTTGAAATAATTTCGAGAAGCAAGTCCTTTTCTTTAATTTTATTATTCTTCAGTTGTAAATGGAATAAGTACACTTTTTCCTTTCATGCGCAAGAGTGTAAGTCAATCGTAAATTGCCAAATCAAAGCATATTGCCCACGCGTGTGAACATGCCAACCATATAATCTGTAATATAATTTAGGCTTGAATATAAGGAATCATTTTTTTTGTGATGTAAAACTCTTTATTTTTAATGAAGTAATGTGAAGACAACAAATATGTCAGTCCACTGATCTTTTACACTTTCAAAGACATGTTAATAGAGTGCATCTTGGTGTGTGCCACTTGAAAACTAACTTCTTGTTTGCTTGTAAATTTATTTTATATTCAAATCTTTCTTCTACATATTGAATACATTATTGTGGCCACTGCACACACCGAACTACTTGGTTTTCTTACAATTTTCTGCTTCATATTGCACATTCTTACCTTTTGCCAAGAATTCAGTGCTTTGACTTCACTGTGCGACGAAAAGCTTTTGCACATTTTTCGCAACTATGAGGTTTCTGTGGAAAATGCTTAAACATATGAAATCTCAAATACGATTTTTGAGAGAAAATTCTTTCAGTTTCCTGGCAACTGAAAGATTTGCATGAAATTTGAATTAACATATTGAAATTTGAGTTAAAACAGTCTGTGTGACGTAATATACACTTTGCATTCAAAGCGAAAAAAATGATCTATATTTAAAAGCGTTATAGCTTTAAAGCTGTCTGTTTCGTTCGTTTGTTTTGAAATGCCTTTTAAGAGCCTAAATTAAAAATAATTGCCACAATACTTTCACAGGTTCATAAACGCCTTCATTTGCATTTTTCCCTTTCTCAAAGACTGGATATCACATCAAGCTAGGAGGATGCTTTTTGTGAAATATAAGGAATTTGACTACCACACCAGTAGGTTTTGTGCTTCCCAAAGTTTGTAATGCTGGCGCAGAGCTCTAAAAGGTGTTCAGAGAAGTGAGTCTTATTCAATGGTTAATTTTTTCCGAATAATTGCAAGCAAATGTTCTAAGGGCGTCTTAGGGCAGGACAGGAGGGACTAATTTTCCCTTCCTTGAATCTTATTAATACATTTTGTTGATCAAATGTATTAAAACAATGGTATAAAAAGTGTGAAACTTATGTCGGCGGAGAATTCTTCACCTTCGAACAAGATCTAAAACCACTCTACGTTTAACAACAGAACTATAGATTTACGATAGCACATTGCTAGACTGGGAGAATCACTTCAGACTTCATCGAATTAAGCAGAACTTTTTTTTTTTAGAGCATCAGATGTTTGTTAAGGGAGAGAAATATATTAAGATGTGGGGAATTAAGAATTTAAAAATTCCTCTCCTTCGGAGACGGGTTTTGAAACACGAACTCCTCAGCTATCGAAACATTACTTTATCCATTCAGCCACACAGAACTCTGCGCAGTTATTTATATACTATTCCTTTAGCTATGTTGAAAAACTAGTAGAGTATTTCAAAAATTGAGTCTGTGCATTCGCCATTGACATTGAACGTATACTACTTGTAGCTTAGTTATAAAGTGTATAATGAACTTCCTCTTGTTACTCTTTTAGGCAGTAAAAGTTTGTTACTACTATGTTAATTGAGTTGTATTTGATAGAATTGGCTGATAAAGTAATGCAAAATACTAAAACATAAATAACCTTTTTCGTAGCTTTAGTGGAAAAAGAAACAAATCATTATTTTAAAGGATTTAAATTTCTGGGTTTTCGGGATCTACAGCCATTTAACCCGTCACGTATGAGGGATGACGTCCCTCGGCGAATACATTATCTGGGGAAAGGGAAACGGCCTGGGACCTATAAGTTAGGTACCATCCCGGCATTTGTTTGATGTGTATGGGGAAAACCCAGAAAAACTTCATTTAGGATGACTGGTCTGAAAAAGCTTTTTGCACTTTTTTGACCGAGTTCTCTTACCGAGGATCTAACTTGGGACAATTTTTAAACTCTACAGTCCCTACCTTTTTCCAAACGATGAAAATATTATTTTGGACAATTATTCGTCTGTTCTGGAATACAATAAACAAAACAAACAAACAAACAAAAAAAATCACTTGTGAAATTTTTGTTTTCGGATGGATTTTATTGGTTAGTGCTCATTTGAATATTTTGGGTTTCAATATTACCTTAGTAAGAAGTAGTATAATTTAATGCGATTTTATTTTGAATTACTTTAAACAAAGGCTTAATTCTTATTTTAGTTATAGCTGATTACCAATCACTAGAACACCCACACATGAAAGTTTGGTTACTTTAGAGTATAATTTTAGTAATAATCCTGGTTTTTAAAAGAAAGAATAAAAATACTATTATTATTTTTCATTGCAATCTCCCTGAACAACCTTAAAAACACATTGTATGTATAACTCACTCTAAATGAATGTGGCATGCATGTAAGAAGGGACTATTCTACTTTACATGGAAATTTTCGAAGCATTGTCTATTTTGAATGAAAAGAAACACGTTACATGTTTTTGCATTTTGCTCATCTTCCTGAACCTTCATAGCGACACCGATATTGTATCTATCCTTTTACATATTCGAGCCAATGTTTTTTTCCCATTGTATCTGATATCTGTTACTGGTATGACAGACGGTCGCTTACGTTTCTGTAGTACTTCACTTTCAGGTAAAGTTAATCGTGGTCTGCCTACGCTAGGAGATACGGCATTAGGAGAAAAAGATAGGAGCTCATGTGCAATACTTGATCTGGATTCCAACAAATCCAACATTTTTTTCGGGATGCCAACCGATTTACTGTCTCTTTCGTATAAAATCCAGCTATTTACTACAACAAAGACCAGGAAATGTGCATATACTCGGATCGACCACTTTCGCGTTTTCATAGCACTCCGGTAATACGAGATCAAGCGATCGTGTAGATCGATGCCACCCATATTTTCATTATACAGTATTTCCTTACAACCACTGGCCTTTCAACATAAATATGTGATTTTCTCTCCTTAGTGCATCTTAAAACTTGTTCGACCGGAAGACGCACAGAGGAGTATTTGTATCAAACACCTAGCCAAAATTATTGACTGTAATATATCAGATGAAAATGCATAAACAAAGAGTGTGAAGTATTATTTAAATGTTATTTTCATAAAATAAGAAATAAATAGTTGAAAAATAAAGAAAAATATCATAGTTTTAGTTGTTCTGTTCATAAACAAGACGTATGAGAGATGTTTTGGTCCTGAAGAGCGCCTACATAAATTGACAGATTATAGTATTATACATGTGCCTTATCTTTTCCTTCTGGTATTTATGAATATTTCACTTTAGGTTGAGTAAAGAAATAGGTGTTCTCTGTGTGTCACAATAATTTAGCTATAGATTCTCTTTCTTGTATCGCAAGTAGTGTAAAGGCATAGGTTCTCACTTGTGCGTCACAACTAATACAGGTATAGGTTTTTTTGTGTATCATAGGTAGTATAAAATAAGTTCGCACTATATGACAGGAAGGAAAATGCTAGCTAAGATCAAAATTAATCGTCCCTGTGTGTGTCAGAATGAGTAATGGAAATTCCAGTACATTACAAGGGTAATCTCTCCTGGGTGCCTTTTGCAGATGTTTAACACACTGTTTACTTTTGGAAAGACTTGTATGTGCTCGTAGAATAATGATTAGATATTACATTTGAAAGTGATAGAGGTTTTTTTATTTTTATTTTAGTTCAACATTGTGTGTGTGTGTGTGTAAGAGAAAAGTTAATCTCCAGAATCTGATTCGTCGTTGTCATCTTCATCTTCGCTGCTGCTGTCGCTTCGCACACATTCTTTTTCAGGGAGCAGAAGACTTATCGTTTCAGAAGAAATTGGCTTCCTCTTCTTACGTGACTGTGGTCTACTGCTGCATAATAATGGAACGGAAGTTAATAAAAGCTTGTTTAATATGTCCCTATTGCATATCACTTGTGAAATTTTACGAGAGAAGTTTTGTCTATAGAGCCTGAAGTGTTTATTCCTGGCCTCGGCAGCTTCTTCTGAGATCTGCCCAATTGGCAATAAAAAATGTGAAATAACCTACAACACCATGCAGTACGATTTTGTGAACAGTGGGTGACATTGGATGCCACTCATATAGTTCTACGTACAGTTTAGCCGTGTCTTGTGTGTAAACTTCAAATTTCTCCACATCAATCATGACCACATGAAACTGTTTCTAGGATCACTTTGAACCTGTGGATCAAGTTTTTGTCTAGTCCGGTAAGTTGGGAAGCTACTTCTGGACTAGCAAAAGATCTTCTAGACGTATTACAGCCATTAGTGTTTCCGAACCCTGCGTTCGGAACGTTCACTAAAAGTCCCATTTCATCTTTAAATGCTTTTTGAATTTTTTCTCTCTTTCGTGATTTGTTTCTATTGAGCTGATCTTACTTGCCATTTTTAATAGGTAACTTGTAAGAAACATGATTCACAGAATCCAATTCCGAATCTCAAAGTATCAGGCTCAACCTTCTTAGCTTTACTCAAGCTGTTGAAATCTGGCGGTTAATCCACAAATAAAAGACGACGTATTGGTCGCTGCATTGGAAATCTTAGCGTCTACCATTGTTATTAGCAAGATGTGTGTAATCGCAAGCACTCCACCAGCAGTCGGTATTTCGGTTTAAGTTCTTTGCCTGGTTTTCTATATATTCCATTTCGTTGTTTGTTACATCTTCAGTTTCGTGAATGAATTGTACCCTGATTGGTCTGCAGAACCTCGGAGATGATCGTACTGGATTCTGCCAGATGGTTCGTTTCTGTCCGTTATTGCCTATTTGTAATCGTAGCGGAACTAGACTTCTTTGGAAAATATTCGCATCACTATCTGTATTATGTTCAAACTTTGGCTTGAACTGGGATTGCTGGGATCCGTCAAAACCCCATTTTGTGACAAGTTCTAAGTTCTTCTGTTCTTCAACTGTACAAGTTACTATGACCTCGTCCAAATACATACAAAATCGTAAAGCAGTATGGTCGAGTAAATCTTGCAGGATAATTTAGCACGTTTCAGTAATTCGTATTGATTGCTCCTCCAGGTAGCATTCTTTATGAGTGAGTAGCAAGGATAAATACTTTTGTTTGCAATATGTATAGTATTTCCCATTGCTTCCGAGTAAAATCTCCCTGCATAAATATAGCCAAAGCCTTAGACGGAATGTGCTTTTTGATTTCATTTTTATTTGCCGAGTAGATCGCGTGTCTGAACTTTGTAGCTCTTGTCGGTGTTGAAGTTATATCTTTAATGATTTTAGATACGTCTGTATTTCCTTCAGCACGTTGACTCATTTGAGCAGCATAGGTTTACTCTTCTGCAAGTACCTGCTATCTCAAATGTTTTGTTTTCCTCCGCTTACTTCCGTCACTTAATTCGCTGAGTTCTTTTGTTGGTCGTCTTGGTTTCTGTGAAGTCGAAACGGCAAATGTAATTGAGTTGTTTAGCAATTGTTCGTTTTTACTTAGAAAACGTTCTTGGATATAATTAGCGGATGCGCATTTTTGCTTAAACTTCGACTTGAAATGACTTAAGGTATGTTTTAATTGGAGCAGTCTACTTTCTGAACATTTGGTCAACTCTATAATTTTTTTCCTCCAAAATTAACATCTTTTCATTTATCTTCTTACTGGGATATTCTTGCATTATGTCATATAATGCTCTTTTAGTTATTTCCTTTGATATTTTAGTCGATTCTGAATAGAAAGGAGAACATATTTAAACAAATAGAACATACAAACGTGAATATCATTAAGGTTGAAACTTAAGTTTAAAGTAAACAAAACAATGGAAGGAGGTGGAACGTTTTCTTTTCCTGTCATTTTAAGGAAACATTAAACTTTATTTTGATGTCAGAATAATAACCCGGAAATGCCTGGAACACGCCCAGAAACACCATTGTTAACAACTTTTTACCACAAAATAATGTCTTATGCATGGTTGTTTTCAATAACGTTTAAACCATATTTCTGTAACTACCAGTTGAATTACACGCTCGTACAGTATTAACATAGGTACCTTCATTTTCCATCTCCATAACGCTTATTTTGTAACTTTACTTACAACCAACTGAAAATAAGGCTGTAATTATTTAACAAATCACGTTATCGAGAACAAAGCGGTGTAGATTAAAAGATATGACTGAGTTTCGACTGCCTGTTCGTCGGAAGGTGAAAGGCAGGTGGGGCGAGGAGCAAGGATATCACGTAGCAGTTATTCTAGTGTTCGAAAAGGGCGGTTAGGAAGACCTTTCCCATATTTTATATTTTTGGACTTTTGGACAGGTTTTTGGTACAAATACTCCTCTGTGCGACCTTCATAGGCTGTAGACATCAAAACATTCCTGTTATCCATCCACTTTAGAATAACAATATTATCGTCGCTTCTACAAACTTCATCAGCTTCACACCGTTTCATGTCTTTTGTCTCTTCAGCTCCTTTACTGCACCATTAGTTCTGTTTGGTAATCCTACACAAGAGACACCATTCTGAAGAAGCTTACGATTCTTATTCTTCAGTGTCTGGACGAAAATCTTCTCCAGAGTCCTCTTGTGATAGTTCTAGATCGCTATCTTCTAAATAATCTAGAATTTCTTCTGGTTGCAGACGTGCATTTGAAGGAAATTGAGCTGACATATTGTATGTAAATTACGAGACAGATGTGGCCTATAATACAGAAACGCCAACAAATAAAATATACCACATTCAGTTTCTCTAAGATTTCTTAGTACACTATTACAAAACAATAAATTTGTCAGATCCAATACATTATTGTCAAAAAAATAAATTTATTTCCATTGCAATTGAAACGGCAGAAAAAACATACCTACAAGCAGTAGTCAATCCAACGAAGTGCTTATTACGGACCCAGAGCCTTTGCTTGAGGACAATAAACATGAAAACAATGCGTGTACTTATTTGAGGATTCCTCAGATGCTGCTATAGTACAGGCCCAAAGTATATTTCATGTTACGTAGTGACAAAACTAGTAATTATTAATAACTTACAAAATGTATCATTAAATAACATCAATTAAGATATACATATTTTTTCAAATACTTATAAAATAAAACGTGCTGAGTACACATCTCTTTTCTTGGCACAATCTTCCAGGCTCTTTGAACATTCAGCCATATTGATATCAGACGTCACTGCTCCTTGCGTTGCCAACCATGAGGAAAATAATAACCTGGGAAACGATACAGCAAATGCTTCGAAGCAAAGATAAAAAGGAATGATGTACCTATACTAATGAAAAAATAAATATGTACTCAATTGAGAACACGGGGACCGTAGAGGTTAAAGAAAGCAATGAAAATTCGCATAAGAATGTAACTTGGATGCTAACTCATAACTTTCAAGAAATAGCGTGTTTACGTGATTGTTTATTAGCTGAATGATTAGTGCACGGGACTCCTATCGGATGGTCCTATGTTCGGATCCCGGCCGTTATTATTTTTTTTTTTAGCTACACACACATAGTATGCATTCCAGAACTTCAATTTTGAATTAAATGTAGATACAGTTAGTTTAAGCCAAAATTATTTTCAATATGAGATTTGTTATTACAAACTTTTCTTTAACTTGCAATGGTTCAACTTTGATATTAAATCTTACAACCTTAATTTAACTCATTTCCCTACATCGTATCATGATAGTTTTGCACAACGACGACAGTCGAGCGGTAATACAATATTCCTTTGGTACTGTAATATCTTTAGAAAAAATTTTTACTCAGAAAAAATGTACAGTAGACAGTTCGATGCAACATGAACTCCTAGAGGAATTTAAAACTAATTAAGTATAGTATAATTTACAATCTGCAAAATACACTGTTGGGGTATAATACACTGAAATCACTCCCAGGAGAGGAAGGGTGATATGTTACAGAATAGGAATGATATTAGAGCCGAATTCATAGTTTTTGGGGCCGCAAAGATGAATAGTGACACTGTCGGCGCTGCTTAACTCGTTAAAGCCCAGTGTACCTTTAAAGGTACAGTTATCTTTTGGTCCACAGTGCTCCACATATGTTGCTGCCTTGCAAAATCTCGTAAATGAGACCATTGTAGTCTCATTGTTAAACCGAAATGCATATTTGTGTTTCTAAACTTTGGAATGAAAAAGATATAAACGACACTTTCTCATTAACAGTCAATCTTTTTCAATTTCGCCACCTTGTTTTAGAAAATTTACAGTAACTTCGTTAAAAGGAAAGAACACTTATTTTTAATAATGAAGAAATGCTTGTAAGTTCTCTGTGCTGGTGTTAGTTGTGTTAATGCAGTATTCACTTATGTTGCATGCCAGTGAGATAGCGAGAAATAAAGGTATTCCTCGAAAGGTACACTGGTCATTAAAGATATCAGTTTGAGACTCTCCTCTTGATAATATATATATATATGTGAGAGGATATTGTGTACACTATTACCAATACTAACAGCAGTTTTGATATCGCACTCGGTGGTGTTTTATAATGGCTGGCATAAGGCGAGTTTTTCATAAGCGTCGCTTCCTGTCATTACAAAAAGTTTGATACGAATTAGAAACCGTGTCAGCGGATAATGTGTGTGATACAATTGATGTGACTTTCCTCTCACATAAGGCTGATGTGCTTACAGACGAAGAAGAAAGTGGCGATGACTTAGAACCATTGTTTCTTAAAGCTACTTCAGAAGAAGCTGAAATTCATGGACTAGAAGGTACCGAGGATAATAATTCCAAGAATGCAGGACATTCCGAAACGAAAGAAGAATAAAACTTCATAAAGTGAACCTCTTCGATGAAGTATTTGAACATATTGCCAAGAAGAGAAATCTATACGCTCGACAGAGAAACAATTATGAGTTCAGTGTTACAATGACTTGATTAGGAATTTTATATTTATTTTACTCTTATCGGGATATATACTGAAAAGAGAAATACAATGTTGTTCTCTGGACGAGGATCTTGATGTAAAAGTAAACAAGAAAACGCCAAGCAACATATGGAGGTCAGCGGATCATATTGCCAGGAAGTACTTCACAAAATTTTGCGCTTAGCCCATCTGAACACTTTGCCGCCAAATTTACAAATCGTTGTAGGTGCGCCCTGTGTCATACGAGAACTGCCTGGGACTATTCAGTGCAAAAAATGTGATGTATACCTGTGCCAGGGAAGACTTTTTCGAAGAATTTCACACAATGTAAATCCTTGGTGAGTATGTGATGTTAAAAAATGTCACCTTAAAAGCCCAGTCCTTTTAAAGTACACATCTGTATCTGCGAAAGGGTATAAGATATTATTCTCAGTAAATGCGTATGTTTGAATTATATTGTTCTTAATATACTGTACATATACACAAAGTTCCATTAAAATATATCAAATATATTTTTGTTGGGCGTTAAGGAGTTAAATCCAAGTGAAGTGTTTGTTGTCATGAAGTTCAGAGTGAGATGGTGACAGTTAAAAAAGAATCGAAAACATCCTACACCTGTGTCAATGAATTGTTTTCAGTCACTGACATTAATAGTGATACTCAAGGTGTAGTATATGTCCAAGGACGGCCTCATTGGCATGGGGATCAGAGGGCAGAACCAATTAAGATTTCAGAACAGATCCGTAGGGGTGAGTTTCAATACACTATGAGCGCAAAGTGGAAATACACAAATATTGGTATCGTATAGGGAACTACCAAAGATATGACCTCTGGGGAATTGTTGTTGTTCCAGAAAGGCATTACCCCCCGAACACTCCCTTAAATCATCACTGTTTGCAGGTGAGTAGTGGGGAATTTATTTCAGGAACGAAAGCTTTTTGAAGGATTCAAATTTAACATGAGGACATAATGTACTAAAATGTCTAACATCATCTCTAAATTAGGTAAAATTTACAGAAAAGTAGTGATTTCCGGAGAGGGGAGGAGGGGGTTCGACCGCCAGGGCTTACATTCTATTTTTCAGAATTGTCATAAGCATCTCCTCAAATGCAAGAAATAAAATGTAAATAAAATAAAATAAAATAAATATATGTAATTATAACTAAGAAGTAGAAAATAAAAATAAATTTGAAGAAAAAGTTTTGTAAAAACCCATACTTGAAAGGAAAAATGTAATTTTAAAACCATTTTCCATTTAGACATGGCCAAAAAAAGAGACGAGCGCTCTCTGGAGTGTCAATATTCACTCTTCGGACACAAAAATTCTGAGTTATACACTAATATCATTCCCATTCTATTATTTCGCATGTCACTCCTTCCCTTCCTAGGGATGGTTTCAGTGTCAGTTTAGATAACATTTTACAAAACTGATTACATTTCTGTAAACATTAGTTAAGACTAGACAAAGAACATTTCGCAATTTACTATCATTACTCAAATGATACATGTATATGATATGACAAATAAAAATGAGATTCGTATAAATTGAAATTATTTTAATATTTAACAAAGTGTGTACATATGTGCACTGTTAGCGAGTGATTGTCTAGTGGCATCCTGAGATAGACATTTTTCTCTAACCTGGAGTTAAATCATAGCAGACTAACGTGTGTTAATTCAAAAATCCTGCAACTAAAAACCCGCATGAGATCTTAACGTTTTATACGAAAATCCTTGCTGAATTGAAAAATTTAAAGAACAAAAATCTCAGAAAACTCCAGAAAATTTTGCAGCTGGAAATCTTTCAGGATATTAATATGATATGTAATTTGTCTACTTCACTTTATGTATATTAAATTACGTAGTATCTGCATAAACGGAAGACTACAATGATTATGAACACAGACACACTTGGATAAATATTAAAATCATTTCAATTTATAGGAATCATATTTCTTATTTGTCATTTCATACACACGTATCATTTTGAAGAAGGGGGTAAACTGGGGAAGGCTTGATTGTAATATAGAATATGTATAGTTATTGCAGCTCAAGTTAAGAATCTCTCGTTTTACTTAATATAGTGGAAACTAATTTTAACCCCAAGAAGAGTTTGAGGTTTTCGTAGACCTATCAAAATGTATTTCCATAAACAAAAGAATTGATATCTGCTTCTTCAATACAGTTAAAATTATTAGACTATTTTCTAAATTTAATATTTTAATAACTGATTTTATTCGTTTTAAAATATACCTTAACATAATGGAATAGTCATACATTCCTTCAGCTTGAAACTACCATTTCGTCGAACTAGACATTTTAGAAATGCTGCAGATTGTGCGACAAATATGACAAGTTGAATTTTGCTACAGGCACGACAATGAAGAACAGGGGGAAAAGTTGTAGGACCTAAAACATTATTGGAGTTGCAAATACAAAAATCACTTAATAACGGTAATATTTCTGGAAGTTCAGACTAAAATTTCTCTTCGTACTTTTTTAGTATATATTTTTACATTTACTGTGTGCTAATTTTTCTAGGTGGATGTTCACACATTTGTGGGTTATCATATTTCAGTCCCGTATATTATTCCTATTATATTCAGACCTAAATTCACTAGTCATTACTTAGAGATTACACTACAAAGCAACCTTTTTTTATAGGCTAATGAATGATTCTTTTGTGACTTTTATAGTTTATTATTATTATGCAATCACAAAGGAAAATTCTAAATATTATTTCAATATTTACTATTGATAAAATACTTCGACATGCCGTACTATTTTTTTCGGGTGAGGAGGGTTCATACAAACCCCACGATAGGCATTTATTGAAGCCAAAAATATCTTAGTATCTATTTATGTATAAATGGGTTAGAGCCAAAGTGGACTCAAATAATTCTTATCTTTATTCACTTTTCTTACTGATATGCAAATTAAATCGTTCTATTTCTGTAACATGGACTAATAAAAGTCGTAGTGAACTCACTTGGACTAAATTAGTTCTTCTGTACTCTGCAGTGCTTTGAAATTGTCCATATGTAATTCTGCATAATGGTTTTCACTTGTGCAACTGTTTATCTTCTTGTCCTCCTGAAATGACTCGTGACAATTATATTAACAAGTATGTAAAGATCTGTACAACGTATTTTTTTTATTATTAGGAGTCCTTTGTGACTGAGTCGGCAGACGTATCGCATTTGTGGCAAAATTAGTTCCAGTTTCGAGTTCAAATGGAGGATAATTTCTCTCAGATGTAAGCCGAGAAGCGGTTTGGACTTCGCTTTAAGCTCATGTGACCTCTTCCAGCATAACACCAAGGAGAAACAGAATTATTTCTGTCCGTGTGTGATATAAATACATAGAGCAAATTATTTAAACCCAAAAAATAAAAAACGAGTTTTTTCGTTTCTTTTCATTTAAAACTATGGTCTTTTGCATTCGTTCTGTCTGCGTAAGTCTAAGGGACATGGCCAGCAGAGACAGAAAATTATAAAAGTGTACAAGAAAAATCTTGGTTATAATTACATCGTTGTCTTGGTTTATTTTTTGCGTTTCAGAGCGTGTTTATTATTATTTTACTTGTTAACATAATCTTTTAGCACTGTTATATGCTTTTTAAATTAAAAGCTTTCCCAAAAAACGGCTTTGTAGTACGCCATAGGTGCTCAATATATGGACACAGGGATTGTCAAATGACAGCAGGGGTCTGTGATACAACCCACGTGGTCCGAGTGGAGAGCATCCGACCTCGAGAGTAAGTGGCTGTTCTGGGAAGCAGACTGGATAGCGTAGTTGTTAATGCGTCAGCACGGTACGCCAGAGGTCCCGGTCCAGTCGGTCACTTTTTCAGTCTTTGTACGTTGTTGAATTCACATCTATAGAGGATATGTTGTGTTAAAAATTCGGTTGTTTCCTCTTTCATTAATATCTGTATGGCTTTCTACTAAGTACTTGAAAGCTTCAGAGCGACAATCTTTCAGAGTGCCATTCTCCGCATTCCTTTAACTGTGTATACACAAATTGCTTCAGACCCAGTGGTGATAACATCTTCTTCACGTAAAGCTGCTGCCTTCTACACATTCCCATAATTATTCATGTAAATAAATATTTTATTGAAATAGTCGTTTATGCTGAAGGGTCATTTACTGAGAACAAAACATTGTAATAAATTATGAAACACAGCATTAAGTAATATTGAGTATAGATATGACTTTAATCACATTTTTAGTAACTAAATTTATTTGCTTCCGGTCATATCTCTTAATGTAAGTTATAATTTAGTATTATGTAGCTGTCTTATGTTATAACATTAAGGTAAATATCTCAAGGTACTGCAATAATTTGTTACAATCACTATTGAAATAAAGTCTTGTTCAGCCGTAATTTTATAATTACTCACAACATGTAAGTTTAAAGAGGGAAGAGTTCACATTAATTCTGAAATTAATGAGACTTTAGGAAGAGATTTATGGGATTATTTTGTACCAGTCTTCCGAAAATTTTGCGGACCAGAACGTAGAAACTGTAGCAAGGACACAAGTGTTATACCGAATACCCCGAACGAAAACGCATGTTTTGTGCTGCCTTGACAGAAGCCCGTACTCAACGACCTTAATCTTATTCTGCAAGATACTGAAATGTTGAGGCGTCTAAGATAGTAAATTCAGTTCTACAATACTGTAATATTTTGACATTATATTTTTATTCTAAAAGCCACTTATTAAAAGATAGCAAAAAGATACGAGGAAATGTAGAAAAAAAAGATTTATTTCATTTTCTAAAATACGTTAAATAAGCTTTAAATGATCATTTAACTCGAAGTGGCAACATAGTTTTTAAATGGAATGTAGTGAATCACTCACCTCAAGAGGCTTACAGTCCTCCGATGTAGTTTCCGCCAGCCTATTGAACCCTTCGCAACATGTCTGGCAACCGTCGTATACCTTTCAAAGTCCCACGTTATGAGAGGATGTTGACAGAGCGCCCTAAGGCGCGAATAATGCTGGGAATTTCTCTTAAACGTTTGCCCCTGAGAAGTTCTTTCAATTTTGGGAAAAGATCAAAATCTCAGGGACTCATATCAGGAAAGTAAGTCGGATGTTCCAGTACCTCCCAACTCCATCGTCTTAAGATTCTGTACTGGATTTGCTGTATGACATCTGGCATTTTGTAGGACAATTGGTCCAGATTCCAGGAGGTGTTGACGTTTGCGCCGCAATGCTGGTCGCAAATGGTGACTGTGGTATGAAACATAGTATGCAGTATTGACAGTAACGCCCGGTGAAACTTGATGACAGAGTAATGTCTTTGTGAACGTATGACACTATCATCACCTTCAGGTTTGCTGGCTCTTACCTAAGCTTTTTCGGTCTTAAAGATTCTGGGTCGCGCCATTCACTCGACTGACATTTCAATTCAGGCTCGTAGGACCTTCCCAACGTTTCGTCACTTGCAACAATGGGATCCAAGAAGTCTTCACCTTCCCTATTGTAACGTGTAAGGTGTTGGCGCGCACATTTCTACCTATGCCACTTTTGAACCTCGGTCAGAGCATGGAGTACCCATCTGGATTCAATTTTCCGCATGCCAAGACGTTAGCATGCGGAACACTGGTCCGGAAGAAATGTTCAGCACCCGCGCCCATTCATTACAGGCCCAGTGCCGATCACCGTCAAGCAGTATCCGTAGTCTTGGAAGATGAATTTCGTCCGTAGCCGTTTGCATATGCCCTCCACCGTGCATTTTGTCTGTTGGCTGTTGTCCTACTTGAAATGCTGCAACCCATCTGGCCATTGTCCGATACGGTAGACTTTACTAATCCTCTGTGAATCGTCCTACCATTTCGCCCTCGTCTTACCTGAAATTTCGTAAACACACGCTGTTCTGCACGCGTGAACATTGCGTTAGGGCGGTATTTCGTAACACAATCACTTTAACAATGTCTACTCGCCACACATACCGTAATATGGGACTACAGCAGCGTTGAACTGACTCGTACACATCCGCGAAACACTATGTTCGTCATTTGTCTCCTGCCTACACGACACTCCAATCGTAGCAGTGATGCCAGTTTGAGTTAAATGGCTTTCGTAATTGGCATTCGGGAAGTTTTTGAAAGTAATTTTTCTAGTCAGGAGAGTTTTATACTGGAGTAGAAAACGTTATTATAATTGGTCTTATTCAGTCAAAATAATTTGAAGACCTGAAAGTGAAAAAAATAGATTTGGTTTTCACGGTTAAATAGTTACCTCTATACCGAGAAACCAGCAGAATGTGCTTAGGGAAGTAGTATATATATATATATATATATATATATATAGTCCACTGTCTCAAGCTCCCAGTCGTGCAGTACACCGTATGAGGAAAAAATTGCTACATTATTATCCTGCCTAAAGGAAAATAGCTTGTTCATATAATTTATTACGTGGATTGTAATAATTTTGAGAATTCTTAATAATTAGTGATCTGCGTCTACGCCAAAAATTGTTAGTTACGTTTACATGTAAACAGCGTGCTGCCAATGCAAACAATGCACATTGTTACCTGTATAGAGAAGGGGTAATCAATTCCATATGCCAATTTCAAATTTTAAATTAAGAAATTGAAAGTCCTCTCTACCTAAAAATAAAGACAAGAAGATTATTTTATCTTCGTAATATGATAATATGCACACATATGAGTAATATGAAAATGTGCTCTTGATTTCTGGTCAACCAGATATCTGCACTCGGAATAATGGTATTGCAAGAATAGTGTAGATTAGTATTATTATTATTGTTTCTCTGTTATTAGAAATATCAATCTGTAAAAAAACATATGATAGTCGATAATTGTTACTCCTGATTATAATAGAAAATCTTTCGTAACTTCTCGAAAAGTCAGTACAAAAATTTTCGATTTAAATAGTAAAACTGGTACGAATCTTAAATAATTAATACTTTGTTTGTAATATATATTCGGCAAGAAGTATAAGGATTTCGATAGTTTAGTAACTTTGATTAACGTTGTTTACCTGTTCTTTTAAATTCTGATACATCTTTTGATGTCCCTGTAACGATTAGGATATACTTTTATAGCGAGAGGGGGGGGGGGAGATGTACACATAGTTTCTTTTTGTCTTAAGAGGTCTTATTTAATTATCATATTCACCTTTCCTAGTCAAATTGAAACGACCTGATATCTTTAATAACAAACAAGGGAGAGTTTAAGCTTGAAAAGGAAAAAGCAGACGAGAAACACAATCGATTGGAACGCTATTTACTGCAATTCTGGGTTATAATATTTTTGGTAATACTTCCAGAGAATAGTGTAAGTTCAATCTGTGCAGTTGTTTTATTTTGCTGGATTAAAAACCAGATATCTAGGATTCTATTTGCATTATTACTTTAGTTCCGTGTAATACATAAATTGCTTTCGTCAAACACGTTTAAAGTTCTAAAATTGTGTCCACATATTCTGAATTTGCAGTTATTTCTTTCATTTGTATTACAAGGAAACAATATTATTTATAATCTACATTTCCTTCATAGTAGGTACGAGAAAAAGAAGGCACAGACTATACATAGATTACGTAAGCAACACGCACAGACACAAAAGCTATAGCGTACGGAACGTCAGTTTTCAGATCTTATATCTGTACACATCCCAATAATTAACACATTTTTAATGAAGATTAAACTAATTTAAACTCATATTATTATCCCGAAAACCTTATTATTTTAGAATCATGATTATTATTGTTTACTCGTTATTCTATCAATAAAGTACTCGTTAATGTGCTGGAACATACGCTGATTTATTATGTAGTTCAGATTCCACATTAAGATATAGGTCCACACCTCATAAAGTATTACTACCCAAAGGGATGCTAAGACAAAATCATTATTTTTTTCTAAACGAAAGTATTAAGACATATTTTCGAAGGTTCTTTAATAAACTAAAATAGTTTAAACTTTGATCTAAGCAGTAACAATATACCCAATGTGATTGTTAAAGTGCACGAAAAAAATCTAATCCAATACCAGCTTCTGAGTATTAGAAAGGCAGAAACCAACATATACTGAAAGCTGAGCAATATGGAGACGATCACATATCATTAAGGTAAAAAAGTCTTTCTTTACTAGTGCAGTCCTATTTTTGCTCTGGCAAAAACGAAGATTGCGAAAAAGACTATGTAAAGATTACAAATGTGTTAGTTAACGTGTTTGTAAAGTCTTTTTAAAAACAGTAAGAGCATAACTTTCTTCAACGTATAGATTGCCGAGTTGTCGGTAACAAAAAAGTCTGATGTCCACACTTGCAGAGATTTAACAAAAAGTCAACTTTTTTCCCTTATCTTTTTACGTTATTTTATTTTCGTCTTTATATAAATAAAACCATTATAGCTGGTTTGAAAATAGAATGAGGTAGATGCAAAATCAATGGCAACATACATATGAGTTGGAAATACTTTTAATCCTAATTTGTATTGCACCGCGTGACGCTGGACAACGCTTTAGTGCTCCCTTAACAGCAATCTTTTATACGTATATGTATTAAAACAAAACAAAACAAAAAAAAAAAAAAAAAAAAAAAAAAAAAAAAAAAAAAAAAAAAAAACCCGCTGTGTAGCAGAAGTTAAAGGAATCACCCTTTCGTCACTACAATGACAGACTTACTATTGCTGTCATATTGAATTCACGCTTCCAGTTTTTAAGCTATTTGCTTAGGTCTTTTATGTTATGGAGAGGTGTAAATTCTTGCAGCTTGGAATGGAAAATAACTATTTGCCTCTATATACAGCGTCCGGATATATGATATAAAAACTACAAAAATGTGTGCCGGTTGGGGACGCGCGATAGTTCGGGAGTGGATTAGAAAGGAACAGGCGCGTCAGCGACGTTGAGCATGCACATGTGCGAGGGTAGTAGAAAAGGTCGGCCTTGGAAGTGATACGAATTTCAATAGGATTTGTCATGGTTTCATAGTACTAACGCTCCAGTTGTAAACACTACACCGTGTCTTTCACATAATTTCAACAACTGACGCTTATTTTTGTGTAATTCTTTGAACTCAAGCATGATATTACAATATTGATACACACTCGGCATTTACACAGTGTCTGCTTCTCCACTAAATCATAACAAGAATACCTCGACAGCTCCATCCGACTTAACATACAGTGCAGCTTATATTAAAAACAGCCTACAACAACAACTTTCCCTGCAGTTTTACTATACGGATCCATGCAAGTAGTAGTAGTAGGACCCTGGTTAAAAGCGCCGCAGGTGTGTGTTGGGTTCTGTTCTCGACATGAAATGGGCAAATTAAAGAGTTGCCAAAATTTTTCTGCACATTTTACTATCTATGCATCCGTACAGTGAAACTGCAACCAAGTTTCTATACTCCTACTATTTTCCTCAGCTTACTTTCACTCAGTCTTCCTCACAAATTATCGAATTCAGCCAGTCAATTTGCAAAAAATGGTCAGTCAATACAGCACTTAACCCGTACATGGAAACTAGTAGTTTACAATACCCTTTTTATTTGCAGCCAATAATGTGATTGGTAGAAACCATGTTTATGCCAAGTGCTTATATATCTGACCATTTTTAAATTATATTAAATGACGATTGATGTGTGACCAGCTGAGGAAAGGAAAACCAGAGTTCACTTTCTACTAGTAAAATATATTGAGGAAACCCAGGGTCTACAAGATGTTGAGTGTATTGTGCTTCATTTACGTAACATCTCTGCTAGCAAGGTTTACATTATTTATTACCTATAATTTATTACTTATGTTACAGGTATGTCAACTGAATAATTAAGTGTTTTCGACGCAATTCAGTTTATAATATTAGATTCTATACTTTACTGTAAAATATTCCGTAGACTAAACGTTCTGTCGAAAGTATCTTAGTTGAAAACTACTTTTATTTGTTCGACCTTTCAATTTGAAATACACAAGTGTGTAAACGTCAGTTTGTATGAAATGCCTTACGAAGGTACACGAAAGGAAAATGCTGGATGATTGTAGCTTTCAAAACATTTACACCCACCTTTAATACACTAAACTTGAATGCACTACAGCCTTACATACAAGTTATACTAGTTTCCAAAATACTTCAACTAATCTTATACATTATTCAGTACCGGTTTTTAAATTCATTCCTAACAGTTTTAGCGTACCGTGATCTGGGTATACCTTGGCTTAACAGTTTACGGTATGCATAAGTATAAAGGAAGTAATTTCTGATTTTTCTACACTCATGCCTCAGATGTGTCAGTACTTGTCACTTCGAGGTTAAATTCAGCATTAAAAATTTCACTATATAAACTGTAGGATACAGGCGTTCGGTTCTGAGCAATCATATCACGTCTATAGAGCCTGTGCATTTGAGCAACAGATGATACTTGTTGGTTATAGTGGCTCCTGTGCTTAGAGAAACTTTGTATATGCTGGCGGACATCGTTTGCCTCTTCATCTGACATTTTTCGTGCATAACAACCATGTTTAACTCTTTTGTTTTTGAGAGTCACCACTGATGTTCGTTCTAAATCCGCGGAATTGGGGAACCCAAATGTGCCATCTTCGTGTTTAACTTGCTTCGATATTCTTTTTCTCTTGACGCCCCTTGCTGTATTTAACCGTTTAACCGACACACCTAATGTAGAACACAAAGCAGAACGACAAACCCTCACTTCTGTCCCGTCTGCAGTTCTCAAGAAATACTTGAAAGTAACCATACGGTTTGCAGCAGGTGTTGCACTGTACACACGAGCACACGATTCGCGTTTCATTAATCCAAGTAGATACTTGTTCTGCTCATTATAATCTGATAATTTGTTAAATTCATTGAAACACGATAACTTGTCATTTTCACTCAAAGTAAAGTATTTACACCATTGTTGGTTTGCTTTACTACTTCGACGTGCACACATACAACTTGGTCCTACTCGCTTCCCTGGAGTAGTTTTACCAGTTTTATCACTACTAGATTCAAAGTCACTATTTCTCTTCATCTTTACAGTATGTTACTTCCACTTGTCTGTATTTAAATTACGTTTAGAAATTTCTTGTTCAGTTCCACTTACGTTGTCATTTCTTATACCATCACCATCATTCTTCTTCATCTTCAAATCTACTATCAAATTTCAGAGAATATAGTATTTACGGTCGCAGCTGTAGGGCTATGTCGACCAGCAGATTTTTTTTTTTAAGTATTTGATCATGAATACAGTATATGATTAAAATGCGCAGTAAAACTACAAAAGTAAAAAAAAAAAAAAAAAACAAAAAACAAAAAAAAAAAAAAACAGTATGGCACGGACGAATCGATTGTCTGATTTCGGATAATTTGTCACAATTATTAAATTTCGATACTCTTTGAGGCACGGTGGGAACTTGTGCATACCACCTTCGATATTCATGTTTCGTTCAACTATTAACTTAAAAATAAAATAAAATTTATTGGTGTGTTTTGAGATTGTCTACATGAATAATTTTAATGAAAAATAAAAAAAATCAAAAGATTTTTTTTTATCGTGCAGCACGGGGAACAAAATAACGTTGGCTCTCGTGTATCAAAGAGTTTTATCCCTTATCCGGGCAAGCGGGGCCTCCCAGGCCCAGTAGCTTCAATTTCCTTTCTAATTTCTCAATAACCATAAATATTTCGATGACATACAATTCTGAATTCTTCTATCTTTAGTCGAAGTTAGTCATGACCATATCGAATTGGTAAGGCTAATAGAGTTGGTAAGGCCCCAGTTGCCGTCTACGTTACACAAATAGCTTGCCCGGACAAGGGTTAAAGACGTACGTTGGGCGGCGCAAAGATGACTTCTTATGAAAGACACAAACAATTCATATCATATTCATGTTTTAAATTATTACAGGGAAGAAACACCATCTAAGTCCCCTAGTGCAATGATTATTTTTGTATTCAGAGTCCCTTTCGTATTCAGAATCCAAAGAAAATCTTGTTTTGTTTGTTCTTGTACGAAGTGTTTTGCATTCTTATGTTAATGAAGGTAAGAATCAGGGGAAAAGTAAATCTGAAAAGGTTGGGGGACAGTAGGCAGCGACGTGACGTCAAGCCGTCCCTAGGATCTGGGGGTCGCCCTACGTGTTTTGGAGGTGGAGGAACGGCTTCCCGCGCTTGCCCCCTCACTTTTACCCCTGTTAAGAATGTTCTATTAATTATTATGTTTGTTATGTTAATTATTTCAAGATTGCTTTTGATAGTTTGAATATGACATATTTAGAGTTTCCGGACAACCATCCCTCTTATTCTATATCTGTTTTAGTCACTACCATATACTGAGTAATTGACGTAATCAGAATCAAAAGTTGCTATGTCATTATTTCTAGATTTTACGGGAGTGCGCTTTGAAGTTTATAACACTGTCTTGAAATACTAAGATATGAATACAATGAACTGAAATTTCGTATGCTGGTTCGTTTCGATAGGTGTGACGTTATGTTATAATATCAGGTGCGTATAAGGTACACAGAACGCTATGGAACAAAATTTGAAACCTTGACTTAAACAACTTTTCTTATAAAACGAGTGAAAAGTTGTTAAGTCAGTGTACTTAACAACTTCTGGCTCTCACTGTTAACACAGATGCCGCAATAAAGAATATATAAGTTATATGAGACATAGGTACGAACTTTATTTCTAACAACCACTTGTACATTCATTCTACAACATCACCGACATCAGAAACAGACACAATTGTGTTGTAAAATGTAGTTTCTTCTGACAGAGATACATATTCCAACAGCAAGTGTACATAATCACATTTCTCTTTCTTGACCAGCCTCAACTGATCTTAAGTTTGTGGATCACCGTCATCTGATTTCTACAAGGCTTCCAATCGCACCCCAAGTTTCAAAAACGATTGTGGGCGGAAAAGAGTTGAAAACATTCTGTGACGAACTTCAGGTACACACCCTCTTTTCAAACATTCATCACGAAATCCAGTAAAGTCAGGAACACTTCGGATAAGAATGTCATTAAAGACCGCTTTGAAATCACAGCCGTCAGCAACTGGAGTCATCAACTTCCCATTATCAGTGAGTAATTTTTTCCAAGTACGCAACCTCAAGAGGATTTTTGCCTAGAGTTTGTCTGATCAGTTGAACTCATGTACAATGGGCGAGAACTTGACCTTTTGATCGCTTCTTCTTTTCAATATCCCCAAGAGTCCTGTCAATGGGCATGAAAGGATGTTCTGGAATTTGGAAGTATAAATACACACACTGAAAACCGACCTGCACAAGATGCAGCCAAAACGCACATATACATGTTCTTCCCTTGTGCTACACAATTATTCATAAAAACATGTAGTTCCCTGACTGACTCACACACCTTATTAACAATATGCCATTTCATACAGTCATACAGTTCCTAACTTCATTTGGTGTTTTTCCACTAAATGTTTCCGAGTACATGAATATTGTCGCATCATTTGAAGCCACATCCTATACACAAAAACCGCGCAGCCACAGTTGCCTCTTTTAATATGCTTTTGCAATATTAGTTACTGGAAGAGGAAGCTTTTTCTGATAATCAAAAGAAATGTCTGCATGGAGGGGTTCTTCTGGGATGCTACTTTCATTTCCCTTAAGTAGGTATAAAAGTGTTCGGCTTTATGACAATGCGCTGTATTCTTAAAAAAGAGCTTTCCTTTGTTTCTCTGTACGTGTAGCCTTACATTGTGCATCCATTTTCATGCAGTAATCACATATATCTTTTCTTGATTGACCAAATTTTAAATAAAAATCACGTTGAAATACGTCATTAAACAACTAATATTTGACATCGTGACGCAAATCTGGATTTTGCTCTATAAAATCTTTATGCAACTGAACGACGGTGAGTTCGGGAGGTTGATATCGTGCAGTCTGCGATTTAGCGCGGCAGTAATGATATTCCTTTGTGGGAATGTTTGCAATCAAATCGCGCACATTTTGGCGCACATACTCAGCTTTTTATGTCCCGGCGGATGCTTCTCTCTCTTGTCAGTTGGTGAATAAAACAATCTTCGTACTTTCCGATACAGTCTTCCTCGCCTCAATTCATGCAACGCATGAAATGCCTTCATACACACTTTAACCTGCACAGCATCACATGTGATGTAGTATTCATACGTACTTTCTCGCTTCTTGGCATCCGGTTTGCGAGCACGATAGAAGAAGGCAATCTTAAAGATAAACATTTTGCTGCTCTTGACTGCTCAGTTCATTGAAGTAGGTAAAGATCCTGTCCTTCTGATCCTCAGAGAACTTCTTTGCACATCCACACCTAGATTGGGAATCTTGAATTTGCACACGCGGGCTCGTAACGTTTCCTTTGTACCTTATGTACGTACGCTTTGCCAGCTGCTTTCAACTTCTTGCGCACATTAAGTTTAAATTTTTCGGAGCTCTTCGTGTCTTCCTATCACGGGCGGGAGTATACATTTCACCAGATATTGCTTTCGACATTTCAGAAGACCCTGGTGTCGGAATAGACATGGTATAAGTTTATTCCGCTCGATCTACACTTGCAGTTGATGCGAAAGGTGCACCCCAGAAAGACTGTCGATGCTACTTGTTGAACTTAACTCCCTTGCATATTTGGAGTCACCAGAAGGGGTATATTCAGAGTCATTCTCTTCAGACGAACATTGACTTGTGACATCGTTACTCGAATGTTTCTCGGCGTCACCCATTTTTTCAATATGCAGCAAGCCCTCTGGCGCAAAAACAGCAACTCCACTCGTACAGCAGACGCGGAACGAATTTGACTTAACAACATCTGTTCCCAAATATGGACTCCACAACTTCTGTTCCGAAACTCAAACTCCATTCCCAAGTACAGACAAACTCCATTTGAACGACTTAATGTCGTCTGATTCGTTTAATATTTAATACTGGTGTAGACCTGTATTTTAGGATATTTGTCGTGCACTTAAAAAGATTTCTTTAAAAAACTTAACTTAGGGGAAGGCGTTGTACAGTACCTTTGAACACCCGTGCTTTTCTCGAATTCAGAGCTATCTAGGTGCAGTGATTAAAATTCTTTTGGAAGAGTAAATGAAAAAGGACACTACAAACGCGATTGACTGTTATTTACTGAGTGTTGTGCCGAGTAATGTTCCTTTTAATTTTTTCACCGCAAAAACGAAGATATTTTGTAGTTACGTTTTGACTTTTGTGCTCTTTGGTTTTCGCAACTTGTGATATTTATTTGTCCAAACTTCGGATAGTATCATTGGCGAGTACAGTAGTATTTTTAGTTTTAACTTCTGTGTATTATTTAAGCTAATGGATAACTTTTTTCGGAATGGTGACCCTCTTGTACCTATGAACATTAATGCATCGTGTACCTTTGAACGATAAATAATACTGTTTAAAGGTACACGATGTAAGTAGTTAAAACAATTTGAACTATTTTATATTGGTTAGGTTAGGTTATGAAGTTAGTAATTATAATTTTAAGTAGTTTCTAAGTATTCGCTTGTTTTTACATGTGTGTCAGTTGAAATGCTGAGAAGTAAGACTGGGGGAAAAAGAGAGTCAATTGATCCTGAAGCTATGAATACAGCTGTTCTTGCCGTAGCTGAATCTCCGAAAAGACGAATCTCTTTTCGTGAAACGTGCAGGATCTACAAAGTAAAGTTAGTTGCTCTTCATAAACATGTGACAATGTACTTAAAGTCTGGTTTTTCGAAACTTTTTTCATACAGTGTTAGATACTATACAAAGAGGGTGTTTTCTGAAAGTGAAGAGAGAGAACTTGCATAGTACCTGGCGACATATGCAAAGATAGTTTGAGCAAAAAAAAAAAAAAAAAAAAAACCTCTGGAAGAGAATTAGCTTACAATTTAGCCGTTGCTAAGAGGAAGAATGAAGGAAGTCAGTGGGATCTGAACGAAATTGCAAGTGAGGAGTGGATGCGCTTGTTTCTGAAAAGACACAAACAGGAACTTTCATTGAGCTAGCCAGAAGCAACTAATCTTGTACGATCCGCAAGCTTTAATCATGAAAACGTAAGCTGCTTCTTCGAAACTTTAAGAGGGGTTCGTTGTAGTTACGCACCAATCCCAACAGATCGGATAAATAATGTAGACCGAAACAGGCTTATCAACAGTTCAGGGGCCCAGAAGTATTGTAGCCCCTAAAGGAATGAAGAAAGTCTGCGCAGCAACTTCAGCTCAACGTGGAAAAACAGTGACAATGATAGCGGGAGTAAATGCCTTCGGTAACCACGTACAAGCTATGTTGATTTTTCCCAGGATAAATCTCAAACATTTTAAGCTAAAGAGGGCACCAAGTGAGACAATTGGAGCGGCAAATCCTAGTGGTTGGACAAATAAAAATTCGTTTCATCAGTTTTTAGACCATTTTATCAGTCAGACAAAGACAACAAAATATCAACGAATTCTGGAAGTCCGTGAAACACGAATATCATCTTATTTTGCAAGGAATTGAAAGGGCATAAGGAGTTGGGATAATAATTGTGACACTGCCTACACATACTTCATGCATATTATCACTCGTATTTATTCGCTCTCGGAGCTTGAATCCTGAATTATTGCATCAGGCTCTAACAATAATTTTCTAACATCTGGTGAAAGAGGCTCTGTATGACTGCTAAAGATAACAATAATTTGTGAGATTGAAGAAATTACGTGATCTGTAGATTACAACAATGTATGCAACATGTCTCTTAAAGTCTGGTCGCGAGACATTTTGCGGTAATTCGTTTCGAAACTTCATCTGCAATACGCCACACTTGAAATACCTCCCGACGCTTCATCGCCATATTTGCTTCAGAAAATCATATAAAATGAATAGGCTGATTATGGCAGCTAGTCTTCTCTCTAGTAACTCTTTATAGTATGTAAATAAAATAAAAATAAAAATGCCATCTCCCTACATAAGTTAGTAAACGTTTTCACACTTTATGCACAATAAATAAAAACACATTTTTGAGCTTTATTTAGTTAAAGACGTATTTCAAACACTCATAAAATAATACGACTACCAATACGCAAAGAACTACTTAAGTACCAAGTATTAGATCCATCCAAGAAATATTCAAAATCTCAACCGAACTGGTGAAGAGATGTTTTCCCTCGTGGTGGACCTCTGAATGTCAAAAATGGTTAAATCAACGTTTCCATGCTCAGCAAACCTATCTCCGAACCTGTTCCGCAGCTAATTTTCTTCTTTACCGATCTCCACAAGCTCTTGCAAAACGTCATATCAGCCTCTCTCGTCGTTTAGCCTGGGGACAATTCTGTTCTACACTTTCCTCCGGTCCTTTGGTCCTTTTACCGCTCCCTTCACCGCCCGGTTCGTTCCCTTACATCTGGGATACACGGATTTCCCAATTTCATGTCCAATTAGCCCCGGCTACGACTATGTTATCTCCCATTTGGTTTTCCTCTTGCTTTCATGATCCTACTCTTACGCCACTAGATTCGCTATTTTCTCTACGTGAATTAACCATAGTTCTTTCTAAACCTAAATCCACCACTCCCGGTAAAGACGGCGTCTCGTTTAGTCACCTTCAACATCTGCCTCCTTCCCTTACGTCAGAGCTTTTACATCTATACAATACTTCTGGACCACGGAACATATACCTCCATTTTGGAAGGAATATGTAGTTCTTCCTATCTTAAAACCTAATAAAACCACCGGGGTAGCTAATCATTACCGCCTATTGCTCTTTCATCCTGTGTTTTAAGAGTTTTTGAGCATCTTCTCAAAAATCGAATCGAATGGTTTGTGGGACATTATAATCTTCTGTCTCAATATCAGTTTGGATTTTGTGTGGGGTGATGTATTTATGACTGTCTCACTACTTTGGTTTCTGAGGTCTGGTTAGCCTTCACTCAACGTAAATGTCTGTTCGCAGTGTTTTTGGATCTAGAACGAGCCTATGATACTGTTTCTTTCTATCATCTTTTAGACGTACTCTGGAAACTTGGTCTTGCTTCTAAATTTCTTCGTGTCATTCATAATTTACTCATTAATCGTACCGTGTACACCCTCACTGGTCACCAGACTTACTACCCAATGCATCCCCCAAGAGTCTGTTTTAGCCCCCTGTTATTCAATTTATATCTTGCTCGTCACATCCGTCATCTTGGCAATACTGTTTGTGTTTTATGCTTTGCAGATGATATTGGCGTGTTTATTCCCGCCTCTTCCCCTCCCTAGCCACAAATCTTCAAATCTTCTTACTACGTCTCTCACCTCCTTCGCCCTTTGGTGTGATAAATATACTGTAATTGCGGGCTACTTGGACCCTTAAGGGGCTACTTGGACCCATACCAAAAACTCGTTTAAAGTCCCATATGCAATGCAATATTGAGTGAGTTTAGAGTTAGATCCATTGGATGGGATCATAATGCAGGCGTACAAACATTGAAACTAGTTCTGTGGTAGGCTACGAAGGAGCAGTGTTGGTGAGAAAGGTCATTGACGAAAAGAGTGTATTTATTGACCGCCAAACTTTTATGTGTGGACACTATTTGCAAGGAAGTGGAACAAATGATAAGTAAACACATAAGTAGCTACATATAGGTTAATGAAACTGACATGGTAAACTTTCAAGATGTGTGCGTAATTCCATTATTTATGAAGTATGTACACATGACCTGGAAAACATGGATATTTTGTCCCACCCCATCCTTTGTTATCTTTATCGATGAAAAATATAGGTTTGTTGTCACGTGTCACACAAGTAAGGACTTTTCATTGTTTCCTTCAGGATACCAATACAAAATGGTTCATCAATATAAAAGATTGCCTGGAGGTCGAAAATATGCTGATTTTTCATAACAGCTTGAAGAATGTTTAGCAATTCAGTCGGGGAATATGTCGCATAAAGAAACAGAAGCTAACTTCAAGATAAGTCGTTCCACCATAGAAAGAAGATTAAAGAACAGAGCAAGGCAGAATCCGGTCCATCTGAAAGTTTTCACTGAAGAAGAATAATTAGCTTTCGCTAGTCATCTTGATAAAGTTTGTGATTTCGGATTCCTCGTTGATTAACTTGATTTCAGATTTATTGTGAAGTCCTATTTAGCCATGCATGGGAGAACTGTCATTGCTTTCTAAGACAATCTTCCCAGTCGAGATTGGGTGAAGTTATTTTAGAAACTGCTCCTCCAGTCAACGACTAAATTCGCTGCTAATATAGATAGGGCTTGTGCAGCTGTAGAAGAAAACGTAATCAGCTATTACAATCAATATATTTGATAGTACCTCTTAACATGTTCTCTTTGTGGTTTGCAGTAAATAAAAGGTGTTGTTCTTGGAACACCTACGTCGTACTTAGTCTCAGAGCAGATTTCAATGGTTTTGTGTAGGAAAATATGGGGGTGGGTTCAAGTAGCCCGAACGCGAGTCTTACTTGGACCCATTTTTTACAATAATCGCCTGTGCTTTGTTTTCAATATATGAAACTAAAACTGTCCTCGATATGTACAAAAAATCCTGTAGTTACACTTAATATGGGTTTTAACAATAACTTTCGAGTTTTCGTGGATGAAAACAGGCCGAAAGAACGAATTTATTGCAAAATTGGGTCCAAGTAGCCCGCATCTACGGTAATTATTTAGTTAACTGGACTAAAATACATCTTGTGGAATTTACCCGGAAACATTCTCCTTCCCCTCTCCAATTAGTCATACGTGGGATTTCCATACCTGAAGTCTCATCTGTTAAATTTTGGACATATACTTGGATTCCTCTTTGCGTTGGATGCCTCATTTTCGCTTCCTTCAAACTAAAACTGACCGTTATGTCCACCTTCTCCGAACAATCAATAACTCCCGTTGGAGTGTTGACATTGGTCACCTCCTTACCCTCTTCCGTCAAGTTTACCTCCCTATGATTACCTATGGCCTTTACCTTCTTTCCCCGAAACCTGTCCACCGTATTAAATCATCCAATCCCTTCAATATCGCACCCTTTGTCGTACACTCTTACTCCCTCCCACTACTGCCGCTACAGCACTATTTATGGAAGCACGTGTTCCTCCTCTAACAATTTATGTTAAATTCCTCAGTGATACCTTTTGTCTTTCTCGCTTCCCCAGTACCTCCACTGTTTTTCTATTCAAACTTCAATTGTTATCATACCTACAGAACTCAACTCGTCATCGACTCTATCATTCATCCTTTCCCTTTATCTATTACAGTTATACCACTCTTTGCCCTCTCCTTCCCCTCCTTTCTCTATCTTGGACTCCTTTGCCTTATTTGTATGATTAATTTCTCTCACCCTTAGATCTCAATATAGAACTTCCTCCTTACCCTCCCTCTTCGATTGGTCTCCACTATCCCAGCACTTATTATGCGCTTTTCCACTTCCGTCTATCTCACTTCCCCTCCAACACTCGCTATTTATATACAGATGGCTCTAAATCTCGTGACTGTGTCGGTTCAGGTTTCTACGATTCTTTTCTCACCCAACATTTCAGTTACAAATTACACTCTTCTACTACTACCTTTTAAGCAGAAGCTTATTCTGTAGCTGCTGCCTTCAATCACTCACTTCAACATTTTTATGCTATAGTAGTGATGCGCAAACCGATTCACCTCTGAGATCGCCGCTCAATAGTTCGCTCACAAAAATGAATCGATTCATTTGACCGACTCAGTGACTGACTTATATTTTCACAATTGGCAGAGGGGAAAGTTAAAAACAGAAATTGTATTATCAGACTAAATGTATTACATAAAATGAATTTAAAAGATATAACTCCAATTTTAGATTACAAGCATACTGCTATTAACAAATTTAACTTTAAAAAATCACAGGAAGTTACACTTTTAAACTAATGCAAATTACAATTAACATATATAGCATACAAAAATGCAATTCAAATACAAAATACGCATACAAATTAGACTAAATAAAATTACTAAAGCGGATCCGGCGTTCGATTCCCGATGGGAGCTCATGTGGTTCGGGTTCCACGTTTTCAATAGGTCCACGTCTCATATAGCTTCGCTGCTGCAATAAAATGAAATATTTTAGTATAATGGCAAACGAATAAGCCCTGCAGGCTAAGGAAGACGATGATTAAAGCAACTGAATGATGATGGAAAAATTGGTGGAATGAGAAAGTGAGAGGAAACGGAATACTTGAGAAAACCCACGGACATGATATCGACCACGAACTTATTTGGCCGGGGAGCGAACCAGGGACCCCACTTATCAGAGGTAAGCGCTTTAGCACTGAGCTACAGTGCCTCGCTACTGAAAAGGACGCTAAACTTAAAACCAAATCAAATCAGCCCCGTAGCCAGGCCAAAAATGTAGGGGAGCTCGGTGGATATTAGGGAGGGCGATCCAATCATATTATAGGTCATTTGCAAGCCTACCGTGAAAATTTTAAGGGAGATAATAAATATTTAGAAATGGCTCGGCCCCCGTGGATTCAGACCTGAATCGAATCAAAGTAACATGATAAAAATTGAATTCGAAGTAGGTGTTAATAAATATGTCAAAAAATTAATTTTAACCGGTTCAACTGTTTTCCCTTGGCGTGATTACAAGATTCTTGTCATTTTTATATAATAGACGTATTTTGTCAATAACATAACATTGCGATTTAAGAACTGTTTTAAGTACAGAAAACCTTAACAGGGGCATCGGTCCCACCAATCCCAACCGTGTGTGCTTCCATAAAATTCAGTTATGTTGTAGGTACAACTTACGGGAAATACGTTTTGAATTTTGTACATCACAGTCTTAAGAATTTCCATATAGGTCTATATTATAAAAGTATCTTAAAATACCCTTAAGTAGACCTTCGTCATTGAAGCTGAAATTACCTTTTGCAACGAAAATAATGAACTTAGACAATCAGAATCAATTCTCTCCTATTATAAAATATATATAAAATTTACTGTAATTATCAAGAATTTCAAATTACATATGCTCATTTTAACATACCATTTCCCTTAAGAATTGTGTAACAAATACTTTTGTTCAAAAGTAACAGCTGCACAATATTGATGTACGAACAAACGTAGAGTGACTAATTTCTACTGCTGGTGCGCTCTCGTTTTCATTAATTTCTCAACTGAATATTCAATTGTCTACGTGCGATTGCAAGAGCGGACCCAGGGAACAGGAAAGAGCGGGCTCTTTCAGGCTTTTACGTACTTGACCTACTCCCCCATTCTGCAGATTCGATTTTAATTCATAGTTAAAAGTTTACGCTTTATATGTAAAATATCAATGTGAGTCCAACTGCCAGATCAAAGTGCAAAACATTTACATTGTTGGTACTCTTTTTAATTTATTCATGAAGAGGTGCAAACACACTAAAGTAACGCTCATTTTCCGAGATTAAACATCCAGAGGGCGGTACGCGAATGAGCGACGTACAAGATTCACGTTCTCCAAACATTGTCATTCCTAAAGAATAGACCTTCCAGAGACAGTGGTACAAAAAGAACCATGACTCCTGAAGAATCACGACTCCCGAAGAACAATGACGAACCACAACTCCCGAAGAATCATGATTCCCGAAGAACCACGACTCCCGAAGAACAACAACTCTCGAAGAGAAACGACTCTCCAAGAATCGTTGCTCATTTCTAGTGAACAACTACTCACTCACTCATCCAAAAGAGTTAATTAAAAGAATCGGCTCACTCGCGAGCGATACATCACTATGCTATAGTATGTCTTGTAACTGATTCCAAATCCCTTCTTTTCACATGAAATCATACCCTTGGACTTCTACACTTGACCGTACTATTTTAGAGATCAAATCGTTGGTAGCTGTACAAACCACTCATGCTTTTCTACTTTCTTTTTATTAGTGACAGGTCACGTGGGTGTCGTAGGCAATGAGTCAGCAGACCGCGATGCCGTGTTGCCAGTTTGTTTGGTCAGACGATTTCTCTCAAACTCACTCCCTCCTCTTACCGCTCCCATTTCCTCTCTCATCATCTACCGCATTGGAAACATTATAACTTCCACAGTCCTACCGCTAATTGGTACTGGCATCACTCTTCCTACCTCCCCTCCTTGGTTTCTTTCCACTTCCCTCTCCACGTTTCAAATTCGTATCTTACTCCAACTTCGTCTTCATGTCGCAGGTACTCCAGTTCGCCTCTATCGCCTCAATCAACGTCCCTCTCCCCGCTGAGACTTTGGAGAGGTTCTTGGTACAGGTAATCATTTGGGGCCTTATGCACAGTCATTCTGACGCGTGATTAGTACCATACTAAAGAGTTTGACTAACATATGTTACCTTCAGTAGTCAGGCTTTTAGTATCACCCTAATCATACTTCAAAATGACTCTGCATAAGGCCCATGGTTTTTTCATGCCCTGTTTACTCTCTCTATCGTTCTCAGTTCTACTCTCTCTTGTATGTAACTTATGGTTCGGGTCCTTTCAACTTGGATTCCATTCTTTTCACGGCACCGATTTCTCTCCTCAACTTTTTTCTCTTTTATCTTTTTAAAAATCGCATGTTTCCCTGCAGTACATAGTGTTCTATCTTGTCAACCGCTTTTCTTTTAAATTTCAAATCTTCCATTTTCGTTGTTACTTCTGTAAATTGCCAATAGGTCTTTTTCAAGACGGTGGTAACACATCTGTGTCATGTGATGGACGAAGCTTAAAGACTTTCTGACGGGAAAAAGATTTGACAGCGATGAAGAACTTAAACGAGACGTAACTACGTATCTCAATACGCTGGCGGTTGAGGATTATGACGCTGGAATACAAAAACTCGTCATATGGTATGACTAATGCCTCGATTTGCTTGGTGATTACGTGGAGAAGTAGTGTAAAGTATGCCCTTTCCAATAAAAATGTGTATATTTGTTAATATGTACTACTGTGTCTTTATTGCACAAACGGGTACCACTTTCCGGATGGCCCTCGTAGAATTTATCAATATAATAGTAGTATATAAGTGAAAGATTGCTATTGAAGGTGATGAAGATCCTGTTCAGTGCTCTGCCATGAGGTAGGGGCAAGCGGGTCGACGGACCCGGGGGCCGAAGTAAGAAGCGCAAAATTCGGGAGGGAAAAAGAAAAGAAGGGAAGAAAAAAGAGAGGAATGAAACATATATAAAATGAAAGGAAATAAGTAATAAAAAGTGCTCAAAATCAAGGAAAAAGCAGGGTTTACGTTTTAAAATTTTCTCACCTTTCGCAGGTGGTCTGTCGAACTCACTCATATGTACGGGGGTTCCGTCGTATACGCTCGCCCCAAGCGCTGATTTTCCACGACACGGCACTAATCCTACTGTAGATTTCGTAAACTAAACTATTGATGTGTATGCTGTAAAGAAACCAAGGCTAATATGCTTGATTTAGAATGAGAAGTGTGAGAAAGAATTATTTGATTTAGAATCAGAAGTTTTTAAAAAGATTTAAATCAACTCAAAAAATATTTGAGTTAATTTGAATCTTTTTTAAAAGTTCTACATTAGTAACAAACAGTAACTACTGAATATAGGAAATAACAACAAAAATAGTTATTGCAAATAGCAACTAAAGTTTAGTCTAAAATATTTTTGCCAGTCTTTATTTAATGATTTAGATAAAATTGAACGGTTTTTTTTTAAAAAATATAATCTCACATTGCATATTTATTAGCAATTAGTCTCAATATTAGGTAAGACGTGCATGTAAATGGAATTGTTAAATATGCTGCTTTCTTGCAAAACTACAGAAAAACAACCTTCCCCCCGAGGAGTTCACATTACCCCCGGGCGAAATGTTTGAATTCAACACTGTTCTCGGGATCTACTGCACTGCTAAATTCCATTCGTTTTACAAAGGAGAGCTTTAAGGCATGGGATTTCTCGTCCAATGCCAGCTTGCGCCAAGTGAGCTTTGTGGTGGATGAACATCGTGTGCGTGTGTTTCCTCGGTGTTCTCCCCGTTTCCTTCCACTTTCATTCCCCATTTCATTCATTTCTCTTCATTACCATCTTTATTCTGGACAGTATATTCATGGGACGTAAAACTGAAAGCTTTCATTCCATTTTTTTTTTACATTTTTAAAGCGGTACTAAAAATGGGTGATTTTTAAATTTTCGTAGGTGTTAATTACGTATTTTGTCGAAAATCAAGCAGGGACCAACTTCGAAATAAATGCCTAAATAAATGTTTATTAAACTACTTTAGTTATATTGTGAATTCATTTGGTCAAGATTGTGTAAGTAGTATATCGAAATATTTAAAACTTCGATGCAAGTACCAAACCATGGTGGAAAGACTACAAGGTGGTTGCATGCGCATGTCGCCTGGAGCGCTGTCGTGGCTGTGACGTCATCTGGTTTGCAAGAGACAACGGGAAAAGGCGCGGCTTTAAGTGGCAAGTGGAAATTCTTTGTTCTTTTAAATGATATCGAGAAGGCCTAACTGTGCAGTGTACGGCTGTAGTAATTATTACAGAAAAAGTAAGGGAACTGATATAAAATACTTCAGATTTCCTCAAAAAGAGGAGGAATGTCTCCAGAAATGGATTTTAGCTTGCAGGCGACAGGACAAAATAAACCTAAAATATGGTGTTTTACATAAAAGTAATAAATAAATGCAATGTTAAATGAAATTATAAAAAAAGCGATTTCATTATGTAGTTTCTTTTTAGTATTAATAGTATGTAATAATAGTATATAGGGCTACAGTAGCTTGTGTTGATTGTGTATACAAAAATCCAATAGTACGATTTAAAAAGACGAACTTTGAGGCAAGACCCGGATTCGAAATCATTTCTATAATCGTTTCCTTCTACATAAGATATTGAGACAAAATTTTCCCCACAGAGGCAGGCATGTAACTCGAGAAGGGAGGCACGATGATCTAGGAGACTTACCTCCCTCGAGTTACGCAAATGGAGAGCATTGAACGCGTTAAAGTAGTTCAGATCCCATTTCATTCTGGAGGTCTGCATTCCCTGTAGCCTCGGTGCTAAAACGGGACGTTGCACTTAATATTGACTAATGAATGGAAGGTTCGTAATAACGATTAACGGTTACAAAGTTATATAACAATGTATTAGATCAAGAGAATAAAGTATCCATCTACCATGTCAGGGCGACATTGTCGGGACATTTTTGCACTCAGATTTTGAAATTTTTGTTCATTTTAATCATAACTTTGGATAATTACATATACATATTTAGCCCCCCCCCAGAATTAAAAAAAATAAGAATGCAGTAAATTTAAAAATATGGTAGATTCTCAACCTATCAAGGAAGCACGGTGGCTCAGTGGCAGAAGGCTCACCTCTGGTGCAAGGGATACTGGTCCGCTTCTCGGTCAAGTGAGTTTGTGGTGGACAACATCGTGTTCGTGAGTTTCTTGGGGTACTCCCGCATTCTCATTTCACCAAATTCCACATAATCATTCACTTGCATTTATCTTTTGTCTTCTTTAGTCCACGGGACAGAAAAGAGAAAACTTATCAAGAAAATTAAGAAAATTATGTAATTTTATTGTTTATATGTTTTCTAGTGTAGCTATAACACCCTACATCGTCTTCACCTACGCCTAGTAGGCCCTACTTTGTCTCTTGCTTGAAATAGTCAAGTTGCAATTTCTTTGTTTGAGGTGTTTTGTATATACATATTTTTTTTTGTTTAAATACAAATTCTATAAATAAGCGATCAGCGATTTCAAATAAGATTTTTTTTATAAATCAAAAATAAAAACGATATTGAAAATATTAAATACGTGCGTCCCTGCTCAATAAAGTTTTTAACCTCCCCTGAGATTCTGACGAAACTTACGTGGGAGCAACCTCTTAAAAAAAACTGTCCAAGCATAACGAAAGTATACGTACGTGTATTTCTGTTTACGAAAACCATGAATTCTCCCTCGAGATATTCTCAAAATTTATATGGGGTCGTCAGTAAAGAATTCTCTTCCAAGCAAAATAATAATAATAGTAAATCAAAACCGATCAATGTGTTACGAAAATATACTTGAGCATACATAAATATATAATAATGAAATGCATTAACGACACACTGTGTTGTAGATTATTCAGGCCTATACATACTCGAGTGTATTACTTCAGATGTTTAAAAAAGAAAAGAAAGAAAGAAAGAAAATAAAATAAAGAAAAAGCAGAAAATGTAGTGAGTAATATTGGCTTGTTCAAGCTTCAAAGTTGTTTAATAAATTTATGAACTGATATTGCTGTTTCTTTTGCTATTGTAAATATCTTCATTTGAATTCACTTAGCTTACGCATTGATTACATTACGTTTATATAATTATTGTTTGTACTAAAATTTTTACTTCGTTGAAGATCACTATAAATAGATGAGAAGTTTGCGTGTAAGATACCAGCGAGCAAGCGCTTGTTAAAAGTTCATCTGACTCTCGCTGGCCACGTCTGCCACCAAAATGACGTCATGCGCCAGAGCGACAAGAATGTAGCACTGCATTGCATCCACCTTGTAGTCTTTTCACCATGTACCAAACATAGGTAAAAGTAAATTTATGGGTGAAAATTTGGCGCGGGGGGGAAGGGGAGGGCGTTACCTTGTCATAAATACAAAATTATATTTCAGCTTCGATATCGCTGTTTTTTAGAAAGACTTTATACACGAATCATGGAATTTTAAATTTGTGTTTTTCTTTAGATAGCTTTTTTTTTTTTTTTTTTTTGTTTACCTTTAAGCTTGCTTAGAGAAGAAGACACTGTTTGTGCAGATTGAGAGTGCACGGTTGCAAGGATGGTAATCTAACTGTTAGAATGATTGAGTGGATTTGAAGGAGGACTGTTCAATTTGTTTATTTTCACTGGCGGAGTATTTCTGCACAATGTAAGAAAGAAGTGTTAAATATCACAAGCTCTTTACTAACTAGTTATACTGTGTAACGTATTGTCTTTCACAGGCGGAGCGTTTCTGCACAATTTAGGAATGAATATTTTATTTACAAGTATAGAATTACTAAGGTGAAACCATCAAAAGTATTCTAACCTATATAAGTGCCCAGATCTGATGCAATATTACGGATGTTGAACGTTGTATAATAACGCACAGACTCTTCGGGCCCTCACTGCAGCGAGGTGCTTGCTTTCGTACCTTTTAGTGGCAGTCTAAGACAAATTGGTTAATGCCTTTTGCCAAATTGTTCATATGAGATTCTCTAACATCGGATAGTTATGTATTACTCATTCGGAAGTCCGTTCCAACTGATTTGATGCATTCTTGCTTTTTAGTGGACATCTAGCGCACGGTTGATAGTTATTTACACAATCGGTTTTATGGCATTCGTCCGGACGCATAATTTTATCTTTAAGGTGTCACATCAGTTTGCTCTTTTATTATCTATCTGTACGCAATCGTTTTCGGATGCAGCAAAGAAATAAGGGAGCAGAGAGTCTTAGGCCTACTATACATTATAGGATAGATCCTAGGAAATCTCTTACGATTTGTCCTAGAGTCAAAATCTTAACGTGTATGGCATCAGATCGCATGTCATTTCTTGTGTTCTGAACGATCCTATGAGATTTCTGTTGTTTAGAGCACGCTCTATTTCGGAAAGAAAATTCGTAAGATATTGATTTAAGCGACATCAGGTGAGAGAAAGTGAAAACAAAACAAGTGAAAACAACTGATGAGATATCTTCTGATCGTGCAGGTTTACTTTAGGTGAACCGCTCGAAATATTTGTTGATTTGTCACTGTTTCCTAAATGATTTGAGTTGACAGACATGAAAATATCTTACATAGCATAGATAAAATTCCTCAAGGAGATCATGAAAAGCAATTGTTGATAAACTACAATTCAGTTCTTATTGCGTACAAATACAGGGACCGGATATATAGTATAAAAACTATAGTTCAAGAAACGCAAACCAAGTTGTTAGCTGGTTTCTGGAAAGTACGAATGCTATCTAACCGAGTTATTGAAGGGCGAAGCGGGGGCCGGAGCGTCTACAAGGGGGTGCGAGCGAAGGAAGCAGGCGCGTCAGTGAATGTAATGAAAACGAGTTGGTTTTGGCAATGATACGAGTTTGAGTAGAATTTGTCATGGTATCGTGGTAGTAGCGCTCCACTTGTAAACATAAATTACAGCTTCTGTAAACTATGCAGAAATACACCGGTGGTGGAAATTAGTATCACCGGTCATCTTTCATATGCACTCACTTAGGTAAATGTTTCGCAGAAGGGGTCTAGAAGTAGGAAAAAAAATTTACAGGAGAAATGGAAGATGCAAGTACTAAGACCTAACACAATCTAACCAAATCTAACCTAATGAAATTAACTAACTTAAACTAACCTAATATTAATAGAAGTAAGCGAATTTCTATCGCTTTTTAAAATTGTGCTGGATCCATATACCAACATAATTTAACGTAACTTAACCGTAACTAACCTGAACCAACCTACACTAACCTAATGTTAGTAGAAACTACCGAAATTGTAACATTTCTTAGAAAAATTAGCTGGACCCTTTCTGCTAAACATTGTCTCTCACCTATTTTATCCGTCGTTAAAATATTTATAATGATTTTACACTACTAACCCTACAGCTGGAAACATAAAATACAGGTGTATTATTTTGTATTTAATTATGTTGCTTGCAAAAAATTTGTTATTTATAAATATGTCTTTTCATGCAAAGTATTAAATTTTACTTGTGGTACTCTTCTAAAATGTGGTGCGCCAAAAGTTTACCAGCACCCTTCTGACTTTTATGCTTCTTCTTTTTTTCTTTTCTTTTCTCTCTCTCTCTCTCTCTCTTTTAGAGGTATCAAATTTAACAATAAATGTCAGTAGGATGTGCAGAGTGGTTAGCATAATAATTCTTCAACTTGGTACTTTTATTAAATAGAACTACAGTTGATAAGCGTCATTCGATCAGACAGGAAAACTCTTCACGTGTATGGCACAAAAGGGTAGGACTTCCTACAAGATATGTCATAACATTTTTCCGAAGATAAATCCTAAGATATTTCCTAGGATTGATCTCGTAGTGTATAGCGCGCCTTAGAGATGATTTAGAGCACAAAAAGAGAAGATTTTTTTTTTAAATAATTAGACGGTGTATTTTCAAACTGCACAAGATGAATTTATTTTTTGGAAGATGTGCATGTGTTGTTTTTGTACTGGTGTTTGTTTCAGTGTCTGTTGTTTTAGGTTGCTCAAATCCCTACTCGAATTACTCTAATTTGTTCAATTGATTCTTTTTTTACTGAAATCACTTCTAATCAGTACAGTAGATCAAAACAGTCGTGTATTTCATAAAGTAGAATTTTTCCCGTTGTAAAATGTAGGTATTGTTTAACAAATCAGCGATGCAAATTTACTATAAGAGTGCCCAATATTCTTAGTTCGACTTTTACTCTTTGAAGTCCAATTGCGTTCCTTTGATATTTATATTACAGATCTGCCTTTTGCATGCACAAAGTTGTTGCTAATGTATTTGTAGTCATTTGTTACTTTAATAACGACTCTTATTTTTATCCTTAATTCTATAGTCGGGCAACTGCATAATAATCTCACTACTGTACTTACAAGTAGTGATGGGTAAATTCCCGGGAAGATATTTTTCGGGAACAGTCCCTGGGAATATTCCCAAAATGGGAATTTATCCGGAAATTTATATACAATCAGAAAGAAAATTGCATTGTATTACTATATTATGATTTCAAAGTTGAATTAGTTTTTATATCACAGCATATTATTACTGTTGTCCACAAGGGTTCTTTAAAATGTATATTCTGAACGGTACTATGTTACTTTATAAACTCTTTATTATATTTAAAGAGTACGCATAAATGTATATTTATTTACAGTATGATCTATCAATTAAATATGTGTGAAAGAATTATATAGTAACAGTTTAATTTTATATGTATGTGGATTTGCTCAACTTGACTCTATTACTGATATTATAAAAACATTAGATTTATAAATGTTATAAACCAATTAGATTGGGTAAATGCTAGAAGATACATGTCTCACCAATTTATCAACATTTGCGCACACATATTTATGTTCACAAAATTTGCAAGATACTTATCTTTTTATTTTAGCACGTAACATTGCCATACACGATCTTTCCTTCTACCTATTTCTCGAAATTCCATACATTAATTCACATGTGAAAGAAGTCCGAATATCTCTTCAGAATTTCGAGTCAGAGAGAGGAGACAGATCGACATCTATTACTGATGGTGGTTCAGGGTTTATTAATAGTACTTCATCTCTATTTCTACATAATTCTAAATTACTTTACAAAATGGTTTCTTTTCATCATTTGTAAATTTGTACTTTGCTAATTTTGGCTGTTCTTTAGCATTGGGGCCAGCTTTTGCACCTACTTTTTTGCGATATTCTATTCCGATGCGGTTGTTTGATGGTTTCATACATTAAATTACATTAGCAACATTAAATTCAGACAGCATTGCAGAGCGAGCTTTAGCGAATGAAGGCGGGTTAGAGCCCTGCATAGCACGTCTTTTTCTATCTTCGTTACCAACAATTCACTTTCTTTTTACACATAAATCACTTCCACTTACTTCCCGTTTTGTATAAATCCCCTACTACCCTAAAAAGAATGTGTTCGATACTTTCTTGGCTACTTGAGCATCACTATCAACTCATTTCTTCCGTAAATCATCCTACTTTTTGCTAGTTTTGGCCTCTCAATACTAAACAATTTTTAGTGCGAATGGAAATGGAACTTAAAATATATTGTTAGTTATATAAAGCAACGTCAAATAATTTTAAATTTTTTAACCTCCAAATTCTTTAAAACCTAGAAGTAAATCAAAATATATTAAAATAAAGTAATTTCTCATATGGTTCTTATAATTTGGAAGATAAAGTAAAGAAATGGAAATGAATTCCTTCACGGGGCCAGGGAAAAAAACCGGGAATATTCCCAGTTTTTAAATTCCTTCCCACCGGGAATATTCCCACTGCCCATCACTATACTTGTAACAGATAGCGACTTCAATGGTAGTGTGTCTGCTCTTAACCCTCTGTACTGTTTGCTTGCTGAGGGTTACTTCCTTCTTGTTATAAGTCCCGGTGGAATTACCGAAGTATGTATTTGGAGGTATCCGTTCAAATTAATAACACAGGGGTAGCACATATGCATTTGCGTTCCAGCTTAAGTTTAATAATACCGAGGGGTAAAGTGGATCTGGAAAGGTAGGGGTCTCTTGACGTCACGGCGTTCCCCGTGCGTATCTTTCCACATTGTAATATTTTTTAGAAAGTGTGGGACTCCACATTATTTTCTGAAAGTGGCGGGACGACGTATCTCCGCGTTCCCCCACATTTTTATCCCGAGTAACACCGCATTTGGATAATATTTGCATAGAAAATTGAACGCTAAATGTTAAGAGCCTGCCTTACTAAAAATAATACAAAATTTTCCATTTTTCTTTTGCTTTTTTATTCATAAGTGAAAGGTGATGCAACTTATATAAAATGCATCTTATTCATAGATAATGTTATTCTATAATATATAACTATTGTTATATGTTATTCTATAATATTCTATAACCATAATCATAGATAATGTTATTCTACAACAGAAAATATGAACCTGAAGAATCTTCAGTGTTGCCATCCATAGAAATTTCAGTGTTCCTAAAATAACAATTTCCCCGAAATCTAAGTTAAGGCAGGGACTAGAAGAACGAACTCAAATGCATTTGATTATGTATCATGTAGTTTTGGTTTGCTGTGAACTACTTTTCAAATAATATTATTATTTAATTTTAATAACTGTATGTTAAAACTATTTTGTTTATTACAAACCAAATACAACTATGATTTAAAAAGTTATTAACTATTATTTTTGCTGTTTTTAACTTAAATTATCAAATATGTTCAAAAGTATATTATGGAGGCGCGGTGGCTCAGTGGTAGAGCCTCCGGTGCTTGGGGTCTGTGGTTTGATCCTAGCTTGCGCCATGTGTGGACTTTGTGGTGGACAAACACCGTGCTCGTGGGTTTTCTCGGGTTCTCCCGTCTCCCACTTTCTTCATTACACCATTTCACTCATATCTTATCATCACCGTCTCCTTTAGCCTAAGCGGTATAATCGTGGGACGCAAAACAAAGATTTCATTTCATTTTCAAAGATATATTACGATATTTTCAAATTGTTAGGTCATTATATTCTAATTCAATCACTACTGCGGAAACTACAATAAATCTTTTTGTCAATTGTGACTAGCTAGAATAATTGATATATATTCTAGCGACGATTGACTGTTTCCTGGTAGGTACTAGAACTAAATCTGTGGAACAAAACTTATTTTATAATATAAATGTATTTTTCTTAGAAAACATTTACATATGTGACGGTAATTAAAATAATATTTTTTTTTTCTTTGCAGGGTGATTGGTTTTTCTAGAATTCTCGCACACATTTCTTTTATTTGCAATTGAGCGAACTTTTAGTCGGATTTCAATTAAAGTGTTTGTCCAGGTCTATCACGTTTCTGCAGTGATAGAAGTTTAGCTCTAAGAGGGGGGGAAAAAAGCGTGAACGATTGCTAAATCAATGAGAAATAGAGTATTGTTCTTTGGTTTGAATATTCTAATTAATGAGTTGTGTGTTCCCATAAAGAACGTTTTCTGTTTCTGTTGATCACCTTTTCTTTAGTAGAAATAAAATAAAAAGTGTCGTGTGACTGCTAACTTGTATCTACAACATGTTTTCTGAAGTTAATAAGTTCCTTTCAGACACTTTCCACCTAAAAAAGGCTATAATTCTTTGTGAGAGGTTACCCATTTCATTTAATATTTCGAAAATCAATGTGAAATCTGAAGCGCTGAACCAAAACGAAGAGAAAATTATTTTAACTGAAAAGGCACGAGTGACTTTAGCTCAAGAAGAAAGTAATTGGCGTCATTTATCTAAAAATAGGCAAGGTAATAAAGCAGATACGTTTCTATTGCAATCTGTTTCATCAAATCAAACTTTTCACTCAACACAAAATGGATTGGAAACTGAAGGTAGTGACAATTATATGAACAGTTTTAGTGGTACACAGGAGCTAGAGCAACGAATGTTGTTGAATAGTGAGCAAGATATGTTGGACAACAAGTACTGGAGAAGAATGTATGCAAACAATTCTTTGTGTAGACAAGAGCCTGAAATCGGCCGAGATAGGTCGTCGGGAGTCGCAGCTCATTTGAATTCAAGTTCCAAAGATGATACTTCAGCTAACTTGAAGGACCCTGGTTTAAAAAGGTAATTGTGGTCGTATCAAATAACTTAATTTGTTTTTCTATATTGTGACCTGTCCTTTAACAATATTTCTTGTGCTTTTGATTAGTGAAATCGTTTTCAGCTCAGTTGTGAGAAGAGCAATGAGATTAATTCTTCAAGGAATAGCCAAATGAAATGGATACATGCTAAAATTGCAGTTTTGAAACAAGATTCAATTGAATCTTTTCTTCAACTTGATTACAAAAAATTTCTCTTGTTTGATGGAGTGAAGGAAACAGTGACTCTAATTAGCTGTTATGTTTACGAGAAGTGCTTTGTTGGGTACATGTTTTTCGTTTCTGTAAAAGGACCGTCCAAATAGGACAGGGTGAAATCCATTACCCCTATCAAGATTGTTGCTTTTATTTGCGATTCCTATGGCTTCCTTTATTATTCTGTCTCAAATATTGACTATAATAGTAGGAAATTAACTAGCAGCTTTAAGCTATATACTGCTAGTCCTGAATTTTTGGTTTTCTGAAGTCCCATAGAGTTGTTGATACTCTGTTCATTGGTGCTGTATACTGCATCCACTTTGCAGTGTGTGTGATTTGCGACACTTTTAATTTATAATATATACTCCAGAGGTACGCAGGTGCAGGTTGTCCTTCACTGGTCTGAGTAACGATGTGGTGCTCTTTTTTATTAATCTTGCAACATATCTGGGAAATATTCTTCTCAGTTTCCTAGAAATATGGCCAATGAAAATATAATTTTCAGTAACGGCCCTTTTAATGGCCATACTGATATCTGTAATACTGTTTTCATACCTCTTACAACATCAAAGAAGGACGAATTAATTCCTCTTGCTTACTTTCCTAGCGACTTACTGCTCTATAGGCGAAGATTTTTATAACTGTAAGACGTATTGACTTAGGATGATAGCGCTTGCATTGATATAGAGGCTCGCGTGTGTCTGCTTCCTATATACGCTGTGTTTTGACCTAGTGATGGATAAATTGCAGGGGAGATATTTGTCGGGAATAATCCCTGTTAAAATTCCCGGGAAGATTCCCATAAATGGGAATATTCTGGGAATTTATGTACAAGCACAAAGAAAAATGAATTCTATTACTACATTATGATATCAAAGGTAAATTCGTTTCTTGTCACTGTATATTATTACTGTTATGTCTAGAGGATTCTTTAAAATTTATATTCTGAACGCTATTATTTTATTAATGTTTTATTCAATTTAGAGAGTACGCATAAATATATTTACTTACAGTATGTTCTATATAAGGAAATATGTGGAAAAAATGGTATAGTATGTCCGCATACTTTTACACCACTAATTATTTTAAATTTATATGTAATTGGATTTTCTAAACTTGTTACTGCTACTGATATTATAAACTATCAAATTTTTAAATGTTATGAACAAATTAGGCTGGGTAACTGTCAGAAGACACATTCTCACGATGACGTAGAACACACATTTGCGCGTACATATTTATGTTCTTAATATTTGCAAGATACTGACTTAGTTTTATAATTGTGCATGTATCAGGGAGACAGACCGACGTCTGTTACTAACGGTGGTTCGAAGTGTATTGATAGTACTTCATCTCTGTTTGCACATAATTTCTACATTACTTTACAAACTGGTTCCTTTTGATCATTTGGAAATTAGTACTTTGCTAATTTTTAGTGCAAATAAAAATGGATCTTAAAATATCATATGTGTTATATAAAGTACTGTCTACGATTTTTTTTAATGTCCAAATTATATAAAACCTAGAAGTAAATCATAATATATAAAAGTAAAGTAATTAGTCACATGGTTCTTATAATTTGGAAGATAAAGTTAAGAAATGGAAATAAATTCCTTCCCGGGAATATTTGTGCCAGGGAGAAAACCCGAGAATATTCCCAGTTTTTATTTTTCTTCTTATCGGGAATATTTCCACTGCGCATCGCTATCCTGATCTAAGTGAGCCCAAGAGGGGTATTGTGTGTTAATTGTAGAGCGCTTACTTTTGGTGCGTAGAGTCTCTGATTCGATCCCCGGCCAAGTAAGTTTGTCGTATAGAGCATGTACTCCCGTATTCGTACGCAAATAACAAGTGTATTGTTTGGATACACTATGTGACTTTAGTTTCCCTTCATGTCTTAGTTCCCACCGTCTGAGATGAATAAATGTAGATAATACTTGATCTAGTCTCGTGTTATTCTGATCCTACTTGCAATCAATCATTTTCCTACATTTTCCAGTGCAATTTAACTTTAGTAGAAGCTCTTTGGCCCTTGCTGAGATTTGCTTGCAAGGTTGCAGTTACTCTGTTATCTGTTCTTTCTCATTTTACTATTGTAATGCTTAAATATAAAAGAATCAGTTTGTTTCGAGTAAAATAAAAAAGGATTAATTATCTGTTATGAGCTGATGCCTTCAATTATTGAAATGATCTCCGTAATATTTGGGTTAATTTAAATATCCTCAGTAATTATCTATAGGTGAGAGGCTTTAGGAAACTCTGAAGTATCTAAAAATATTTGCTGAATAGATCACTGCCAAGCCGACTCTCAGCAGCCTGATTAGAAAGGATTCTGATTAATGAGATACTAGAAGTTCGGGTTCTTTGTAATTTTCAGCAGCAACTTAGCTGTCAAGTTTTTGGTCTATAAATAAAACAATCTGTGTAATTAGTGGACAGATTTCGTTGACAAGCATAGATTTTAACATACAATTAACTGTATTTATATGTTTTCTCGTTTTTCACAAATCTTGTCGAATGTGCTTTCTCTCGAAATTACTTTTTGGTGGAATACAATAGATTTTTTCTTTTTTTGCTTTTTACATTGATCTTAAGTGTAACATTTACAACGTGTTTATCGTCCAGTGATGCTGTCAGTTTTTTCTATTATCATTATTGTCGTTCATGCACTGTTGGTCACATACTGAAACACAGCTAAATTTTAGTTGTTTCGCATTAAATGGTGTTCTGTCATATCTTTCTTACTGCTTTCCTTACACTAGGTATAATATTGTCATATCCTTAAGCACAACGATTTCGTTTTGATTTAACAAATTCTACCTGTAAGTTTAATAAATTTGGGAAGTTGAAGCTTACTGGATAAAACAAAGTTGATAATATAAATTGTTTGAAGGATCACGATTGTTTTTTTTTTTCGTTTCTGAGCATCAAAACTTTATCAAAACTTAGTCGACTTCTGCGAAAGTATATTTTGTTTCAATCAAATGAACTGTAATAAGTATACGGCTTATTCCTAGTGTGTATAAGCGAGTCTTGGAAGCTAAAGAGTTAACTTTCGCAGTCGTTAATCACCGAGTTTTGCAAAAATGAAAAAAAAAAAAAAAAAAAACTATTTCAAGCACAATGTGTAAATCAGAATTTACATACGGTTATATATTGTCAATATGCCAACTGAAGCGTTGGTAAATCGAAAAAGTTAGAATAGCAAATGACACTTTATAAGCTTACGAAAGAAAACATTGTATTATAAAATTATGATAGTAATCTCGATATTGTAAGTCTGCACACGATATTCAGTTGGACGAATTACTCTTAGCTGCAGTTCTTCCCTTGTAATATACGTCATTTTTGTGCTCTTAATCTAAATATGAACACATTCAACACTACTTATTCTTATGTTTTTTTTTTTTTACTTAAATTGTAGTAGTTCGTGGTACTTATAAAATTAACCTGCACATCTATAAATTAAGTTGAAGTATAAATTTGTTTCTCATATATGTGACTCAGTGCTGATTATGACTTGTCAAACCTTCCAGATGCACTGCATTATGCTTAATCGTAAAGTGTTATTGATCAGCACGACTGATCGCTGTTATCCAATTTATCTGATTTCCTAATGTCCACCCACTTCTGAATACATGCGTCTTTTCGGTATGAGTACTCTGCGTTCATGTTTATTTATCTTCACAAAACAAAGTTCAGAATACCAGATTTAATTTATTAATATATTATTAAATTGTTATTGTGGTGGAAAATGTAATCTTATGTATTCAGTTTCTATCCCTGTTGGTGTTTTAATTTTATTTTCAGTTAAACATTCCTCGTGTATGGACCGAGGAGAAGGAAGACGGTAAGTATGACGTAATGATAGATGGAAGTAGTAGTAAGAAATTAGTCGAATTAACCCATCCCACGATATTTGCCATCAGCTGACACCGAACTAGGAACGGATTGTGTTTCAAGTATATTGTTAGAAGTGACAATATGCACATGTTTGCTCTCTGGGATATTACAGTAATATTTTTACTTGATAGCACGAGACGATGTTGTAGGATTGTGCTCATTTCATTCTGTACTATCTAAGTATTTATGTTTTCCTAATCCTTCATTGTGAAACAACCATTTCTAGCTCCTTCTTAAGCAAACAAAGCAAAATGGATGAAAAGGCTCATTTGTTTTTACATTTCTCATTCGAAATCTTATATTTTCTTCTAATTTGGCGTCCTTAGTTGAAAGATTTGCTTTTATTTTCTTAAAATAAAGCTGCTAAATATCAAAAGTAAGTGCATGGCAAGCAAAGTATTTGATGTAAAGTACTAAGACCTTCACATACATTACGTTGTCTACTGCGAATGTGGATATCATTGGTTTGAACGAGAGTTTTGTGCATAACTAAATACTCAAGCGCGCTGTCTTAAAAAGCAATTTTCTGCTTAAAATAATAAAAAAAACCTAAAATTTTACTACTCACACTAGTTTTAAACCGTTCTTGAAATGTTTATTCGTGGTTAAAATTTAAAAAGAGTAAAACAAGGCAATTTATTCAAAATTATTTCATATTAGAATTTTTTTAAAATTGTCTTTTTCGTGATCCCTAATATTGACCTTATTTTATTTTTTTTTGAGGACACAGCATAATTTTATACGCTGTAACAACAAAAGTGAGCAGAGGGTTTTAAGATTAAGTTTAAATATCTAAGTTCTAGTAGTTCATTATTTTATTCCTTAGTATTTCATTCGATCTAAGGTGTATTATACATGGTATCACGAGACAAAATACAGGCTTCTGTCTTACGTAATATTGACGTTTATTGTCAATTTGGTTTCAACTAACAAATTTGCAGGGTTTAAGAAGGAAGCCGGGCACGCCAATATTATTTTAAATTGAGATGTCTATTTGTGTATAAAGACATAATATCTTAGATGATGATTTTATAACTAAACGTTCCATAATAAACTTCAAAGCTTTAAGCGAAAACAATTTTGTGTTCAAATACAACTGAAAACATAAATAGGGCAACCCCAAAGCATAGAAAGCAACAGCAATTTTCACTTATGGTTAGTACCTTGAACATGGTTGTGGTTGTCTAATGGCCTAGAAGATAGTAATTTTAAAAGCATAATTTAGAAAATAAAGCATAATTTAAAATATATAGCGCAGTTCTTGGAAAATCATGTTTAACTGCAAGTTTGACATACTGTATTAATATTTTTTAAAACCAATATTTACAATACAAAATCATTGAGAACATAACAATGCAACAATGAAAAGCTGATTTTTATTTCTGTAAACTTTTCGGTACAATTCTTTGATGTGGAGAAAAGAAAAAAGAAAAGAAGAAGAAAACTTTTCGCCAACAGAATTGTACAGAACACTACACTATATTGTTATGTGTACCTCTTGAACTTGAGCACTTTCTGTACTTTTTGTGGCATCCTTTGCTTTTTCTTTCCGTACATGCATCTCTAAGGCGCAAACACAAGTGATCGAAAAAACTGACTCGAGTAAAGCATATTTGTTTACACTGCATTAACTAGATAGTTCATTGAAAATGAAAGAAACTGGTTCCATAAAACATTAATAAATTGATCAATATATTTAGAATATTTAATGTATAGTAAATATTATATATTATGCACGATTATTGTAAAACAATGATTAAAATTAACAATAAGGCATAATTTAGGAAAAAAGTAAAGCATAATTTGTGTTGCCTTGCTGATAAAGAATAGCAAGGTATGACAATTTCAAGTGTAACATCACGAAACTCATGAAAACAACGGTGATTCAGAAATTAACTACAATAATAACGAAAGTTAGGAAAAGACGAGAGAAAGAGAAGAGAGATAGGGAGAGAGCATAAGTTTGGCAGGGGATTGAAGCACCAAACACCGTTCAATGAGTAATGTACAAAATCGGTGAACAAAAGAGAAGCTTGATTAGAGCAGCTTTAGAATCCATACATAGAAAACATGCAAGAATATTAGAATCCAAACTACCTTCACCTTCTGGTTCATAAACCGGATAGACGTAAAAGATTGCAGAAATAAGTGAAAATATAATAATAATAATAAAATATGCATCATATATTATTTCAAATGCTCAGATTAAATATAACAGGCACATGTGTGTGGAATGAAATTTATACTACCGATACGTTGGATGACTAATCAAATTGTAATAATTTTTATAAGGTTCAGTTCAATCTTATAAAAATTATTAAAAATTGATTAGAGTACACCTTGATTTTAGTTAACCAATGTAAAGTGAGTGAAGTCTCGACATGCTAAAATAGCCACCATACATTGTCTTCGAAAGCAGAGTATTAGATGTGTTCTTGATTAATCGCCTGGCACGTTGTTTACATGCGAATGCATGAAGCATTTATATTGTTCACTGTAAGACAATTTTGGTGATGGTGCTGTGTACCCAGCAAAATGCTCGATGCAGGAAATTTTAGGTGTTTCCTAAGACCACGGAATAAACGATAACAGTCGTTCTTAAAGAAGTCTTGCTTATTGGAAATTGATATCTAGTTGGTCATTTTATTGTTATATGTGGTGTCCACAGTCCTATGAAACAAGTTTACGTATTATCTCTATAAATTTCCTCGTATAGCTATCACTAGGGATATTGCTTTCTATGCGTAGAGGAATTTGAAGCTTAAAATATACAAAAGTATAATCATGCCTGTTGTTCTGTTTGGCTGCGAAACATGGTCACTTACTCTGAGGGAAGAACATAGACTGAAAGTATTTGAGAACAAGATACTGAGACGAATATTCGCACCCAAGAGGAACGGGAATGGGGAATGGCGGAAACTTCATAACAAGGAACTACATAATTTATATCGTTTTCCCAACATTTTTAGAGTCGTCAAGTGTAGGAGGCTTAGGTGGGCGGGTCATGTAGCTAGAATGGAAGAAAGTAGAAACGCTTTCGAAGTCTTGACTGGAAGACCAATCGGAAAACGACCATTAGGAAGACCTAGGCGCAGATGGGAGGACAATATTAAGATGGACCTCGCAGAGATTGGAATACAAAGTAAAAACTGGATGCAGTTAGCTAAGGATAGAAGTCAGTGGAGAGCTTTTGTGAACGCGGCATTGAACCTTCGGGTTCCATAGGCCATAGAGTTAGTTAGTTATGCGTAGAGGCGGCGATAATTTGTTGTAGTGAGTAGCACATTCCATTATGTAATTTTAATATATTTATAAAATTATAACACCATTACATTTACCGTCCAATTGCTATGTCTGACAGAGCAAGGTGACGAATTGCGAACACCTAATCCGTATTAGGCTAGCACTGTAGAAATTTTGAATCTCGTCACAAAATAACTCAGCAATATACAAGGCAAGGGATGGCCTTTGCGCGCCGTATTATCTGTGGAAGTTCTTAAGAAAAGCTAGAGCAAAATTATTATTTACGCCAGTTTAGCACTGAGGACAAGTTTCAACCTATTACCATGTCCCACATACAGCTAATATATTTGGTGACGCTGTATTGACCATCATTGCTAGCTTGACAAGGTATTTTCCATTTTGTGGTTTGGTCATATTTTGTGACCCCTGCTCATTGTTCCCCATGTACAGTTCTCTTCTGTCCATCACTTTCCCGTATGCGTCACTCTAGTTCCAGAGAACTCTACACGTAATTTTGTGATATTAAAAATCGGCTCTCACCAGACCTCTCATGTGGCTTCTTGGAACTCACTCCAGTTGTTATATTGTCATGGTTTACGTCGGTAAAGCATAGTAAACCTTACTGTCATGTTTCATGTTTGCTTATTGGCACTGATCTGCGTGAGTTCTTTGTAACCTCCGTTTTCTGGAACTACTCCAGGTATCAAGTGTAGGGTGCTGCTGGAATCATATATATACCATGACAATGAGTTTGTAATATTCCATACAACACAGCTTGCTATATAAAAGCTAATTGCTTGGGTGTATTTCGGACGTTATTTTTAGTGTTGCAGTTTCCAAAGGGATAATTATAATGTAATATTTCTCTTGTCAGGATTTGTAGAGCCAATGTACGCGAGATCCCTGGATTTTATCGCTTCCTCTCTTATAAAACACAACAAAGTTTAAGAAAAAGAGAGCCCGGAGAAGCGGTAATGTTTCTTGTTTGTATCCTTAATCAACTACACTGTGGCTTTGGAGATATTCATTTTAGAGAGACTCCACCCAATGCAGCTGAATAGAATGCTCTCGGCCGAATGCAGCCAAGAAGAGAGGAGTGCTCCGCGACCCAGTGCAGCAGACCCTGAATCGATTACAGAAAACCGTTTATCGCTACACTGAATCGATTATAGAAAAGCGTTTATCGCTATTGCCACTTTTCTATGTCGAAGAATGTTGAAACCGGAAATGGTTAAACAACACTTTCGGTTTGAATAGAGGGTTTATGGTGAAGGAACGTATTCCTAGTGAGCTGAATTATTTGCAAAAACTCCATTTCGACACATCTAATAGTTTTTGTTCCACTAAAGTCATTATTGCAAACGGAAGTAATAGAAAATTTATATCATTTCTAGTTTAATATGGGTTTCGAATAGTTATAATATGCCGTCTTGAGGCGTTAAATCGTTTACAAAAAAATAGTATCTCGTTATCTGTTCCCGTGTTTGTTTTGCGGCAATAAATGAAACTGCAAGTGTTTAATTTGAACACTTTTAATTTTAATGGAGCTTTTCGCGAGGAGATAAATAAATATTTGGGAGGCTGATCGATAGACCACTTCTTGATATTTCTTATTGTTTTTGTTCTGATACGTGTCGATAATAGACAAAATTGTCCCAGGAGACTTTTGACATTTGTGCATAGCATAGTTTGGCCTATAAAGATAGTTGTTGATGGCTTATTTCCAAGCTTAACCAAAATCACTAGGATTTCGCAGACTACATTAGGAACCACTTACCGTGTGATACAAAGAACACAAAAATTCATGACTGCAAAATATACGAGTTTTCCAATTCAAGTTGTATACATCCTGTGCGTATTTTTTAACCTATGGGATCATCATGTCCTATCTAATTTGTCTAGGAAGTATAATGGTAATGTCTTCAAAGCACGAATTTATTATATTACCTCCTATCGTTAGTAGATTGCAATCATACTCTTTGTCAGATAATGTATTTTTTTCGTTCCATATAGAAAATTCCATTTCTTTGTTACGACAGTCTGCTTACTTGTACTTTCTTATATTCAAACTATTAATATACTAAAAGAGTAGAAATATTTTCGCCTGTTTTCACCTTACTCTGTACTTATTTTGAATGGTTGTGTTCATATATAGTTGTTTAGTTCATTTTAACCAATTAAGTGATATTCAACAAAAGAATGTGTTATTTTCTGTTGGTTTACATAGTTATTATATAGAATATTATAATGTTAATAATACTCAAAGCTCTGTTTATTTTTCAGTTGTCATTTATATTCTAGCCATAAAATATCTGGAAATGAAACCGAATTACTACATGTGGGAGCATCAGAATTCCATCGTAAGGCATCTCGTAAAGCTATGGAGGATAGTAAATGCGCAGTAGATCCTCTCCAGCAATTGAAAGTAACGGAAGTGACAAAAAGAGAAGCAAATTTATTTTTTATGGATCCATGTGAAAAGATTACTAAGTCAGATTCTGGAAAGAATAGGTCAGATGAATCCAACAGCGATAAAAATATTCATTTTAGGAGTCGCCCTTTCAAATGCATTCATTGCGGGAAGTGTTTCCCACGGAAAATCCATCTCGCTCAACATATTAAAGCTATACATCTAGGTAGAAGAAGTTGGAAATGTGAATATTGTCAGAAACGATTCCCTTTTAGGAGGACTGACCACCTCAATACCCATAAAGATATACGTCCATACATTTGTAATAATTGCGGTAAGTCTTTCGCTAACAAAAGCAATCTAGAGAAACACTTGGTTGTGCACACTGGAGAGAAAAGATTCCATTGTGAAACATGTGGAGCAAAATTTACGGAAGGAGGAAGTTTACGTAGGCACAAAATATTACATTCGGGTATAAAGCCATTTCAATGCAACTTTTGTGGTTCACGTTTTTCGTCAAAAGGCAATTGTGACAATCACGTGAAGAACCATGTGTCTCATGAAACATATGCTTGTGATGAATGTGGTAAATCAATGAAAACAAAATCTGGACTTAGGTCTCATATAGAATCACACCTAAACAAGGAAAAATTAAACTGTGAAAAGTGTGGTATTTCTTTAAGTTCAAAAATGTCTTTACGCAGTCACTTGAAACTTCATTTAAAAGGGACAAATTACATGTGCAGTGAATGTGGTAAAACATTTCAGTGCAAAGCCTATCTCAACAAACATCTAAAAGCTCATAGTGGCATACGCCCTTATGAATGTAGATTTTGTTTGAAGCGATTCACTCAGACAGGTGCGCGCAATACTCATGAGATAATCCATTTAGGAAAGAAAAGATTTTCTTGTACTCTCTGTGGCATGAGGTTCCGCCAAAAGCATAACGTAGAACTCCATATGAGAATCCATACGAATGAGAAGCCATTTGAGTGTAGTGTATGTGGTAAGAAGTTTGCCAGAAAATTCATTCTTTCCGAACATATAAAATCTCATACAAAGCAATTCGAGTTCAGATGCGAAGAGTGCGGAAAACACTTTCTGTCAAAAAGTAATCTTAAGATTCATTTGACGGTTCATATTGGAGAAAAACCTTTCAAATGTAATGAATGCGGAAAATGTTTTAGGTTAAAATACAGCCTTCGAGATCACAAGTTAATTCATTCCCAGGAACGACCGTTCTCTTGCGATAAATGTGAAAAAAGTTATGTTTTGAAGGCACGACTTAATTTCCATATGAAGTCGCACAATTAAGTCGTTCCACCTGTAGTGAACTATCCATTTCGATATGCTATGGTGACTTTTTCATTGAGGGTGCTTAATTGAATCTTTTGTGGTAGAGTTATTTTTATTAGTTACATTAATTGTATTTGATTATTAAGCTTTTGAAATTAAAAGAAGAAAAAAGGAAAAAGTGAATCAATGTTTATTAAGATCCGTGATAGATGCAGGATAGCCTTGGGTTTGTTGGAGAGTGCATAAGAAATGAAAGTTCTATTTTTTTTTATTACTGGATAAGGGATAATATCTAATTGATTGCTCCAAATTATTTTGATAAATCCTAGTTTATTGTTTAAACATGCTTAAATCAGGGTCGGAAATAATATAATAGTTGCAGCCTTCATGATGTTCTTTGTTTATTTTATTTCAAGTTGGACTATCACTTTTTATCTTAAAAATTAAGAATTAAGTATAAACAATTACGAGTTACGTTAGTAAGTACTGTAGACACGAGTTACTTATAGTTTAATATTTTCTTTTGGTATAAATGAATGTAGTACAGTTATGATAAAAAAAATATCCTGACCTCCAGAGAATAAACGCTAGATCGTGAACAATTTCCTTAGGTTTGAGTGTTTTCTCCTGTATTTTTGTAACAGACGTGTTTAGAAATCGAATCATATGACCGTCTACATGTCGTAATTTGGTTTCCTGTATGGTGTATGTTCAAAATAAACCTACAATACAGAAAAGGACGTTAATCTTAAGACGCATGCTGATGCCTAATTTATCTTTTAAACTTATAACAATTAAAACAAGGCAGAGAGAGAAAAGCAGAAGTAATATCGTCCTAGACAAGAACTGCGATGACTGACCGTCTGTTCTGGGCATTTTGTTACTTGCTGTCAGTTCCATTTTCCCTACGTGCCCTTGTCTTGTAACCTATGTGAAATCGAAGCCAATGAGGGCTTAAAAAAAATCAAAATCATTATGGTGCATCCATTAATACTTTAGAACACTTCCATGTTTCCTGGAAGCGCTTGATTTGTTCTGTCCTCTTCTTAATAGAAAATAAGGAGGAAAGCCGGGCTTTGTTTCCAAAAGGGTTAAAGATCTCAGAATATAAAATATCACATTTACTTGCTATGTCAGAATTGAGGTTCAGGGCACGTAAGGTTGCTATATATTAGAATATAATAGAAAATAAAATTTGAAGTATCAAATGGGTTAATACATTTTGCTGTGCATATGGTAAAATAATATTTGAAGTTCCAAATGATTTAATATATTTTGTTGCGCTTATGGCGGGTATCTTCTTTTCCTTTAACTTCTTTCAGCGTGATCTTTACACAGTAATTCAGAAAAGTAGCGATAGAGATTTATAATACATTTTCTGTTACGTATTCATATATGTATTATCCAGTAATACCGTATAATTGTTGAGAAATCGTGCTACAAGTAAGTGTGTGCTTAACAATGAAGACTGTTATAAAGAAATAAATTGTAAATTTATAAATACGTAGTGATTTGTTTCACTTTCTCTATTTCTAAATTAGGATTTAAGAAACGATTTTAATTGAAAGTTCGTAGCAGCACTTTCTTTTGGCAGGACTTTTTTTTTTTTTTTTTTTTTGGAAAAGAAAGAATAATATTTATGTTTGATCATATTCAAATATATCTTCCACATTTTGAATTATTATCTAATAGCTTTTCGATAATGATATAATGGTGGTGTGATATTAATGTTCTAAATGTACATGCTTCAACTGAAGATAAGTGTAACGATGTAAAATATAGTTTTTACGAAGAAGTGGAACGAACTCCCGCCATACCATATAAAAATTCTATTAGGGGATTTCAATGCGAAGGTAGGACGAGAGGATATTTTCAAACCGATTACAGGTAACGAAAGTCTGCATAAGAAAAGTAATGACAACGGTGTAAGACTCGTGAACTTTGCAACATCCAAAATCCTAATCGTGAAGAGTACAAAATTCCCACATCGCGACGCTCATAAATACACTTGGACATCACCAGACGGAATAACACATAATCAAATTGATCACGTTTTAGTAGTTAGAAGAAGTCAATCTAGCATAATTGATGTCCGGTCGTTTAGAGGGGCTGATTGTGATACTGATCACTACCTGCTAGTAGCGATAATACGAGAGAGATTATCGTCCAATAAAGGTAATATTCAATGTCCGAAAACGGAGAGATTTAACTTAAAGAAAGTAGAAGAGAGCAAGGTAAGAGAGGAATATCAGATTGAAGTTTCGAATAGATTCTCGGTTTTAGAAGACTCGGAGTGCACTAGTGTTGAGGATGCTTGGATTGAAATTAGAGATAGCATTAAAAGTTCAGCAATAGAAAAATTGGGACACGCGAAAATACGTAGGAACAAACTATGGTTCGACCAGGAATGCCTTAATCTAGCAGAGAAGAGAAAACAGGCAAAATTACGCTGGCTACAAAATCCGAATGAAATAACTACACAAAATTTCGCTGATATCAGGCGGGAACTTCCGAAACTTTTAGAACAAAGAAACGCGAATTTTTGAAAGCCAAAATTAAGGAACTCGAAGATAATAGTTAAAGTAAAAATATTCGGGACATGTGTAAGGGGATCAGCAAATTTAGGAAAGGCTATCAACCTCGTGCTTATATATTAAAGAAAGCTGACGGAACAGTTCTCAATGATACGAATAGTCTCTTAAATAGATGGAAAGGTTTCTTTGACGATTTGCTGAACACGAAACCCGAAATTAATGTGCGTGGAGAAAAGGAGATACACACCACAGAACCGTGTATTCCAGAACCCAAACGAATAGATGTAGAAACAGCTAAAAAGAAATTAAAGAAACACAAATCTCCGGTTGTAGATAAAATTCCGGCTGAGTTAATTTTAGCTGGAGGCGAAAAATTGAGGAACAAGATACAGACTCATTCTCCTTATATGGAACAAGGAAGAATTGCCACAAGAGTGGAAGGAATCAATCATTGTTCCAATCCACAAGAAAGGCGACAAAACTGACTGTAATAATTATCGAGGCATTTCTCTTCTGTCAAGATCCTATAAAATACTTTCAAATATTCTATTAGCAAGATTGACCCCATACGCAGATGAAATTATTGGATATTATCAGTGCGGTCTCGATCAGCTATGGAGCAAATATTTACCATTCGCCAAATACTCGAAAAAAAGTGGGAATACAATACCCCGGTACATTAATTATTTATTGAATTTAGAAAGGCGTACGACTCGGTTAGGAGATGTAGTGTATTCTACTTTAATATCTCTTAAAAAAATGTTTTCTCATTCTGGTGTTCTATTGGTTAATTGTTCTGGTACTATTGTATAGAACATGACGTCATGTCTGGCTCCGTGATTTGAATTCCTTCTGCCGTTTGTCAGATTGACTTCAAATCGGGTGCGTATTTGTTGGACTTTTTTTTAGTGTAAAATTGTGCCTCGCAATTCAATGGACAACGAGGGACTGGATCGAAGACAGAAATGTTCAGTTATTTAGTTCTGTAGTTTGTTAATTTTTTATTATAGTTTTTTTCCCTCAAGTTTTTTTCTTTTTTTAAAAAATACGATATTTTGTGTTTGTGAAACTTCCTGCCATCGTTCGCTCCCGAGTTGACCATTGGGAGTTGTCCTTTTCATCTACAGGTAAAAGTAGTGTTAATTTAATGTATAATTATATTTACTTATTTTGCTAATTTGATATTAACCTACTGTTACTACCGTGTTATGTATATAGAGAGAAGTTAATTAAAATTTGAGGATACATACTATATATTTACATCTTGTTCTATATGAGTTTCACTTATATATATATTTGTTGTTTACTTGTTCTATATGATCTCGTTAATAAATTGTTCATTGGTATACCTTTTAATTGAGGATAATGTTTTGATTTTGAAAAGCCTCTGGTTTCTACTATATCTGTCTAAGGGGGTTATCCAATCTAATCACGTGCTTTTATGTATGTGTTGTATATGCTGCTGCTATGATGTTGTATATGCTGAAAAAGTATTGCTTATTATTAAATTATTTAACTAGTGGTACAGTTCCTTCCTTGACTTCCGGTGGGGCATGTATGATACGCTACATATAAATGGTTTGAAGTCAATCTCACCAATTCGAGGCTTTTTACATATTGAATTAGTTTTTTAATGGTCTTGCTGTTCGTATTATATATTAAACATGGCCAAAGGTGTAGATAAAGATAAGGTATCCTCAGATACTATATCCGGATTTGATGATGATGGTGGAAAAACGTCGCCTCTAAATATAGATAAAATTGATAGTTTATTGTTTGGAATTGAAAGATTAGGAGAAATGTTAGAAGACATAGCTGGAAAGGTGGGTCCGATGTCTTCTAGGGTACCTGTTAATAAGGATAATACGGGATCTGATAGTTCAGCTGGTGCTATTCCTAAACGTACTAGTAAAGTATTTGGTAATAGATGCCATAGTGGTTATACAAATGACATAGGTGATGACGCTTATGTCCGTACCGATTCTTCTCGTTTGGAGGATAATACTGCTTTGACGGTGTTAAATAGATTTGTGAAAAATCTTCCAATTTGTGATGGTAATGACCCTGACAAGTTGTTCAATTTTATATGTAAAATTGACGATTTTTTAAGTGGTAATGAATTTCCAATTCGTTGCGTGGTATACGCTTTACAAACAAAAACTAGAAATCCATTACTACAGTGTCTTAAGGATAGTGCTAAAACAACGAGAAACTGGGGAGATTTATGTAAATATGTGATGACTGAGTTGCTTTCTGACGTGGCTATACTGCAACTTACCACGAGATATTTTTATAAACCTCAGGTTGAAAGAGAACGGCTGTTGCAATATTCACGTAGACTTGATCAAGTATCACGTATATTGGATATTCAAATCTGTGATGAAACGTACATCTTAACGGTGGCTAGTGGTTGTAGACCGGATGTTAGATCGCATGTACTTTATAGTGAGCATCCTCAAACGCGTGATGAACTTATGAACTCTTTGAAGGCTTACTCACAGTTAGAACTCTTTACGAAGCAGCATCAAACAACTTTTGGTGGATCATCATTTGATATAAATCGTAAAAAAACGTGACATTAGATCGCGTAGTGTAGTTCATCCTCATGAACGAAACAGATCGGGTAATTTCCACAAAGGACAGGTGTCTAATTTTCAAAAGGTTTCTGATACTCAGCAGATTCGAACCTCGACTGTGGTGTACAAACTTTACCTCCCTTAGTTGGGAAAGGTGGGATATTTATTGAAGTCGATTTGTATGATAAAAAATACTTTGCATGTTTAGATAGTGCTTCAAGTGTTAATTTTATAAGTAACGAAGTGTTACAGTATTTACTACAACGGGATTCGAACCTAAAAAATACATGTTAAGAACTTTGTGGGACGTACTGCTACAAATTATCGTTTAGTGTTACACAAATATTGTTTGCTCCCGTTGAGAATTAATAAGCAAGAGTTAACTGTTTGTGCGTATATAAACGAACATTGTCCCAGTGGCCAACATATTACTTTAGGAATGCCTTTTATTGAGCAGACTGCCTTTATATTGGATGTTAAGGAACGAAGTATATTCTTTCCTGATCACAATTTCAACATTACATATGTTTCCAAACCTCCTTTTTGTGGACAATATTCTGGCCCTTTTCCTTTTGGTTGCAGGGAGACGGGTCCTTATTCTACATCATATTTGATGGGTTATCTTACAAGGAACCGCACAACCTGCGACAAACCAAATGTTCAAAACCAGCTGGGCAGTGAAGATAAGAGCCTTTTCCATGGTCAAGGTCATAACACCTGTTGCATTCCTGATACAACGAGCGAGTTCTCACTAAACCAGGTGCCACGTAATACAGCCCTGCCACGCGGTTAACAACCTGTTGGAGATAAGGAAGCAGTACTACAGCAAGGTAAAGTGTGTGTTACTAAATATAAACAAAACTTTGCTTTATCTGAAGAACTTGTTATTTTTTAAAACGCTTGTTTTGCTTTAAATCAATTTAATGAATATAATTCTTTTTTAAATTCTTGGTCTTCAACGCCACAAGCTACTAATAAAGATTTTTTTTCAAAATAAAAAAGTAATAGAATATAAAAATGAGTTACAAGTTAAATCACCTGTTGAATGTAATGTTGTACAGGGTGTTTCAGAAGTACCTTCGAACAGCAATGAGGCATTAGCGATTGACAATAGAGTTACGCATAATTTAAGTAACAAATCGTCTGTTAATCAACTAGATAATACAAATAGAAAATTAATTGTGGAAAACATTGATAATGAACTTATTAATGAAGATCGTACCTTACCTTTATTTGTACAGGATATTATAAATTATTATACTGATGTGATTACATCAAATATCGGCAGAATTAAAGATTTTAAGTACAAGTTTCGGGTTAAGGAGGATACTGTATTTCGTGAAAAACAATACCCTATGTCTAGTAAGCAAAAGCAAGAAATGCGTGTAATTTTAAAAGAACTTTTGGATAACGGGGTTATCGTGGAGAGTACAAGTGAGTATCGCGCCCCTTGCTTTATTGTCAAAAATAGTGCAGGTAGAGGACGGCTAGTTCTCAACTTTGGTAAATTGTCTAAGCTTGTGGAAGCCGATAATATAGTTACCCTAACATGGAAGAATCTATTGCTACACTGGCTAATGCTCGTATTATGTCCAGATTCGATTGCAAAAGGGGATTGTTTCAGATAGTATTGGATGAATCCTGTCGGAAATATACGGGCTTTTCTTTTGACAATAAAAGTTATCATTTTCGTGTACATCCTATGGGACTCTGTACTGGAACGGCGGCTTTAGCGCGTGCTATTGATACTGTATTAGGTGATTTGAAGGAACAAGGTGTCGAAGTATATGCTGATGATATTGTACTCTATTCTGATACAATTGAACAACATAAAACATTACTTAAGACGGTGCTTGAACGACTTCGATCACGAGGTCTTACAATTTCACCAGAAAAATGTTCCCTCTTTCAAACGGAGATAGATTATTTGGGATTTCGCGTAGGTGGAGGAACTATGCAAATGATTCCGGATCGACTTGAAGCTATACGAAATCTACCTGCTTCTCGTAATAGGAAGGGTGTCAAATCTCTCGTTGGATTTTTGTCTTTCTATAGTCGATTTACTAGTAATTTTGCTGAGATTATGCGCCCCATAACAGACTTAAAATCTCCTAAAATTCCCTTTGTTTGGGGTAAAGAACAATCTGAGGCATTAGCTCGTATTAAGGACGCTTTTGAAGAGCAGGTTATCTTGAAGATTCCGGATATGAGTAAAAGGTTTTTTATAGAAGCAGATTCTAGTTTGCGAGGGTTCGGGAGTGTGATCCTACAGAAGGATTCCAGCGGTTTCTATCAACCTGTTGCGTTCTATAGCAGAAAACTGAAACCTTCGGACTATAATCGTCCTATCTTTGCCTTGGAGTTGGCTAGCTTGTACAATACTATTACTCGTTTTCAGCACTATCTTGTTTCAAGATTTACAATATTAACTGATAACCATGCTTTAGCTTGCGTGTTGCCTAAACCTAAAAAATTTATACGATATAGTACTATGATTCATAGGTTGTTGGAATTTAAATTCGATATCTTGCATGTACCTAGCAACAAGATGATTAACGCATTTTTTTTGAGTCGAATATGTGATTCAAGTTTGTATGACCTTATAGATGAACCTATAGATGAGGAGGTATACCAACGTGAATTTTTGGCTTCAAGCGTTTTGAATACTCCTTTGGCATTTTATAATGTGAAAGAAGAGCAAATAAAGGATCCGGATATTTCAGATATTTATAAGAAAACTGAAGCTGCAGGAAATGTCTGGAGAGAATATCGTTTGTCACGTGGTTTATTATATAAAGGAACAAAAGCACGGTATAATCCTTACAAGATTCTATTGCCTAAGTCTTTACGACCTTTGGTATTGGAATATTATCATTCTGGAACTTTGGTGGGAACACATACGGGTAATTTTAAAACACTTAGTAAAATTAAACGTGGCCTTCTTTGATTCGTGACGTGAATCAGTACGTGCGCTCATGTCATGAATGTCAGATTTCGAAACCACGTTTTGAAAAGCCCCAAGGTCTTTTGTCTTCTAAATATGTAACACAACCCCAGGGACATTTATACTGTGATTTGGCCGGTCCCTTAATCCCAAGCAATGGCTATAGGTACATAATGTTACTTGTGGTTAACGCCTCCCGGTTTTTGCACTTAGTTCCATTACGTAATGCGACCAGTTTAATTAATTATTAAATTATTTAATTATTAAAGCAATGAAGGAGATATTTTGTCGTTTTGGTCATTGTTTTGCTTTATCCACGGATCGGGCTAGTTATTTTTGTAGCGAGGAGTTTCGTCGTTTTCTCTTTTTGACTAGGGATCAAACATATACGTAGCTCAGCTTAATTTGCGTCCGGAAATGCAGCTGAAAAATATGTTCAGACGGTAAAGAATGCCTTCAGATGTTATTGCTCTGAGAATCAGACGGTATGGAGCAATTTCCTATATCCCATCCAATTTTCTCTTAACGTTTCTGAACATTGTGAATTAAAGGCATCACCATTTGAGCTTTATTTGGGACGTGAAGCTCTAGATCCTTTATCAGTTAAATGGTCTGTAAAGGATTCCGACCTGAACTTACATAATTCAGTAGAGATAGGGTCCGATGCCTTAAAAAATATGTATAGAGCTTGGGAAGATAGAAAGCATCTTTTCCTGCAGCGTAATAATCCAGTTACTTTCCAGGTGGGCCAATTAGTTCTTTGGAAATCTCACTTTAAGTCGTCCATAACAGATAAAGTTAGTAAATCTTTGTTGCCTCTCTGGCTTGGTCCTCACCGCATCGACTCCTTTGCTGGTCCGAATACTATAATTCTTTTAGACGAAAGTAAAAACCGAAAATTTTCTTCTCATGTTAGCCAATTAAAAAAGTATGAAATGCGTGAAACTCCTGAACCCGAATTGTAAATTTTGGTGTAATATTTGTGAGGTTCTTACACTTATTTCTTTTTCAGGTGTAAGGGAGCTGTTTGATTTATAAAAAAAATAAATCCATGTTTGTTCCAATTTGTAAAGACTGCCCAGTCTACACTTCTATTTGAGATAAATATATCATTCTGCGCTTTATGGATATGAATCTCATCGTCTATGGATATTTAAGGTTTATTCAAGCCTATGTTATGTTTACATTCTATAACATGGTATAACTCTATTCTGTTTTTTTGTATTTAGTACTCTACTCTGGTTTTTGTGTTTTACCAAAACTACAATATATTTAATCATATGCTTGAATATATTTTGTCAATTTGGCTTCATATTATTTGGTGGTCCCTTTCATTATTTATTTATGGTTTGTTGTTTTCTATTTTCATACTTCATATTCATCTATCACCCTTACAAACAAAATCGTTTTCATTTCCATAAGTGTTTCATATTTCTGGTAATCCAAAAAATGTTTCTTACCTTTTTTGAATTCCGGGGGGACCCACCATGTAGTGTATTCTACTTTAATATCTCTTAAAAAAATGTTTTCTCATTCTGGTGTTCTATTGGTTAATTGTTCTGGTACTATTGTATAGAACATGACGTCATGTCTGGCTCCGTGATTTGAATTCCTTCTGCCGTTTGTCAGATTGACTTCAAATCGGGTGCGTATTTGTTGGACTTTTTTTTAGTGTAAAATTGTGGCTCGCAATTCAATGGACAACGAGGGACTGGATCGAAGACGGAAGTGTTCAGTTATTTAGTTCTGTAGTTTGTGAATTTTTTATTATAGTTTTTTTCCGTCAAGTTTTTTTCTTTTTTTAAAAAAATACGATATTTTGTGTTTGTGAAACTTCCTGCCATCGTTCGCTCCCGAGTTGACCATTGGGAGTTGTCCTTTTCATCTACAGATAAAAGTAGTGTTAACTTAATGTATAATTAAATTTACTTATTTGATATTAACCTACTGTTACTACCGTGTTATATATATATAGAGAGAAGTTAATTGAAATTTGAGGATACATACTATATATTTACATCTTGTTCTATATGAGCTTCACTTATATATATATTTGTTGTTTACTTGTTCTATATGATCTCGTTAATAAATTATTCATTGGTATACCTTTTAATTGAGGATAATGTTTTGATTTTGAAAAGCCTCTGGTTTCTACTATATCTGTCTAAGGGGGTTATCCAATCTAATCACGTGCTTTTATGTAGGTGTTGTATATGCTGCTGCTATGATGTTGTATATGCTGAGAAAGTATTGCTTATTATTAAATTATTTAACTAGTGGTACAGTTCCTTCCTTGACTTCCGGTGGGGCATGTATGATACGCTACAGAGAGAAACATTATACAACGTTCTTACAGAACTTGGAATACCGAGAAAGCTAATTAGATTAATTAAGATATGTTTAAATGAATCCCAAAGTAAAGTCCAGGTAGGAAAATTTTTGTCCAGGAGCTTTCACGTCGAAAATGGCCTCAAACAAGGAGATGTGTTGTCGCCATTATTATTTAACTTTGTTCTGGAATTCGCTATAAGGAAAATCAAAGATAGCAACTAAGGCCTACAGTTGAACGGTATTTACCAGGTTATGGCATATGCTGATGATGTAAATTTAATAGGGGATTATAGGAGAACAATAGAAATAAATGCAGAGAGGTTATTGAACGCTTGCAGGGAGATGGGTTTAGAAGTAAATGCAGATAAAACTAAATACATGGAAGTACGTCGGGACCGTAATACGGTAAGTGGATGCGTTAAAATATGAAATAATACTTTTGATAAAGTGGATACGTTCAAATATTTAGGATCAATATTAACAGACGAAAATCATATTCTAAAGAAATTAAATGTCGACTAAAAGCAGGGAATTCGTGTTATTATTCGGTTCAAAATCTCTTGTCGTCGCGAATTCTGTGGAGGAATTTGAAGTTTAAAATATACAAAACGATAATCATGCCTGTTGTTCTGTATGGTTGCGAAACATGGTCACTTACTCTGAGGGAAGAACATAGACTGAAAGTAATCGAGAACAAGATCCTGAGACGAATATTCGGACCCAAGAGGAACGGGAATGGGGAATGGCGGAAACTTCATAACGAGGAACTACGTAAGTTATATGGTTTACCCAACATTGTTAGGGTCGTCAAGTGTAGGAGGCTTAGGTGGGCAGGTCATGTATCTAAAATGGAAGAAAGTAGAAACGCTTTCAAAATCAAACGCTTTCAAAATCTCAATCGGAAAACGACCATTAGGAAGACCTAGGCGCAGGTGGGAGGACAATATTAAGATGGAACTCGCTGAGATAGGAATACAAAGTAGAAATTGCATCCAATTGGCTAAGGATAGAAGTCAATGGAGAGATTTTGTGTACGCGGCATTGAACCTCCGGGTTCCATATTCCATAGAGTAAGTGAGTGATAATGAGCTTTTCGACAGCTGAATACGACTTACTAAAAATTTGCATTTTAAAGATTCAGTAGCCTTCATTTTCATCCCTCAGTGTTTTTGAAATTCAATGCTGGTTGCCGAAATGTAGAGAGAAGGAATGTTTTAGAAGATTGAGCTATTTTCCTGATGCAAACTGTTTATGCAGGACGTATGCTCGAATTGAGGTATATAAGAGGGGACGAGTCATATACCTACCTTACAAGTTCCCAATGTTTAGTTCAAAAATGATCTCTTAGCAGGACAATGAACTTGTGAAGTACTTATTGTTGATGGGCTAAAATAATAAAAGTTGGTGCTTCTTGCCATTACAATTAATAATCTGAGCTGAAAATGTCGTGGAAACCGTTTTTGTACCAAGGGCCGGTGAAGATATATTAATTATTTCTTTTGTTCTCCCTGATTGTATAGGGCCGTCTTCGATAGAACAAAAAGGATATAATGTTGCACTCAAGCGCGCTGTAGATATATTAACTATATCTTTTGTCACTCCTGGTTGTATAGGGGCGCCTTCGATAGAACAGAAAGTACATAATATTGCACCAAGGGCGCTGTAGATATATTAATTATTCATTTTGTTGCCTCTGACTGCCTAGAGACGTCTTTGATAGAAGGAAAGAATGTGGTGTCAACAGTCAAGTGGCACTTTTTTTTTTTTTTTTTTTTTTTTTTACATTCGCTCAGTCGCGTTACTCTTAGTCGGTTACCTAGAGCATTCGAAAACCGACGAGTTATCATCATTGCGAATGATTTCTATAGTAGTTATGTTTTTTTCTTTATTTCCATAAGTGAAAAAAGAAAAAAATAGGAAAATTTGGGAGGGAAAGGATAGGGAAGGAAAAGAGACCAAAAAAAGGGAAAATTTACAAAAACGAAAAACAAACAAAAAACAAACAAAAAAACTAAGAATTTAACAATAAGTTTGAATCTAAATTGCTTGTTTTTTGTGTATTTCTGTGTGTGTGTTTTGTATCTGTGTTCTCTGCGTATTTATGTTTTTACCTATTGGCTGCTTCTTCTTTTTACCTTAGGCTTCTTCTTGTTTCTTGCAGGTTTTCTCTGTATGATTAGGTTTTTTCACCCATATGTTTTATATATATATATATATATATATATATATATATATATATATATATACATACATACATACATACATACATACACACATATATATATACATTTAAATATATTTCTTTGGTATTCACCTATTTCTTTCACTGCACTAATGGTTTTCACCTGTGTTTCCACACTAACGCTTGTCCACCAAAACTAATATTCTTAACACTACACTACACTGTATGCTTTTGCTGTCACTAACACTAATAATTACTGACACTTATTTTTCACCTGTATGACTTTCTATTTATATATACTCGTATATATATATATTTAACTTCACCTTGCACCACACGAATTTCTGGCTTAACTTAAGCTTTTAGTTTTTCAGCTTGTATGTTTTTCCATTTATTGTCTACTTTCTCTCTTCCACATACTAAAAATTTATCTTTTCATTTAACTCTAATACTGTATTCATTATTTATTTATTTCTTTTAACCGCTCATTTTGCGTTCCTTGGTATCTTGGCTGGTTCTTATAGACTGGGTCCGGGGTCCACTCGGAGCACTTAGTGTGGACCCCGGTCCGTTGTATCCCAGTACTATCCTCACCAACTTCACCTGGCGCCCGAAACGGTAAATGCGGTGTTTTCCATTTTGTCCTTTCTTGCCATTACCCTATTCCCTCCCGTGAACCCACCACCACTCTCCACTTCACGCACTCTTCTTCACACACTCTTGCACCGGAATTCCTCTTCCAGTCCCTAGGCTGGAGGTGCATACATTCATTCAATTTGTTCCCGGTGGGAGACACGGATTTCCTGTGTTTCCTCTCCTGGAGTCTTTTCTCCGGTCCAGGAACAAGTCTCACATTCGTTCATTTTCTTTCATTCATCACTTTAATTCTCTCCATTGTTTAAATTTCTTCTGTACATATTTTTTCTTATATCTGAGTATTCATTAGTTATTTTTTTCAATTTCTCACAATCTTCCTTACTAGTTAATATTTCTTGTGAAGTCTTGTTTCGAATATCCCTTCTTAGTATCACGTCATCTTCCATTGTTGGGCACCACATAATGTGGTGTTCTGGTGTGCCAATTTCTCCACATTCACAGCTTGGTGTTCGTTTGGATTTTATTTTATACAAGTAATCTTCATACGGTCCATGTCCTGTTAGGAAATGAATTATTCCGTAAGTGGGATTTAAATGTTTTATTTGTGGTCTATCTTTTATGTTTGGAAATATCTGATGTACTCTGTGAGCTCCTTCATGCCGTAGCCAATCTTCATTCCAAATTGCTATCATATGATCTTCAATTTCTTTTTCGGTATTTAGTTCTTTATCAAATGTATTCCTGATTTTGTCTAGATTTCCTTTTCTTAACCAATAGTTCGCTGCCCTCTGCAGAGCTACAATATTCATGGGTTTTACTCCTAATATTATACTTAATGAGCTATGTGATGTTGATGAAAAAGCTCCACTTAATCTTATGAGTATGTTTCTTTGTGGTCTATTTAATCTATTCTTATATGTTTTATTTTCTAATGTTCTCCCAATCCAAACACTTGATGCATATGTTATTGCAGCTGCTAAAATGATTTCTTGGTACAAATTTATTATTTTCAATGGTAGTTTGTATTTGTTTCTAGCTATCGTAATTAATTTATTTGCTATGCTGTTCCCTCTAGTTGTTATATAATTAAAATGTGCATCAAAATTTAGTTTTTCATCTAATATTATTCCCAGATATCTTTTGTTCTCTTTTTATGTTTATATTATTTAGCTTTATTATTGGGTTTCGTTGTAACTTTGTTCCAAAAATTAGGTATTTAGTTTTGCTCGTTGATAGTTTTAGTTTACTATCTTTGCTCCACTTGTCTAATTGTTCTATTATTTTTGCAGTTTTAATTTCTAATTCTCTTCTGCTATTTCCACTTGCTGTTATTGCAATATCGTCGGCAAATGCAACAACTATGTCCACTTCCTGCATCTTGTTTAATACTTCCAAGCATGGTTGTAGCTCAATGTCCCATAAAGTTGGTCCCACGATAGAACCTTGTGGGCAACCTTTCTCGGTCTCAATTTCTATGTCTCCTTCTTCGTTCGGTATTATGATTTTCCTGTTTAATAAGTAATTTCTTATTAAGTTTATTATGTATTTAGGCAAATTTAATTTTCTGATATTTTCTAGAAGAGAGGGAAACCAAAGATTGTCAAAAGCTCCTTCAATATTTATAAAGAGTGCTAAGAGATATTTTCGTTCGTACCTTTTTTCCTTTATATTATCTACTAATCTATTTATGGCGTCTTCTGTTGATTTTCCAGTTCTAAAACCATATTGTAATTGATCATCCTTAACGTCTCTATATTTTTGTAACCTGTTTAGGATTATTCTTTCAAAAATTTTGGAAATGTTTTTAAGCAAGCAAATGGGTCTATAAGATCCAACTTCTGAGGCGTCCTTTTCTGGTCCTTTAGATAGGATACTTAACTTTGAAACTTTCCAGGAATCTGGGAAAAGTTGCTTCTTGAGTAACCAGTTAAATATTCTAGCTAGATATGGTGTCCAAATATCTTTTGCCTTTTTGTATATTTCATTCTTTAGTCCATCTATTCCTGGTGCTTTTTTGTTTTTAAGTTTCTTCATTATGGCACTTTTAAGTTTCGAGTGGCATTTATTCCTTTTGTCTTCCCTGATTCTTGTGGGACGCCGTATGTTTAAAGTGATTCTAAAGGGCATCGGAGTGCCGCTAATATCCTTACCCTCTTAGCTGGCTCTGCTTGGATGCCAAAAGCTTGATACTTCCCAGGGATGGGGATGTGGCGAACATTAAGCCGGAAACAGACCAGAATGGTCATTCATCACCAGGTCCCAAGGAGGTGGCAGTCGAAAGTAACCTCATTGAAATGACAAGATTTGGTTTTAACAAGAAAGAAAAATAGAGAAATGCTGGCGCAAAGATAAGGAGACGTTGCCACGCTTATTCATTTAACGCGTCATTTTTTCTTCTTATAGGTTGTTACGTTTTTCTTCCAATTTATCTATCGCTTTTACTCTCCTTTTTTGTTCTGCTCCTTCCTTGTCTTCCCTTTCAATTTATTCTCGCCATCCATATCTGCCTTTGTAAAATAGAAACAATTTGGCAACAGCTTCGTTTTGGTTTATTGTTGTCTGCCGCTAGAAATAAATCCAATTATTTCCATTTCAGAACAAGTAACTATCGTATGAGAGTCAAACATATTTGGTTAGGTTCCCGGTGGGGGCACTCGGTTGAAAAATTGTAAAACGCTTTTTCAGGCCAGCTACCCTGAATGAGGTTTTCCTGAGTTTTCCTCATTCACACCAGGCGAATGCCGGTGTGGTACCTAACTTATAGGTCCCAGGCCGCTTCCTTCCTTTTCTCATCTTTTCTTCCTTCCCTTTCCCCGGATTGTGTGCTTGCTGAGGGACGTCATCCCTCCAAACGTGATGGGCTGAATAGCCTTAGATGCCGAAAGCCCAGAAATCTAAATCCTAAATCAAGCATATTTGAAGTTCTGTCTTGTGTGTATTGGATTGTGCACTGTGCAGTGCGAATTTTTAAACTGAAATATGCCTGAAATAGCGAAGAGAAAGAAGTTATCTGGTGCACAAGAACGGAGGCGGAAACAACAGAAACTTCGTGAAGACGAAAGCTGTGTACTTCGCTCTTGAAATTCCTTAAGATAATTACTCAGCAAAATAAATATAAGAAACAAATATTTTACATGCTAACAGCAAAACTGACATGTATTGACACAAATTTATGGGCATTACCGGCATCTACGCCCTTACGAATATCACATATGAGGGATGTTATTACTCGCCGAGCACACTATCCGGGGAAGGAAGGAAGTGGCCTGGGTCATATAAGTTAGGTACGTTCCCGGCATTTGTCTGATGTGAATGAGGAAAACCCAGGAAGAAACTAACTCTTGATGACTAGCCTAAAAATGTTACTACACTTAATCGACCCAGTCACTCAGGAGTCAGACCCACTTTGCATCTTTTTATGTAGAGATGAATGTTTGTCCGGTATACAAATGCACACCGTTTGCTTGACATACAGTACTTCTAAGTAATTTTATCGAAGATATCATAGTCTGCAAATCATAGACCTAGGCTATTTATTTATTTATTTATTTGGTTTTTGTACGTGTCCTAAAAGGGAAAGATGTTCGAAAAGGGGAAAGTGGGTATAAAATTGTGTAAAAAATGGTGCGCCTCACGATCCCTCATATTAGGAAAAAGAAACTCGGTATATGAGTACTTTATCTAAGGTAGTCTGGAGAAGAACGAAGTCTATTTTAAAAAAAATATTGTGCGTGTTCAAAGAGGGGGAAATGATTTAAAGATTATGCAAAATATAAAGTATCCCAAACAGTGAGGTTATATGAAGTTTATCGTGTCTTTCAGGAACGAAGTTATATAACACATGGACCTACAACTTTGTGTGGAATCCGAACCACATAAGTTCCTGCCGGGAAACGAACCTGGGAAAGTATCTTAAGAACCCTTCACGTGAGGAAAATTAAATTCGGAATATAAGCTCCTTCTAAGTAGCTTTATCAAACAAACCATAGTCTGAAAGGGACAGACGATAGGCTATCTGTCTATATGGAAATGTTTTTATGGGTAGAGTCAATGATGGTCCGAGGTTTATCTCTTCACCAATTTTATTATGAAATTAATTCTTTTGTGTGTACAAAAGTTGTTATTACAAAGTCCCTATAATGACCAAGATTTGTAGGTTATAATATTCTGTACGGGTAACCCCTTTGCTTCATAGAAGCCTCCAGGGTTATTTAAGGATACAGTTCTAGGAGACCTCAACTAATAGCAGCCTTCACGAGGTACGGCTACGTTTAAGGTGAACCCCTTTTCTTCATAGCAGCCTACATGGTATTAGGATAGATTGCGATCAGTGGCCGACTGAGGCCAAGTCTCTCCGTGGTCCCTCTTTTATTTGTCCTATTCGGGTGGCTCGTCCTCCTTCGGATCCTTTTGTGTGGTCCGTCTCCTTTCGGTTTCCTTCGTGTCTTCCTCTTTAGCGTATAGTCTGTTTTTGTAAACAATGGCACATGTCGTTATACGTTTGCTTTTGTTGTGATGTGGGGATCCTTACAATATTCGTCCGTGTCGTAAGGAGAGAGGACGAGGTTTAAAGACGGAAAAATGGTTTAAAAATTATGCAAATAAAAGAGTATCTCAAGCAGTGAGACAATATAGAGAGTTCATCGTCTCTTTCAGCAACAAGGCTGTATGAGATGTGGACCAAAAGCTTAAAGTGGAATCCGGACATGAGCTCCCACTCCAAATCGAACCCTTAGAGTATCTCACGCACGAGTCCCTCATGTTATGAAGATGAACTCCATATATAACCTCTTTCTAAGTAACTTTATCAAATAGACAATAGTGTGGAAAAGACCGTAGTATCTTTAGCATTTTTAGCTCGTATGCTAGAAAAAGGGGTTCATGTTGAGGATTACGCGAAAAAAGTATATCAGCTTCTCAGGAACTTCTCATGTTAGGAAAATGAAACTCGGTGTGTAAACTCATTATTAAAACAACTGAACAGGTATCCCATTACTTTTGAAAATTCTGCTTTTAAAGGGCTCAATTTTTTGTTTTTTCTAGATATCCATGTCAACACTGTGCCATTAGCACTGTCCTTGAGCAGGATTTTTAAAAAATCATGTCACTTTCATTAAAATCCGTATCGTAAGGAGGGAGAGAGGATTTGTTTGGTTTAACGTCTCACAATTATGAACCGAAGCTAAGGGAACGGTGGTGATAAAACGAAAAATAGTGGAATGAAGAAAGTGGGAGAACCCCGAGAAAATATATACACACACGTATTTATCAACAACAAAGTTCACTTGGGAGGAGCTGGGATCAGACCAAGAAGCGCTCTACCATCGACCCACTGTGGCCCCTGAATAAAAATGTACGCAAAAAATTAAGTGTCTCGTAAGCCTGTCACTTTATGAAGATGACACTAGGTAAATACACTTCTCATTAAAACTAATTGTAGTCCAGTCGCTTGGCACAAAAATATTTTTTATTCTGGATACCAGTATGAAACTTGGCACATTTATTAATTATAACATGTTGAATGAAAATCCGCCGGGACACAAAACCGATGAGCACCCCGTCGGACAGAATTCAAGATGGCGTCCAAAATGGCGGTAGAAACTGAAAATACTCCAATTTTCCTGTTCTTCGGGCCAGTTTATATGTTCATTGGCATGCTAAATTCAAATAACGCGCTTTTAAAAATATTGAGGTAATAGGTTTACAAATATAAAGAATTATGGCATATTTACATCCATTTTATTGCAAAATTAAACATGCTATTTACTGTAATAACAACGAAAATATCGTTTTTAAAATTTTGAATGACGTGTTCAGACCTTATAAGTAAATCCAAAGGTATTATTGTAGTTAAGTGTTACTATGTGTTTTAAAGTAATCTCATGTTGTTTAAGTAATCTCAGTAATCTCATGGACTGATATATTAGTTGATGCTAGAGTAACATCAACCGGACGAGATAAATCGCTTCTATTGTGCTCTCATGTCAAGCGCGCTCGCTATGCTCACCAAGTAACAGTGGCTGCACTATATATTTTGAAAACAGAAGCATACGAAGCATATAAATATATCAATGTCTCTGAAGGAATGTCATATTTAGATTTTAACGAATGGTGTAATCTACGCAATGAAGGATCTCCGCAATTTATTTACTGGTCACTAACTATGGAACTACAGATTCTATTGCTCTCTTTCTTACAAAGTGTGCGTGAAGGAAATTTTGTACAATTCAAAACTATTCTGGAAGATATATGTCCCTGGATGTTTGTTTTAGATCACACAAACTATGCCCGCTGGTTGCCAGTTTTCATCAAAACACTGAAAGAACTGGAGATGCGCCATCCGTTTATATATAAAGAATTCATGAAAGGCAAATTCGTAAGTCAGAAGAGCAATCGAGCATTTTCAGCAATGGCGGATGACCATTTGCATGAGCAAAATAACAAACAAGTTAAAGGAATTGGTGGAGCAATAGGACTTTTTGACAAACCTGCTGCACTTTTGAAATGGATGGTTGCAGGGCCAGAAGTTGTAAAAATGATATCTGACTTTGAAGAACAATTTTCAGTTTTTGATGGTGAAGAAGATGCAGGTGATGAAAATGACGTACAGCATAAGGAAAGCAGCAAAGCTTTTGAAAAGAGATATAAGGAACACGTTTTAGATGTTGTAGCTTCCTTTAGAAATTATAGTAACCCATTTGAAGAAGATATATTAACAACAGCAGTTAGCAAAATATGTGCAACAAAACATGAGAATAAGTCGGTCAGAGAAGCCAGGAATCTTGGAAGATGTCTGTATGAAAATTTTGTACAAGAGAGGTTGATTGAAGGGAAAAAAATCAATTCACACAGTAATTAAAAGGTGTAATTTAGTGTCATTTAACAACAGAATGACAAAGGGGAAATCTAAACTTCAAATGCAAACAACAGTCCTTAGAAAGGACGCAAATATATTATGCAAATTGTATGTGGCGAATCAGATTAGGCAACCTGACGTTACATTTTTTTCTCACGAAACTCACCGATATCCTCCCTCTATTAGCGAGTTCGGCAAGCTTCGCAAACCATCAAGAAAGTCTGACATTATTACCTGTTTATCTTCAGATGTTTGTGAGAATCATGACAGTGACTGTAGTATTTCATTTTGCTCGGCTATTGTTATAGATGGTGCTGCCCTTATACATTATCTTACTCCAGGTTCATCTAAAACATTTGGAGAATTTGCAATCAAAATATTTCGACCTGCCGTAGAATCTCACCTGCAGAAATTTGACAGAGTTGATGTAGTATTTGACAGATACTTGGCAAGAAGTCGTAAGGCTGACACTCGTTTGAAACGAGGTTCTGGAGAAAAAATGTTAATCAAAAGAACAACACCATTCCCAAGGGTATTTAGGAAAGTTTTGCAAGTTGATGAAAATAGAAAGCAACTTTTCCACTTACTTGCTTCTGAAATTGAATCATTGGAAGTTGGTTGTAAGGTTGTTATTTGCACTGATGAAGACTTCATAATTTGCGTAGGATCCTAGCATAACAACAACCAACTGTCTCCTTGTTCACATGAAGAAGCAGATACAACAATTCTTCTACATGTGAAAGATGCAGTTTTATGTGGCCACAAAAATGTTGTAATTTCAACAGTAGATTAAGATGTAATAATAATTGCTGCAGCGGCCCTGAAGGAGTTGCAGGCTCTCGATTTGCAGAACTTGTACTTTATTTACGGTGTTGGGGAAAAACAGAAAACAGTTTTCACTCTGTGAAATGTTACAAAATTTATGTCCTGAAACTTGTGAAGCATTGCTGTTTTTTCATGCTTACACGGGTTGTGACACAGCATCTTCTTTTCATGGGGTTAGTAAAACTAAAGCTTGGAATGTGTGGAAGACACTGACAGAACTAACGGACGTCATTATTCGATTGTCTACCTCATTCATTTTATCTGATGATGATTTTGATATGATACAGTATTTTACAGTGCTTCTGTATGACACAATCAGCGCAACAAAAATAGTCAATGAATGCAGAAGGATACTTTTCACACAGAAGAGTAGATCCCTTGAAAATATACCCCCTACTGAAGATGCTTTAAGATATCACTTGAAAAGAACAATGTTTCAAGCCAGTGTTTGGAGACAGTGTCTACAGCGTCAGCCTCACATTCCTGATGTTACCGACTGGGAATGGAAAGTCTCAGAGTCCCCACCATGGCTTACACCATTATGGAGAGTTCTTCCAGAAGTATCAATGAAATATTCGGAATTAACCTGCTGCCACTGCAAAACAATGTGTATGAACAAATGCAAATGTCAAAGCTTGAACATGCAGTGTACCGCCTTATGCTCTTGTGATGGACAATGTATACAGTGAGTGAGTTATTGATAGATGAGACTTAGACAAGCATTCCATCTCTAGTACAGAACGATTAAAATATAGTCCTCTTTAAAATTGTTCGCAATTTCTTTTAAAAAAAAGAAAGGAAGGAAGGAATATTCATTAAGGTTACATTCTCATTTTAGCAATTTTCGAAATAAAAAAGAATAGATTTGAAACACACTTTTGTACATATAATTTTATTTTCAATATTCTACTTGATGATGATGATGATGATGGGTGTTATGTCCGAAGGCAGGTACTTGGCCCGAAGGTTTCTGTGCAAAGTGAACCCATGGTGGTCTTGCCATTGCCTTCCATGGGATGATGATGACGTTCTAAGGACGGCTCCTACAGTTTAACGAAGGACTCGAACCACTTGTGTCCCAACCGGGAATCGCACTCGGAACCCCTTGATTGCAAGGCGACGAGTGGAGCCACTCATCCACCAGGGACACTATATTCTGTCTTAACATGCAATAATTCAACGCAATAATTTAGTAAATGCTCCCATATTATTTAATTTTACTCCCTTTACTTTCTATTTATCACCCTACTATCAAAGAACTTAATTGCAATCATTATCCCCCTTCCCTCCTTTTATAGAAGCTCCTATGACTTGTGTCCCGGTGGTTTTTTATTGTGTATTACCATCTAAATAACTGTGCCAAATTTTATTCTGGTATCCAGAAAAGAAATATTCTTATTGAAATTTGTACCAAGCGACTGCACTATTGGTCATATGCTACAGCATTTTAGGAAATTCTGCTTTTAAGGGGCGAGAAACGACAATTTCTGTATTTTTCTCAATATATGCAAATGACATCGAAGTTGTTTTATACGGGAAAACGTCTGAACTGTTTGAATCTAATTTTTGAACACATGACTTGGTTCAGGCTGGGTTTTTCTCATGTCACTTTTACTAAAATATGCATATCGTGAGAGCTAAGAGAGAGTTAAAATGTACACCAGATATAGAGTATCTTACAAATCTATTATCTTAGGGAGGGAGAACTCGGTATATAAACCTACTTTTTTTTAGTAAAAATAGATGGTTAGGCGTTTTTTTTTTTGAAAATTTAGATTTTACTGTGGAGGAAAAATTTCTAAACTATCTTTATACCTTTTTTTTTCATAAAATGACTAAAATGAGAAAACATTTCATCTGTTTTAAATACATTTTGAGTATAGTTAGCGATTGGGTCGATCTGAGATTTTATCACTTTACTATGATTAAAACGTATGTCATAAGGAAAGAATGAGTTTTAGTTTTACTCGAAAGAATAATGGCTACGTCGAGCTGAAGTTTCTTAATTTCAATTTGATATAAATATGTAACATCAGGGAAAAAAATAGTTCAAATATACCTTTAAATGTTTTTCATAAATCTATTTTCTGCGTACGCTAGGTACTGCAGCTATTCTAAGTAGTTCAAATATACCTTTAAATGTTTTTCATAAATCTATTTTCTGCGTACGCCAGGTACTGCAGCTATTCTAAGTAGTTCAAATATACCTTTAAATGTTTTTCATAAATCTATTTTCTGCGTACGCCAGGTACTGCAGCTATTCTAAGTAGTTCAAATATACCTTTAAATGTTTTTCATAAATCTATTTTCTGCGTACGCTAGGTACTGCAGCTATTCTAAGTAGTTCAAATATACCTTTAAATGTTTTTCATAAATCTATTTTCTGCGTACGCCAGGTACTGCAGCTATTCTAAGTAGTTCAAATATACCTTTAAATGTTTTTCATAAATCTATTTTCTGCGTACGCCAGGTACTGCAGCTATTCTAAGTAGTTCAAATATACCTTTAAATATTTTTCATAAATCTATTTTCTGCGTACGCCAGGTACTGCAGCTATTCTAAGTAGTTCAAATATACCTTTAAATGCTTTTCATAAATCTATTTTCTGCGTACGCCAGGTACTGCAGCTATTCTAAGTAGTTCAAATATACCTTTAAATGTTTTTCATAAATCTATTTTCTGCGTACGCCAGGTACTGCAGCTATTCTAAGTAGTTCAAATATACCTTTAAATGTTTTTCATAAATCTATTTTCTGCGTACGCCAGGTACTGCAGCTATTCTAAGTAGTTCAAATATACCTTTAAATGTTTTTCATAAATCTATTTTCTGCGTACGCCAGGTACTGCAGCTATTCTAACAATAAAGTAAAAACAAAGTGGCAATCAAAAACAGTAAAATTGTACAAATGTATGTAACAAAAGCTGTAAAATACCATTTGAAATAAGTTTAGATGGCTAAAATATCTAACAAACGCTTATAAGATTTTTATGGCGAAAGCGGGAACTGCCCCAATCAAAAGCATTTTTACTATAGCACCGTGGACAGAGTTAAATGAGAGGAAAGACTTTGCCGCAGTTTCTTGTGCCTAAGAGCAGAAAACCGCAAGATTAGGCGTTGTTCATTGTTGCAAAGAAAAAAAGTAAAATTATTTGACTGTAATTTGTATATGTATGTAAATTATGTACACTCATGTCCAAAATGATTGTCACATGTCTATAACTGTCTTCTTGAAAGAATAAAATTTGATAATGATTTTGCAGGTTACTTTTAATACTGACGCTATATGTATAATCGGAAAATGTATATTTGTGGTAAATTTCATAGGAAAAGAATTATAAATACGAAAATTAGAATGACTAGAACAAAATGTTGCTAAATGGATAAGAAAATTGTATTTTCGTCTTATTGTTCTTATTTACTGCTCTTTTGACATGAAATTTTCCACATACATGTCTTTGCCGACTATACACGTACTAACGTTATAAGAAATACCGGGCGAATTCGTTATCAAATTATATTTCTACAACAACATATTTATAAACATTAATTTTGGACATGCGTGTACATAACAGTTATGTAAATAGTTAAGTAAATCTGTTGTGTTAGCTAGTAATCTTTAAAATAAACTCTGGCAAAGACAGTAAAAAGGATGACGCAATATCTTCTCAATTTACATTGAAATCGATTGTGAAAGCAGATTTTTACCACTTCCGATTTTAGTAGAGTGATTAGAATGGGGTCAGAACATATTCTAGGAACGTTTAATCGATTACAGAAAACCGTTTCTCGCTATATATTACTGTTCTAACTCTATAGCGATTAACGTGAAAACTGGAAGTGATTGATTTCTACCATTTCCGGTTTGAATCGAGGGTTAAGATAAAAGATGGTAACAAATCCACATAAACAAAATCTATAAGAGGTAGAGATAATCATTTTCACTATCTCTTATAGATTTTGTTTGTGTGGATCAGAATTGAAACTGGAAGTTGTAGTATATTTCTACCATTTACAGTTTTGGTAGAGCTAAGGATGGAGACAAAATATATATTCTTGGGACTCATAATTGATCGCAGAAAACCATTTGTATTTCTGTTTGATTTACAGTACACATATGATATGATTATATCAAAATCTACACTCAGAAAATATGAAGTACTCACCAACTGTCTCTCTAAAAATTGTTGCATAAGTACTGGAGGATTCAGAAACATGAATATTTGGATAGAGGATATACTAAAAACTACAATCAGTCGTATTGTAGTGGAGCTATGGACCTTTTCAGTTAATTTTTTCAGATCTTCGGCAGCCTATAACTCCGAAACTATGAACTTTCGACCACAGGTTGGTCTATACGATTTCTTATTTGGTGTCACGAATCACCCCCCAAAACTTTTCGGTATTGTTCCGAAACAACCTGTATAGTAATATAGACAGATGTGCATGTGTACATGCAACCTACGATTAGTAATTGTTATCATTATTTCGCAGGGCAATACAACAAGTCCACAAATGAAGGAAATGGCACTCAGAAATCTTCAATCCAATCCAATCTGAGTGAAACCAATATTATCACTGAAATTGCACCACAAGAGCCCAAAGAAATAATTGTAGTAATAGCGAGAATACAACATCACCAAATAATTCACGCTTCATCGAAACACTCTCCACTGTAACCCATGTGCATGAAGTATCAATAGAGCCACTTCCAGCCATATTAGAACCTCAACACCTGACAGTAGTTCCAGTACAAACAGCAGAGGTGGTCACCAGCTGTGTTTCTGAACAAGACTTGGTACTGGAGATAATAGTTCCAGACACAAGGTTTCATGACACACGTAATGCTGTAAAACCAATTTCACAAACTGGTTCAACCGCTGTTCGTGTATGTATTCCTTCTGTTACAAGCACCGAAACAAAACATCAACCACAGACAGTTCTACTATAATTTGACGGAAAGAGAGCGCACCTTTTTCTTTCAAGGTGGTACGACGACTTACCTTGGTTGCATTACGAAGGACTAGAGGGATTCATGTGTTATGAATGTGTGTCAGCATTGAATAAAGACCTTCTGACTAGTCCAATAAACAACTCTAAACTTGTGACTGGTGGTGAACCTAAATATTGGAAAAAAGCACAGAAAAAAATTGAAGATGATGAGAAAAGTTGCCTTCATAAAGAATTTGTAACTAAATTAGCTCTCTTGGTTTTGTCCCAGTGCGCACAAAATTAATTAATTCAGTTGTTTACCCAGAGAAAGAATCAGTGTAAGCTCTGACAGCCATGCTCAAATTTTTATTGTTTCTAGGTCGCCAGGGCTTGGCTGTTAGAAGACACGATGGTGGCGAAGAAAATTATATGACGTTGCTAAAACTGTTGTCGGAGTATATACCTGAACTATCGTCTTTCTGTAAAAGAAAGGAATTTCACATTTCCTACAATTCAGAATGAGATGGCAAAGGTTGCAGTTTTCAGACCAATTTTGCACGTGATCAGGCTATCAGATAGATGAAACTTGCGACATCAGTGGCCAAGAACAAGTGTCCATAAACATTCGAACCGTTACCCCAGACCTTGATGATGATGAGTACTTCTTCGGACTGTACCAGACATCGTCGACTAGGGGTGAAATGCTTGTGAAAATTATTCTTGACGTTTTGTGTCGATTTAACATCCCTTTTGCAGGGTTTCGTGAACAGTGCTACGACGGAGAGCCAATATGTCTGGGGTTCGAAAGGGAGTTCAGGCAAGAATTACAGAATTGCAGCATTTGCCTCTCTGTGTTTACTGTGGGAATTACAGCCTGAATCTTGCACTTCAAGATAGTGCTCGGGCTGAGCCCCTTATACGAGACTGTATGCAGTGGACAGACGATTTTGGTGTGCTCATTCGAAGTTCACCCAAAAGACGAGCCCAATTTAGTGAATTTCCATCCCTGTATGAGTAAAATTCCCACTCCACGCCCGTTATGCCCGACAAGATGGATTGTTTGAACAGATTCGGTGGCCGCCTTTCTTTGCCAGAAAGTAAAATGAGTGTCAGAAGCCGTGAAGGTTGTAGATATTTTAGTTCAAATTTTGAAGGCTAAAAGAACACAGAAAATTTTCAGAGTTTATGGGATGCAGAGGCGGACTGGGAGTACAAGGGCCTTATGAATATCGAGTTGGTCTGAAGCCTGGACTGCCCTTTTAGGAATGAACCCTTAGCTGGAGACTTGAATGGTTAAACCCCTGCCCCCATGAAGTGTAAAGTTATATGCATATCTATAACCAAGCTTTTTCCTGACCTACTTCCTTTTATTTTTTCTGGCGAGGGGGCGATTCTTCGAGTAGCTTGGAGGCCTCCACGCGGATTAATTCGGCACTGGCCGTGGATACGTTTTTCTCTTGTTATTTCTATTGTGGCAAATTGTTTTGTCATTGACATCCCACAAATTCAAGATATAAAAAAATATAAAGCTTACTTTTACTGCTTGAGAAGTTGTTAGGCAAAGCTGTTTTTTTTTTTTTGCTTTGGATCACTTCAAGCAGGGACAAGTGCATTATTCTCGGCTTCTTTACGTTTCTGATATTCGGATTTTACTTTCTCTCTATTTTATGTTAATTGGGTACCTTTTCTCGATTCCATCACTTTCACATTTTAAGGAAAACTAAATTCGCCAAAAGCAGCAGTTCTACGCTTAGAGTATCGAATATAGAACATAATCCTTGCTTGGAGTGCTTAAAAGTAGCAGTATGACAACCCACCGCCGCCCCCCTGAGAAATCGGTGTGAAATGAAGTGTTAAGAAAATACCAGAAAGCTCATCGTTAATCGGGTTCCAAGTTACGACAACCATTAACAATTGTAATATCTGCTGTGACCTGTTTGCTTCGGGGAACCTTCATATTAAAGACCCATATGACCTGTTTAATCTATACAGTTCCGTAGGATGAATTATTCCACATAACACACACATAAATGCAATTCAAATTATATTATTTTTAATGTTACTATTAGTAGCGTAACTAAGATCGTGTACCCAAACTCCCTGCAATATTCGCAAATGGGACCCCGTCAATATTCGTGCACTATTGTTAGGTATACTGAATTAGAAACCCCATCTTGCTATTCCTCTTTCTCTTTATGGACTCGAACTTTAAAAAGAGAAATTGTCCCAGTCTAATGCCTTGTTAATTCCCACAACTTTGTAATGTCTTTGTTACTCTTGGATAAGAATATGGGGAATATTTCATGAAAATCTTCCTACAGTAAGGAAAAACTGGAGTTGGAAATGCGAGCGGTGACGTTCGAAAGAACCAGGTCCTCTGACCACAGTGGTAATATTAGAAATCGGTCCAGTGGCCCAAAAACGAAGAATTTCGGGTCCCATATATTTGGGCTCAGGTCCCTTCTATCTGATATCAAACGTATTGCGCTGTCCCTTACTGACATGAAGCATCACAGTATTGTCTTGTGATGTTCGGTTGAACAACATTCAGGCAGAATAATAAGCGAAACTTACTTTTGTGAGCAAAGCGCATGGAGTATATGGCATAAACATCCTTTGGGGCCCGATTTCTTGGACTTTGGCCTCAGGCCAGATTTACGACATCACTGGTGTGTTCAAGGAGAAACCGACCCTTTCCAATGCAATCACCCACGTCCAGAAACTCCATGCTTCATTGGAGAATAGAAGGAACCCAACACTATACTTTCGGGGCCCGATATCTGAGGACATCAGGTCCCGGACTCGATTTGTGAGATCACCGCTGTGCTCAGTGGACCACGACCTTCCCATTGCCACCTTCCACGTCCAAGAACTACACATTTCAATGGTGAATAGAAGGGACCCAAGCTTGAAACTTTGAGGTCCGATTTCTGGGTTTTCGAGTTCATTTTCTGACATCACCGCTGTGCTCAGGGAACAATGATTTACCGCTACCGCACATGAATACAGACTCCGAAAAGACTAGAACACGCGCAAAAATACACGAAAAATTACCACTATCACAGAAGGCAAATTTCGCGCAACCAATTATGAATGTTTGGACAATATCATTTGCGAAATTAAGTCTAGATTCCATCAGCCTGTACTGCATAAGTATCGTGGAGTAGAGGATGCAATACTGGAAGGTAACTTTTCTCAAGACATTAGTGACATTCTAAGAGAATACCATGTCAATCCGGACCGACTACAACTACAGATGCAACAGTTACTCACCACTGTTTTCAATTCAAAAAATCTGAGATACCTGGCTGAGAACTTCAAGAAACTCTGCAAAGAAACTAGAGAGTTGTTTCCTGAAGTGCTGAAAGTCCTTCGTCTCCTGCTTGTCATCCTGACGACACCTGCAACTGCCGAGAGAACTACCCAGGCAAGACTGAACCATTTTGTAGTTCTTAATGCATATCCAGACAGATTTGACTCACTGACGTGAAGGAACTGTGTACATAATTCACAAATAGCTCCTACCGTGCAACTGTCTTCGGAAAAGTGTGAATTCTGCTCTTTGAACTATTATTCCATTCTTATTAAATATGCTAGAAGTTGGAAGTTACGTACGCAAGGGCTCGAAATATTTTTCTTTTTTTGAAAAGTGTTTCCACCGCTTTTATGTTTGGGAAATGTTGAACTTTTTGTTTTGAATATTTCAACTTTAATGAAGAAAGTACTTTCCACCTTTCTTCCCCATTATAGGAAGGAAAAACTTAATTACTGCATTCTGAAGAAAAATAAATGTGAGAAATTCAATAATCAAAAATAACCGATCACTTATAAGAAAAAGAGGGGCAAATATATTAATGTATAGGGTTTTCTAGTTTGAACGAAGTGTCTGTAGAGTTCTTAGAATAATGTTTAACGACGAAAAATATTTTAGTGAAAAGTTAGTGGTGGGAACAGTAACTGTTCTGAATAGTGGTCTAAGGTCAAAAAAAAAAAAAAAAAAAAAAAAAAAAAAAAAAAACTTTTTCTTTTTCTAAACAAATATCTTTTCCATGCTTTTTAGCTTGAGATTTTTTCTTTTAATATTCCATATTTAGTGAAGAAATAACAGTATGTTCCAGCTTTCTTTTCCCATTATAACTTAAAAATCATACTATATTCTGAAGAGAAATAAAAGGTACGGGCCACCGCACTAACAAGGGACATCATCCAAGTGTCCGGCTCCGATTTCAATGAATATTTTTTCTTCTGATAGAGGGCATGTATACATTATTTGTGATGACAGAAATTTTTACCATGGTACATATTTTCCATTTTTTAAATAATTTTTAAGAATTGTGATGCAGTTATTAGAGATTACTGCAGAAGTCCCTTACTAGCCTTTGTAAACGAAGTATTAATGAAAGAACAACCATGTAGATACATATAAGGCCTGGCGGGAAGTCGTATGGTAGGTATGACCTTGACGGCAGCCATCTTAAAATCCGCCATTTTGAATTAAGGTCAAGTTTTTTTTTAAATGGAATACTGTAATATGATACATGATTTCGGGCTATAATATAATCAGAAAAACAATGTTGAAGTTAGTTTTAAGATACACACATTTGGGGAAAAGTCACAGACATATTAATTGTTTATACTTACCGGTACTATGTTCTTAAGTCCCTTATCTCCGCTTCTAACCCGCATATTAATGATAATAAGTGAATAAAAGCTTCGGTAATACATATTGGGCCTATCTTGACGGCAGCCATCTTGAAATCCGCCATTTTAAATTAAAGTGAAGTTTTGGAAAATGAAAACCATAGGATGTGACACCTAATTTTAATAGCAAATTTTCCCAAAAAGCGAATGGTATGCTTATTTTTCTTCTATAGTTAATCAGTATGAATTTAGGATTGCTTCTAATATGCAACAGGGGGTCGCGGTGGCTCAGTGGACAGTTCACCGTGAGTTCTCATGGTGTGTGGAGGTGTTTTTGAGCGCTCCGTGAAAGCATATACTGCGTTTCCTTTGTTTTTTCTTTATTTTTTTTTGTCCTGTGCTTAGGACTGTAAAGTGGTGTTAATTACTGGAAATTGTGTCAAGTAGTGCTAAGCTATGAATACCATTCGACAAAATACGTTAAAATTTGAGTTTGACAAGAATTTCAGACAATTACGACCGTCACCGGCTGAAATACACATATGGTTAAGTGAAAATTTTTCCGATCTGATGAACAAAGTGATTGCAATACAATTACACAACGAAGATTTCTGTGTATATGTTAAACTGGATACAGCTCTGAATTTTGAACAAGCTTTACGTACTTTGCCAGACTCTGTTCCCTTCCGTCATTCGACTGGTATTTCCTCTGTGGTGAATATATTGGATGCTACTACTAACTATACTAAAGTCCGTATTTTTGAATTACCGTGTGAACTTAGTGATGATGTAGTACGTGATACCTTGCGTGAATATGGTGAAATTAAACAAATAGTACATGAAAAGTGGGGCACTCACTTAAAATACCCTGTGTTGAATGGTGTTCGCGCAGTTTATATAGAATTGGGGAAACATATACCCTCTAAACTCCACTTCATGGGTTATAAGGCTTCAATTGTGTATCCTGGACAGCTTCATACTTGTTTCCGCTGTTTGAGCACGGATCATCTTGTTTCCCAATGCAAGGTACCACCTCGTGAGTTACCTCGTCCTCAGCCCAAACAGGGCGACCTTCGTATGACAGCTTTATCCACTGGTAATCTCCCGAAAACCCCGCATTACTCGTTAAACTCACTGTCTCCTTCTTTACGGCCCAGTGTTTCCACGAGTGTTCGTGATGTGTCTCGAGCTCCCCCTCCTTTGGTGCATGATCCTACAGAATTTCCTACTTTATGTCAGGATGTCATAACAGAACCTGAACCAAGTACTACGGCTTTACAAGATTGTGTTGACCCGATTCAGTGCCCCTCGACCAACTCAGTGCTACAAACTGCCCCGCCCAATCTGGCAACGTCGCAGGATGATGTCCCATTGTCTACCTCTCATGATCAGCTTACTAAGAAATCAGCCACAACTCTTGAAAATGCATCTGAATCTACTTTGCCCTTTACTAGTGCTCATGGAAATCAACTACGGCGATCGTTACGTAAAAAACGAAAAGTGCTCTCAAATAAAACAGACAGTGTTAGCCAAGCAATCCAAGATAGTGTGAGTGACTCAGAAACACATAGCGGCGGTGGTGACCTTGACTCTGACATGGTTTGTAACAACTTCTCTGCCACACGCGAGTCTCGTGAGCAGAGTGGTGAAACAGAGACTACTGCTTCGTAAGTTCTTGTGTATAGCTTCTCGTCAACACCGTTCACGTGCCTTCTGGTTCTTATGCCATATATTTTATTTTCTGCTTTCTCTGCAGTACAGTTCTCACGTGATGTTTACCGGATTGTTTCTATTTATGTTTTTATTTTTCTTTCTTTTCAAACTTCAGGAAGAGTGGTGGAGATTGTGTTTCAGTTGGATGCAATTTTTCTCCCCTCCCCCCTCTGTAGTGAGGTGTATTTTTGCACAACTTATCCAGTTTTTGGTGTTATTTTTTCAGATTGCTTTCTTATTTTATGTATTTATTAACTTGATGGCAGGTTCTCCGTCTCCTACTAGACCTAACGTGCGCCGTCTATGTACAATTAATATTGCTGGCATTCACCATCCAGCGAAACAAAATAGTTTAAAAACTTTTGTTATGCAAAGTGGTTACGACATCATTCTTCTGCAAGAGGTCCGCTTTGAATGTTTTGACTTTCTGCCAATGTACAATGCAATTGTAAATATCGGACCCAACAATCGGGGTACTGCTATCTTAATCAAAAAGGGTATTGTTGTAGAACGCATTAAGCGACTTCCCTATGGCCGTGGTATCAGTTTATTTTGTGATGGATTTAATATTGTGAACGTTTATGGTATTTCTGGAACAGTTAACAGGCGTTCTCGTGATCATTTTTATAACGAGGAAATTGTGCAAATTTTACCAGATAATTGTGATCCTATTATTCTGGCTGGTGACTTTAATGTACTGGAACGAAAACTAGACACCACTGGCATCTTCCATCCGAGTGTCACTTTTAACCGCCTTATCCAACAGTTGCGGCTCAGGGATGTGTGGTGGAATCATTGGACGGTGCCTAAATTTACTTTTAAGAATAGTCATATGATGTCCAGATTAGATAGGTGGTACATAACGTCTTCTCATTGTTCAAATATAATTGAAACGGACATATGTCCAGTTTCATTTAGCGACCATGCAGCCGTTTATTGTGTTCTTAAAATTCCGACAGGTGTCTCGCATACGCATGGTAGAAGTTACTGGAAATTAAATGCTCAACTTCTCCATCCAGCTACCATTATAGTCCTGGACCCATAGTATACCCCCGTAAAAAAATCGAGGTCCAGAGAATTTGATTTTTGATTTGTGTTCTCGGATCATTATTGAATTAATTTAGCTTGGGTAGATATTTCTAATCCGGGCCGATTAGTTTCTGAACGTCATTTTAACCCTTTCGATACGGTGCTCTTTTTGATGTTTTCGTCGACGAAGTTATGCAGGTGCTGCAGCTTCCCTAATTATCCTATTAAAAGTTTCTATGGTGCGTTGTGTCGGCCAAAGACAAGGTTTTCAGATGCTGGTATATTTGTTTCAAATTAGCTAATAAGAGGGAAATTATAGAGGAAAAAATGGGATTTTTTCAAAATTTTCACTTAAATCCGGGAATTAAAATTTCTCATGGCTGGAAACACTGCCACTAGATAGATGCAACTCATCTTAAAATAAACTTTGGTACACCATTAATATCTCCAAGAAATATCATGTTGATATCTAACAAACTAAGCATGTAATTTTAAAAAACATATCATTCCACCTTTTAAAAAATCGCCATTTTCTGGACGTCATTTTTAAGAATGGCGAATATATTTTAATGATGACTTAATATTTCATGAATCATGAGATCTACATTCAACATTCTTGTGTCAAAACGTAGATTATGAAGGTCAAATATTCTTATAAACATAGAAAATAACCTATCAGAGCAACCTTTAGTAATTTTACAAAATAGCGAATATTATATAGGAAACTATAATAAAGAATGTTATTTTTTGGTTTGTTTGAGTTATGCCATACTGGTTAAAGGAGACGTGGACCTATTGATTGTAAACGAATCCAAACCACTTTTTAGTTCAACTGTACCCCCACCGGAAATCGAACCCGGGACTATACACTCAAGGCATGCGTGCTAGCAACTAAATTAACTGTAGGTTTAACGGAAAGCTATGATGGAGGCTATAATAAATAACGAATAGACATGTATTGAAATAAACTAAATATAAATAGGTTTCAATCATTTTGTTGTGATCAGCAAAGAATGTCTAAGATCATGAATAGAAGTAATTAACACAAGTAGATAAAATACATAAGTTTGCCTATGGGTACACAAGTATACAAATTCAAATTATAAAGAATACTCATTATAAGTAATGAATACATGTATATAAATTTGTTTGATTTACATTTGTATGAAATACGTGACAATTTTCTTAAGCTATATTATATTCAATAATGATGCAAAATTGCAAATCAAAAATGAAATTTTGTGAAACACGATTTCTTTTTACAGGCGTATATCGTGAAGCTGGATTTAATTATGTCCATTTGCAATTACGCGTTTTTACAGTCACTTGCATTACATTTCCAGCATGACGAACATTTCAGAAGAGCGTATCGGCAGGAGCATCTTTTCGTAGCCCAGGTTTTGCAGTTACATGTTCACTGAGTAGAGGCTTTAAAAATTTAATAGGTTTAAGAACACAATCAACGTTTTCCCATCGAAACTCACAGAGGTCTTTTGGAACATACGAACGATTCAAAACATTTACACATCTTCTGAGTAAATAAAATGCTCTTTTAATGTGTCCATGCACGGACGATGACGTTGGCGGAAGGTCACTTAGTGGGACTGATCTCTTGAACTCATTGTAGGAAAATTCATCAAAAATGTCAACATCACATCTTTTCCACACTCGCACAAGATACTTATCGACGTCTTTGAATCGCACAAGATACTTATCGGCACAGTCGTCGTCAATCTCAGCAATCCCAGCAGAAACTTCACTTGTTCAGCGGCTAAAGCCCCGCGCTTAGTTCCTATTTTGCTCATAATGTCATCACCTGTAAGAATATGGGCCTTGATGAGAACATTGTAAACCTCAGTTGAGTCTATGGTACAAAATATGAAGAGGGATGAAGCGTCTTTTTACACCTGTTCCAAAACATATCCATAATTATTCCAATCCTTGACTTATAAGAAGTGCAACAAAATGAAGTAACAGAATAATTACATCTGTGTTATTCGATAGAACAATTATTCACTTCAAACCTTTTCGAACTGCCCACTCTACATGTGGAATGAACGAAGGTCAGCTTCCTCCAATTTGTATTTCAGTTCTACCACAATATGGCCTGCACCGTTTAAATATATTTGTGCCGGCATCAATTCCTCATTAACAATCATTCCACTAGCAATAATTGGAAATTCTGAGTTTGCTGAAACATCAGTAGTATTTCGCCGCATTAGTATCTCCAGATTAAGCTTGTTTGATGTAAATGACCATAATTTATCATGTTGCAAAGGCATAGGTGTAGATTTTGTTATACATGCAAGTTCGATTCATCCAGTTGTAGACATTCCCTGATTTTCTCACACTCTTTGAGCGAAAGTTCAAGACAACTGTCAAATATGATATGCAGTTCTTGCAGAGTACATACTGATTTTGATATTTGTAGAACTCTCTGAATAACCTCTCCAAAATGTTTCATGGATGACAGCTTGACCGTTCGCAATTAGGACATATAATCCACAATAACAGCAGTGTTTAGTGCAGGGAAATTTTCGAAATAAAAATCGCCAGATGAAAGATATTTTTCTAATTCTTTAAAGAGTGTGTGTTTTACTGGTTTTGTCGCAGCATCTCCACCAAATAACGCATTTGTTGGAAGAAGGTCGTGAGACATAATGTTCTTGATAGATTCCCAACTTTCTTTTACCAGATCTATCTCTATGTTGACTTGGGAAAGAATTTTATTTGATATCACCAGTGGAGCTTTTCTGGTTGCTGGTTCTGTTAGACTGTTCCGATTAAAGCGTGGAAGGTTAGCTTTATTGATTACGTCAAAAAACGATTTTATTTCCAATACAAACTTCTCCTGCTTCAGCTGTGTATATAATTCTGACCCATGTGAAAAGATATCTAATAGACATGCCTTTACATCATTATTCATATGTTGTTTTGTGACAAACTTATGCAACCTCTCAGACTCAATCATTTGAAACGGGTTTCCTCATCGCTGCATAAAATGAACAAGGTTCTCAACATTTCTATTGAAACGTTCTCCTCTCTTTCCCATTAGCTCATGGTGAGGAACAGTTTCACGGTGGTCTATTAATTTAGAATTAGTCACCTCTCTGAAAACGTTACAAATAGAAAGAACTTCGTGGTAAACTAGCTGCCGTTGAGCAACATAGTCACTTTTACGTGTTTGACCGACAATTCCCTTGAAACTTTTCTGATCTCTGAATGATTTGTTCTAATTTCATATCAGGAGCTACAGCATTGAATCGTCCTTCTTTGTCTTTGATCACGAAGTGTCCTTGAACAAATTTGTTGTGAAGCTACTTGTTTTCTACTTCTAGTTTTTTTATTCTTTTCAAATATCAGGAGCCATATATCACATAGTTTATACAATGAATTCACAAAACAGAGGAATGAGTGACTCCAAAGTTTTTTCTGCAGCTCCCAGTCACCTTTTCTATCAGCATGTAGTAGGTCCTTCACTAGACCGATTCAAATTACATTTCCCCAGTACTTGCAAAGCTCTGACTTATCCTTGCACTCTTTGATAAACTCTTCAAACTTGGCTCTTAAGGTTTGTGATATTGAACGAAGTGTAGTAAATGTTGCCTGGCTTTGCATTGTGTACCTTGCACAGTTCTTCCATAACATCTGCGAAATCTAATTTGTTATTCTTCTTCCAGAAAGCCATCCAACGCAATGTTTCTATAGCCTCAGAGATGGTGAGCATACCCTGTAACGATCGAACATAATGAGTTCCGCTCAATACAGATTGCACAGTTTTGGCTCCAAAGATTTCAGTCTCAATGAGTGCATCTTCTATGCCACATCCTGTTAGCATACACATCGCAGTGCAACTTTTGCCATGTGAAGAATGCCCATCATTGGAAAAAGTTCACCTGGATTGCTCATACAGATCTCAACGACAATACGGAAGACACCTTCGTCACAGAATATTGGGAGTATTGGTTGATCTTCAAGCTGAGGACCCACATTTTGGAAATTTTTTTATAGCCGTATATATTGTTGCGTAGTTTGTGACAGGAGATCGTATTACTGGTAAAAAGCTAATTTTTTTCAATAAGACGGTACTCTGGGAGATTACAGCATGAATTCCAGCCCATGGAGGAACTGGCTTGTGCTGATCTTTCAGTCCACACTGAATAAGAGTAATAACAAATTCAGTTTCCTTGGTTTTACAGATTGCAGTATCGGGCACTACATGATGCACATCCTCAGCCACTTGGAAACTTTCTGCTAAATCGGGACGTGTTTTTTGGCTTGTAGTAGTTTTGCACTCACTGACAAGGCAGCTGTATTATAAGTTTACAACTTCGTTTCTGTATATTTAATGCTGACACTGATTGTTCCCCTGCATCTAACTCATTGGCACGGTTTTGAAAACGCACCATTGCCGTATTATGTGTGCCATATGTGTCAGACAAAGAAGAGCTGTCTTCAAAGTCAACATTATCAAAGGCTGCAATTGTAAATGCTTTGTTAGTAAAGTGACTGGGGAGTGGTCTTGGCCAGAGATATGAAAGACATTCATAACCTACGTCAGGCACAAGAATGTTGAATGTAGGTCTCATGATTCACGAAATATTAAGTCATCATTAAAATATATTCGCCATTCTTAAAAATGACGTCCAGAAAATGGCGATTTTTTAAAATACAGAATGATCTTTTTTAAATTACATGCTTAGTTTGTTAGATATCGACATGATATTTCTAGAATATATTAGTGGTGTACCAAAGTTTATTTTAAGATGAGTTGCGTCTATCTAGTGGCAGTGTTTCCAGACATGAGAAATTTTAATTCCCGAATTTAAGTGAAAATTTTGAAAAAATCCCATTTTTCCCTCTTTAATTTCCCTCGTATTAGCTAATTTGAAACAAATATACCAGCATCTGAAAACCTTGTCTTTGGCCGACACAACGCACCATAGAAAGTTTCAATAGGATAATTAGGGAAGTTGCAGCACCTGCATAACTTCGTCAACAGAAACATCAAAAAGAGCACCGTATCGAAAGGGTTAAAATGACGTTCAGAACCTAATCGGCCCGGATTAGAAATGTCTACCCAAGCTGAATTAATTTAATAATGATCCGAGAACACAAATCAGAAATCAAATTCTCTGGACCTCGATTTTTTTACGGGGGTATACTATGGGTCCTGGACTAATTAGGAATGATTTTCGTCAACGCTGGCAATTTTGGGTACGTCAACGACGTTACTTTTCAACTATTTCTGAATGGTGGACTTGTTACGTTAAACCCCACATAAAACGTTGTTTCCAATGGTACGGAAAAGAAATTAAGCGCGAGACTCATCAGACATTAGAATATTACTACGCTGTATTAAACGATCTCTGGTCTCAACCCAGCAGCCCTCAAAATCTCAGTCATATTCATAGGGTTAAAGCGCAGATTACACGCATACAACTTCGGGCTCTTGAACGATATCAGACGGCTTCCACATCTGCCTCATTTTGTAAATCTGAACGCATTTCCTTTTACCACTATATTCAATCGCAGAAGCGACGTCAACAGAACTACATTGAAGCTATTACGATGGATGGTGCTGGCGAAGTTACGGATCTTAATGATCTTAAGACTCATGTGTATGAACATTTTTCTTCCTTATATCGAACTGGTTTCATCAATGCTACGGCACTAGAGACATATTTCCTGGAGACAATGCCCCAACTGTCTCCCGACGTACACCAACAATTAATGGCGGACATTACTCCGACGGAAGTCCGAGAAGCATTGAGTACATGTAAAGACCGCAAGAGTCCCGGTCCAGATGGACTAATTTATGAATTCTATGTCTCCTATTGGGATATTGTTGGAGCGGAGTTATGCCACCTTTTTAATGAGCTCTTAAGGCATCGCAATTTCATTGATAATCAAGGTGTCATTGTTCTCATACCTAAAACGAACTGTCCGGTGACCATACAGAACTACCGTCCTATAACGTTACTCAATACTGACATGAAACTTTTCTCTAAAGTTTTAGCACGACGCTTGAAACTTGTTTGTCACGGGATTATTAGTGATTTCCAGGCAGCAATTCATCCCACCAAGAATGTGTTTTCTGCTCTTAGCAAGATTCGTGACATCTCTGAATATTTTAAATTTAAGCGCATACCTGCATGTTTATTATCAGTGGACTTCCAAAATGCTTTTGACTTTTTATCCCACGACTATCTCTACACTGTGCTACGAGCCTACAAGTTTCCTGATTCATTTATTGACTTGATTCGTGCACTGTACTCTTCAGCCACTTCCCGTGTGCAAATAAATGGCCATCTTACAGCTCCCTTTTCCATAAGTCGTGGAGTAAGACAAGGATGTGCTTTATCTGTATATTTATTTAGTTTGGCGCTTGAACCTCTGTTCTACCATCTAATGTCGATCCCCTCATCAGTGAATCATGATTTTCAAAATATCAATGTTCAAGCTTTCGCTGATGATGTGACACTCCTTTTCACTACGAATGAACAGTTTGCGCATATTGAACAGTGTCTACAGACTTTTGTGCAGGTGAGTGGTGAAAAAATCAATGTGAATAAATCGACGTTATTGTTATATAATGCTTCCATGGTCACGTCACCCTTTTCTATTGACCACCAGTATCTGATAAATGACCACGTCAAAATACTTGGTATTACCTTTACAGTTCGAACTGACGTGATGACAGACATAATTTGGGGCCCTATTCTTCAGAACTTACGCCTACTTAGTGCAGACAATAAAGGTCGGAGCTTGAATTTGATCCAACGCACCTGGTTTGTTAATACTTACATTCTTTCTAAAGTGTGGTATGCAGCTCAGATCTTTCCTCTGCCTGAGTGTTACGCAAGGAAGATTGACTCTCTCATAGGATGGTTTCTGTGGAGTGGATTTTATTTTCGACTCCCACGAAATGTTACCTATTGCTCATATTTTACAGGCGGATTACAAGTTACTAATGTGAGACAAAAATGCAAAGCTCTTTATATGCGTAATGGATTGAAGTTATTTATTGATTCTGACTCACACACATCGCAATGGATATCGTGCTGGACGGTTTCATTAACTGAAAATAATCCGCCATACATTCGCTTTTTTCGTTATTGCCCTGCATATGTGCGGGAACTCATTTCCGCATGGGCATATGTTCCACCGTTACCCGAGGCTTGCACCATGTCCACTAAAATGTTGTATGGTACTTTACTCACCAGTGTTATGTGTCATGCTGTGCCCCGAATTTGTCATAAGTTTCCCACCTATGACTGGCATGTGATCTGGCGAAATGTGCACACCAAAATGTTATCTTCGGACATTCGTAGTGTTTGGTTGTCTTTTATTCATGACTTACACCCTACCAATGAACGACTTCATACTATTCATCGTTCTGAATCTCCTAATTGTGTGCACTGCGGTCGACTGGATACTCTTTTACATCGTGTGTCTGAGTGCACTGATACGACTCGCATCTGGAACTCTTTATGTGGATTACTTGCAGTGATTTGTCGTAAACCAGCTAACTATTTTGACCGCCGTATACTTGCCTTTCCGGACTACGTGTGGTACCCCAATACAAAACTCAATGCCGTTAATTGGCTTATCGGGCATACTATCTATTATACTATGTCCTATACGCCGAAGTGTACAGTGGAGGAATATTATTTATACTTAAAATATGCTCATCAGACTTTTCCTATGATCAATCTGCATGAAACATCTGTGTTTGCTAATTTCCTCAAAGTGATCTTGTAAGTTTTCATAGTATACTGGTCTCATGTAAGGTAACATCAGTGTTAGCAATGTACTAGTTATTACAGTTCAATATATATATATATATATATATATATATATATATATATATATATATATATATATATATATATATATAAGTGGCTATCAAAAAAAAGTGGTAGAGCGTTCACCTCTGGTGCTTGGGGTCCCGGGTTCGATCCCAGCCCTCACCAAGTGAACTTTGTGGTGGACAAACACCGTGTGGTTGGGTTTTCTCGGGGTTCTCCTGTTTCCTCCCACTTTCTTCATTCCACCATTTCATTCATTTCTCATAATCACCGTCTCTTTTTGCCTAACCAGCATAACCGTGGGACGTAAAACTCAAAGATTTCTAATGTGCAACAAACGTCCATTATTCGATCTTTCGAATGGGCAACACTCCTAAATTTCACCGCATGTTTTATGATTCCAACTTGCACTTTGCAATTGTTCCCATGGCTCATGTTTTCTAAATTTATTACGTTTTTAAGAGTTGCGATTTGTCAGTTCATGAATAGTGTTGGGATAAGATTCCACAATCTTTGTGAATTTTGAAGATTTGCAATGTAGTTATCTATTTCCTTCACCTGCCGTTCAAAAACTCGTTTACTGACATGAATAATCGCACAACGAAACAACTCCAACTTTGCATTCAAGTAATACCGAAGACGTAGCTTGTAATGGATAGTAGATGAGATGAGAAATCAAACAAAAATTCATTTCAAAAGAAAACGAAATATCATTGTTGTGTAAACCAATGGAGTCTTGTTTTGTTTTATATTTATTTCTTTATTTTTTGTCTATTTATTTATTTATTTATTTTCTAAGGCATATTTTTAGCTAGTCAGACATAAATGTCATTCGTTTTCTAGCGACTGTTGTCGAAGGCGGAAACTCGATTATGATACACCTCTTAATAAACAAGTTAACTCTTTTCATATTATGGTCATGGTACAGTTCGCAGCATAAAACCTGCAACATGAGCATGCAAGTTTACTGTGAAACGACGAAGTCTTTTGCTCCAAAATAATTGTGCATGAGAGGACGCCGAAGTTTCTCCTGGCGTGATTCGTGCCATTTAGAATTATATTGTTTCCCTGGGCTGTTAGGCGTAGTTTCACAATAAACTTATGTGCTCATGTTGAGGGCTTTTTGCTGCGGACTATACAAACAGCGTGTTGGGAACAGTCATATTTCGCCTCTTTGATGTATCATTGCTGCTGTTCCTCTAAAATTGTATTTATTAATTTATTAATAATATGTTATTGTTTGCCATTTGCACAACATGTAGGCTACATTTCCTGATAATTTTGTGTTCATATAACAACAATTTGTTATAATTTCATTTGTATTTCTTCACGTCACATACGTTCATAGGATTCTCATGTATTCTGGTTTGAAATAAATAATTACATCCTTCTTTTTATAATAATCTTTTTATCCTTCTGAAATTACTCTTGACAATTATATTAACAAGTATGTAAGTATTAGTACAACGTATTTTTTTTATCAGGAATTCTTCGTCTGTCAATTGGCAGACTTATCGCATTTATGGCCAATTAGGTCCGGTTTCGAGTTCAAATAGATGACAGTTTCTCAGATGTAAGCCGAGAAGTGGTTTGGATTGTGCTTTAAGCTTATGTTACCCCTTCCAACATAACCCCGGCTGTTGCATAGCAACTCCAAGACGAAACAAACTTGTTTCTCTCCATATGTGATATAAATACACAGAGCAAATTATTTCACTAAATAAAAGGTTTAAACAAAAAAGGTCTTTGTTTTTTTTTCAATAAAAAACATGGTTTTTGCAAACCCTGGCTATGAGCGAGTTTGGCAGAACATGAATTTGACAACTGTTAATGAAAGGTTTGTATTTTAGTAGGTACTATACTCTCGCCCTATATTAGGTATTAGTATGTAGCACTAGCCCAGTTTGAGACAGGAAAGATCCTTCGATAATTCCACATGCTCTCTGATGCCAGCAGACTTCTTTTTATTGAAAATTAAGAGTTCTTGCATTATTTGAAATGGAGCGATCTAAATACAACTTTTCACATCGGAAGTAACAAACGTAAGTGTGTTTTACGATTGTGAAAGTAAACACACCTCTCTTTAACTAAATTGAAGTCAGAGGGCGTCATTTAGAGGGATCAGGGAGGAACAGCTGTCCTCCCTGGGTTTGAGATTTATATAGATTTTATCAATAGAATAGTAGTACATCAGTGAAAGATTGCTTAGCCCTACTGAAGATTTCGTGGACGAAGTTATTGATGTGTATGCAGCGAAGACGCCAAGGCGAATAAGAATCAGAAGTATCAGAAAGATGAGAACTTTTTATTACAATATTTCTACGCATGTTTGTTTCAGAAAAATTAAAATATTTGAGTTATTTTTAATCTTCTTTTATCAAACTTCTACATTAATAACGAACAGTAACTACTGTAAATAGGAAATAATAACAAAATAACATCTGTAAATAGCAATTAAAGTTTAGTCTAAATATATTTTTAATATTTTAATAATAAAATATTATAAAATTAAGCGATTGTTTTTTTCTTAATTATAATCTTACATTGAATATTTATCCGAAATTAGTCTCAATATTAGGTAAGATGTGAAGGTGAATGGAATTATTAAATGTGCTGCTTTCTTGCAAAAATGCAGAAAAACATCCCTCCTCCTCAAAGAGTTCACATTCCCCCCGGGTGAGAATGTCTGAATTCAGCACTGTATAGATGTTTGTCGAGGTTCTATCAGTTTATGGACTCTGGTTGCAAGATCATTTATGTAGACGAAACTTAACAATATATACGAATGTGATGGAAAGAGGTTGGAATGACTGTTCTTGCTCTTGCGCTCTCAAACTTTCTTTCTCCAGAGGGAAACGTATCATGATTTTGCACTCGGGGAGTGCAGAAGAATGAGTTCAGAATTGTTTCTTACAATCAGAAACATCGGCGATTCAAAAGCGGATTCTCACAATGACAGAAACACAGTTTTTTAAAAAATAGTTCAACCACAGATTAAAAAAAAAACTTACCAATTGATAAGAAATGTATGACAGTGTTGGATAATGCAAGCTACCATTCACGTCTTAAACGCCGTATAGTCACAATGTCTACGAATATTTCGGACGTAGTGGATTTAATGAATTATCATAGCATTCATGTTCCACAATACCTCTCATTAAAACTACTAGTAGAGGTGATCAAAGACTCGAATATAGAGAAAGAATTTGTTATTGATAATACAGCACAAGAACATGAAGTTTTACGTTTGACACAGAGACATTTCAAAAATAGAACTTCACAATATCGATAATCCTGTTTTCCTGGATAGTATGATAGATTATTCCCCGTGCCGATATCTGTTTTGTACAAAATTTGAGTGATTGATAACTATCAATTTTAAAAGTTGCAGGGGCGTTTACAGATAAATTGTTTACTCTGTATATGTACTTTCGTGCTTTGAACTTGTCATTGCCGCATTCTTGACTGATCATTTTCTGATAGGATGCTACGACGTCAGTTATAAATATACATGTTCTACGGTAATTTCCTTTTATATTGAAAAAAGGTGCTTATGGAGTCTGTAAGAAGGACGTAAAATAATATGTCTGAGGATTAACAATTCAGATATTTGTCAATTCTTATGGAAACTCATCAGATACCTGCATTGGCAATGGTCAGGCGGTGACTGCAATGTCTGGCTATTGGTGTTGGTGTGTAAGGCTAAGTTCCATACTACGTTAGAAGCAGTAGAACTGCAGTGTTCAGCGAACTAAGTACAAAGTGATAGTTACAATGGGCGTCGTCTTATTTCCAAAAGGGCAAATTTTAGGCGTGGATTATGTAGTGAAACAGAATGACAATAAAATATGCATTGGGTGTATCGTGATGGGACAGACTCCAGAGTGGTGACGGTCTACAAAACTTAAGCGGAGGAATAGTACTCGAAATAAAACTCTCAATAACACGTCACTCCGAGAATTAAAGTGGATTCTCACTCAGGACCATAGCGCGACTCTGAGGCAAGTTACTGAACACCGAATAGGATCTCCAACAGCCTGTGCCAACAATCACAGGCCACTTAGAATTTCATGAATGAGAGAAGGCTCGGATTTCACAGGTGAAGAGACTCGTAAAGGATCGCAATGCTTTGACATGGCAATAGTGGTGTCACAAACCTGCAACATGGGACGTTTATGACTGGAAACGCCATTCGCCTTGTTTGAAACAATTGGCCTATTAATACGTGACGCATGCCCAAAGAATCGGTTGAACCAAAGTGTCTCCAATCAACCGTGAAACATAGCAGAAGGACCGTAATGCTGTCTGTGAACAGCAATATCCTATTTTTCAGTAGGTCCTGTGCTGACGCTTACCTCGCATGTCACTGACGTGATTATCACTATGTTAAGGGTTACCTGCATCCTATGGTCGATTTTTTCTAGCTACTGACAGCATATTGTAGGATGGCAAATAATGTGCCCAAATTGTGCAACTAGAGCATTTGTACGTTAGTTTGCGAAACATTGGGATGAGATTTCGGACACCTTGTCTGGACAGCCCAATCCCGAACCTGAACGTAATTAATAATCTGTGGTTAGTCTTACAAATACAAAGCCGACACAATTTTCGCCTTCTTCTCTCAAGGAAGTTAATGATGCCCTGGACGCGAAATGCCGTCATATTTTACTTAACACCATTCACCATCTCTGAATCTATTCCACGTTCCGTCAGAGCTATTCTGAGGGTGAAAGGAGATAGAATGCGGTATTAATCTGGTTATCATGCGTTTTTATTGAATTGATAATTATGTGTATAGTATTCCTAAGAGCAGTTTCGGTTAGTAAAGAGGAATTCAGGCGAAACGGTCGTATATGTATTAGTTTACATGAGGTAGAAAGGAAAAATTCACAATTTAATTAGGTATAATAGTAGTTGCTGGAACATATCAGTGTATGTAAATAAATAAAACGACTTAATGCTAAGTAGTTTTAAGTATACTGAACATGTGATGTGTGAGAATTGCTTTTCAGGTATTGAAATGTAGCTAAGCAATTTAAATAAGAGCGCAGTAATCCGAGTTGCAATTGAAAATTTCTTATGTACTTTCAAAGCTTGCACCAATCTATAGAAAAGTAGTGACAGATGTTATCAGAGGACAAAGAAAGTTGCTCTCATAAAATTGCTGCTTTCGAGTATGCACCTTTCTTAGACTCTTACATCAAAAGGACAATAAAGTTGTATCTTTGTGATTGGCTGTAAAACATCCCTTTGGAATTAAAATTGACTCATACATCAATTGGTGCCGATGTCACATTCACAAGTGATGCTAAGAAGAAGAAAATTTCCCTTGTCGCAGGGAGAGTTAAGAAAGATTTTTTTAAAGAGGAGCGAAAGGGAGCATATGAGATACAATATAGGGAAATTTAGCTTTTCAATATATGTTACATTACGGTACGCACTACGACAGTACGACTAAAGACAGCGGAATTCTTTCCAGAATCCCACCGTTTGCATAGAATACAAATACTCGTATAACAAACTCTTCATTGCTGTCCCAACAAGCCATCCGCGATCTTTCTAGAGAATATCATTCTCAAATACAGAGGATGGAAAAAAGTATGGAAACATCTGAAAAGAGGTGACCATTTCAAACAAGATTTGCGTCTCAACGATAGATGTCGCTGTGGTTACCAGCTCATACTTAGGTATACAACAGTGCGAAAAGAACAAATGGGTCATTTACAGTTAAGAGGCCGATCCGTGCAGGTTATCGTGAATCATGTCTGAACTGACTGTTTGAAAGATGACAAATTGTGGGTGTGCGTACGGCGATAGTTCCCGTGACGAAAGTAGTGGAAATGTCTGGTGTATCAAAAGGCACAGTCCCAAAGATCATTGCCGCCTACGAATGTTTCGGAAAACTGCATCACGGAAGTACCAGCGTGGACGCAAGTGTGTGTTGCGTGACAGAGACAGACACACAAAGAGTAGGATTGTGACCAAACAGAAAATCACAACGACGCCAAAAGTAACAGCTGAGCTGAATACAACGCTTACAAAGCGTCTTAGATCAAAACAACCAAAAGAGAACTCCAGACGCAGGATATTTACGGCACATTTGCAAAATTTCCAAACCACTCGTGACTCTTGACCATACTGCTAGACTGAGACTGGTGCAACGCCCATAAAAACTGGACAATGGAGAAGTGAGAGACTCGGCTAGTTGGATGAGTCTTCCTTTAAATTGTTTCCGAATGCTGACCGAGATTACAAGTAGAGAACGCCAGCACAAGCGTACGATAAAGACTATATATTACCGAGAGTGAAGCATGGTGATGGTTCAGTGATGATTTGGCTCGCAATATCCTGGTATTCTGATGGCCGCATCTTCACTTTGTGTGGACATGTCACTGCTAAGGAATGCGTAACAATTTTGAGTGTTCAACTGCATCCCATGGTACAAACATTGTTCCGAGATGATAATGTCATGTTTCATGATGACAGAGCCCCTGTTCATACAGCTCACATCGTCCTGGACTGATTTAATGAGCATGATGATGAAGTGTCACATCTGTCATGGCCTCTATAATCCACAGACCTCAACATCATTGATCCCTTGTCGTCGTCAGTTTTGAAGACGTAGTTGCGAGCCTGCTACCTGCCACCGTCGTCTCTATAACAATATGCAGCTGCTCATGCGGAATATTGGTATAACACCCCTTTGATAACCATATGTATGATCTACATTTCTCAATTCCCCGTCGAGTGCAGAACGTTCTACGTGCCAAAGCTGGTCTTACTCGCTATTATTAAAAATAATGAGCAATTTTTTAGGTGTTTACATATTTTTGTCTATTCCCTGTACGCCTTTGAAATACGAATGGATCAAGGAACGAAAAGAAGTCAACTGCACCGGTTGCTTATGAATTGGGTGGCCATAGTAGAAAGAAAATTTTTCAGGGATGGTGTTACAAATGGTGACCCCGCAGTGCTTCGGTTCAATGACCGAAGGTAAAGGGCTGAGAACAGTCATCGTGGGTAAATGAAATGCACATAATCGAAGTTGAAGTACTACGATTTTGTTGTCCTTTGATCCAGACAGTGGACCAATGCAAAGAAAAGAGTGGCTGTAGAAAGAGAATTTTTGATCATATCTGCGAGAAATTTAAATCTAAGGCCATGTCCAAAAGATAGAAGTGTGCATTCTAAGTACGCTTATTTCCGGAAGTGACGTCACCTAGTGTGCGTCAAAAGGTCCAAGTTCACAAGTCTGCGAGTGCATAGTACGTAGTGTGCGAGGATGTACACTACGTTAGCACACTTGCGTACTTAAGATGAGAGTTCTTCGTAGTAGGAACAACAATAATGTCAAAGTGACTTAATCAAATTTTAAAATACGTGTTTTTACAATTTTTGTTGAGGTGAATATATTTGTCGGCTGATCTAATAATAGTTTACTTGATAAATATACAAATTAGTGATTTTACAAGTGGAATATAAAAATTCTACGCAAAAAACAAACATTTACGTTGTGTTCTTTGAGTATACAATGGAATTTAAAATAATATAGGGAGAGAAACCAAATAGTTTCTTTAATAATGCTATAGAGGTATTTGTGTTTAAATATTACATGGTTTATGTAGCTTAATTGAAATAACTCCACTATCGGTAATAGAGCTATTTGCACGTAAATGGCAAATTTTAATGGCGTATGAATTAAAATGTTAAGCTCTAGCATATAATAATGAATTCCTAGATTATTCATTTCTCTATAGCTACAGCGACAGCTGGCTGAAAATATTAATTCGTAGGTAGATGGGCCTATTTTTCTAGTTTTGATTCTAAACAAATTCATTTCAAATCTACGATATTTCCTTGCACTTGAGAAACTGTAATATACCAATTTCCATACATTTTGCATTTTTGACAGCTGCCCAAAAGTGAAATACAGATCCAAAATTTCTTTCTTGACATTCATCAAAGATTTCACAAATTCCTCTTGGTAAGTCTTTACTTTGGCCATTTCATTTTTTTTTATTCGATTCAGGGATTTGATCTTTCGGTTCCGGTTTTGAAATCTTGCCTGTTAGCTCATATATACATATAAAAGTTAGGAACTTGGTTGGTTCCTTTCTGTACCAAAGTTTAATATTTAATTCACATAGTATTGCGAGCGAGCGTCAGCGAGTGAAGGCAGGTTAGAGGCTCGCAGGGCACGTTCTTTTCAGTCTTGATTACGAATCGGTTCATTGAATGAAATGGCCAAAGTAAAGACTTGCCTTCCTTTTAATTCATATAATCCCATTACGGTACCCATTATGAATTGATTATGAACAAATAATTCCTTCCGTATATTTGAACAATGAGAACCACTACATTGCATACTGTATTTTTTTTTTATAAAACCGTCTCTTCATTTTCATAAAATTCTTATTAGATTAAAAGTAGCTTTTTATGGTTATATTTGGACGAGGGGATTTGTTTCGTTACTGAGTAACCATCTTCGTAATGGGATGCATGTAGGTGGGACAGCAGATATATTTCAAGAAAGATGTAGGACGCCGAAAGCATAGTGAAGTGCACGCTAATGTTGAAGTGTATACAATGTACATAACTCAATTTAAGCGGGCTTATAAAATAGTAATCTTATATCTTTTTAACATATTACCGGTACTTTGATTAGGGATATCCACCTTGAGTACACGCGATCCTTATAAATTGGTATTTCATAGTGACATACAGCTTTTTCCTGTAAATTTTGATCCTCATATTGTTCATCTCCACCACTTTTTTCCTTGTCATCCTTGTAAGTGTTAATTTTTGGTGTAGATTAAGAATATGGCGGACTATTTTGAAGATTTACGGGTGTAATCTATAGATTCACAAAGAAAGAGTAACATATAAGGAACTGCAGCATTAGCAAAATGTGGTAGAAATAGTCTAATCAGTATGCCTGTAACTGAAGCAATACAGTAGAACGACGACAAGTATAGTGCCATTGTTGTGTATCTACCGTACATAAAGGAATTATACTCAATATGAACTCTCTCCCAAAGTAGTTTTGAACCACATTATTGTAGATAGCGCTCCCCTCGGTACCTTCGGTGTCCTAACGCTCTTGCAAATTGCCTACTTTGACCTGCAATAAAATTCCTAAGCTACTTCGCAACAGTGTCATCAGCGCCCTAACCACTAGTGCTACTTTTCTTCCAGGGACTAATAAATATTCCCTCGCGCAAGCATGCCTAATAAAATAGAACATCGCCAATAGTTGAGTGGTTTTTATGCTGATAAATATTTGCAGATACGGCAAAGCTGCTGTTGGCATACATGAAAATAACTGAAGTCACTTTATGGTTGCCACATATTGTCAATCTGTACGATATACTTATGTTTAATATAACTGAAAAGTCATTTATATATATATATATATATATATATATATATATATATATATATATATATATATATATATATATGGTCAATTCCGCGGTAAGTCACCCTACGAAGGGAAAATTTGAAGTTTCACCTTGGCCTAGATAAGTATTGAAATTCATTTTTAAGAATGCTGAATTTTTCATACATGAACAAGATGATACCAACGTTGATTTGTAGATGGCTCTGCAGGAGGTAAAATATGACCACTTTCATGTCGCAGAATATCGTACGTAAATTTGGATTTTAACATAAAATTTTTTAATGCTAATTCCTGTACGTAAGTGAAGATCGCGTATGGAATTTATTAAGATAATGTTTGTGTTTACATCAATGACATTGTTTTGCACATAATTTAATAATAGCAAGAAAATTATAATAATTGATTTATTCAAGTAGGCTGTCGTGTAAGTCACAAGAAAACATGAATAAGTTTATGTATTTATATATATAATTAAACAATAAAGCTGTAATTCTAAATTTTCTTCATATGGACAGACGGTAATCAAAAGCCGTGCAGAAAGTTCCGAAATAATATGTGTAATTCCTTTAAATACATAATATAATATGTCGTGTAGGTCACATTTCTTTCCCTGTCGTGTAAGTCACATTATGCGTGTCGTGTAAGTCACATTTTGTTGCATTGTTACCACATTGCCAATAGTAGGTAACTGCAGTAAAACGTATAAATAGTGAATTGATAACTCAATTAATGTATTAAGTGCCATGTTAAGTGTAAGAGAATGAAAGATAAGGAGGATAAAAGCAATATTATGAAGTATGGGTGTAAAGCGTACTTGACTGGAATATAAATGTAACAAATGAATGAAAAGTTAAGCAATATGAATCAATGTGATCTAGAAAGAAGTTTTAAAAAACGTGACAGGAAGTATCTATTGTCTCTCGAACAATGCCGGCATATGTGGTTCCGAAGTTTCTAGCTTCAGCTACTTTCAGTACTATTATTGGTTTTCTCGTACTCTTTCGTTGTTTTGGAAACATGCTTGTAAATTGGTATTTATTGCCTTTAGCCATCTAAAGCTCAGTCTGGTATAGGACGGAGGTAGGCATGTGGGAAAGGATTCGTTCAGATCTATTGAAAGAATATCATCTCGATATTTGCTTGGTGGGAATGAGGAACACCTCAGAAAGGATTGCCAGCTATATGTTTTAAACCTGCAACCTACCAAGCCTAATCTAGCACGCTACTACCTGTACTTTGTCACGCTTCCTTGGTAGAAAACATGCTTATTCCAACAAAAATATGTCACAACAAAGTTTACTTTAAGATTATGAGATTAGGACATGTCAAATGTGTAACACTCGTCTTTTCTATTGCATTTTCAGATATGCCTAGTTCAGAAGCTGAATGAAAACGGAAATAGATAGAGAAGTTGAAAAGAATGATATTGCATCTAACGGATTTTAGTGGAAATTACTGTTTTATGTACCAAGAAAAGATACAAACCACTCACTGGATATCACACAGTTGTACAATGTAAATTCCGATAATATATTTTCCTGAAGAAAATGAAATCATAGAACATGATTCGTGCGTAATTATATCTGATTGTATGCATCAAGATATGTTTGCAGTTGCTTGTTTCAATTCTACACTTATGGAAGATTTTGAAAGTCGTCATCTGGGTTTTCCGATCAACAATGTGAATTATCAGTCGGACGATGGTGCACAACATTATTCACTTTGCAGAAAGTTGAAATGTCTTGGCATTTTTCAGCTACGAAGTATGGGCCGAACATTAATGTAATATACTATAGTAAATTTTTGAGTGGATGCGCCAAAAATGGAAACATCATAAGAAAGAAATATGTAATATTACAAAAAAAAAAAAAAAAAAAAAACGAAACTAGCACTATCATTGTGTTTCAGCGTATACTATTAAATGTTCTCTCATCTAAGGTATTTCTTCACAACGAAAGAAGTTTGACTTCATTCCAGAACAGTTCATTGCGAAGGAAATAAACGCAGAGAAGTGATGAAAATACTCTACTGGAGACAGGGTATTAGTACTCTTCGCCGGAAAAAGAAGTATTAAATATTTGTTAAATGTGGAGAAAAGAATCAGAAGAATGGTATGTAACATTTCTTCGCCATGAAAGTAAAGAATTTTATTGGCCGCAACAGAAAGATTAGGCCTATGTTGCATTAACAGACGTCGATCAGAGACATAAATTAGAATTTGACAAATTTTGCTCGAATAAAAGAACTGTTAACTTCTTGTTTTGCCTGTTAACTTCCTTTTATCTCTCTAAATCATTAATGCTACTCTATCCGCCAATAGATTTTGAAAGTGTATTTAAACGAAGACATGATGTTAGACTTGTCGTGTAAGTCACAAATTTATGTCGTGTACGTCACGTTATATTTGTGGCATATATTTTAATATAAATACAGAAAATATAATAATTTTCTTTTGGTCTTGTAGCTTGGTATCTACTTAATGTATAAAAAAAGTTTTAGCTTCCTTGTAACAATAGAAGAACAGAATTTTCAGATAGTTAACCGTTATTCAAAACACGATGTCTCCTACTGTCGTGTAAGTCACGTATATATTTAGAGACTTGTTTCAGCCATTTTGTTTACATATTTAAATGCTGCAAATAAAAATGAATGAAGGACTTATTGCCCCTTATTTATAACCTAAAACTTGCCCATGAAAATATCTTATAACTTTTCAAATACATAATATTTACTGCCGTCTGGCGTCTGTTGTCGTGTAAGTCACAAATGGAATTAGCCATATATAAAGATAATTTTATCAGGACTAGCTCGAGAGAGTAATGCTCCCGGAAGTAGAAACGAGAAACACATTTCTGATTGGTTGGCGTTATCCACTTCTTACTACGTTGCATTCAAATAGCAGACAACAAACGCTTGCTGCTGTCGGCCTCAGTGGCCGAGTGGGCTAGCGCTATATGCTAGTAATAAAATCCTCTTTTGGCGCGAGTTTAAACCCCGCCCCAGGAAAGTTTTTTTTTTACATTTTTAAAACACTTATTAAATTAAAATAATATGAAAATAATACTTAAAAAAGTGATTTATTTATTTTTTTGCAGATAAGTAGTTGTAGTACTTATGCCCTTGTACTCCATGATATAGGGTCGTTTTGTTCCCCTTGTACTTCATGATATAAATTTTGTGACCAACTTAAAACAACTGGCTAGGATATCGCGTAAAACAGCTGTCTAGAGTAGCGCGCGGAAAAAGTAGGCCTACTTCCGGGAGTATTACTCTCCCGAGCGGGTCGTATTTTTTCTAGTACGCGAAATTCTCCCTTCTTTTATTATCAATGTTCCATATTCCACCACGATGAGGCGCTGTAAACAAGTGTGGATCAAAAGCTAATTTGACGAAGTGTATACTATTTAGTGTGCACTCCATTGGTAGACTTCAATTGTGCTTCCTCGAAGTGTGCACTATGCACTTTTGGACACGGCCTAAGTTCCTAATACCAGTGAATCACAATCACTACTCACTGCTTAATGCTTTGTTAAAATGTCTATTAGTCCATTAGTCGTTTGCAACATTTTCGTTTCTATCGTGATCCGTTCTCTTTCTTGCACTTTATAATGATATGAGTTTTCGCTTTTCAATAGTACTTTGTTTTTATGTTTATAAGTCGAACGATAAAAAAAGGAGCATTTCGTCGGAAAAGAAAGCTACGAAAGTTAAAAGAAGATAACAGCCCAGCGCAGGCTCTAAAAAGTTTCTTTCCAGCTCTGCACCAAATTTCGAAAGTGATAACCATAATATTATCACTAGAAAACACTAAGTAAATATACTTTTAGGAAACTTAGGAAGATACTGTTCAACATGGTTATTTTGCACCAGATTAAGGGAACTTTAAAGAAACTCGCATGTAAGTTACAAACGTAATGATTTTGAACACAGTATTTTAAACAAGTAGTGCTCCATGCTGAGTTGTTTTGGCGTATGATTAGCGTCATACTAAAGGTCTGACTACAGCAGGCAGCATATGTTGGTCCAACACTTTAGTATTCACTAATCACACGTCACATCGATTCTGCAAGAAGCCATAATACTAGGTATATAAGAGAAACTTTAGTGCAAGTTCATTAGTAAACATTCAGTATGATCATAGTGAGAACTTATTTGTTTGGTTATTCCTTATGTCCAAGAATATCATCCCACCCGTAATCAGTGAGCGATTTACGGGGTTTGGGACTTTCAGGCTGATGCCCACCCAAATTGCATAATTTATTTTTTTTAAATGCTAATGTAAGTCATTTCTATGCGTATAATCATCAGGCCTCCCCAAAAGTCTAGTAAGTGTTGAAAAAAAACGAAACCATTCTCAAAAAACGAAACCACCTTTATCTGAATCCGCTAGTGTTCAATAATTTATTTTTCAAGAAGAAATCCATTCTGGTACCTGCCGGAAACCGCCTTCTACTAGTTTTATCATTTTTATGACTAGAACGTTTCACATTCCAATTTCAACTATTGCATCGAAGTCTCTTTATACAGGTAGTATTTTACGAAACTGATTTAACTTTGACGGAAATTCTTGTAGGTGATATTTTTCAAATTATTGAATAGAAAAGGTGCTTCTCCTGGTGACAGGCTTTAGCTACAAGTTATTTTATACTTGAAACGGCAGCGCAGAACTGTTTGATTTTTGAAACGGTAATCAAAAATGGCAATGCTGCTTTCAGTCGCTCATGTTAACTGCATTTAAACTCTTTCATCCTGTCTGCCGTCTTCTGAGGCACAGTTTTACAATCAAGCGTTTTATCCATTGCAGTGTGTATACTATATATATCTGTGGAAGTGGAATGAAGAGAATTGAATTTCTATGTAGGTGTAGTCAACGTTCTTGTTTCACATTGCTGGTGTTCAGTGCAGGACTCGCCACGTTGGCTACTCCGCAATCGGCAAGGGCCGGAGCCCCGAGGTGCAGGACCCGTAGTCCTTGGCAGAATTTTTGCTATTGTAAATGTTTTCTTGAGTTTTCCTACCAAAAATGTTGCGGTTCCGGTACATAAATTCCCGGAAAACTCCCATTTGTGGGAATCTTCCCGGGCATTTACCCATCACTAAGTATACCCACTGGAATGGATACATATGCTAAACTATCAGAATGGCAATTGGTAATTCATAATAAGTATCGATACTTGTACCATCATTCTAATATCAATGTTTGTAGACAGCATGGAGTTTTGTGTAGGAAGAACAATATACAAATACTGAAGGGAAAACATTGAACAGAAACGTTTTGTTCGTATGTTGAACATACGTTTTTGTATGTTGTGCAAAGTATCCTTACTTATGGGGTTACTTTGCACCAAAGTTTACATTTCAGTAACTATGATCATACTGAATGTTTACTAATGAACTTGTACTAAAGTTTCTCTTATATATCTAGCTATTACGGGCCTTATGCAGAATCGTTCTGAAGCGTGATTAGTGAATACTAAAGTGTAGGACCAGCATATGCTGCCTGTTGTAGTCAGATGTTTAGTATGATTCTAATCATACGTCAAAACAACTCAGCGTAGAGTGATTATTACAATAATCACTCTACGCAACTCAACATGAGGCCCTACATGTTTAAAACGCAGTGTTCTAAATCATTACGTTTGTAACTTACATGCGATTTTCTTTAAAGCTCCCTTAATCTGGTGCAAAATAACCCCGTTGGACGGTATCTTCCTAAGTTTCCTTAAAAGTATATTTACTTAGTGTTTTCTAGTGATACTATCATGGTTATCACTTTCGAAATTTGGTCCAGAGCTTGAAAGAAACTTTTTAGAGCCTGCGCTGGGCTTTCGTAGCTTTCTTTTCCGACGAAATGCTCCTTTTTTATCGTTCGACTTATAAACATAAAAACAAAGTACTATTGAAAAGCGAAAACTCATATCATTATAAAGTGCAAGAAAGAGAACGAATCACGATAGAAACGAAAATGTTGCAAACGACTAATGGACTAATAGACATTTTAACAATCATTAAGCAGTGAGTAGTGATTGTGATTCACTGGTATTAGGAACTTAGATTTAAATTTCTCGCAGATATGATCAAAAATTCTATCTCCACAGCCACTCTTTTCTTTGCATTGGTCCTCTGTCTGGATCAAAGGACAACAAAATTGTAGTACTTCAACTTCGATTATGTGCATTTCATTTACCCACGATGACCGTTCTCAGCCCTTTACCTTCGGTCATTGAACCGAAGCACTATGCGGGGTCACCATTTGTGACACCATCCCTAAAGAATTTTCTTTCTACTATGGCCACCCAATTCATAAGCAACCAGTGCAGTTGACTTCCTTTCATTTGTTAATCGATTCGTATTTCAAAGTAGTACAGGGAATAGACAAAAATATGTAAACACCTGAAAAAATGCTCATTACCTTTAATAATAGCGAGAAAGACCAGCTTTGGCACGTAGAACGGTCTGCACTCGACGGGGAATTGAGAAATGTAGATCATACATATGGTTATCAAAGGGGTGTTATACCAATATTCCGCCTGAATAGCTGCATGTTGTTATAGAGACGACGGTGCCAGGTAGCAGGCTTGCACCTTCGTCTTCAAAACTGATGACGACAACGGATCAATAATATTGAAGTCTGGAGATTATAGAGGCCATGACAGATGTGACACTTCATCATCATGCTCATTAAATCAGTGCAGGATGATGTGAGCTGTATGAACAGGGGCTTTGTCATCAGGAAACATGACATTACCATCTGGGAACAATGTTTGTACCATGGGATGCACTTGAACACTCAAAATTGTTACGTATTCCTTAGCAGTGACATGTCCACACAAAGTGAAGATGCTGCTGTAGTGCCCTTAGTAATTGTGTTATTTTATAATGGTAATACTTTTAAGTAGTATTGTTAACTCTCTTTTGTAAGATCTGGCAACATTGATACTTCCGCTTCTGTGGAGGGAAGACGAGCGGGTGACTTCCGCTGTACTACGAAGAAAGAGATTGTGTACCGCATGGCTTCTCGATATCTGTAAAAATGAAGCCTAAAATTATAGTTAATTTAGGCCTCTCGTAGCCATCCTCCTTTCATTAGTAATCAACAGTTTTGACAGAGCAACATTGAGTGTAAATGAAGTTTTACGGTTACTTTTTCATCATAATTTTGGTGTGCAATTTCCAAGAGGAATTTATAAAGAAGAGCAAGTGGTCTCCCACGTGTTTTGTTACAGCTACAAGTTTTTGTCTGTCAGTGTGTGCCTCTCCATTAATTATATTTTAAGTTTCTGTGATCGTCCTAGTGACATTCTCCATTTAATACGATAATGGCAATTTTCGTGAAGTTTTTCTTAGTTGTGATAATGTATGAAATCATAATGAAGCACTAAAAACTTCTGTGGGAACCCGCCCCATGCACGCTCTGTCCGGTATCATATCAGTGAAGGAAGCAATGTATTCAACCTCTAGCACAGAATCATCAAGAGTCCAGATCTTTACAAGGATTGTAACGAATCAGCAATGTACCTTCCCAGGAAGTAACTTGGTTTTCACGTGCAAACGACTTAAATGCTGATTCCCATTCATATATTTGCTACAACACTACTTCCTTGAACTTAAACATGTACTTCAACAAAATATGGCTTCTTTACATTCTAGTGTACTTGTTACTGTACCAAGTATTGGATTCTATAGCTACTTATGGCATTTTAGTTGCAAGTAGCATGTTTATTCCAAACCAATATCCTTTCATATGTGTTGTTGTGAACCAGTGCAGTCTCTTAAGTGAGCAGTGTTAGTCTATTAACAAGCAGCTTGTAGAGTGGTGCAGAATTTATGCCAAACGCATATTCAGTTGGAATAATTTAGAGGCATTTTAGTGGCCCATAGCCCAGGTGAATGAGCAGCATGAAGAATCTACCCGTTATTTTCGCCGCCGCTCGCTCAGTGTTTAGTCGAGCGACAATGCAGTTCTGGGACATGTTATTTTACACTACAATACATTTCTTTGGAGTTTTCATACTTCTTTCCATTATTAAGGAGTTACCTTGGAGCCCCCTTTGGTTCCGCCCAGCCTTGGCTCAGGATCAACTGGTGGTGAGATGAGATGCTGTTGTGTTAGTGTTTCGTATATGAAGATGGGCAGTTTAAAGGTGTTTTCCTGATAAAGGTTGCCTTCGTAGCAACCACATTCGTCATTTTTGATGAGTATGTTGTTTTTAGTTATGTTCAATTATGTTTGAGCATGTTTGTGCGTATTGAAGCTCACCTTTGATATAGCCTGTTAATTTATCAGGCCCAGTTAAGCTCTTCGAAAGCTTACTTTTTCTAAGCCCTCTTTAGTGTTTATAATGTTCAGTGCTCTCTGAGTTGAGTGAAAGTGGCATATTAGCCAGTGCTTTCTCATAATAATAGTGAATCCTCCAGCTATCTCTCCAAGTTCATTTCAATGGTGTTCTTTGAAGAACTGTGTTTACAAGTGTGGTGCACTACTTAATTATCTTGTTTTTATGTTGCTTCATAGCTGCAGTAAGCTGTATCCTCTACTATTTGTCAGTGCTACTTCACGAATAGCTGTTTTGTGTTCTCACTGGTGCTAGGTGTCCCTTATTATCTCCATATAATGTTCGCCACTCGCATTTTAGTGCAGTTGTGTTGTTTACACAAAAGTGTCTTTATCTTATCTTATCCTATTGAGCATCAATCCTGAATACATGCATCATTCATTAGTAAGTATGCTTTGTGCATATTCTCAGGTAAGAATCACAATGTTGAATAAACAAGCTTAACACTATAGGTGTTCACGGCAGCTTCACTCTCACTGGGGTGGAGCATAATGTTGCCAGTTCAATCAAGAAAAGGGCACAGAATGCCCATATGTGGAATGTAAATCTCATAGTAACAGGTAATCAGTCTCAATGGGTTATTAGATGAATGTGTATAATTTTATTGCATACCTTTTCTTAGTGGTAACAATTTTAATACTGAGTTTTGCACTTATGTTTGGATAGTGCACATGTAGGCGCGCCCCTGATGGTGGGTATACGCGGGGTAGTACCTTATAGCTATATTATTATCCTTGAAGTGTAGTTGCAGTGTACAACAATTAACAATTATGATACGATATTATCTTTTGCATAATAAATGTAAACTATTTCTTTCATCATCTTCAGAAGTGACAATTCTTCTGGAATTTGGTAAGAATCTAACTTGCATATTTTTATGAAGTGTGTTAATGTTTCAATCATTATACAAGGGAGGTGAAGATGGTTGTCCCTCCTCAATTGTTTATAGCTGCAAGAATTTTGATGTAATCATGCGTCAGTAACTGAATATTTTCACGCATGACTTTTTTTTATTGTTTTTATAAATATACGAATATATGTTCTCATGCATGATAGTATATGTATCTGTTATGAAGTACCTGTTCTATATCAAGCTTCCATGGCCCTAATACCAACTTTTGATCAAATAATAAATAATCTTTTCCATTTTAAGTGTTGTTGTTCAAGTGCAAGTCCCTAGTAGCTAGCTAAGTTTAATTTAAGGTTAGCTATTTCTAAATTATGGTATATGCAGGAGCAAGAAGAGGAAGGGGGGTTTGTTCATGCCTTCTCGTAGAGCTGGTGTGGGCAAGCCTCGTGTTGTCGGACGTTGTCTGTGCGCCCTATACTTCATTACCATATCATCTTTCACAGACTGGCGACCCCTTGATACTCAGTTTTCTGGATTTTCTTTAGTCTGCGTTCTAAGTACGTTAGACGCCTTCCGCTCTGTAGCACTCAGAAGTTCCGGGCCATCCTCTGGGGCGCTACACTGCCATCAGAATACCAGGATATTGCGAGGCAAATAATCACTGAACCACCACCATGATTCATTCTCGGTAATATATAGTCTTTATCGTACGCTTGTGCTGGCGTTCTCTACACGTAATCTCGGTCAGCATTCGGAAACAATTTAAAGGAAGACTCATCCAACTAGCCGAGTCTCTCACTTCTCCATTGTCCAGTTTTTATGGGCGTTGCACCAGTCTCCGTCTAGCAGTATGGTCAAGAGTCACGAGTGGTTTGGAAATTTTGCAAATGTGCCGTAAATATTTGCGTCTGGAGTTCTCTTTTGGTTGTTTTGATCTAAGAGGCTTTGTAAGCGTTGTATTCAGCTCAGCTGTTACTTTTGGCGCCGTTGTGTTTTTCTGTTTGGTCAAAATCCTACTCTTCGTGTGTCTGTCTCTCACGCAACACACACTTGCGTCCACGCTGGTACTTCCGTGATGGAGTTTTCGGAAACATTCGTAGGCGGCAATGGTGTTCGGGACTGTGTCTTTTGATACACCAGACATTTCCGCTGCTTTCGTCACGGAAACTCCCACCGTACGCACACCCATAATTTGTCATCTTTGAAACAGTCAGTTCAGACATGATTCACGATAACCTGCACGGATCGGCCTCTTAACTGTAAATGACCCATTTGTTCTTTTGGCAATATTGTATACGTAAGAATGAGCCGGTAACCACAGCGACATCTATCGTTGAGACGCAGTTCTTGTTTGAAATTGTCACCTCTTTTCAGTGTTTTCATACGTTTCTCCATCCCCAGTATTTGACAATGGTGTTCTATAGAACGATCGCGGAACTGGCCCGTATTCAGGGGGCGACTAGGGAGGGCTCAGCCCCCCTAAATTTTTTGCAGCCCCTTAACTAAAATCATAGTTCGAATTAACGGGAAATGCCGGGGAAATTCCCCTTCGGTAAAAATTTATGCCCGACTCGTATCACAGAAGTAACGTAACATCCCGGTCTGGGATAATTTTTCGCCTTCTACATTTACAGCAACAATACATAAGCACCCCCCTTTCGTTCGAAAGTCTAATTCGAACACTGACTGAGATGTTGAAAGAAATTGTATTTCCAAATGCACTTTAGAGTGCTAAATTAAAATTTACTTTGATTGTCCTCATTTAAAGTATTGGCCTATTTATGCGCTACGCTTCTTTGTATTGCTAATATTTCTTTGAGCGTTAGACTTTTTTTTTTTTTTAATGCTTCATGTGCAAACGATCCTCGCTGCAGGAGAAAAATAATTTATGGTTATTCTTTCGGCAAACACGCATTTGTGTTCAGAAACAACATACTTTTACCTTAATCTGCGGATGAAGAGTTTACTTCTTCCTGTTTTTTTTTTTTTAATTTGCAACTGAAAACATTCTTTTGCTGTGAGTCGTTGGCTTTCGGTCAGTATATGAGAGATTGAAAAGACAGCACCCCTCAACAGGGGGTCGTAACTGCTTCGCTCTAATAATCACACAGGTGTATGGGTTTGTTTCGTGTATATTGGGCATGGAGAGTGAGAGGGGGGGGATTTTGACTACGTTTTATGTCACGTGATAACGGAGTGAGAAAAGTTTCCTTTTCTGAATTGTATTTACTCTTGTTGTGTTGTGAGTTGAACATGGTTGTAATTGAAAGTTGATCGATGCTGGTTTCTGAAGATGCACCAAATTGACTTCAAGAATGAGAATTGTAGTGTAGCAGCAACTTGACTATTTGTTAAATAACTTGGAATAAGTAAGTAATATTTTTAATATATCTTTAAACTAAAGATAAATTCGATTCACTTAATCTTTATCGGGGATGAATTATTAGATACTTTACTAAAATAATTTAATAATTGTTGCCAATCTTTTTTGCCAGAATCAAATGTTCATGCAGATCATCAGACGTAAGCCTAATCATCCAAAGTTACTATTTTGTAAAAGAATACCGTGCAATCTTCTGGTATGTAAACAAAAAATGCAGCGGACTAAACGGAGGTAGTAGTTGCACTTATAGGAAAAACAGAATTTTCAATTAAAAATTGAACCTTATTGGATGACAATATGTATAATGCTTTATAAATCTGAAATTTGACCTTTGACTTAAAACAGGGTGCGTTGGAGAGATTAGCGTCCCTCTTCAGCAGGGAGGCTAGGACATACTTGCAGGGAGGCTATATAGACACGGGACTTATAGCTTAAAATAACATCCAAATCACTATCGGTTTGAATCCGAGGACTCCCAGTACGGCTTGAACCCGAAACCAGACGCGCTGAATCCATGAGGCTACGGGGTAGCCCACAAAAGTAGCAATTTGTTAATGTAGTTTCATTTTGAAGACAAGATATCTTCAATAGAAATAAGTAAATAGCTGTTTAAATCATCAGTTTTTAACTGAAACTTTTTTAGTACCTACGGAAGCAACTGATCTCGAATTCTTATTTGTACAATGTAAAGAAGAATTTCATGTATACTTTGATATGAATTGTACTATACAAAGAAAATTTAATGAACTGTTACTTCTCTTATCAATTTCGTTTCGAGAAAGGAGGTAACTGCGCTAGAACAAGGAACTTTTTTGGAGTTATTTCTTATTTCAATGCTCGAGTACCAAAACATAACAGATTATTTTTACTTAAACATGACTTTAGTAGCAATTGCCCTAAATGATTGTTGATGGTATGTTCCAAAGAGTCTAGAGCAGTGGTTCCCAAAGTAGAGTCCGTGGACCCCAGGGGCGGACCGCGGACCCTAAAAATTGAAATGTGTTTTGATAAAATGGAACTCACAGCTGTTATGCAAAAAGTATTTTTTTCAGTTGCTAAAAGAAATCAATTAGAAATTATACCTACGTTTGTAAATTTGAATATTTTTTTTTTACTAAATTTCTGCCCTGAAGCCGGTCAACTGTTATATAGGACTACTTCAGGTGAGAGGAATTCCTTCTTTGTTAGGGCATTTTTTAAAAAGGAGTTGTACATTAACTACACCGTGCCGATCTTATTTTGTTGAGTTAAAACAAGGACATCACCAGAAATCTCGATCTGGACACAATTGTTCTACGATTAGCAGCATCCAGAACAAGGAGACGTACTTTGATTGTGTTGTTAGTGATTGTTCAAAAGCTCAACTTGTTTCTACTATAGTGTGCGAACATGAGGAGTGTATATATGCGTGTTGTGTTTCTTAATATTATGGAATTTATAAATTTGTAGATAGCAAAAACCCATAAACATATCATTATTTCTTTCGAACATCACCATAAAAACTGATCAAAAATGTTTAGAAGTACAAGTGTAAAATAAATCGCGTGATATTTGAAGAAATATAAAGTTTCACATCAAAGGAGATGTAAATAATAATACAGGTAAGATGTTAATTTTATTTTTCCAATATGCATATATTTGTTTAGGCCACATGTATTTCAAAATATTGATTTAAGACTTTGAGACCCTTCTCTGTAGAATCTTTTCGAAGATAGTATTACATATCATTACTCTCTAGATATTTTCAAGTTTCACAAATATTTTTTTTTTCAGTCGATCAAAAATTTAAGAAAAACGTATTTCCTGTACTAATTCTTTGGAAATTTTAATGATTAGTTCGTTCGGCCAACAAAAATTTTAAAATATTTTTTTTTATTTCCTTGAAGATGAGAAAACGGAAGAAATATTTTGTTGCCATAACAAATAAATAAAAAGGAAACACACAGTATTCTAGCTTTCAGGTACAGTTGTACTGACGTTATAAGGGAAAATTTTAATAATAATTCCTTCACGCTGTAGTTTTAGTTTTAAGAGCATAAGAAATTATTCATCATCATACACAGCGACAGATTTTATATGTATAATGCCTGTCTCTCTCTCTGTGTGTGTGCCCACCCTAATTTACATTTAGTCCCTCCTAAATTTGGAGGCTGGCTACGGGTCTGTCGCGGAAGGGTTGTTGGGAAAGCAATGAAGAGTTTGTTATACGAGTATTTGTATTTTATGCAAACGGTGGGATTCTGGAAAGAATGCCGCTGTCTTTAGTCGTTCTGCCGTACCGCGTATCGTAATGTAATATCTATTCATATTCATATTCATATTTATTTGCCTGTTCATAGCTTACAAATGAGGATAATCCTCAATTAAGGATTACAGTTGTCAGATATGATTTACATTCTCTATATATTATCAGTAAGATAAGTTTCCACAGAGTAATAGCTTTTTTCTAACAATAATTCTAACAGAGTATTTCTGAATATCTGTTTTTCGTTAATGTCCTTATACTTTGTTGGTAATTTCTTATATAATTTTATACAATTCATATACACAGTTTTGCTAAAATTTGCATAATTCTGTTGGATAATATACATATTACAATTCTGCCTAGTATTGTATGAGTGAATCGTATTAGCTAAAGTAAATAAATCCTTGTGCTCGATTACATACATAATTGTACGATATATATATAAACTAGGTAATGTCAATAATTTATATTTTTAAAAAATATTTTTACATGAGGATCGTTCAGGCATACTAAACATTATTCTAATAATTTTTTTCTGTATTCGGAATGTACTAGCACTTCTCGAATTCCCCCAAAATATAACACCATAGTTTATTATTGAATAAACTTTGCTATAATATAAGGATATGACAGCTTCCTTGCACAAACTACCTTGCAATCTACGGAATGCAAAGCAGAGTGAACTGAGTTTAGTATTAATGTATTCAACATGAGTATTCCATGTTAAATCTTCATTAACATATACTCCTAGAAATTTAATAGATGGTGTTTGATATTATTCTACAGTGTCTACAGTTATTGGTACAAGTTCATTTCTTTGGCCCGGGAATCGAAATTTGACAATGTTAGTTTTTTCCTAAATTCATAGTTAATTTATTTATGTTTAACCAGCTAATAATTTTTGTTAGCGTCTTTGTTGTGAGCCTTTCTGCTTCATTTACTGAGTCTCCACTTACAAGAACATTTATGTCATCAGCATACAATGTTTACTTCACACAACCTAGGCTGTTAACCAAATCATTAATATATACAACAAACAAAAGAGGTCCCAATATCCTTGTGGTACCGTCAAATGGGGTTACTTGAGACACTAAAAAAATTATAAGTGTAACTGTTTATAAACTATACGATCTATACTAACACTGGTATAATCAGATGTCCGGTCTGCATACGATATTTAAAAGAAAAGCAGAATATTTTAAGTTATTCTTCTAGATTTTTTACAGGGCGGGGAAGCTTGAGACATTAATCAAAATCGTGTTATTAAGCACGAGAAATCAAACAATGTCGCAAGTTATGCATCCTAAGCGTTATTTAAGACACAGTAGAAAGCAGGAAAAACGTTTTATTGAAAAAACTACATATACAAGGGAAATAAAATTACAAAAAATACACGCAGATATCTATGGAGCAATCTCAAAAAAGTATCTTCCTCTTGAGCCTTTGGAGGGGAAAGTCTTACAGACAATATGTTCCAAATTAACTTCGGTTTCGTCATCAATAACCGGAAAAGCAAATTTTGTTATTCACTGGATTTTGAAAAGTCAATAACTCTTTCAGGATGCCTACACTTTCTCCTGATAAGAAAACTTTTCCTTCCAGGGTCATCAGAAACATTAGTCTCCTCGTAATTCGCAATGAGTTGTAGATCCACGTCTCTCACTGTAGCTTCAAGTTCATCAAAATAGCTGTCTAAAACTTCTTTATTAAGGGCAGCCCTGGATCTTTTAATGTTTTGGCACAGTCTCTGAGTTAGTTCTTCGGAATGTCGTTCCTAAAATGAGTCAACCCAGACTGGGCCTAGAAGATTGTTTTTAAAACGTGATTCCACAACTCCTTTCCGGTCAAGATACCCCTTCACAATGAGACGCGCACATCAAACTTTGTTAAGTGAAACCCCCACTCACCTGCCAATTTGATACCTTCGCTGATTGTGTTCTCTTCATCAGGATTAAAAACACATGGCCGTCCATATTTTCCCACATGCTTACTCTTATACCTGTGAAGAAGCGAGTGTTTGCTAACCCCGTATTTTTCTGCAACTTGCCTCAATGAAGCACCTCCCTTTAGAGCCGCGAGAGCTTTCTCCATCTGGTCTTTTGAATAGTTCCGATAAGGTCTGCTGCCAGCTTTTCGTATGTACTTTCGTGCGAGTTTGTTAAGAATAGACCTGAAACGAAAAAGAAATGCCGCTATTAGAGGAGGTAGTAATAGGACTGTGTTACATTAAACTTAAAATCAACAAAACTAAATTTTATACATGGAATTATACCTCGTTTTTCTTCTAATTAGTTATTTACTTCCCAATTAAAAACATTCAAGTGTGTCATTTTACCCCATTTTTTTGGTCTCAAATTACCCCTCATCAACCCACTTCGGAAAAATTTGATTAAGTATGAAAAAGGCATGGCGACACTGGACAGATGAATATTCAGTCATCTATTAAACACATTAGGGTAGGCTCTAGTCGAAAACATTTCGAATTTCAACAAATCCCTTACGAAAATAATGGACAGTTAGACAGACAATCAAAATAGACTCCCCAAAAGCTCATTTACATTTCCATATAAATCTTAATTGTAAAATAATAACTGGGTAATTATTACTTACACTTTTCTTCAGCACCTTTCTAAAGTAGACCGGCTTCAGAAAATGCTTCAAATAAAAAAAAAAAAAGAAAAAACAATATAGCCAACACAGCCATTTGAAAAGAACATATCATTTTGTCTCAAGTTACCCTTAAGTCTCAAGAAACCCCACTTGACGATACTCCTTTTGTTACTTTCATTAAAGATGATTTAAACATTTTTCTTCTGCCATTTACCTCTTTACAGATGCCAACAGTTTGACTACGTTCAGATAAATACGACTTTATCCAATTGTTTGCCACACCTCTGATGCCATAAGAATAAAATTTTTCTAGCAAAATACCATGGTCTATAGATTCGAACGCCTTAGATAAATCAACAAAAATACCGATTACATGCTTTCCTATATTTATATCCATTGCTACATCAGAGATGAAATTAAAGATTGCAGTGTTGGTTGACTTCTGGCTTTGAAACCCCGTGTTGACTTGTGGATATTATATTATTTAAAAGGAAAAAAGTTATTTAGTCGCGCTTTCATTGCTAACTCAAATATTTTAGAAAAGCACGACAAAACTGAAATAGGACGATAATTATTTAACTCCAATTTACTTCCCTTTTTATACACAGGTGTAACTCTAGCTAACTTAAGCCGCGTAGGAAAAATTCCTGTCAAAAATGAATGATTTATTATATGACAGAGTTGATGTGCAATAAGAAGAGAACTTTCCTTTACAATCATGGATGGCACTTCATCCCAACCTGGAGAGCTGGAGCTTTTTAAGCTTTTTATTATTTGTAAGATTTCCTCTGGTGTAGCTGGTTTCAGGAAAAGCGACTTAGTTATTCCGCTCTGTAGCTTAGAGTTATTTTCTTGATGAGCTATTTTGATTGGGTTAAATGTTTCTAAAGTTAAGAAATATTTATTAAAATGATTTGCAATCTTATCTGGGTTACATACTACTTGATAGTTTATTTTTATTGCATCAATTCCTGTTGTTTTTACGTTATTCATCTTACCATTAATTAACTTCCACATAGCTTTACTTTTGTTTCTCGCTGCTAAGATGTAATTTGTACTGTGTAAAAGTTTTGCTGTTCGTATGACTCTTTTGTATGTCTTTCTATAGTATTTTACATATTCAATAAATTGAGGTGTTACATCTTTACACGTTTTTAGTTTTTTTGATAACTCAAGTAGTTTGAGTTTAGAAGTCCTAATTCCTATAGTGACCCATGGTATCCCCAACCTCCTATATTTTATCTCATATGCCAAGGTGACCAGATGTCCCGTTTTAGCCGGGACAGTCCCTTTTTTCCAACCGTTGTGCCGTTTTTTTCTGATTCTCGAACGGGACGGCTAAATGTCCCGTTTTTAAGTAAAAATGACCTAGCTGTCCGGTAATTATTATTCAAAATATAAATCGTCAATGCAAATTGTACTCTCATCCGTACCAACACTCGTTGCCAAGGTTCAACCGTGTCTAGAACTTCTGAATTTTTAAATGGGAATTGAGTGTTCGTGGTTCAAGTGGAATTGAGTGGGAATTCTGAGTGTTCAACTAGTTAACAGAATTGCTGGGTAGAATTTGCAATCGGGAACCATTATTTGTTGTGTGGTACACGTAAAGTTAGAAACGGTGTGTTATCACTCTTACTTGTTTATTTTGTAAATTGTGAACACTGCTGAGTCCCAAGTCAGATACCCCCCCCCCCTCCGTAGCCGATTCGTATGCGTCCCGTTTTGGTAAGTGGAAATTCTGGTCACCTTGTCATATGCTCCCTTGCACTCCTCTTTAAAAAAATCTTTCCTAACTCTCCCTGCGATACGGAAAATTTTCTTCAGATTAGCATCACTTGTAGGATTCAATATCTGCTGTGTTTTAGCGACATGTTGGCAGTATCAGTTGGTAACAGTGAAACTATACTTTGGTTTTTATTTATTTATTTATAGAATGTTCTGTTGACATTGGTATGAGGGTGGGAGTTATGAACAACTTCCTAGGGCGTCAAAGCATTGAGAGAGAGGGAGGAGTGTAGCAGTTAAGTATTATAATTTGTGATATGCACTGATCTTTTCGTTCATTTCGCAGATGTTTTAGTGTTCTACCAATTCTGTTCCAGTTACTTTCATTTGTTCTATCATCAATAGTTAATTATTTCATCCGTTGCTAATTAGTATAAATTGTTAAAAATATTTTGTCCACATTTTTCTACATTATGTTAGTCGTTCAGATTGGGAATATGGGTGCCATTGTATAAAATTATTGTGCAGATTTATTGTAAGGAGATCTACATAAATTCAATCTAAATATAATTCTTTTTCAATAAAACTACTCTCAGTAATTCTTAAATAGAGTAAACTTTTCAATGCAGTCTTCAGCCGGGGAAGGTTCTGGAACACAGGTCCCCCCTTCTCATTTAGCTATAATAAGGACAGAAAATAACGAGCCCTGCGGGGCTCTAAACCGCCTTCACTCGCTGACGCACGTTCAGCAATACTTTATGAACTTATTATTAAAATTCGGTACAGAAAGGAACCACCCTAGCTACTAACCTATATCGGGGGAACTGTGGGTAATAGTATACATGAGAACCCCCTGATCTGCGTTTCTTCCGTGTTCTGTTACCACTTCTACATGAAATACCATAAATTTTCTACGTAGTAAAATAGGAAGAAGTATCCATGTGCATAAGACATGAGATATGCGTTAAATTGCTCTCTCCCCACACACATAGTCATAGATAAAGTACAAGGGCACTACACATGCAGATATAAAGTATAGGTACGTCTTTTTCTTTTACTTTCGTATCAGTCGATAAGTAAATAAAAGTCGCTTTGTTACCCCCTTTGTAAGTTCGTACATACTCAATGAATAATCCCTAAAAGTATGAGCGTCCTGCTCGTTCGGGAACTGATGCAGCTTCATGTATACTATATCGGAACTGTGTTCTAGAACCTTCTCCTTCAGCTGCGCTTCGATAGATAGGACAATGTAGTCTATAATAGGTTAGACTTTCTGTACTATGTTTCTTAGTATGTACGCAATTCATAGATAACAATAAAATAGACTGTTTACCCACTGGTTTATTAAAATATTATTACAAATTTGTTCTGTAAATATTAGAAGTTTGTACATCCGTGTACCAAATCTGCACCAAAATAATTTTACTTTAAATAATACCCAAATATGTCCTAGACGGGGGATGCAAATATTAAGCAGCAAATTGTACTAATTCAAGAAAAAACCGACTAGCCCACATCCCACAATAGAAATCTTTTATTTACCTTTGGTATGACACAAAATACTCGCCGCGGGCTAGTGGTTATTTGCATTACTGGTCTACTCTGCTATTTTCTTGGTGCTTCGAGAACTAACAACATACAGATATCTAGTGAAACTGATATGCCATAAATAGGGAAAAGAAGCCGTGACAAAAGAAATACGGAGCAATGTGTATTAGATACATTAACCCATTCAGACCTGGCGGTCACAATTGTGTACATTAAATTTCTATTGCATTAATTCTACTTAAAGCATTGTTGTGGGCATACAGGCCGATTGTTTACATTTGTGTAGCTTTGCTTCACTTGTTATACAAGTAGCTGCTGCGCTCTAGTGAGTAGTATGTGATAAAAGTATTGTAAATAGTCCATGGTGTTGCAGTTTTATCAACAGGTACTACCTCGTCGATTTTATTACAATAATTAGAAGTTTATCGTTTGTGATCTATCTTTTTGAAGTGCTTGCGTGTGTTTGTTATTATCTGTTATCTTTTGTGGTAAAATTACAAATATGACAAGCAATTCGTTATAACTTTATTTGTTGGTGAAATATAATGTACACAATTGTGCCCAAGAGGATCGTAATGAACAGATGCGTTAACAATGAAAGCTCATTGAGTATGTGTTTTTGGGTGATAATATTAGTAAGAATTGCTTTGTTTTAACTTCGATCGGACTTATATCAACATGAGACCAAAATTTTCTTATAAATTATATGGTACTTTGAGGTAGTGTGTACACGAATTAGAATCATGGATAAACCATCTGGTAGCAGCCCATTTCTCTCCACGGAGAAAATTTTAGATGTGTTGGAGAAAGGTGACATTCCTGATTTCGATTTATCTGAAGATGAAACTGAGGAAGATTCACCGGTTATTTATTTTTAAAAAATATCAGTGTGACCGATAGCCTTCTAAATATTTAATGTACACAAATGTGTACAACGGGTCACCAATGCTATATAAAAACTAAAAATTTATATAACAGTTGAGTCCAGATGTACACATTTGTGCACATAAAATATCTGGAGAACTATGGGTAACAAAAACAAAATTTCAAGCAAAATGGCATCAGAAGACCCCAATGCGTTTAAAAACCACAACAAATAATTTTTTTCAAGCTTAAAAAAAATTCAGGTCTGAAGGGGTTAATGTAAATTAGGTAAAGTTACTGCAATACGTAACGTTGGTTACTACAATGGCATATGTAAGGTGACAGTTTGTTAAGTTTGTAGAGTAGTTTAGGTTACGTTAGTGGCGTAAAGTTGGTGGGGTTAGTATAGAACAAAAATCTATAATTCCGTTCCTTTCCCGTGGTTCTTAATAAGTATTACTTGAGCCACAATATATGTAAAAGAACATTAGAACGTAAATATTATTTATTTTTACCTTCGATTAGTATTCAGGATACAAACTTTTAATTCCTTTAACATCAATTGTTCTGATGACTTCCTAATCTTCTACCCATCAACTTTCTATTTATTTAATTCAATACGGTAACTAAGGAAAGAGAATAATAATTAATAAATTACAATTTCCTTTTCTTCCTTTACAAAATCTGCTCAGTTATTGCAGCTCTGATCTTATTCCTAAGACCAGTACAGATAGATAATAGTACAACATAATAATGAAATATACAACAACATACAACATACCGTTGTAAGTACAAAGCTGGCTATGTTAGTAAAGAAGGTGGTACTGATTAAGAATAGTCCAATAAAAATGGCAATTTCACAGTTAGAATAAACGAGTGTGTATGAAAGAGGATTTGTCTGATATTAAAATCCGCTGTTGAAGAAATTTTTCACTATGTAGAAAATCAATGTTTCATGTGTATGAATACGGATTTTAGCAAAATTTACGTACATAATTCAGTACTCTGCATGGAATGACGTTAGATTAGATTAGAACGAACATGTTTATAAGGAACAAAGTTGACCTTCGGCACAAATAAATAAGTAATACAGCATTTTTTTTTAATGTTTTGGTAGTGTATAATCATTACAAGACCTTACGAGTGTTTAAATTCTTGTGAAAATTGACTAATTACATACTATTTCTCACCGGCGAAGTATTTCTGCATAGTTGGAAAGAACTGTATTTTATAATATGGTACCATCACATTATAAAGAGGTAAATTCTAATACTCAAAACAAAATTCGTACTCTGTTACTTTCTAAAGCATATTATTCAGTTCAGGAATTTGCAAATGATAACGATGTATAAATATAATGTAATGATGTAACAAATTTAATATGTGATGTTTGTTATAATTTTGTACTTCAAATGGTGTAATAAGCTGTAATTACAATTTTCATTTATATACTTGACAACTGTAGAGCTTATAGGAGATACTCTCCATATTTTAGTCAAAACAGGCAAAATAAATAAATAAATAAAAATATATTTGCAAGTGTAGCGTTAATAGTATGAACGTCCTGCTCCTTCGGGAACTGATGCAGCTTCATGTATACTATATCCGAATTGTGTTCTAGAACCTTCTCCATCAGCTGCGCTTCGGTTGGGATTTGTATCAATGGGAAAAGCACTGCGACTGTACTACCTTTGCCCTCACGCTAGTTGCCTTCTAAAGTATCTCGCACTGGCCCGACGTTTTCAACCATCTTCAATTTGGTTAGATAATTTTCCTGCTATTTAACTTGAATCTGGCAGAGTTCTTTTTTTTTTTTTTGTATTAATTTTTATGGGATGTGGCTGGGCGCTTTATTAGTACTCAAACCCTATAACTTTTCATGAACTATTTGGGATGATGTGTCAAAAGATCTGCACGACTTCGTAATAAATGTGTAACGTTTATTTATAAAACTATGACAGAAGCTATAGTAGGCTGAAATCAATAAGTGCGTGTGGAATATGACTGGATATTGTAATAATTTTTCTCGGCGGAGTATTTTCGCACGACAGGAAATTTCCATTTTATAGTAATTACAAATATACAGTTCCAAGTTTGAAACTATTACAATCTCTCTAACTAGTAGACTTTTGGGTAGGAGGGAAGATAAACGGGCACTTGGATTTTCGGTTCAAAATTGGTCATAACATCTTCCTTTGGTCGCAAATAGTGTTTCCTGAAAATTTCAGACCGCGGAAATTTCAAAAAGGTGCCCAAAATTACTATAGAATTTACCATATATGGGCAGGGAAGATAAACGGGCCCTCGGATTTTCGGTTCAAAATTGATCACAACGTCTTCCTTAGGTCTCAAATAGTGTTTCCTGAAAATTTCAGACCGCGGAAACTTCAACAAGGTGCCCAAAATTACTATAGAATTTACCGTGTATGGGCAAGGGAGATAAACGTGCCCTCGGATTGTCGGTTCAAAAGGACTACAACCTGTTCCTTAGATCCCAAATAATGTTCCCTGAAAATTTCAGACCGGAGAATCTTCAAAAACTTCCCGAAAGTCACGATAGAATTTACCAGATATGGGCAGGGAAGATGAACGAGCCCTCGGATTTTCGGCTGATATTTGATCAGAATGTGATCTTGAGGTCCCAAAAAGCATTCCCTGAACATTTCAGCCTGCGGAAACTTCAAAAAGTGCCCAAAATTACTATAGAATTTACCATACATGGATAGGGTAAATAAACGGGCCTTCGGATTTTCGATTCAAAATTGAGCACACCGTGTTCCTTAGGTCCTAAGTAGTATTTCCTGAAAATTTTAGACCGCGGAAACTTCAAAAAATGACCAAAATTACGATAGAGTTTACGATATATGGGCAGGGTAGATAAACAAGCCCTCTGTGTTTGGGATCAAAATTGAGCACATCTTCCTTACGTCCCAAAAAGTGTTTCCTGAAAATTTCAGACAGCGGTAATTTCAAGAGGTACCCAAAATTACTATACAATGTACCCTCTATAACCTCGTATAGACAGGTTAGAGAAAAGGGCTCAAAGCTTTTGGGTTCAAATTTGATCTCAAAATGTTGTTGAAGTGCCAAATAGTGTTCGTAGAAAATTTCAGAACGCGGAAACATCATTTGAGACCTAAGAAGAACATTGTGATTAGTTTCGAACCAAAAATCCAAGGGTCCGTTTACCTACCCAACCAAATATGGTAAATTCTATCCTAATCTTGGGCACCTTTTTGAAGTTTCCGCGGTCTGAAATTTTCAGGAAACATTATTTGGGACGTAAGGAAGACGTGATCAATTTTGAACCGAAAATTCGAGGGCCCGTTTACCTTCCCTGCCCATATATGGTAAATTCTATAGTAATTATGGGCACCTTTTTGAAGTTTCCGCGGTCTGAAATTTTCAGGAAACACTATTTGAGACCTAAGACGTTGTGATCAATTTTGAACCGAAAATCCGAGGGCCCGTTTATCTTCCCTGCCCATATATGGTAAATTCTATAGTAATTTTGGGCACCTTTTTGAAGTTTCCGCGGTCTGAATTTTCAGGAAATACTATTTGAGACCTAAGGAAGATGTTGTGATCAATTTTGAACCGAAAATCCGAGGGCCCGTTTATCTTCCCTGCCCATATATGGTAAATTCTATAGTAATTTTGGGCACCTTGTTGAAGTTTCCGCGGTCTGAAATTTTCAGGAAACACTATTTGAGACCTAAGGAAGACGTTGTGATCAATTTTGAACCGAAAATCCGAGGGCCCGTTTATCTTCCCTGCCCATATATGGTAAATTCTATAGTAATTTTGGGCACCTTTTTGAAGTTTCCGCGGTCTGAAATTTTCAGGAAACACTATTTGGGACCTAAGGAAGACGTTATGATCAATTTTGAACCGAAAATCCGAGGGCCCGTTTATCTTCCCTCCTACCGACTTTTGTAATATCAAATGCTTTTGCAATATCATCGTATATGCGCATACACGTCCTAGCCAGCCAGCGCACTTGCTCCCATCTGCTGCTGCTCTTACCGATCTAGATAGCATTCGTGCTTTTGCTGCACACATAGAATAGGTTGGTTTACATTTTTTCCGTGAAATTTTTTTTCTGACACTAGTCCGAAAGTGTAATTTTAGTCGTAGTGTGTCCCATCAGTTTGTACACATATTATCAATCTATGCGGAATAATTTGGGCTCGTGCCCACAAAATATGGCTGCAGAATCGCAATAGTTTATAGTACACAGATTGAAGGAATATATATATATATATATATATATATATATATATATATATATATATATATATATATATATAATATTACAATTGCAGTTTGATGCAGGATAAGAATAGTCCCTCAAATTAAAAAAAATGCTTGTGCTTTTCTTACTTTGCTTGATTATATTAAGATGTTCTGGAGCCGATTTCTGAAAGCTACTAGAGTGGTAAACTTTACCATACACTTGTGATAGTAGTGTAATGTTCAAAAGTAAAACAAACTCTCTGCAAGCATGTATACAGTTTAAGAATACAGAACTGGCAAATACACAATTGCAGTTTACGTTATGCTTCAAATTCAAACCAATAGAAGAAACCATTTCATTGCTTTTCAAGTAGTGAAGTCGCTGACATATTCAGTAGCTTGTGAGTTCAATTGCTGCACAAAATTTATACGTAAAATATTTTTTTGCTTGGATTGTTTAAATCTAAATAGGTACTCCGATGGTATGTTATTGTTTAAGAGTAAATGAGAACCTAAGGTTGACTAGTATTATTGTAAATCAAGAACTGAATATACCATATATATTACTAAGAAAGTAGGAACATAAACATCTGGAGTATTGTTAAATGCATGGCAGATCTGATGGAGTGGTACTATTTATAATATACCTAGCTTTCTTACAAGAGTAAAAGTGAAAGATGTATGTTAATATAACTTAATACATTTTTTCTAGTTCTTCTCCTGAAAGAATATATGCTTAACTTCCAGAGAATTCTCTACTCCTATGAGATTTGAGTTTTCAGTTCAGAATACTAGGTTTAATTTATGTAACGTAGCATTAATATACTTTAATTGAATAAAAATCTCACGATTTTCGTGCGACGCCAAGGAAAATTGTGAAGATAGCCACCTAGCACAAGTTGGTTGCTTTTTTTTATTCACTAGATTTTACGACGTAGGGCCACACTGCATTTCGAACAATAATCATACCAAGTGGGAATGTTCACGACGTAGTATTTTGGGAGATAAACTAAATCATTACTTTTTTTTTTTCGATATTCGTGCGGTTGGTCATACAACAGTTTTGCTCGGGTGATTTTTACAGGTTTGTTTTCCAAACAGAAGGAAGAACTAGAACAGTGATGGGTGTACTTTGGGAGAAGAGAGAGAAAAGGAAATGAATTTTAATCAGCCCAATATACTTTTTAGAAATGAAAATTGCACATATGAGAATTCTTGTAATACTAAACTCTGTTACTAAATGAAGTCTCTGTAGTCTGGTACGTACTGGGATGTAGTGGTTCTCTAAATTAAATTTACATATTCTTTTATTGGTGTGTTCGAATACAATTTTCCGTGCAGTTTTACTATACAGATCCGCACAGTTCATAAAAGAACATACTTCTTTTTGGTTTCATTTTGTATACCTTCAGCTATCTTTTTCGAAATGTGCTTATGCGTTCTTCGGTTCATGTTCTCTTTAAGAGGTCTCCTGCGAAACGCCAAGCAACGCGTAGTTTTAATATAGAAATCAATAATATAAGAAGTAGTACTACTACTCGTACTCCTCTTCCTCCTCCTGCTCCTAGTACTACTACTACTTACTCCTACTTCTCTTACTATCGATACTACTATTATATTTACTCCGCCTCCTACTAGAACTACTACTACTACTGCTAGAACTACTTACTTTTCTGCTAATACTACTACTAGTTACCATTACTACTGCTACTACTTACTCCTATTTCTAATACTTTTGCTACTGCTACTACTACTACTACTTAATATTATGGATCCATGTATTAGAACTACGCGTTACTTGGTGTTTCGTAAGAGATCTGTTAAAGTGAACCTGCACCGAGAATGGAAGAGCACACCTCGAGAATGATCGCTGAAGGTACAGAAAATGAAGCCAGTGGGAAAGAAGTATATTTTTTTATGAATTTCCGTGCGGGTCCGTATAGTAAAACAGCATGTAAGTGCAGTTTCAATATACGGATCCATAGATTTATAAAATCTACAGAAGAAATTTGTAATAATATTTTAATAGAGTACCGTGTAAGTAATAGAAATATGGTGTGCACTTACATCTGAGATGTGTATTTATTTGGAAATATAGAAATTAAAGTAGAATTTGAAATACAAATTATCTTCCATAAGCTAATATGAATTTTTGGCAAGTCTGTAATTTCCCCATTTCGTGTCGAGAACAGAATCCGATCAACCCCTGCGGGGCTTCTAACCCGTTTTTACTATTACTAATACTACTCGTTCCTACTGCTGCTACTACTTACTCCTATTCCTACTCCTACTCCTACTATTCTTTATTTTATATATTTATTTATTTGCCTGTGTTGTGTACAAATGAGAGTATTCTCGAGTACACGTACAGTTGTCAAAATTACAATATAATTATATATATATATATATATATATATATATATATATATATATATATATATATATATATATATATATATATATATATATATGCTATGAAAAACTTTCAAACAGAATAATACATATTGTTGTTCTTGTGTTGTATTGGTGCAGGTCTTAAATGAGTTGTGAGTTTCTTTGATTCATTCATATGAATGATGGTGTTTCAAGAGTGTATATACACTTCAATGGTAATATTTTAATTTTCTGGAACAGTGGTCTACTTGGTGTATGAAAGGAACTGATAGTATTATTCGAAGCGCTTTCTTGTGCATTGCGAATACTTTTATCGCATGACAGGTAGTTCCCCAGTAAATGATTTCATATGATAGAATTGACTCCATCTTTTCATACATCGTGGTTGACTTAACAAACTAATTTAGTTCGCAAGCTTGTGTGCAGATTAAGAAAGCAGACGTAGCAGATATATTCAATGGCAGTCCATGTTAAAATTAGAAACACTACATTTTGCAATATTTACAGAGAAAATTGAACACTGCATATAAAGACCTATTTCTAACGAATAGATATCAATGAGGGATTGATATAAAAAACTAATGACAGAGTTGGATTTTCTTTGCACGTGGAGGGTAAACAATGTTAGGCAGCAAAAATTTTTCACGAGAGTTTCATTACCAGAAATTTTGTCAGTAAAATGATAGCATGGAGATTGTTAAATAGGATGTTCCCAATTTTAAGTATTATATTTGAAATGAGAGAAAACGTTTCCTGTAATTTTATCGGAGAAATGTTAGCAAAATAGAAGTTTCGGATACTCGACGGAAAAACAAACACCAGTAGAAGAAATGCTGAAAACACATTTGCTGAAGCAGCCATTATGTTCTACTGGTGTTTGTTCATGTGTCGAGAAGCAGAAGCTTTGATTTTGCAGAGTCCAGCATAAACTGAATTGTTTTCAAGTTTGATTAAGATAAAGTAGACTTGTTTTGGCCATTTACTTTGTCTCTCTTAGTTCAACGAAGCTGAAAAAAAAGTGCCAAATATCATATATGCTAATATTTCTGTGATACAATTACCTGAAGCTTTTTATTTGACTTCAAACACAATATCTAAAATATGTAACTTTCTGTACTTATGCAGGGTTTCAAGCGAGGAAAGTCAAAGATTTTGGGAGGTGATAGGGGAGGTCGTTCAAAGCAAAAATAGGATCTATTCCTCCTCGTTCCGGAGATAGGGCTGGGGCTGATTTTCGTTTAAAACATTGTTACACCCTCTGTAGTTGGAACTAAGTTACATATTATCCTCGTTTGAAAGTTATAAATCAGGCTTGCAGTTGGTATGCACATTTTCCCAGTATTGCATACAAGAGGGAAGCAATTGAGGGAAATGTTTCGAATTCCGTTATAAAATTCTCTTTTTAAAACAATTTTGCACTGATTTTGAGTGGAAACGTTGTCGCTAGAGGAACAGTAGCTGATTAGGTGAAAATGACATAGTATACAAAAGATCCAGGTGAGGTTTCAAATTTTTAGCTTCATTAGAAACCGTAAAAGAAGCATTCCTTTTAACTCCTTACTTTAATAACATATCAATGTTCCAACTTTCCATAGATGACATTGGGTACGAATATTAATAAACGAACGTTTTTATGCAAGACTATTCCCTAACATACGAGAGGTCGACATTTCTATGCAGGAACACTAATTATAGTTCTAAACAACAGATGGCAGTGAATAAAACCCATTTAAATTAAAGTTTTAGTACAACATACTAGCCCAGAATGTGCATTGCAATAGGATTGTTGAAATCATAAATAATTACCTCTAAGACACAAACATTTTGCTTGGTTCACGTTCACCCAACAGAGAAGTTGCTGTTGTTATGCCCAATTGCCTCGAAATGTTTTTGGATTTTTCTGCTGCAAGCGGCGCACCGTAACTCATTAAATTGAAAGGGCGCTTTATTAATTTTGTCTCATGTGTGCAAGTGATGGCAGGAGTTTCTGTACCGTGAGGAAGTGCAAAGTTCTTGTGTGTAGGCTGTAAAAGAATTTCGAATGTGTTGCAGTAGAATGCCGTTTCAATACACCCACGCTGAAAATGCTAATATGATGTTCGTTTACGTGTTCTGTGATGGTAATGCCAAAGATGATGGTGCGGCCGAAGAATACCAGCGAAGATTTTCTCTCCGCAGAATCCCTACTGTACAGGTCTTTACACGCGTGTTTTCTAAACTGCGGTAAACGGTGAGCTTACCAGCGTAAAGCTAAAATCGGAACAAGCCTCAAAGAAACCTCAACAAGAAGACAACGTGCTTCAGGCTGTACATCGAAGTACAACCACCAGCATTATGAGACTTTCTAATCAACATGAACTTCCACGTACGTATGTATTATCTGTCAGGAAAGTAAATGTACACCTGTTTTTCGAGTCTGGCATTCCTGCTCTCCATCCGTGGAGAGTATGAGAATTAAATCAATCAAATTTTTACTGAGGGGCAAAAAGAAAAGTTTAATCTGAATAAGACATTGCAGAGGGACACAAGCTGTGAATACGAATAGTGCATAGTGTAAATAAAGGACGACACCGAAAGAGAAAGCCAGACACAGCTGTTGAACTTAGAAAAAAGAGTAAAAATTGTTGAAGTGGGAACATAAAACACAAATACAACAAATACGCCGAAAACTAAACATTCACCATGCCATGATCTTGGTGTAGTGGTTAAGGTGCTGGCTTACAAATGCAAAGGTCGCCAGTTCGAATCTTCGGTGAGGACATTTTTAAAAATTTTTGTTTCTAATATACTATGCAGCTCATGAGAGATGGTAAAAGAGGTCGTATTTAGTCTTTCGTAGCAATTATTATTGGTAAGGTTTAGTACTGATAATACTTTTGTCTTTGCGTATTGGTTTTATTCTTTTCTTCATTTCAAAAGAGAAGCATATCCGAACAAATGCCACCAAAATTCCTCATATTTTGAATGTAAACGCCATTTGCAATTAGTAAAGAATAAAAATTGAACGTTCCGATGTAGCTTCAAAAAGTAAAAAGAAAAACATGGAAGTAGACCATACTCATGGTTATTAAAAATACAATTTCTACATGCCTTACGCCTCCCGACCACGTTTCTACGTTAGCAAGTAAGAGGTTTGTTTTTAGGTTAGGCTGGTCAATACGTTTTGCAAAGGGGCCCGGTTTAGCTCTGACGCACCACAGGTGCGAGAAGGGAGCAAAACACTTTTTCTCTCTCTCTCTGTGTGTCTGTTTATCTATCTATCTGTATATATATAACGCTATTTGTGAATGCCGTAACCACCCTAATTTTCAGCGGATTGAGATGAAACTTGGCACAAACATTAATTGTTGAAATATCTTCAGTTCGTTAACCAGAATAATCAGACGAAAATGTTCAAAACGGCGGCCCTTTAAACTCGTAAAAACTTCCAAGTGAACCAAATTTCGCCCATAAATGGGTATTCAGAAAGTTTGAATAACTTTTCCTCTTTTACTGAAATATTTGTGTGCAGAGACTTTTAATCGCATAAAGAATGTTCACGCCCTTTTCGCTACGGTCAGGTTTTATTTTATTTATTTATTTTTTTTTTTTTGCAGGAGGGGGTTATTTTCGTAGTGATGATAGGATGATTGCTAGTGATGATATAAATTTACACATTGAAAGTAAAGTAACTTGTGAAACGTGTTATTTGAAAGAATCATATAATAAATGTGCTTTCCTCTAACACAGAGAGAGCGTGAATGGCGAGGAGTGTTATTTGATTTGCTTTTTAGTAACACATTGCATTGCAAATAAAGGTAGGCAACATTAGTGGTAAGTAAAACAACAACAACAACAACAATAATAATAATAATAATAATAATAATAATAATAATAATAATATTAATAATAATAGGTGTTGTTTGTGGCAAGGCAATATCTTCCTCAATTCTTCTTCAAACGTAATGATTGTAACGCCATATCTCCCTTACAAACAAAATATTAGCAATTTATATCGAAAGAACGGAAAACTGTTGAGTGATGGGAGCAACGTTGGACAGTATGCACTCATAGTACTCAGAAAAATAAGCGATTTCAATGAAAAATGAACGAAGAGTCATTGCCGTGGGTAGTCATGGAGCCAAGCAGAGCCCTCTTTAGGCAAAATGTCGATAACTTATATCGAGAGAACAGGAGGTGATAGTGAGATGGGACCAACGTTGGACACCGTGGACCCATAAGGCGCATCGAAAAAATTAGGGGGGCGGGCGCCAGCCAACCTTACTTATTTCCACATAATAATATAAAATTATATTGTCGAAATACACACACGAGTTAGCTAGTAATATTTCATATTATTATTATTATTATTATTATTATTATTATTATTATTATTATTATTATTATTATTATTATTTATTATTATTATTATCATCGACAGCATCTTTTCATTACGTGTGCATGTTTGACGTGAAGCCAAAGAGAAGATCCATCATTCATAGAAAGAATAAGAATAGCCAGTTACTTGAATTGCGAACGACGGCGAAAAATACGAAAAGAGACAACCTTAGCGAAAAGCAGTGGCGTATTTAGGGGGGTGGCTTCCGGGCTTAAGCCCTCCCCGAAATTTTACTCAGTATACTAAAGTAAATGAAATATCTTGCAGAATTTTCCCATTTCCAGGCAAAGCCCCCCCCCGAAAGTTAGCAAAGCCCCTCCCGAAACAAAATTGTAAATACGCCACTGGCGAAAAGAAACAATACTTTCTCTCAAATGGATAAAAAAATAAAGCCGAAATAGATTCGAACTCGCATGGACGGCGCGAACAGTCAGTTCAGTGTCCACTTTTTTTTTAACTGACTCACCGAATGTGTTTTAGTAACTTACTTATTGCTAATTTTATTTGCTTCACTCGTTAGCTAGAACTTGCTTTTTCTAATAACTTATAACGACAGGGACACGAACACAGAAACATCGAGGACAGTTAAAAATCATAGATGCTCTCCCACCGGGAATCGAACCCGGGACTCCATGCATCAAAGGCGCACGTGCTAGCCACTAGACCAGCCGGCGGGACACTGCTCACTCTCTGTGTCGTTAGGGATTACGACCACTGTATTGCCAGCTATCACTTCTGAGGGTTGTATACTAAGATCACATGTTTCTTCTTTGCTGGAAGAGTTAAACCTACATTCTATGTAATACATGAAATATTTAAACCTACATGCTCTTCATATAATGTAATAAAAGGTCATGCTGGGAATAAGAAAAAGAACATTCCTTGGACAAAACGGAAACTATTGGCATCAGAAATAATTATCTACGAGGCATGCGCAGTAGTATATTTCAGAATAGTTACTGTTTAGTTCAGTAAACGAAGAAAGGGGTATAAAAAAGCAAATATGTCGAGTCAACGAGATCGACCAGAGTTGACAGAGGCGGAGTAGTAATACAACAACTTGGTTAAATTGATAATTGGTTCTTTATTCTGTAGTAGATCGTATCACTCTTTACGGGAGAGTAGAGAAAGACTTAAACGCTGTTATATAGTAAGCATTAGTAACACGATCATACAGACACAAATGGATGTAACTGTGAGTACTACAACTTGGATTTAACGAAAGCCGTTTAGATATTCAGTGGTTTGCAGGGTTGTATAAGACACAAAAAGTTAAGACACAATACAATTCTTCATACCTCAGCTTCCAGTAACTAGATACATGCAATTTCAGGATAGATACTGAAACTGCTGTCGGATTTTAATACATGACGTATTGCAGGATACAAAATGCTTTGCATTACTTGTTTGTTTGTAGACAGCTACTAGCTTAGTGTTCTGAAAGGTTGTGTATAAACTAGAGATAGCCAATTCCGGAATTATTACTTTACGGACTCCCGAAAGTAAAACCGGACAAATTCCGGAATTCGGAAATTTCCCATTTTGGAATAATTCCGGAATTCGGAAAATTCCGATCTTGGAATAATTCCGGAATTCGGAAAAATCCGGAATTTAGAAATTTCTGATTTCGTTTACATCCCGGAATTCGGAACAATCCGGATTTTTTCGAAATCCAGAATTTTTCTCAATTCCGGAATTTTCTAAATTCCGGATTGTTTCCGAGTTCCGAAATTATTCTGAATTCCGGAGTTTAACTGAATTTCATAATTTTCCGAAATCCGGAAAGTGAAAGTTCCGCTTCCGAAAAATGAATTTATTTTGGTTAATAAGAATCGTGGCGGAAATAAGTCTTTGACCAGGTAATGGCGACTTCTTTGAAAGAAATGGGGTGTATGAGAATTCAATCTGTCATATTTGTAGTTTCGTATGGAGAAAAAACAGGAGTGTCTTGAAGCAGTAGCGTAGCCAGGATGTGTGTTTGGGGGGGGGGCAAGTGCTGTTATAGGCACATATAGAAAAATTACAAACAAAAAATATATAAACATAAAAATATATAAAAAATTACAAACATCAAAGTACCAAAGTACAATTTCGGACCTATTTGGGGGGCCGGCCCCTCCGGGCCCCCTTCCCTACGCCACTGTCTTGAAGGTACGGAACCCTTTCCCCGAAATCTCTACTTTTGAGTAAGTTTTGCCAAATTTCAACGGCAAGTTTAAAACTTTTATTATTATTATTATTATTATTATTATTATTATTATTATTATTATTATTATTATTATTATATCAACATCGTGTATAATCTTTAAAAGATATACGGTTTGTATCTGAATAGTAAAAGCTAATTGACTGTCAATCTCGGTCGTCGAGAAGTCTTCAGGAGGGAAGGACATCGGTCACGTTCTGGGTTTGAGTTCCGAAAGGGCAAGTTTTCGGGCTCGAGCCAAAAATTGTTAAGAGTTATAGGCTTCAGCCAATCATGTTCAAAACAGCTGGGACCGGGTTTAGGGCTCTCAACGGCTCGAGCGGCTCGGCTTACACCTCATTCACTATCGAACCGAACCAAGAAGTGAGCCGAGCCAACAGCTCACCCAACCGAGCCGATTTGAGCCATCGGCTTAGTTGAGCTGAATCGAAACGTGCCGATGGACTAATTTCAACTTAGCTGGCTTGAACCGGTTCACATGAGCCGAGTAGGGGACCCATCCCAACGGAGAAAGCTCGAGCCATCGGCTCAATTGAGCTGAGTCGATGGCTCGTTCCAACTGAGACGGCTCGGGTCATCGGCTCATCCCAACCGAGCCGACTCGAGCTGTTCGCTCAGTTGATACGAGCAGAGCCGGTTGATATCGCTACCCGAGTTGGTCTTCTGCTTGGGCTCAAAAATTCGACATTGCAGGTCTCAGCCTTGATTTTAAGAACAACAGTATATACTTATATTGGTGATTACGACATTTGAGGCTGTCTCGTAATAATAAAAAAAAACCTTGTCTTCTCGTTATCTAGACGAGATGAGATACACAAAAATTGCCCCACGAGATGCACTAAAATTACGAGAAGAGACGCACCCCTGTCGTGAGCAGCACTAAAAAGTATTCCATATTAGTGCTTACATTTCTCATGGCTTTCGCTTTCCAGTCTAATCAGGTCATTATTTAAAAAAGAGTTAAAACGAGCTGAACGAGCGAGCGAGCCATTATCAAACTCCACTCAACTCGAAACTCGCTCTGGAAAACAGCTCGACCTTGATCGCTACGCGGTAAACGATTCGTCTTTAGTCTGGTTACGTTAGGTTTCTTTGTCTCAGCTTGCAAACTTGTATGTTATATTTCTTCGATTCAAAATGTCTTTCGTATTTCTTTTATGATGTCCGAAAAGTTTACATTAATAACTTGTGTTTTCCTTGAACCGTTGGTTCACAAGTTTGTATTTTCTCCACACGAAACTACAAATATGACAGATTGAATTCTCATACTCTCTATTTCTTTCAAAGCAGTCGCTATTACCTGGTCAAAGACTTATTTCCACCATGATTCATATTAACCAAAATAAATTCATTTTTTGGAAGCGGAACTTTCACTTTCCTGATTTCGGAAAAGTATGGAATTCAGTTAAACTCCATAATTCAGAAGAATTCCGGAACTCGGAAACAATCCGGAATTTAGATAATTCCGGAATTGAGAAAAATTCCGGATTTCGAAAAAAATCCGGATTGTTCCGAATTCCGGAATGTAAACGAAATCAGAAATTTCTAAATTCCGGATTTTTCCGAATTCCGGAATTACTCCAAGATCGGAATTTTCCGAATTCCGGAATTATTCCAAAATCGGAAATTTCCGAATTCCGGAATTTGTCCGGTTTTACTTTCGGGAGTCCGTAAAGTAATAATTCCGGAATTGGCTATCTCTAGTTTATACACAACCTTTCAGAACACTAAGCTAGTAGCTGTCTACAAACAAACAAGTAATGCAAAGCATTTTGTATCCTGCAATACGTCATGTATTAAAATCCGACAGCAGTTTCAGTATCTATCCTGAAATTGCATGTATCTAGTTACTGGAAGCTGAGGTATGAAGAATTGTATTGTGTCTTAACTTTTTGTGTCTTATACAACCCTGCAAACCACTGAATATCTAAACGGCTTTCATTAAATCCAAGTTGTAGTACTCACAGTTACATCCATTTGTGTCTGTATGATCGTGTTACTAATGCTTACTATATAACAGCGTTTAAGTCTTTCTCTACTCTCCCGTAAAGAGTGATACGATCTACTACAGAATAAAGAACCAATTATCAATTTAACCAAGTTGTTGTATTACTATTCCGCCTCTGTCAACTCTGGTCGATCTCGTTGACTCGACATATTTGCTTTTTTATACCCCTTTCTTCGTTTACTGAACTAAACAGTAACTATTCTGAAATATACTACTGCGCATGCCTCGTAGATAATTATTTCTGATGCCAATAGTTTCCGTTTTGTCCAAGGAATGTTCTTTTTCTTATTCCCAGCATGACCCTTTTATTACATTATATGAAGAGCATGTAGGTCTAAATACCTCATGTATTACATATAATGTAGGTTCTTCCAGCAAAGAAGAAACATGTGATCATAGTATACAACCCTTAGAAGTGATAGCTGGCAATACAGTGGTCGTAATCCCTACCGACACAGAGAGTGAGCAGTGCCCCGCCGGCTGGTCTAGTGGCTAGCACGTGCGCCTTTGGTGCATGGTGTCCCGGGTTCGATTCCCGGTGGGAGAGCATCTATGATTTTTAACTGTCCTTGATGTTTCTGTGTTCGTGTCCCTGTCGTTATAAGTTATTAGAAAAAGTAAGTTAAACGAAAGTAACTGGCTATTCTTATTCTTTCTACGAATGATGGATCTTCTCTTTGGCTTCATGTCAAACATGCACACATAATGAAAAGACGCTGTCGATAATAATAATAATAATAATAATAATAATAATAATAATAATAATAATAATAATAATAATAATAATAATAATAATAAATATTACTAGCTAACTCGTGTGTGTATTTCGACAATATAATTTTATATTATTATGTGGAAATAAGTAAGGTTGGCTGGCGCCCGCCCCCCTAATTTTTTCGATGCGCCTTATGGGTCCACGGTGTCCAACGTTATTCCCATCTCACTATCACCTCCTGTTCTCTCGATATAAGTTATCGACATTTTGCCTAAAGAGGGCTCTGACGTGGCTACATGACTACCCATGACAATGACTCTTCGTTCATTTTTCATTGAAATCGCTTATTTTTCTGAGTACTATGAGTGCATACTGTCCAACGTTGCTCCCATCACTCAACAGTTTTCCGTTCTTTCGATATAAATTGCTAATATTTTGTTTGTAAGGGAGATATGGCGTTACAATCATTACGTTTGAAGAAGAATTGAGGAAGATATTGCCTTGCCACAAACAACACCTATTATTATTATTATTATTATTATTATTATTATTATTATTATTATTATTGTTGTTGTTGTTGTTGTTGTTTTACTTACCATTAATGTTGCCTACCTTTATTTGCAATACAATGTGTTACTAAAAAGCAAATCAAATAACACTCCTCGCCATTCACGCTCTCTCTGTGTTAGAGGAAAGCACATTTATTATATGATTCTTTCAAATAACACGTTTCACAAGTTACTTCACTTTCAATGTGTAATTTTATATCATCACTAACAATCATCTTATCATCACTACGAAAATAACCCCCTCCTGCAAAAAAAATAAATAAATAAATAAATAAAATAAAACCTGACCGTAGCGAAAAGGGCGTGAACATTCTTTATGCGATTAATCGGGTCCAATATTTCAATAAGTCTCTGCACACAAATATTTCAGTAAAAGAGGAAAAGTTATTCAAACTTTCTGAATACCCATTTATGGGCGAAATTTGGTTCCCTTGGGAGTTTTTACGAGTTTAAAGGGCCGCCGTTTTGAACATTTTCGTCTGATTATTCTGGTTAACGAACTGAAGATATTTCAACAATTAATGTTTGTGCCAAGTTTCATCTCAATCCGCTGAAAATTAGGGTGGTTACGGCATTCACAAATAGCGTTATATATATACAGATAGATAGATAAACAGACACACAGAGAGAGAGAGAGAAAGTGTTTTGCTCCCTTCTCGCACCTGTGGTGCGTCAGAGCTAAACCGGGCCCCTTTGCAAAACGTATTGACCAGCCTAACCTAAAAACAAACCTCTTACTTGCTAACGTAGAAACGTGGTCGGGAGGCGTAAGGCATGTAGAAATTGTATTTTTAATAACCATGAGTATGGTCTACTTCCATGTTTTTCTTTTTACTTTTTGAAGCTACATCGGAACGTTCAATTTTTATTCTTTACTGATTGCAAATGGCGTTTACATTCAAAATATGAGGAATTTTGGTGGCATTTGTTCGGATATGCTTCTCTTTTGAAATGAAGAAAAGAATAAAACCAATACGCAAAGACAAAAGTATTATCAGTACTAAACCTTACCAATAATAATTGCTACGAAAGACTAAATACGACCTCTTTTACCATCTCTCATGAGCTGCATAGTATATTAGAAACAAAAATTTTTAAAAATGTCCTCACCGAAGATTCGAACTGGCGACCTTTGCATTTGTAAGCCAGCACCTTAACCACTACACCAAGATCATGGCATGGTGAATGTTTAGTTTTCGGCGTATTTGTTGTATTTGTGTTTTATGTTCCCACTTCAACAATTTTTACTCTTTTTTCTAAGTTCAACAGCTGTGTCTGGCTTTCTCTTTCGGTGTCGTCCTTTATTTACACTATGCACTATTCGTATTCACAGCTTGTGTCCCTCTGCAATGTCTTATTCAGATTAAGCTTTTCTTTTTGCCCCTCAGTAAACATTTGATTGATTTAATTCTCATACTCTCCACGGATGGAGCGCAGGAATGCCAGACTCGAAAAATAGGTGTACATTTACTTTCCTGACAGATCATACATGATGTACTGCGAGGAGCAGGGCTTCATCCGTTCCATGTCCAAACGTTCCATCTCTATCCAGGAGACGGTGAACTAAGTATTGGTTTCTCGCAATGGGTACAGGAGCATCCTATTGTTTTACCGTTCAGCTTGTTCGCCGATGAGGCCAATTTCACCAGCAATAGAAGAAAAACAAAACACCAGCAACTGGCATCGTTGGAGTGACGAAAATTCTAGGGCAACCACATTAAGACAATATCAGAAATGATTTTCTATAACGTTTGGGCGGGAATTATCTGTGATCATATCATTGGTATTATCTCTCTGACCCAGAGTTTTTCTACCCCACAATATTATATGTATTTCCTGCGCCATGAATTACCGGTAGCACCGAAAGATGTGACTCTTCAAAATCGGGCATCTATGTACTTCCAGCACAACGGTGCTCCTTCTCATGTAACAAAACCTGTATGTCAATATTCCGACTCCAAGCTTCGTCATCAGTGGATGGGTCGCGGAGGACGGAGGTTGATTATTCACTGGCCGCCCTGCTCCCCGGATCTTACACCTTTGGCTTTTTGCTTATGGGGATGGTTGAAGGACGTAGTGTACATAGGAAAGGCCAACTAACGAGAAGAGTTAATTTAGTTGATTCGAGAGGCATTCAACAGCATCAGAGAGCGCCGAAAAGATATGCATCGGCCAACGCTACATGTACTGACGTTCACTGCAAATTACATTGACGAAGGGGGTGATATCTTTAAACGTTTGCTGTACGTGGAAAATAATTACGTTGACGCTAGTAGTTTTACGTCTCTATCTGTATGCACATTATTGTTTATGTATTAGAAGTAATTATTTTTGATTTCGACAACCCTATTGCAGTGGACTAATTCAAGTGGGTTTTGTTTCACTGTCATATGTTGTTCAGAACTGTAATGAGTGTTCCCGCATAGAAATGTCGAGCTCTTGTATGTTAGGGAGGAATAGTATTGTATTTCTAATTTTGCATAAAAACATTCGTTTATTAATATTCGTAATTATTGTCATCTATGGAAAGTTCGAACATTGTTATGTTATTAGAGTAAGGAGTTAGAAAGAATGCTTTCTTTTACGGCTTCTAACCAAGCTAAAAATTTGACACTTCCCTAGATCTTTAGTATACTGTGTCATTTTTACCTAATAAGATATTGTTCCTCTAGCGACACTATTTCCACTCAAGAACAGTGCAAAATTGGTTTAAAAAGGGAATTGTATAAGGAAATTCGAGAAATTTCCCTCAATTACTTTCATCTCGCATGCAGTACTGGTAAAATCTGTATACCATCTGCAAGTCTGTTTCATTAGCTTTCAAACGAGGATAATATGTAACATAACCCTAACTACAGGGTGTGCTACAATGTTTCAAACGAAAATTGGCAAGTGCAAGAGGCAAAAAAACTTACTCCCACCCTTATCTCCGGAACGAGGGGGAATAGACCCTAAGTTCACATAAGCATTTTTGCTTAGAACGATCTCCCATATCACCTCCCAAAATCTTTGACTTTCCTCAACGGACACCCTATCTATCTATGTATCTATCTATGTATCTATCTATCTATCTATCTATCTATCTATCTATCTATCTATCTATCTATATATATATATATATATATATATATATATATATATATATATAGATAGATAGATAGATTGTGCTCTATCATTTTGCTTCGGTTGGAGATTAAGGAAAACAATTTCAACAACTATTTCTACTTCATTCATTGTATTATGTCCTTAAAAACATTGGTTATTTCGGTAACAAAATTATCTACATGCTAATAGGTGACAAAATTACCGGTAATGAAACCACAATATTTGAATTTCCACTGAAAAATTACCTATATTATACGATTATAAGTGCTATAGGACAATTAAAATTTTATGTAAATCTAAAAGGATTTCCATTTGATTTTGCTTTCAGTCAGTTTTTACACAGTGTATATAAGCTGTATTTTATTTACAATTGTAACTTTGCTAGTGTGAAAGTATTACAAGTGCAATGAAAGGTGTTGTCACTGCGAAAAACCAAAAGAAGGTAATTGCAAATGCAACACAGAACACTGACCAACTTACTTACCCTACTAACCTTTCCTTGCGAACTTAGCTTACGCTCTATACACTTTACACTCCATAACGACGAATCTGTTCGTGAGATAAGGTAAGTACTAACGTGAGGATCACAATGTATTTCCAATATCGTAGCTAACGCGTCTACTCTCTATGGACGCAACCGTGTGCTGTTGCTCGGGCTTATCATATTTGTTAGATAGGATTCGTGGTTTTTGTGGTCATCTAGCACATTCTTTTATTGTAGTATATGTCCAAACGGTATATTAATACGTAAATCATAAACGAAGTGTATTTTTCTTAACAACTACTTCTCGTGCCCCCTTAACTTTCATCTATGCTAAGTGGGGTGTTTTCATATCACCCAGCGTAAAGACTTTAGAGTACAATAAGATAAGGGATTGTGAAAGAATTATAACTTTGAACAATTACTTTGAGTTGTTTCATAAACGTCGTTTGAGCTTGACTATCTTTAGAACAAAATGCAGTTTTAGTTCTTTCGCATACAGAACCGTATTCAGAGAGGTTTTCACGTTCATTTAGCGTCTTATGAAGAGTCACTAATGCACGATGCTATCTTTTAGTGAAACATTGATGAACATGTCCATGATTTCCATCGAAAGAAATAACCTCGTTTTTTCTGCAGGATCGTCCAAACACTTTATGGCAATTGATAGAAGCGAGAATAGTTCTCTCTTTTCTCTATTACTCCTACTGTGTTGAGATGTCCCTTCGGAATAGTCCTACCTCGCATTTTTCGATCTAAATCGTGGATAATGTCACGAATGTCTCACGAAATACTGAAGTTATCTTTACACGTTAGTCAATCTCGTAATTTGACGCTAATTACATGTAAACACGTCTCTGAATACGGCTGTAAATGTTTTTTGGTTTGGATTTATATAGAACAACACCAGGATAATAGTGCAGAGGTAAATAATCCTTGAGAAAAATATAAGGTTAAAGTGAGTAAATATATATATCAGAGCCTGGAGAAAATTGTGGGCAAAGAGTGGTCATAATTTAAACAGCTAAGAGTGGGACCACACACACGCACAAAGAATATTGCAGTAGAAAATTATCTTTAAATAAATTACTGTTTTCAAAGTGAAACAATACTATGGAAATGTAAAACAAACGTTTTTTTATGTAGTTGAGAGCATAATGAACAGTGTTAGGAAATGAAAGTTACCAACCGTGGTTTTTATGATAATGAAAGCTGTGCCAAAAATATTGTAATAATCTTCTTAATGTTTGGAAATGATTTACTTATGTTAATTACTCCTATCATACTTCCTTCAAGTTTGTATTCCATTTAATAAGATAAGTTCACTTACTAAGTATGAAAGTCACTAAAACTATGCTTTCTAAAAATAAAACAAATGAGCTACACAACCTGATGATACTAGAAATCCCGTTTCTTATATCTGGCCCCGGAGTTAGGCACATATTAGGCCACTAATAGAACGCTTAGCTCTGGTGTGTGGGGTTCATTGTTCAGCACCTGGGCACGTAAATCCAATACCTGTTGAACATCATGTCTGAGTTTTCTCGGTTACTCTTGTTTCCTCCCTGATGGCGCGATAACTCACTAGTAGAGCGTTCACTACTGGTCTGTGGGGTCCTTGGTTCGATATCAGCTCGCACCAAGTAAACTTTGTGGTGGACAAACCGTGTGCGAGTGTTTTCTCGGGGTTCTCCTTTTTCCTCCTTGAGTGGCAGATCCAGGATATGATCAGGGGAGGGGCTAAACTATAGTTTGCAAATTTATCCAGTATAAAGCGTGATTGAAACCCATTTTATTCAGTGTATATCTGAGCGTCAAGGGGGGATTATAGCCCCCTTTGAATCTGCCTCTGTCCTCATCATTCCATCATTTCATTTTTGATCATTACCGTCTCTTTTAGCCTAGCTGGCATAATCGTGGGACGTAAAACAAATATTTCATTTTTGTTTCCTCCCACGTACCTATTCCACCAACTCGTCCATCATCATTCACTTCTCTGTTTATCCGTCTCTCTCAGCTTAAAAAAAAAAACATATTTGTAAGGCGTTAAACAGAGATTTCATTTCTTATCTGTCCTCTTGAAGAAATAACATTGAAAAGTCACTGTATAGTGGCATTGTATTTTTGCATGGGTGTATTCTAGCATTTGGAGTTTAAAAGCTGTTTACTGTTCAATGGTAATTTAATCGTTATAGTTAAAAAAAATATGCACGTATAAAAATTGTGACTGTTATTCTTTTAAAAATAATTGAGAGAATTTTGTATTCTCAAAACACAAGTGTCCCGAATAGTCGTGACGCATTGTCGCCCTATATAAGCGGTATCTTTTAAAAATTGTATTATCATCCTATTTTTCCCTTAATTATTACCCTAGTTCAGTCTATTATTATCTTGGCACATGCTCAAAAAGTTGTTTAGAGATCGATAATATACCTAGAACCTGAAATACCAAAAGTTAACGTCTCACGATCTTTGACCTACGGCAAAGAATCGGGGAAGATAGCATGTATAATAGATGAAATTAGTACGAGAAAAATTGAAAATCCCGGAGAAACCAACTGCACGATGTTTCTCTACCCGAGAGCCAATTTGGCATGGACTGGGATCGAACTACGGACCGATGTGTTGAGATTGTGAATATAATGTGACAACTGGCATTCCGCGCATAATTGATTTGAGAGTTGTACAGCGGTATTCTTACTCTATCAGACGAAATGAAAATTGTAGTGACTACGCTCAGTTCATCACTTAGGATGAAAATATGTCGGTTTTCCGTTCTTTATTATGAAGCAACCATCTTCAGTGATCGTCTCCAAAGGGGGGGGGGGCAAATGGCAAAACCCTTTTATTTTGACGTTGTTTACTCGAAATGTCACATTTTCTTTCTTATAGCGTACTAGTTGAAAGTTCTACTATCATTTCCTTAAGATAAAACTACTAAGGCCCATATTTATAAACACTCCTTGAACTGTTCCTTGACTTGACTTCAAGGCTTCCTCGGATAAGTGTTCCTTGAAGTTCAAGGGCTACTTGAGAAAAAGTCATATTTATGAACCTTCCTCGACTGTTCCTTATCGAAGGTTGATTTCAAGGTAGACTCAAGGAAAGACGTCATAGAAGTGATGAGGACATAGCCAACAGCCAATGAGAACTCATAAAATAAAAGAAGTACGAAATTCGCATTTTGTAAATTATTCCTTTCAAACTACTATGTTTCCTCAATGATTTGTTGCTTGCAACCTTCCATTCTTGTTTAATATTTTAATGTATTATGTCAGTGCTTGCACTAGTAATCAATATGATATGCCCAAATGAACTAGCAAACACTTATGAACAATATGTGCATCTACAATTAGAGTTTGGCAGCTCAACCTAATATTTAAATAAGTTAAGTAGAAGCCTAGTAAAACGAACACTGTTACATACTTAAAAAGTTTTTTGCCGGCAAAATCAAACTCCCGCAAATTTTACAATTTTTCGTAAATACCTCGAAAATAAGTAACACGTCAAATTTTGATGTTGCAGTCTGGTTTGGTTGTTCAGAGGTTCGTTCTCCGTGTTTTTTTCCATTCTAAGGGTTTTAAAGACCATATGCAAGACCCTTTCTCGTGTTTTCAGTTGTATGTAATATGGTATTGCAACTATCAAATTTCTTGTGTGTGCTGGAGTAAATAGTTAAACAGGAACTTCCTATGTTCTGCTAGGCTTACTAGATAGGCCTAACTACACATAAACATCCTCAAATATAAATAAGTTATATATCCGCACTGCAAACAAATCATTATCAAATTATACAGGGTGGACACAGGTTCCTTACTCCTGAAAATAAGTAGTTGAGTTGATTTTGAGTTTAACGTCCCTTCGAGCAGCGAGGCTATATGAGACGTGGATCTACTGATTAACATGGAATCCGAACCACATGAGCTCCCGCCAGGAATCGAACCCGGGTCTCCCACGCCAAGTGAAAATAAGTAACATAAACCACTAAACCTACGTAAATAACTACACGGAAAGAACTGAATGACATGAACAACAATGCTTTCGATAAGTTTTACTGAGGTAGGAAACATTAAGTCAAAGAATCAGTCTCTCGACCGTCATTTTCATGACAAAGTCGCCAGGTTCTGAGAGACATTTTGAGGAGCATTTCAGGTGTAACTTGAGTGAAAACTTCTTTCACAGCTTCAGTCAGTTCGGCAGTGGAATCCTAACGTTTCTGTGCAACGATGCCCATAATGAACTCCCATAGCGCACTATCACAGGTGGTGAGTTCTGGGTTTCTCACAAGTACCTAACAACTTCCAATAACACGTTCTTCAATACTGTAACTGGAACAATGGAAAACAATCTGAAACAATGGAAAACCTTACATTTGTATTTATAAAGGAGTAATGGGAAAACTTACATTAGCATTTATCAAGGGTAACAGGAAAACTTACATTAGCATTTATCAAGGGGTAACGGGAAAATTTACATTAGTATTTATCAAGAAGTAACGGGACTTTCTGGCCACCCTGTATTACTAGACATATACTTTAATACTAAATACGATTTCCATAGAAAATGACGTCAATATAAACACAAAAAATTTAGGCAATATAAACGAATACGTATTATAATCCTGCAAGTGTCTTAAAAATGAACATGAACATCATCATCATCACAGGTATTCTGCCATTATTGGCAAGTCACTTGCTGGAACTGAGAAGCTTTCATGCTCCACGGTCTTTCGCTAACCTCTTCATCTTCCCATACGATTTCTCTGCTTTTTTATCATTCATTCATTTTAGTCTTATTCGCCCTCTCCCTCTCTATCCTTCCACCATACCTTCTAGCACGTCCCTCAGGATCAGTTTCTGTTCCTAATAATATCTAAAATTGTTGTTTTCTCTCCTACCATTTCTAACACTCATTCGTTTTCCGTTCGATCCAACTAATTATCTCCATTATTCTCTGCAACCACTTCTCGAAAACTTCTAGTCGTTTTTTATCATTTTTGCGTAAGTCCATGTTTCTGCCCATACAGTACAATACTCCACACGCAGCAGTGTATGAATCTTTTTCTCAACTTTTTATTCATGGTTCCACAAAATAGTATTTTCTTCTTCCTAAATGCTTCTTTCGCCATTCCTATCCTTACTTTTTCTTTAATGTTCACATTTCATATCATTATTAATAATACTACCTAGGTATCGAAAACTAATCACTTGTTCTATTTTCTTACCTCCTACTTCTGTATTTGACACCAATCCCTTCGTTCCAATCACCATAGCTTTTATTTTTCTAACACTTATTTTCATTCCATATTCTTCACAGCCCTTCCTCAAGTTTTCTAGCATCTTAATGTTTTCCTCTTCAGATTCTTTTTCAAACGCCATATCATCTGCAAACCGTATACATTTAATCATTCTACCTCCTATCGAAATGCTGTCTTCATTTTGTTAGCTCTTTTCACTATTTCTTCTAGATAGATATTAAATAGTATAGGAGAGAGACAGCATCCCTATCGAACTCCCCTTCCAATTGGACTCTCCGCTGTCATTTTCTCTTGTATTCTAAAACTTACTTGTTGGTTCATATATAAGTTTATTATGAGTCTTCGATCTTTCCTTTCCAACCAACTTTCTTTAGAATTTCCAACTACAATATTTCCAATTCACACGGTAAGAAACCTTTTCTAGATCAATAAATATCACTTACACCTCTTTCCCTTTTTCTATAAATCTTTCACCGATCACCCTTAATAATCAAACTGCACCTCTTGTGCCCTTACCTCTCCTGAACATAATAATGCACATTAAATAAAGTTGTTTCGTCTTTTAATCCAAATTTTCATATTGAATTGCGGCGGTACCTACTAACGCTATTAGTGCATCTCCCTAATCTCCCAATATGTTTTTTTTTTTAAATCTTGGACGGGAAGAAGCATGAAGAACGAACTTCTGAAGAAAAGACAAAGTTGAGCATCATAATCGCCGTTGCTTGTTTCACGTATGCAGGATCTTTGGGCCGAGTTCAAATTTACGTTCTACCTAAAAGCTATAGTATCTATTTCAGTATCCCTTGAGGCAGAACTTCCAGTACAATCCTCTCTACCGAAATAATAATAATAATAATAATGAAAAAGGTTAACAAAAATATCACAATTACCCTGACGAAGTTATAGCAAACATCTTACACACGGTGCCTTACAGTTTCCTAAGTTCAAGCAGCCAGAAGTCTTGGCAGATCAAATGCCAAAGTAGTAGCCATTATTATTTGAACATATAAAAGAGTGATTTTTTATAGGGTTTACAAATTCAATCAGTTATAATTCTTGATTGGAACCACATACAGACTTGGTTTATATGTCATTATACAGACTGCAAAACACTTCGTTTAGTAGTTGCTGAGGTGACCACACGCGACGTCACCGGTTAGACATTGAAAATGCAGACTTTCGCTGGTGAGCTAAGTGCATATTGGTTTGAAGGACCGTGCGAGTCAGCAACGAGTAAACACCCAGCAGACCAACAGTGTACAAATGGTAGCAGACATTTGTTGAAAGACGTTGTTCTGTGCGACACACAAAGGCTCCAGGGCGCTCACCCGTGACTGACGTGGTGGTGGAAGCAGTTAGGGAGAGTTTTGTCCACAGTTCTCGAAAATCTACACGATGTGCATTACAAGAAACTGGTATCCCTCAGACTACTGTTTGGCTCGTACTGCGTAGACGTTTGTCCATGAAGTCATACAGACTGTCCTTGGTTCAAGCACTGAGTGAAGCGGATAAACATACCCGACACGAATTCTGTTGGATCGCATTAGTGGTGATGAACATTCTTGAACAATGTGGTATTCAGTGATGAATTAACTTTTCACCTTTCCGAGCGAGTCAACACACACAATTGTCGTATTTGGGGAACGAAAAATCCACATGCGTACGTGGAGCTGGTTCGTGTTTGAGGGCCAAAGTGAACGTGTTTTGCGGAGTTTCCAGAGCAAAGGTGAATGGACCATTCTTCTTTGCTGAGAGCACCATCACCGGTATCGCCTATCTTGATATGCTCCAGAACTTCCTTGTTCCACAGTTAGATGAAGATGACCACGATAGCCGCTTATGGTGGCAACAAGATGGCGCCCTGCCGCACTACCTGATAGACGTAAGAGAATTTCTTGATCAGCGTTTCCCAGATCAGTGGATAGGTCGTGGTGAATCAATTGCTTGGCCGCCACGGTCTACAGATTACACGCCACTTGACTTCTTTCTGTAGGGGTTTGTGAAAGATATCATGTACACCCCTCCCCTACCTGATGTTAATGAACTGAAACATCGCATCACAACAGCCATCACGGACGTTACCCCCGAAATGCTGGATACTGTTTAGCAGGAAATCGACTTTTGTTGCAATGTGTCCAGGATGACCGCAGGTGCACACATTGAACTATACTTGATTTGTCATTAAAAAAAAAAAAAACACTTGAAATGTTTTGCAGTATAATAACATGTAAACTAAGTCTGTATGTGCTTCCAATACAGAATTATAACTGATTGAAGTTTTAAACCCTATAAAGTATCACCCTTATAACAAGTAGTCCTGAGCAACAGACTGACTAATCAACGGCAAGGCCAAACCGTTTAACCTCGAAACTTCCAATTTTGAGAGTGCATAGAAATGACAGTGAAATGAAATCTTTCAGTTTAACTTTCCACGATTATACCCTTTAGGCTAAGGGGGAGTGATAATTAAGGCAAATGAATGATGATAGAAGGATTGGTGAATGAAAATATAGGAGGAAACGGGAGTACTGTGAGAAAACCCACTAAAACGATGTTTTTTTGCCACAATCTTAATTGGTAGGGAGTCGAACCAGGAACCACACGCACCAGAGATAAGCGAGTGCTCTATCCCTGAGCCACCGTGCCCCGCGTATAGACATGTGACATAAGGTACCGATAAGGGAAAATTTTTGAAAATTCGATGAAAAGAGGGAGAAAGAAATGATACTAAAATATCTTGCACTAATGAAGGTTAGAGACATATAATTTGTTATTTGAACTTCTCATTGAAAATAATTAGACACGTGTTTCAGATTTGTTTGATATTTTATCTAGAAAGGAAAATAAAGTGCTGAGAACGAAAAAGATTTAGGAATTACAATTTTTGAAATAAGATCCCCATATCAAGAAATCTCTGAAGTTTAGTGACATGAAATTTGTCATACGAACTTTTCATTGAAAGTAATTACTCATATGTTTAAGCGTTTTTTCGATACTTGACCTAGAAGGGAAGTAAATGGTTGAGAAGGAAAAAGGACGAGAATTACAATTATTTTAACAGCTTATCCCATAAATAATGTCGTCTTTTCGATGACTACTATAATAACGCCATCTGACGACAGACTAGTGAAGTAGCACGTGGCTAGTGGAGTAGACGGCACGTGAAATGACGGCAAGCATCCAGAAGAAGAACGATTTGTTGCTTGTGTTTGATTATGGCAGCGTCGGAGGAGCGGATAATACGGCATATTATGTTGAATGAATAACACTAGGGATATCAGTCAGCGTAGCGACACGAAACGTCAATTTCGTATATAGTTAGGATAGTTTGAATGTGCGGAAGTACCAGATTAGTCTGGGGATACTAGCCTCACCGATGAGCAACGAGAAGGGACATCTGTGCAGCTGAGCAAGAACCCCTGCGAACAGCAGCGAACGCAAATTCAATGTATACTGTTGTAGAACTGGGCAGGGAACTCCATGTTACCTATTTCGACAGTTCATCTGCAGGACCTTAAGTACGTGTGAAAGCTCGGTAAATGAGTATCCCATGCACTAACGCCTCAACAGAAGCAGCAGTCAGTGACATCTACAGTCCCTTTTCACCTGTCAAAGACATGAGCCATTTCTGGACAGAATTGTGACAGGGAATAAAAAGTTAGGCATCTACCTTAACATTACTCGCAAACGTGAATGAGTGCCCAAAGAGGGGATGGCCACAGGAACTGGGCCAAAACAGGACCTCCATCCCTGCCAAGTAATATTGAATGTTTGGTGGGATATCCATGGTATAATCTATTTTGAGTTATTGTCACGTAATAAGATCCAATCAATACAGGTGACTACTGTCAGCAACTTGAACCTATGCGGACTGCATTGTTGAAGAAACGTCTTACTCCGGTTCTTGGCAAGGTGTGCTCTTCCACGCTCACTCACGGCATGAAAGACCTGTGATAAGATCGAGAAATGTGTTTGGTAGAAAATCTCCATGCGGCGTGTTTACCACATCTTGCACCAACAGACAACTATCTTTTTAGCAGCCTACAAAACCACCTTTCCGGTGAACATTGCTAGATAAGGATGGCATACGACGAACTTTGACCCAGTTCTTTGCCTCCAGGACTGGTGATTTTTCGGCGGTGGATTCAACAACCGGTTGACAGGTGGCAGAGTGTTGTGGAGTCCGATGGAGACTACTTTCATAACTAACAGTAGTGTTATAGTTGTTTTCCTCACGGTGCAAATATATGACATTGCTTATGGGATGACCCAGTAATAATAAAGAATTCCGAAATGTGGACATCTGAGTATAAGAAATTAAAAGCCCTCACCCCTTTCTCTTCTCCCTTTCCAGTCCCCACTCCCATCTTTCAAAATAACTAAATAGGTGTTTCATTTTTCATATTTGTCGTAGAAGAGAAACAAAGAAGGGAGAAGAAAAAGGAGTGAGGCTTTTTAACTTCTTATACTCAGATGTCCACATTTCGGAATTCTTTAAGGTTAATGATATGAAATTTCAACAATTATAACTCCTCACAGAATTGAGATAGAAACCTCATTCTGATCAAACTATAATGAATGGCAAAAGAATCTTTAGTTAGTACAAATCTTATAGTGTCGCCATCTTTAAACATGGTGTCATTATACTTGCTTTGTGACGGATAACTTAAACTATTAGAAATAAGGTAAAAATGCCTAGAAGTAAACGTTATTGAGTAGAATCTCACTTTTCTAACTAAATTATAATACTATTATTTCCCTGACCTTGAAACTGAGGGAATTAGTTCATTTTATGTACAGTATGCGGCAAAACAAACAGTACTGAAATTCGCGCACAGGTGGCGCTTAGATGTAATGTGGTATGAGCTGTGAGTGCCACATGTGTGCTCTGTTGTGTGTGGACTAGCGTAGTGTGCTGTTGGTGCGAAGATAATGTTGCTCACAACAGAGGAGAAGATACTTACAGTCGAGCAATATTTCCGTTCATACGGTGTATGGCAGTGTCTCACTGCAGGAGATTAGCGTGGACGTCTACTGTATTGATCTGGAGTGTTAGCTATGGCATATGAAAATGAAGATTTCATCAGTAACATATGGTTCAGTGGTGAAGAGCCATGTGTATTTTGATAGCCACATCAATCGACAATTGATTATTGACCCTGTCTTGCATGATTTGTGCGGCTTTTACCGCACGAAAAGTCTGTCGTTTAAACAACAATGGATCCAGCAAGATGAAGCTGTGCAAGAACATCTAACCATTTCCAATGTTTCTTCTTAAGTAATATTTTCTGTTTTCCATTTTATGTGGGCCACTCACCACTTGTACATTAACACTGAAGATGCATTTCTTGTTTCTAAATGTTTCACTGCTTTTCCTGCGAGGATTTCTTTTGGGAATATAGCTATCTTACAACTATAGGAAAACTAGCCATTTGATGAAATTGAACTTGAACTGTGCTCAAACAATCAGGAATGGGGAATTAATCAGGTACATCAGGCGACGAGCAAAAACTGATGATACTTTCCTGACAAGTTGCCAATTTGTTGGGTGGCTCATGAAGTGGTATCTGTAAAACAAGCAGAAATACATTACAAAAAAAAAAAAAAAAAAAAAATCAGGAATATTCTTTTTGGATTTTTTTTTTTTTTGCTAATTTAGTAACTTCAAAATTTATTCAAATGGTAAAACTGATAATTATTCGATGCAACTTTCCCGTGTGAAACAACGCTACCTACAATTATGGCAAGTCACATTTGTGTTTACTTTTGATTGTAGGAATGAGTAGATGAAAAATTGTAAAAGTTCAGCTAATTTTTAATAAAATCCCTTTTTGAGCAGCCTCACTGCCGTTAAGTTTAACAACTCTAATTTACAGTTTGTTTTGTTTATTATCTGTAAAATAAATTAAATTAATCAGAAAATGAAAATTATAACTAAGTTTCTTAGATTATGTTATTTTGCATCAAAAGCTGTAGCTAAGACTCACCTACATAATTTTATCAATTATCAATTGTGAAGATGCAATGAGAGAGTAGGAAGAAATACCTACGTGTATATTCTTTTCTTTAACAACTTGTGTAGTTCATCTTGTTGAAAATCATGGAACCATGAATAAATTGATTTATTCTGATGTTATTTTTGTTCTGAGCTATTTTCTAAAAGTATGATATAAATTAATTACGAAAGTGACTTTGATATTAACAAAGAGTATTGCGAATTATGCGGTTGATTCATCAGAGATAAACTTTGATATCTAGCACTGAATCGTGGTTTCCAGCTGCAAAAACTTTCAAGAAAATAAAAGAGCAATTATGGAAAAGATTAAAATGTTGATTATTAGGAAAGATAAGACAAAGATAACAACATAAATCTTTTTTGTATAATTTGCCATTAAAATATAATCATATAATCGCTGGTACCCACTGTTTATGTGACAAATAAAATTTTGCTGTGAAATGTTCAACATCATTAAATAATCGAAATTGCATCGTGTATTTGGTGATGTAACATTTTATTGGGGACTTTAAAGTTTTATATTTTCTATTATAGGAAGTGTAACCCAGTATATAATAGTATGGTCTGAAAATAATGAAAGAGAAACTGATTTTACTACTGGTAATATTGAGCAATAAAATATTAAACTAGTTTTTGAAGAAAACATAGTGAAAATGGCAAACTACATTTTTTTTAAATTCGTATGTTATGTGCTTCAAAGAAAATAGCACCTACCTGATAGTTCCCATTCACATAGAATCTTAAAACCGTGAGTACTTTCAGAATTGCTGGTAGTGAACGTTCCCGCAAAATAATATTTTCTAAATCGTCACCCAGTAATGGAAAAAATTGTCTCAGAAATGTTACTTTCGAAAACCTGGAACGAGAAAAGAATACAGTTTAAAACGAAAACCTGCAACAAGAAAAGTAGTTTAAAACGAAAACCTGAAACGAGAAATGAATACAGTTTGAAACTGAAACCAAAATCTACACACTTTGTGTAATAAACCTATGATCAACAGAAATAAAACCTAACCTAAACATTTCCAGTTAATACTTGAAAATCAAATGAGCGTGTTAGCGGACTTTAAAGGTGGAAAGACAGGCCATGACCAGTTTGGAGCAAAAAAGTAAGTGTGGTGTTAGTAGCTAGGTTAGGTTACTGTAGTTTTATTTCATACTTCAAACTGAAATTCTATTTCTGCGTAGAAGTAATGCTACAGAAATGACCAGGGCGAATATATGAACAATGGAAGCGAGACCGGTTTTTGAGTACATGAACCTTTGTACAATACACATGTGCAGGAGAGATGTTACGGAAATAACCAGGCGCGGAGATATGGACAACCGAATAGGCCATTATGTCCGCCCCTCATAATTTCCGTAACATTACTCCTACACAGGTGTATTCTGTGAAGGTCCCTGTACCTCTGCTGAAAATTTCATGAAAAACGAGGAATATTACAATGGTAAATGACACTCAAGACGAGCAGCGTATATGTGACATACAAGAGTATGGAGCAAACCAAAGCTTCAAAAACTACCAACCGTCACTGACGCGCCTGCTCTCTTCGGAGTAGCCCCGTGCTACAGAGCGGGGCCATTAGTTTCGCCCTGCCCTGACTCGTTTAAATAGCATTCGTGCTTTTTAAAGGCTATCTAGCACAAATTGATTTTTGAACTGTCATTCTTACGGCATGTCTGTACAGGTACGTCATATAATATTTAAGTCCCCCTAAAGTTAATCTACACATATGAATGCAATTCCCTCCATAAGAAACAATTTACAAGATACATTTCATGACCAAATAAGTCATAATTAATGAATTCAAACATGTATACTTAATCTGGAATAATACCAAATTGTGAAAGTTTTACATTGTGTACAATTAATGCCTACCTAACCTAATCTTGTGTCTACTTCGGCAGCAAATCGTAAACATTTTACATTTTATGTAATTAGTGTCTGCTTCCCTTCTGTAACACAATTGCATTATACGTTTTGGCTAAAGACAACAAAGCACTATATTCTTAACACTACGCTGGTAACGTTGGGCCTGTGAGACCCAAGCCTTTACAAAAAATAATATAACTTTAGTTGGCAACACTCGAACTGCTACATCCTCCCCCTACCTTCCGCTCCTAAGTTGTAGTTTGATCATACGTAGCCTGTTTTAGTTTTCGCTTGGTCATTGTTGTGTGCCGCGTGCTTTTTCATAGAGTGGGCCAGACAGACCCAACGTTACCAGTGATGTTATTTTTACTAGCACGATTAAATAATATTAAGTAGCGATTTTAGAAGAGAAAAGTTCACATTTCCGTGTGTTGATTTGCATGTTTTTTAAGCACTTGTCGTATAGTTTATATATATATATATATATATATATATATATATATATATATATATATATATATATATATATATATATATATATATATATATATATATATATATATATTCAAGTGAAGCATGGCCGAAAGCTATGAGGCATATGTTCAGAGAATAAGGGACATGTTAGAGCAAGAACTAAGTGATGTAGCTTGCAAAGAAGATGATGAAGATTGTGATCCTGACTTTTGTTTGCCTAGTGATCATTATACTAGTGATGAAGGAGGAAACAGTGATGGAAGTTCTGATTTTGAAGAAACAGTGCACAAATATTTTTAGGTAGAGACAAGGACACGAAATGGAGGAAGAAAAAAGGAAATGTGAATATTCGTTCTCGTCGTGACTGCTCGTATACCGATGTCTGAAGCATTGTCTAAAGAATTGATTCAGAGCCAGTTGATGCAGAGAGCACAAAATAAACACAATCTTACTGATCTTCGAAAATCAGCTCCAAGATTATGTGGATTAACCCTTGAAGAGCATGCTCCTATGCAGCGAGAATTGAAACGAGGACGTTGCAACATGTGTAAAGACAGCAAAACCAGGTACTTTTGCCAAAATTGTGGTAAGTGGATTTGCCTGGGTCACGCAAGAATGTTGTGTGTTGAATGTTCAGATCATTACATGTAAAGATGCCAATAAGAGTGGCTGCAGTTTTTCATAAATTCGATGGAAATTAGTGCAAAGAAAAATTGAAATAAAGTTAAAAGACATATTTTCCTTCAGTTTCAAGTAATATCGTCATTACCTAACACTTTTCATTTTTTGTATCATGTCTGGAATATTGTTTTATGTATTGAATACTGTGTTTAAACCAAACCTAACTAAATAATAGCTGAATGAAAAATGTTCGTTATATACTTTCATAACAATAAAAGACATACATTAATTTTGAATTTGGCATTGACAATAAGTTACTGTACTCTTTCGTTTAATGTAACTAAAGATAATTTCGTAAATGTAAGCTCGAAGTAATAAAACATTCTTCTTTAATTGATTTCAGTGCGTAAAAACTTGAATGGGTCCCGTAGACCCAACGTTACCATTTATGAAAGTTTCCTGAACGTTACCACTGTAGTGTTAATCTAATGATACGAACGTGCCGATATATTGAGATACAAGTTGAGAACGTAAATAATTTCCTTCTGCCAATTTAATTTTACACAAACACAAACAAGTATAAGATTTGTTTATACAAGCAATGAATCTTGGTAATAGGCTATATAGGCCTATAAGGTTCTAATTCCCTTTCTCTTCATGTTCCTAGGTTCCTGAGTTGCATGATTTTCTGTCTTAACCTTATGCAGCACTCATGCATATGGTTCTTATGTTATTGTATCTTGCACTAGATGTAGCCCTATTACAAGGATCTACTGTGAAAATTAATAAGTTAAGTTATCCTAACCTAAACCATCCTAACCTATTTTGTTATTGTAGTTAATTTTTAAAATAACATGTAAGTATTGTGTTAAGAAGTTTGCTGTAAACTTGAAACTATAAATTATATTTAGAATATTTTTTACACATGGCTAAATGAAAATTATGATTAGAGCAATTTAAACATGGAATACAACGCCATGAAGTGAATGTCTCTTGGTTCAAAAAAATAAGACGAAATAGTTAAAACGAAAGGTCCGAAGAGAGAAGTGCCCCATGAGAATAGGATCTACGATCCATAGAGAATACAACTGTAAAAACTCCCAGAAAAGTAAAGGAAAATGAGTGGAACTACTCATACTTTGTGTGTACAATGAATATTTGTTATTTTTGTCAGTATGTTACTGTTATTAAAATTAGCATAAAAGTTAAAATCAAGATGCATAGTTGACTTACCTGTATCTCTCAAAGAATTGATTATCGTTATACAGCTCCAGTGGATTTTCCATGTGCCGCTTATGTCTTGACGCATCACTAGTCATCGCAAAGTAATATATTTTTTAAATATTTGTTCTTCCACATACATGACACATTCAACAAAATCATTTACTTCCATGCCAGAATACGAATATTATATTATTAAAGAACTCAAGGAAGGCTTAAGGTTGGTCGATAGCTACCTTGAGTCAAGGAGAGATTTTCATTAAGGCTTCCTTGAACTCAAGGGTTCCTTGACAACAAGGAAGAGTTATAAATACCGATTTCAGTCAAGGGAGGCTTCTCAAGGAATCCTTGAGTTAAGGTAGCCTTAAGGAGTGTTTTTAAATATGGGCCTAAGTAATGAATGCAAGAGAATGACGAGTAAAGAGTTGCGAAATATTGCAAAAAACAAAAAAAGTGTACGTTAATTAGGTTGTCCATTACGAAGATCGGTAACATTAGTTCAGACGAAAGATTTTAATATGTGAAACGAGTGTTGAAGTGCTCTGCTTAAGTAAATACATAATAAAATTTAAAATTCTTGTTATTAAGTAAATACATAAATAAATCAAATTTAAAAATCTTATAATAAACCTTTTAAAATTAGAGTCTGGAGAGATATAAAAACATTCTTGAACAGTTCTTTCGTGTTTAAAACAACACACTGAAAGGAACATAAGGTAATTATTTGAATATTGTATGTTTAAACGTCTTTAATCCCTGAGATCTTATTTGAACAGTTTTCAAACGCATCATAATTTTGTACACATTTAGAAGTACAACGAGCAGAGGGATTTATGGTCCAGCGTAAATACTAAGTCTTTTATGACTATTTTCCAGCGGTTCACTTTTTCTCTTCTTTAAAAAAATTGAAATGCTCAACTATATTGAAAAGGTTAAACATCACATTAACGGATGGTTAGTTAATCAAATTTTCACTCTAATCACTACTGTGGAAACTAAAATTTATCTACTTGTCATTCATGACAAAATATAAAAATACTAGACAAATTACTTGGTGCGTCATTAGGCGAAAACTATATTTCGCCGTAGCTACTGCAACTAATGAGGTTGAAGAAAATATATGTTTTATAACTTGAATATATCTTTGTTTCAAATCATACTAAATATTTACAAATGTGACGGGAGCAATAAAAATATTTTTTTTTCTTTGCAGTGATTTATTTTCGGCGGATGGTTAGAACCTCGTCACGTGTATCGCAGACTGGCTGTTGTTTGCAGTAGAGCCAGCTCTTATTCACTTAAAATGTTGGTTCATGTCCGTCTCGTTTCTGCAGTGACGAAAGAAGTCAAATTATGAGGCAAAGGAAGCATACATGGTTGCCAAATCAATGTTAAAACAGTATTATTCTTCGATTGCAATATACTAAATAATGTATTATATTGTTCTCAGAAATAACGTTTTATGTGTTTGGTGATCATTTTTCCTCTTTAATAAAAATCAAGTGAAAAGTTTCGTATCCCTGTTAACTGGTATACAGTTTCTTCGAAATGTTTTCAAATGATAAAATTGCTTCAGGTACGTTCAACCTAAAAAAGGCTGTTGTTGTTTGTGAGAGATTGTCAGTTTCACTTAATACTTCGAAAATATATATGGAATTTGGAGCGCGGAACCAAACTGAAAAGAATGTTATATATACAGCGAGGGCAAAATTACCGTTAGCTGAAGAAGGAAGTTATTTCGGGCATGTGTTTCAAAATAGGCATGATAATAAAGGAGATACATTACCTCTGCAAACTGTTTCAAGGAATCATACTCTACATTCAACTCTTAATAGGCTGGAAACTGAAAGTGTTAGAAATGACTTTAATAATTTTAGTGTGAAAATCAGCAATCAGGAACAACAGCAACAAATGTTGCTGAATAGTGACAAAGGTATATTAGATAAAAGTTTTTGGAGAAAAATTTGTGCAAGTAATTCCCTGTGCAAGCAAAAATCTGAAAATGTCCATAACGAGTTACAAGGAAACACTATTGAAAATAACTTTGATTCCAAACATGATGCGTCAGTAAACTTAAAGGAAGCTAATTTAGAAAGGTAGTATTAGAAATATTAACTCTTGTTTTTGTGTATATTTAGTGATTTATTTCCTCTGGCAGTATTTCGTTCTCTTTCTGGCGAGTTTTTGTTTCCGCTGAGTTCTTAAAATTATAATTATGTTAGTTCTTCAGTGATTAACTAAATGAAGTAACTGTATACAACACATATTTTTTAAAGAAAATTTTGCTATCTGCGATTGCTTCTTGTTTCTATTTTTGCGTTATTTTTTTGAGTTCACTTCTTATTCTTTGCATTAACTTCTCAAATTTTTAGTCACAGGAATTTTTAGCACTACAAAGTATAACATTTATTTTCATAGACCTTTACAGTACTATGTAAACGTTTCTGAGTTCTATTTTGCTGAAAGCTAACTTATTTGCAATACTATAATGTGGTATGCTGTCTTATAATATGCGATAAGTTGTCAGAAATCCAATCTGTCTTCACTTGAAACGAAGTTATTCATTTAAAAAAGGTCAGGAAATTATAAAGCGAAAGAATGTGTTTTTAAATAACATATACAACCTGACTGTGATAAATAATTATGTGAGTGAAATCGCTGGTTTTCCAGGTAAGAGGTTGTCTGTCAAAAAGGCGAGTTCATTCAGTGTTTCAACTTAGGAAGTCTTCTAGATAGAGATACTTTTGCTAGATAGGTATTGTACCATCCATCAGATGTCCTAAAACACTCTCCCCTCAGAGCCATGTCCTAAGGTGGATGAGTAGGTGATGCACTGCGCGGTTTTAGAAACATCAGTTCATCCTACACTTGTCCGACTTATGTTTATTGACAAGTACGTAAGAACTCCTTTCCTGGTTCGTAGCTTAATATTAGGTGTACAATCGGCTTCCATATAGCTTTGCCAGATATGTGTAAAATGATCAGCACTTGGCACTCATACATTAGTTGATTTCGCGATTACTTTAAAGTTATCCGAATTAAACTAATTAATAAGTAAGTTGGTTTAAGTAGTAAATGCCTTAAATTCGGAAATGAGTAGCTGAGTATACATTATGGGAGATAATGTAGTTAATTCATTTCAGAAAGTTATTATTTTAAATCTATTTTCTTCAGTGATGGTCACTCTCCCAAATTCCTCCATAAAAAAATTAAGATAGTTCGCTTTCTTGAGCGCTGGACCGGATGTAAAGTGGAGAAAGCTGTCCGGCAATACATATACGATACTACAGAATTTATAATGTTTCGTACGGCAATAGCCGGCTATAAAGAATTGGGGGTTATTTTCGACATTTGTTCGTGGTATTGCAACATCCACGTAAACAATTATATATTCAGAAATTGTCCTATTTCGTGAAATTACTCAACGATAAGTGTGTCTTCCTAGAGATCTTACATAAATTAATGTGTAAGATGATAAATTGAGAAAATTTCTACTCAATTGATAGAGCACAATAATGTCTACATTGTTCTATTTGCAAGGAAGTGGTTAACGAAGATCAATAATTCTCCCTAATTTCTTTCCTGTCAATCTGCTTAATGTTCTGGTTATAATTCCTTGCACATAATTTATCCTGTCTAGAAAAAATTAACCGGGGAGTACCCCAGTGAATGTATATTAATACATTACCCTTCTATAAGGAAATAAATGCTCGAAGGTAAACCTTCGACCACTGCTACATTCCCTTAGATAAGGGGAACAATTGCTGATTCTAGAGATTGTTCGTGGTGGAGTCTGCTTTAATAGTGCGCAAAGTTTCAACCCTCGGTGCTGCCTATTCTGGGACAGGTCACAATTCGTTCCAGAGTAACATCAGAGTTTTTTTATATAGATAAAATAGAAAATATTCCAGATCAGATTAGTATTGAAAAGAAAAATTATCTTGGTACGATACAATAAATACCGTAGATGTAAGGATAAGCTAAACTTACCTTGTGTGCGGTGTGGTCATTCAACGGCTTCGCTTTAAGATGTTGGCAAGTACTTTCCAGATTGTATGTTTAAAATTCTCACTCCACATGTACATCCAGCGCTTACGAAAGTATGTAAATAAATTTTCTACCACTGTATTAATTATCTAATAGTACAGCTTTTAGGTAGATAATTAAGCCTATCTTTAGTTTTGACGTGGCAGTTTAATCTCTATTTCAAATCATTCAAGAAGTAACGACAAGGAGTAGACAATTTCTATGTAATTTGTAAAATTTTGTCTATAGGATAGTTGGTGGTTGTCCACATGTGCTGACACCATCTGGTACTATCATTGTTGCCATAAGTAGTAGAAATGGATCGATCTGGACCATATTAGACCATAAGAGGGCAACTCAGGAGCCCCTGGGAAATCGAACACCTTGAACCGTCGACCCACGATCTTTTACGACCTCCATTTTAGGGATGTATTTGTTCCGTTTTATGAGCACTTTTTAGGGGGTGTACTCGTTCTCTTTTATGAGCACTTTTTAGGGGTGTACTCGTTCTCTTTTATGAGCACTTTTTAGGGGGTGGACTCGTTCCCTTTTATAATCACTTTTTCAACCCCTTAGCAGAGAATACGAACACACAGCAGAGCAGATAATACATAAGATTCATTCCCTTTTATGAGCACATTTTAAGGGGTGTACTCGTTCTCTTTTATGAGCATATTTTCCAATCCCTAATTGAACATAGCATAGATTACATAAGACTACGAACACAGCAGAGCAGAGAATACATAAGACTACGTAACATAGCAGGGGGTGTATTCATTTCCTTTTATCAGCATTTTTTCAACCCCTATTTTTAGACAATGAATACCTATGTAACATAGTAATGGGGGTGTACATAAGACTACGAACACATAGTAGGGCTGTATTCGTTCCACCCCTATTTAAACATAGCAGAACTAGTAAAAGAGTATGGCTTATTTTCCAACCCCTATTTTAACATAGCAAAAAGTACGAACACATAGCAGAGCAGATAATACGAAACATAGCAGGGATGTATTAGTTTCCTTTTACGAGCATTTTTTAGGGGTGGACTCGTTCCCATTTATGATCACTTTTTCAACCCCTATTTGAACATTTTACCATAGCAGGGATGTACTCGAACACCCTGAACCGTCCACCACACGGTCTTTTACGACCTCCATTTTAGGGATGTATTTGTTCCCTTTTATGAGCATTTTTTAGAGGGTGGACTCGTTCTCTTTTATGAGCATATTTTCCATCCCCTATGATTAAACACACATACACAGTAGGGTGGAGTGAAAAAACTTTTTTTCACCAAGCAAAACGCCTGGGGTCCAGAAAGTTGCGTAGTGGCCTGGTCACAACGGGTGTAAAATATTTCCTTGATTTGTTGATATCTTCAGGTTGCGCATGCGCACTGAAGTTTGGGGAAAATGAGGAAAATTTTTAAAAATGGGATATTTTAATGTATTTTTTTGTTACCAAGCAAAACGCCTGGGGTCCAAAAAATTGCGCAGTGGTCTGGTGACAACGGGTGTAAAATATTTCCTTGATCGGTTGATATCTTCAGGTTGCGCATGCGCACTGAAGTTTGGCGAAAATGAGGAAAATTTGAAAAATGGGATATTTTAATTTATTTTCTTTTATCTTTTTGTCACCAAGCAGAACGCCTGGGGCCCAAAAAGTTGCGTAGTGGCCTGTTGACAACGGGTGTAAAATATTTCCTTGGTCGGTTGATATCTTCAGGTTGCGCATATGCACTGAAGTTTGGCGAAAATGAGGAAAATTTTAAAAAATGGGATATTTTAATTTATTTTTTTGTTACCAAGCAAAACGCCTGGGGTCCAAAAAATTGCGCAGTGGTCTGGTGACAACGGGTGAAATATTTCCTTGATCGGTTGATATCTTCAGGTTGCGCATGCGCACTGAAGTTTGGCGAAAATGAGGAAAATTTGAAAAATGGGATATTTTTATTTTTTTGTCACCAAATGTGAAATGAAATAAAACTGTTAACACCATATTTTTGTCGTCTCTCATTCATTATCGAAATATGTGTATTTATTATTTTTCATTTATTTCTTATTTAAATATTTAACCTAATACGCATTTTTTCTTTGTTGCAGAGAGCGATTGTTGCCGTATAGTTAGCTGAGGAAGTGAAATGAACAGAGTCCACGCGCAACAGTCGCAGTTATGTTCCGAGACAGGTAGAAGGGTAAATGGACAATTACACAGTAAAAAAGAATGACTGAGAAAACTTATAATCTTTCGTAAACGAGACGACAGGTTGACTGCCCGGTTGCTGAGTGCTTCCCGCCTACCGGATGTAGTTCTTCCCACACATCTAGATGTCCTGAAGTACGTGGAATTCAAGCGTGAAGAAAAGAAGCAGATGAGCAAGAAAGACCCGCCTCTGTCTTTCATCGCAGACGAAGTGGCCTGTCAGGTAGAGGAGGTATGGACTAAGGCATCGATTCCGACGGTGAGTCACCAGAGAGTCGTGGAACTGATTAAGAAGTATGTGCAGAAAGTACAGAAGCTGAAGAAATGTTCCTTAAGTCGAAGGAACGTCGACGCTTTCAAGAAATCGCTGGAGACATTTCTAGATGAAAATGGCAAGTTGTTCGACATTGCCGCTTGCAAATGTCAGAATTTTCCCTCTGCCAGTGCGAGAAAGGGAAGAAGGTTCCCAGACAGGAGCAAGAATTCATTGTCGACCAGAGAACAGCTCGACAGATGTTCATTGGGAGACTGGACGTCAAAGTCACCAAGGCCATTCAGAAACGATTAAGTAGGAAGGAGTAAGAAGCAGCCAGAGCAAGATCTTTCAAAAAGCGGAAGGAAGACTCCGGTCCAAGTTCCCAATTTGACACGGAAGCTGACTATTCGGATTCCAACGATGGCGTCGATTGCGCGGAGTCTGCTAGTGCTGAGACAACTGACCAATCAGTAACCTTCCATACCCGGAAATCCACAAAGCAGTCGCCCAGTACCAGTCTCAAACTCCCCACGATTGCCCAGGTGTTAGACAGATGTGGGATTGATGACAGGCCTGCCGCAGCGATTGCTTCTGCTATTCTGCACGACACAGTCCATCCGTCAGCTGAGAGTACGGTCATCAACAGAAGCAGTCAGGCGAGAGCGAGAGAACATGAGGGAGGGTTTACAAGATCCGCCTCTCCAGCTCCAACCACTGCGGTCACTCTACTTTGACGGGAGAAAGGACAAAACGATGTCTGTTGAAATGATGGCTGATGGAAATTACATCGCAGGGAAATTGTGGAGGAACACGAGACCCTAATCAGTGAACCAGGGTCTACATACTTTGGACACGTGACACCAAAATCCGGATCTGCTATAGCAATTACGAATGCAATCCTGGAATACGCAACCGTCGTGAACATGGAGTTGTCGGGACTGCAGGCGATCGGCAGCGACGGTACAGCTGTCAACACAGGAAAACGAAATGTTGTTATTCATTGCCTGGAAGTTCAGCTGGGCAAGCCATTGCAGCGGATAGTCTGTCAACTCCACTTTAATGAGCTCACTCTACGTCATCTAATCGAGTATCTAGAGGGACCTACGAGTAGCCCACGAGGGTATACGGGACCACTCGCAAAGAACCTTCATATTTGCGAGAACCTTCCTGTCCTGGAGTTCCAGCCTATCCAAGGCAGTTTTCCCGACGTCGTCCCAGACCTCATCACCGACCAGCAGTATCTACTCGACATCTGTCGGGCTGTCGCAACCGGGCAATTCCCGTAAGGGCTTGGAGGAAGAAGTCCTGGCATGTTGTCCCATTCACGATGTCCCATTGACTACTGCAAATCGAATCTTGTGGCTGTATGTGGCGAGTGAAATCCCATCTCAAAACCTGGTCATCCTGTCCACGTTCGTGGTCCGCGTGTACGCTCCAATGTGGTTAAATATCACGCGCCATTGGAAGATCACGGATGCACCAAAGAATCTATGGCATTCCATGCAGTTGTCGCAGTACCTCGATCCGGAACTGAAGAAGGTCGTTTACGACACCATGCAGAAAAACGCCTTCGCCACACATCCCGAAAACCTCCTACTGGCGATGCTGCATGACGAGAGACCTCATATTCGTACTTTGGCCAAGAAACGAATTCTGAAGCAAGAGAGACTTCTCCTGGTCCTGGCGTCTTGGTTCGCACCTTCGAAGTTCCGCCGTTGAACTTCAGCGCCAAGGATTACACAGACATGATGTTTTGGCAAGACCTCGCTGTCACCGAACCGCCACTCGTTATTGGACTGCCAGAAGATAGCCTGAATCAAGATCAACTTCAAAATCTGTGGTGGAAGGATCTACCGTGGCATACGCAAGCAGTCGAACGATGCATTCGTGTGGTGACAGAAGCTGAAACTCAAGTCTGTGGACAGGACAGGCGCGATGGTTTCATCCGGGCACGTCTTCTGAATCGGCTCGTGATGCCGAAGTTTGAAACTAAGAAAGACTTTCGCCCCTGTTAATCATTACCGGTAATTAATTAATGAATAATTAGCTAATTGCTTCTTAACTTACTCTTACAAACAATACATGAATGTTGCTAACAGAACTTCAGTGCACGAATTGGGCTTAATGGAATAATATCATTTATTGGTAAAGCAAAAAAGGATGTTACTTCAGTGCGCATGCGCAACCTGAAATATCAACTGATCAAGGAAATATTTTACACCCGTTGTCAACTTTTTGGACCCCAGGCGTTTTGCTTGGTGACAAAAAAAAATAAAAAATAAATTAACATATCCTATATTTTAAATTTTCCTCATTTTCGCCAAACTTCAGTGCGCATGCGCTACCTGAAGATATCAACCGATCAAAGAAATATTTTACACTCGTTGTCAACAGGCCACTACGCAAGTTTTTGGACCCCAGGCGTTTTGCTTGGTGACAAAAAAAATAAAAGAAAAGAAAATATCCTATTTTTTGAAATTTCCCTCATTTTCGCCAAACTTCAGTGCGCATGCGCAACCTGAAGATATCAACCGATCAAGGAAATATTTTACTCCCGTTGACACCAGGCCACTACTCAACTTTTTGGACCCCAGGCGTTTTGCTTGGCGAAAAAAGTTTTTTTCGCTCCACCCTAATACACACACACAAACTTGGTTGCGAATGCCAAATCCAATTTAGTAGAAATGACACACATGCGCAGAAACATCTACATTTCCGATTTGATACGCCCTTTGAACCGATTTGGAAAAAACTAGACATAAGGGAGTTTTCGGACATGCTGATCACGAATATCATATTTATTTCTACCTGGGTCTTATAGTTTATATGGGATACGCCCTTTCTATTACAATTTTAACCGATTTGGATAAAACTAGACATGGGAGTTTTCAGACATGCTGATCACGAATATCATATTTATTTCTACATGGGTCTTATAGTTTATGTGGGATACGCCCTTTCTATGACAATTTTAACCAATTTGGATGAAACTCGGCATATGGGGGTTTTCGGACATGCTGATCACGAATACCATTTCTATTTTTACCTGGGTCTTATAGTTTATGTGGGATACGCCCTTTGTATGACACTTAAAACCCAATCATTCGTAAACGAAGCAACATATTTTGGTGTTTCCACATTTAGTAATTGGTCACCAGCAACTACATGTTCCAAAAATACTGACCATCGAGATCAAAGGTCAAACTCGAAAACGGAGCCACATATTGAGGTGCTGTTTCCACAGTTGGCAATAGGTCATCAGGTACTACATGTCGCAAAATTAGTGGCCATCGAGGTCAAAGTACTTAAAACCTAATAACTCGAAAACGGAGCCAGAACATAGCAGAGGTGTACTCGTTCCAACCCCTATTTTAACATAAGAGAAATAGCAAAGACTACCAACATAGTAAGGGGTACCCTTCAATTAACATAGCACTATGTAACATAGCAGGGGTGTACTCGTTCCTACCCCTATTTTAACAGCAGACAATGAGCACATTATAGCAAAGGTTACAATCAAACACCCTGAACATTTTACCATGGCAGGTAATACGTAAGACTACGTAACATAGCAGGGATGTATTCGTTTCTAACCCTTTAATTAACATAGCAGAAATTACATAAGACTATGCAACATAGCAGGATTGTACTCGTTCCAACCCATATTTTAACATAACAAAAATAACAGACAATGAGCAGAAGTAGCAAGCAAAGATTACGAGTGCAAATAGTTTAAACTCCTCCTTTTGGTTTGTTAAACGTCAACACTGTATGCAACATTGCAGAGTTAATAAAAGAGTGTACAATATTCAGTGGTGCCCACCCCCCCTTATGTCCATGACGCACCCCCCCGCAATTGTCTATCCATAGGTATTCCATGAAAAAAAAACTTTTCGATTAATTTTACCCCCCCGTCAAACATATTTATATAGATTTTTAACCCCCCCCAAATATTTCAATGACGCAGTTTGCGTCATAGCCCCCCCTTGTGGGCACCCCTGCAATATTTTTCGACCCCTATTCTAACATAGCAGATGTCTTATACTACTTAAATAAACGAAGGAATATATTTGAGTCGTCTCTATTCAATTTTATGCGAAATGAGAAATGCCATTTTTCTAGACCATGTTCTAATATTTAAACAAACGAAGGGGTGAATTTGTTTGACCTATTCAATTTTGCAGCAAGAGAAATGTCATTATAACTAACTGCGTATTTTAAACCATTTTGCACTATTTAAATAAACAATCGGATAAATTTATAATAATCAGAAAGGAGCATTTAACTGGCTCAGAAGTTCAATACTATTTTGTTCTGTTTAAACAAACGACGGTCTCTTGAGTGAGCTTTCCAATTTTGTAGCAAGAAGAAAAAAGCGAAGAAGGACCATTTTTTAACTAACTCAGAATTTCATTTCATTTTGTAATACTCAAATTTAGATGGAGTATTTAGTTTTGTACGAACGCGAAAAAAGGAAAGAAGGTCCATTTTAACTAGTTCAATATTTCTGTACAATTTTGTACTACCCAAGTAAACGAAATTTTATTTTTGTACCAATCAGAAGAAAATCAAAGAAGTTCCATTTTAACTAGATTAGCATTTTATACTTTTTTGTACCATTAAAAAAAACAGAATAATTTGATTATTCTAAGTTTTTGTACTCATTCGAAGAAAAGCGAAGAAGAACCATTTTATGCCTTTTTTGCCATTTAGGGAGAGGAATAAATAAATGTGGGTGTCCTTATTCCTTTTGTACCAACGAGAACCATTTATAACAGGCTTAGATTTTTATGCCTTTTTGTAATATTTGTACCAAACAGAAAAAAGCTACACAAATAAACAAAGGAATAAATTTGTAATAACCACAAAAAGCGAAGAAAGACCATTTTACTGACTAAGCGTGATATTCCATTTGAGCTACTTGAAGCAACACATTTGAGTGGCCTATTGAATTTTGTACCAACGAGATATCTCATTAGTAACTAGCTCAGAACTTCCAGGCCATGTTTTACTATTTAAACGAAGGGATAAATTTGAGAGAGCGAACATGGACTCAGAATTTTATATCATTTTGTAATACTCAAATAAACGAAAAAATATATTTGGATGGATTATTCAGTTTTGTAGCAAGCAGGAAAAGAAAAGAATTAACATTTTTTACTAACCAAATAAACCAAGGAATAAAGTTAGGTGGCCTATTTACTTTTGTACCAACCACGAAAAAAAACGAAGAAGTTCCATTTTTACTAGCTCAATATTTCTGTACCATTTTAACTAGCTCAAAGAAACGAAAGAATAAATTTGAGTGGCTTAAGCAAAGAATTGCAATGTTAACTAGCTCAGCATTTTGTACCTTTTGTGCTATTCAAATAAACGAAGGGTTAAATTTGAGTGACCTATTCAATTTTGTACCAAGCAGAAAAAATTGAAGAATGAATAAGTTTTGTTGCATTCTTGTGTATTAACATTTAAAAAATGGAGGTCTATTTTAAATAGCTCAGTATTTATGTACATTTTGTACTACTGAAACAAACGAAGGAATAAGTTTCTACTAACGAGGAGAAACGAAGAAAGACCATTTTTAACTAAGTCAGAATTTTATATTATTTTGTAGTAATCAAATAAATGAAGGAATAAATTTGTGTGACCTATTCAGTTTTGTAGGAAGCAAAAAAAGCTCCTTTTAGTTTTGTACCAACCACGATGGTCCATTGTAACAAGCTCAATATTTCTATACCATTTTTTGCTACTGAAATAAATTTGTGTGGTCTATTTTATTTTTGTAACAATCAGAAGAAAAGTAAAGAAGGTACATTTTAACTAGTTCAGAATTTTATAATTTTCTGAGGGATTCAAATACACGAGTGGTTCATTTAGTTGTGGTGCTACATTTTGTATATTTTTGTGTCACCCAGAGAAAGAGCCACTTTAAAGTAGCATTGCTAAGTACATTTTAATTGCATCTACTGTCACTAAGTAAGGCTCATAGTTATATGGGTATTGACGTGTGGTTAGCGAATAAGGTCTTACATTTAGTATAGGTTTACAAAATACTAACGGCGACGCTAAAGTCCAAAGTTTCGCGGTCACTAACTAAAAATTTGAACATAAGATTCCCTTGGTTACAGAAGAGAGTTGCGGCATAATTCAATTATAACTTTGTTCTGTAGAAGATACTCCATAGCAATTGGTGTTATTAAGGGATGAAGACGTACTAAAGGAAACTGATGAAGGACGACGGATCGTGACAATAATAGAAAAGAAGAAACTGCATGCTTGGCCATTTTGAATGACAGTGCTGATAGAGGAAAGCCAGAAGAAGAAGAGACCATGTCAAAGTAAGAATCAGCTCATCAAAGAAAAGTTTTAGAAGTTCCATGTTCCACACCATCTATGAAGAGTGCTTTATTATTCTTTCTGTTGCTGCAGATATTGAAGATTCTCAATATAAACGCACTTTAAATAAAATGAAAAAAAGGAACATTAAGAATGAGTTACGTAACATTTGTATCGCTAGTATAGTGAGGGTCCTAAGGTACTGCCTATTGAGCGCAAAGTTTTTTATATAACACAAGGCACGTTACCAGTTTGGAAGGCAATCGGCTAATAACATTATATTTAGTGTAATTTTAGTGTAGTGTAAGTATATCAAAATTTATTCCTTCGTTTATTTTAGTAGTACAAAATGTACATAATTGTTAATGCAAAAGTAAAGAAGCCAACAAAATTTATTCATTCTTCATTTTTTTCTACTTGGTACAGAATTGAATAAATCACTCATTATTAACCCTTCGTTTATTTGAATAGCAAAAAATGTACAAAATGCTGAGCTAGTTAGCATTGACCTTGTTTGCTTAACCCACTCAAATTTATGCTTTCCTTTGTTTGAGTTAGTTAAAATGGTAGAGAAATATGGAGCTAGTTAAAATGTACCTCTTCTTTTTTTTCGTGGTTGGTACAAAACTAAATAGGTCACCCAAATTTATTTCTTCGTTTATTTGATTAGAACAAAATGTTAATTCTTTCCTTTTTCTGCTTGCTACAAAACTCAATAGGCCACACTAATTTATTCGTTCGTTTACTTGAGTATTAAAAAATGATATAAAATTTTGAGTTAGTTAAAATGAAACTTCTTTGCTTTTTCTGGTCAGTACAAATTTATTTATTTATTTATATAGTACAGAAAGGTATAGGCATTCTGAGCTAGTTAAAATGGCATTTCTCATTGGTACAAAATTGAATAGCACACTCAATTTATCCCCTTGTTTACTTAAATAGTACATGATTTAAAATACTTAGCTAGTTAAAATGACATTTCTTGATGGTACAAAATTGAATAGGTCACTCAAATTTATCCCTTCGTTCACTTCTGGTGCTTGGGGTCCTGGGTTCGATCCCAGCCCCCGCCAAGTGAACTTTGTGGTGGACAAACACCGTGTGCGTGGGTTTTCTCGGGGTTCTTCCGTTTCCTCCCACTTTCTTCATTCCACCATTTCATCCATTACTCATCATCACCGTCTCCTTTAGCCTAACCGGCATAACCGTGGGACGTAAAATTCAAAGATTTCATCGTATTTTTTATCCCTTCGTTTGTTTAAATAGTACAAGATGGTCTAGAAATTCGAAGCTAGTTTAAAAGGCATTTCTCGTAGGTACAAAATTGATTTGATCACCCAAATATGTAGCTTCATTTTGTTTGAGTAGCACAAAAACTTATAACATGCTGAGCTAGTTAAAATGATCTTTCTTCGCTTGTTATTCCTTTATTTCTGTAGCACAAAAATTATCAGTTAGTTAAATGGTATTTCTTTGCTTTTTATGTTTGGTACAAATTTTTCCCTTCGTTTTTGTAAATATTACAGAACGGTATAAAATTCGAAGCCACTTAAAAATTATCCTTCTTCGCTTTTTTCTCGTTGGTACAAAAGGAAATAGGACACCCCAATAAATTTATTGATTTTTTTAAATTGCACAAAAAGGTATAAAATACTTATCCTTCTTCACCTTTTCTGGTTAGTACAAATTTATTTTTGTTTACTTGATTAGTACAAAATGTTATTTCCTTCCTTTTTTCTGCTTGGTACAAAACTAAATACTCCATCCAAATTTATTTCTTCATATATTTGAGTATTACAAAATGATATAAAATTATAAGTTAGTGAAAAGTGATTCTTCTTTGATTCTCTTTGGATGGGTACAAAAAGAAACAGACTACTCAAGTTATTCTCAGTATTTTTAAATGGTACAAAAAGGTATAATATGCTGAGCTAGTTAAGATGGCTCTTCTTTCGTTTTCTTCTGATTGGTACAAAAATAAAATAGATTACCCAAATGCATTCCTTCGTTTATTTGAGTAGTACAAAATTGTACAGAAATATTGAGCCAGTTAAATGGACCTTCTTCACTTTTTTCCGGTTCGTACTCCATTCAAATTTATTTCTTCGTTTATTTTATTGCAAAATGATATGAAATTCTGAGTTATTTAAAAAGTGGTTTTTCTTCTTGCTACAAAATTGAAAAGCTCACACAAAGGTCTTCCCTTTGTTTGTTGAAATAGTACAAAGGGGTCCTTTTTTCTCTATTTCTGATTAGTTGAAATACTGCATCCAAATTCATTTTTTCGTTTTATTTGAATAACCCGAAAAGGTACAGAAATTCTGAGGTAATTAAAGAGGTATTTTTAAAAAATTTGGTTCGTTAATACAAAAGTTAAGCCACGAAAATTGTTACTTCCTCACTTTTTCTACTTGGTACAAAATTGGATAAGTTACACAAACTTATCCGTTGCTCCGTTTACGAGTTATTCTGGTTTAAATATTTGACCTTTGACTTCCATGGTAAGTACTTTTGGGACATGAAGTAGTTGCTGACCTATTACTAAATGTGGAAACAGCACATCAATACATTGCTCCGTTTACGTGTTTTTCTGGTTTAAATATTTGACCTTTCACCTTGTGGTCAGTACTTTTCGGACATGTAGTAGTTGATGACCTATTACTAAGTGTGGAAAGAGCACCTCAATATGTTGCTCCGTTTTCGGGCTATTCGGATTTAAACTTTTGACGTCAATGGTCAGTACTTTTGTTACATGAAGTAGTTGGTGACCTATTAATGAGTGTGGAAACAGCACCTCAATATGCTGCTTCGTTTACGAGTTATTCGACCTTTGACCTCGTTGGTCAGTGCTTTTGGAACTTGTAGTAGTTGATGACATATTACTACATCTGGAAACATCATCTCAATATGTGACTCCGTTTACGAGTTATTCTGGTTTTGACCACGATGCACAGTAATTTTGGGACATGCAGTAATTTACGAATATTATGTTACACAGGCTTAATAAAAAGGAACGAATAGTCTTTGCTATGTTACATAGTCTTATGTAGTTTCTGCTATGTTAAAAAAGGGGTTGAAAAAGTGTTCATAAAAGAGAACGAATACACCCCCTAAAATGGGATCATAAAAGGGAACGAAGCGTTATGTTAAAATAGGGTTTGGAAAATAAACCATACTCTTTTATTAGCTCTGCTATGTTCGTAGTCATGTAATTTCCGCTATGTTAGAATAGGGGTTGAAAAATACTGTACACTCTTTTATTAACTCTGCAATGTTACATACAGTGTTGACGTTTGACAAACCAAAAGGAGGAGTTTCAACTATTTGCACTCGTAATCTTTGCTTGCTATTTCTGCTCATTGTCTTTTATTTCTATTATGTTAAAATAGGGGTTGGAACGAGTACAGCCCTGCTATGTTACATAGTCTTATGTAATTTCTGCTATGTTAATTAAAGGGTTGTAAACGAATACATCCCTGCTATGTTACGTAGTCTTACGTATTACCTGTCATGGTAAAATGTTTAGGGTGTTCAGTTGTAATCTTTGCTATGTGCTCATTGTCTGCTATTAAAATAGGCGTTGGAACGAATACACCCCTGGTATGTTACGCAGCCTTATGTATTATCTGCTATGTTCTGGCTCCGTTTTCGAGTTATTAGGTTTTAGTATTTTGACCTTTGACCTTGATGGCCACTAATTTTGGAACATGTAGTACCTGATGACCTATTACTAAATGTGGAAACAGCACCTCAGTATGTGACTCCGTTTTCGAGTTCTGCTTTTGACCTCGATGGTCGGTGTTTTTGGGTCATGTGGTAGTTGATGATCAATTACTAAATGTGGAAACAGCACCTCAATATGTGGCTCCGTTTTCGAGTTTGACCTTTGACCTCGATGGACAGTATTTTTGGAACATGTAGTTGCTGGTGACCAATTGTTAAATGTGGAAACAAATCTCAATATTTTGCTTCTTTTACGAGTGATTGGGTTTTAAGTGTCATACAAAGGGCGTATCTCATAAACTATAAGACCCAGGTAAAAATAAATATAATATTCGTAATCAGCATGTTCGAAAACCGCTATATACCGAATTTCATCCAAATTGGTTCAAAGGGCGTATCCAACATAAACAATAAGACCCAGGTAAAATAAGTGTGGTATTCGTAATCAGCATGTCCGAAAACCCTCATATGCCGAGTTTTATCCAAATCGGTTAAAATTGTCATAGAAAGGGCGTATACCACATAAAATATAAGTCCTAGGTAGAAATAAATATATTCGTAATCAGCATGTCCGAAAACCCCTGTATACCGAGTTTCATCCAAATCGGTTCAAAGGGCGTATCAAATCGGAAATGTAAATGTTTCTGCGCATGCGTGTTATTTCTCCCAAATTGGATTTGGCATACGCAACCAAGTTTGTGTGTGTGTGTGTATGTGTGTTTAATCATAGGGGATGGAAAATATGCTCATAAAAGAGAACGAGTCCACCCCTAGAAATTGCTCATAAAAGGGAACAAATATATCCCTGCTGTTTCGTATTATCTGCTCTGGAGGTCGTAAAGGACTGTGGGTGGACGGTTCGGGGGGTTCGAGTACATCCCTGCTACGTTACGTAGTCTTATGTATTATCTGCTCTGCTATGTATTCGTAGTCTCTGCTATGGTAAATTTTCAAATAGGGTTTGAAAAAGTGATCATAAAAGGGAACGAGTTCACCCCTAAAAATGCTCATAAAAGGAAACGAATACATCCCTGCTGTTTCGTATTATCTGCTCTGCTGTGTGTTCGTACTTTCTTCTATGTTAAAATAAGGGTTGGAAAATAAGCCATACTCTTTTGCTAGTTCTGCTATGTTTAAATAGGGGTGGAACGAATATAGCTTTACTTATGTGTTCGTAGTCTTATGTACACCCTCGTTGCTATGTTACATAGGTATTCATTGTCTTAAAATAGGGGTTGAAAATAAAATGCTGATAAATGAGAATGAATACACCCCCTGCTATGTTACGTAGTCTTATGTATTCTCTGCTCTGGTATGTGTTCTTAGTCTTATGTAATCTATGCTATGTTCAATTAGGGGTTGAAAAATATGCTCATAAAATTGAACGAGTACACTCCCTTAAAAAGTGCTCATAAAAGGGAGTGAATACACCCCTTCTATGTTTCGTATTATCTGCTCTGCTGTGTGTTCGTAGTCTTATGTAATTTCTGCTATGTTAAAATAGGGGTTGGAAAATATGCTCATAAAAGAGAACGAGTACACCCTTAAAATGTGCTCATAAAAGGGAATGAATCTTATGTATTTTCTGCTCTGCTGTATGTTCGTATTCTCTGCTAAGAGGCTGTAAAAGTGATCATAAAAGGGAACGAGTCCACCCCTAAAAAGTGCTCATAAAAGAGAACGAGTACACCCCTAAAAAGTGCTCATAAAAGAGAACGAGTACATCCCCTAAAAAGTGCTCATAAAAGGGAACAAATACACCCCTAAAATGGAGGTCGTAAAAGACCGTTCAAGGTGTTCGATTTCCCAGGGGCTCCTGAGTTGGCCTCTCATGGTCTAATCTGGTCCAGGTCGATCCATTTTCTACTACTGCCATATTATGCCATAATGGCAGAAAAGAATTCTTTACTAGACGCAGTTATAACGGCCTTAGGATGTTTGGACTAGGAGCCAATGTGTCGTTCTTCTTTCTGATCGATACATTCCGACCCATCCTAGAAATTAACGTTTCCATTTATTAACTACTGCCCTAATTCGTGATTTCTCACATTTTGTGAAAGAAACTAATCACTTCCATATATCACTTGGATTCGTAAGGACAATTCTCGAATTTCTACACCTGCCTTATACCCAAGAAAAATTTATAGACGGTATTACATATGGCACGGCTTTGCGGACACCATTTATAGTCATATAGTATTGATATAAATACTAGATCAACCCAGGGACGGATTCAAAACAAACTTGTGGGGTGGGTTCGGTGTATTGTAATACTGCTATTGAGAGATACTTGTAAGAGCTCCAAACTCAGGGATAGGTTTTATTTATATATAAAACAAGAAAATTTCCCGTTCTGGGGATGGAATCGATTGCCCCTGGATCAACCCAGAACCAGTTGCTGAATGATTTAAATGTAGTTCTGATTATGAATGTTATATGAGCAATGGTGGAAAAAAGTTAGGAATTATCAACTATGTAAGTTATGAAAAGACATGTATTTTTTGAGTTTAATGTCCCGTGACTATGCTTTTTAGGCTAAGGGTAGGAACATGCCGAAGATACCTCGCGATGAAGGTCGAGGTTTAAGTAGCGGTCGCTATTTCGATGTCTAGGTCGCGATGGATGAAGGGCGCACGTAGCGAGGAGGTCGCAACCTCGCTGCTAAGTTCTCACAAGTAAAAGTTCTCTCCCAAGAATCTGGAATCCGAAAACTGCGCATATATTTAGATAGAGGAGAGCCACGAGGAAATACTGGTGAAATATGCCCGGCCGACAGCAAAGGGTACATCCAATATGGCCGCCCGAAGGTCATGTTAATCGACTTTTGCAAGCAACCTCTCATCTACTTCCCATGGGCAGATTGACTTAATGTTTTGCACATTAATATATGTATGAACACTACACATCTATTGATTTAAAATTTAGCGGAATTGACGTATTGAACCCAATATGAAGCGCCACTTGCGTCTCTGGCATGTAAAATTTGGGGGGACATCAAAGAAAGTGATTTAAATGGTAGTACCTAGCCCAACCTACTTATTATCTTCGATTTCATTTGTCACCTTTCTGCTTAACTTCACGGACCCCCTAAGGTATATCAAGGACTGTTATAATCGTTTCACAGCCTGAATATTATATTCGAAATAAATATAGTTATTATTTATATGTTATTCTATCGTTAGTAAACAAATTAAATTAAAATAAAATATTGAATAATTTGTACTACAAAATATTTTCGGGGGGGACGCGTCCCCTCGCCAGAGATGCTCATGTGAAGCGCTTCTATATGCATTGATGTCTGCCGCTATTTGGCTTTCGAATTTTACTTCTTCTTCTAAATCTTATCGCAGTTACCTGTGGTTGGCTTTTCGGATCGCTGCTCTACAAATATTTCAATTCTGTGCCATATCCACCGTGACAGCACTCTGCCGCATATCTTCCTTTACACAATCTTGCCACGTCTTCTCCGAGCATATATTCCCGATTGTTGCGAGAGTACATGTAAGACCTACTACGTACACTGAAAACAGTTTCTACTTTGTTTCCTGTATCTACACCATTTGGTCTAATACTTATTTTTATACGCTACAAGTTATACCGTCAAATTTTGGTGAAATATATGGCACTCTGACGCCACAATTTCACAAAACATATGCCGTAATTTCATCAGTATAATTGCATGACTTCAACAGAAACATTCCATTAATGATAAATGGACCAATACATTGTTTGCTGTAACAATGTACAGAATAATTCATTATGTAACAAAAAATATGTTTTTGGTTTGTGCCGGGTTCAAATATAGGACCCTTGGATCGTAAATCACGATTTACCTGTGTAGCCACGGTGCCAGTGTTCTCAAGGGCGATTTTTGTGATATATAGTTTGCAAATTTTAAGACGCGTATTCTAGGACGTTTGTGGCTAGTACGTTCTAGACCTTCCCAAATGAACAGTATGTTTGCGTATAACACTTCAAACAGATAACACAGGCACTGGCAACATTTTTAACTTTCTGGCATTTCACCTGCAAAATCTGTTCGAGTGAATTGTAGGTGATTTTCATGCGAAACCACCTGAACTGTTTACGCTGTTATTTTATATGCGTATTTCGCGGCTATATTGGATACACGATGTAGAAATTGCGATCCATTTGTATTATTATCCTCACCTACTAGTGGTAGTCGAACTTCACACCAAATTTAGTTTTTGCAGTACGAGCTGTTTGGTTCAGGATTTTGTTCGACCATATTGGTTTTCAGATAGCGATATTTTGAACCGTTTAATGCTTTTCGTACACATCTAGTGATACCGTGCTTCCAGAGTACAATTCGTTTTCCAGACACGAGTCGTTGACATTGGCATTTTGATCGACCGTATCGGTTCAATACGTCAAAGTCCGCTAAATTGCAAACCAATAGATGTGTAGTGTTCATACATATATCAATGTGCAAAATATTAAGTCAATCTGCCCATGGGAAGTGGATGAGAGGTTGCTTGCAAAATTCGATCGGCATGATCTTCGGGCAGCCATATTGGATTTATCCTTTGCTGTCGGTCCGGCATATTTCACCAGTATTCCTTCGTGGCCCTCCCTTATCTAAATATATGCGCAGTTTCCGGATCCCCGATTCTTGGGAGAGAACCCTTACTTCGCAGTTTAAGGAGAAACATTGGTGTGAAGCAAGTGAAATTATTCCGTCAGTGCATAACAATCACTGCAAAGCCACATTTTGAAATTGAAAGGACCAGTTTATAAATAGAGATGGACGTGAGACGAGATATGAGAAATACCAAAGTCTCGTCTCTTGTTTCACAAAACTATTTGAGTCTTATCTCTTGTTCATCTCTATCAGTATTCTAAATCAAAGACCACCTTTTATTGAATTTTCTGTGAAGAAAATTCTTTCCTTCAGCACTCAGGGGAGAAATCGTTTCCCAGTAAAATTTAATAAATAAATAAACAAATCAGGTATGTCTTCAGGTTTCGAAGTGGATGAGGTTGTAACTGCAGCAAATGAAGTTTCGTCACTGCAATTTCATTATTAGACGTTTCCTCCCTATGGATACGTGCCTGTCTTTTCAGGTATTTCTTTAGTTTATATCAATAACCAATTTAGAAAAACAAACTTTTTTGTGGATCTCAGAATGGGGGGGGGGGGTTAAGCATAGATATGATGAACTGTAGCGTTTTTTTCTTTAAAAAAATTCAGTTTACTGACTTAAGCCCGAAAGCCCCCTCCCTGTGACTGCCACTGCCTTATATAATACTAAGCTACAGTAAAATTCTCAAATAACTTATCTGACATTCCCATTTCAGTTGCTATTTTCTTCCATTCTCTATTTAAAACGTGTCTATTATGATGATTGTGTTTCTTATCCATATTGCTGGAACATTCCTCATTAGTGCTATTAATATGTCTTTCATAGTGAAATATGATAGTGCAGGAAAAGCTATAAAGCAGACACATACACAATACTCTACAAACGAAATTCTAAACAAATGAAGAATTTATTCCATGTAACGCTTCAGGGAGAGCCAATGAGAACAAGAGCCACATCAATGCTTCCGCCGAACTTCGATGTAAAAGCAAACTCAGTTGTTCATTATCGCGGCCACTAATTCACCCTAGCGGTCGACCTCTAGGTAGCGTACATCTGCGGCTTGCGCTTACTTATTTGAATACATGGGTTTGTGCCAGTATCGAGTGTGCGACCGCGACTTAAACCTCGACATCGATCGCGAGATATCTTCGGCATGTCCCTACCATAAGGAAACGATGGCTAAAGCAAGTGATCATGGAAGAATTTGAGGGATGAGAAGGTGGAAGGAAACGAATAGCCCGACAAAACCCACGAACACGATGTTGTCCACCACAAATTTACTTGGCCGGGGAAATGTAGTTACGAAACGATACCATAATATAAGCATTAGATGCAAGGAACAGAAATAAATAGGTATATATATATATATATATATATATATATATATATATATATATATTAGGGTGGGCCGAAAAAACTTTTTATCTTTTTTTAGTCGCTATAGCGCGGAAAAGTTGCCTTTGGTACTGATTAGGAAAATTAAGAAAAAAAATTGAAATCGGTTTACTTCTTCTGTTCGCGCATCGTAGTTAAAGTTTACCCAAAATGACGAAAATCTTGTGATTTTTAATTTCTTTTGTCTGATAATAAGTAATATTTAATCGATCCCATGATTTATTTTTGTTAATATATATTGTAGTAAAGTATAAAAATAATTAGTGTGTTGTTTTGTTTTATGATTTCCAATTGCACAACTTTACTGAAAACTATTTTTTACAAAGAAAGAAATACTTTTTCATACTTTATGTCTGGGGTAATTTTGCACATATGAGTTAAATGATTTGTTTAAAAAACAAGCAGATTGACAGGAAAATATTTCACCCCAGTCTGGCAATTTACTAGATTTAATCCCACTTCCCCTCCCCTTCTGCAAGATAGCATGACTTTGAGAGTTTTCGAGCATTGTTGTTGAATGTTGAACGCTGCAAGTTTTGACACGCATTCCGTGTCCGTCACGTCCTCGTCATTTCCTCACTTAGTGATTAAGTGTGGCATTGTGACGAATAATAAAGGCAAGACAGGCAAAAACTAAAGGAAAGACAATCAGGAACTTCATACCACCCAAACTCAATTTTTGTGCTAAAGATTATACTGAAATGATTGACTGGTCGACCTGCAAAGTATCTTGTTCTCCATTGTTGCGTCGAATCAAAGATGATGGAATCAGACTCCTTATACCGACTGGCATGGTACCCGATTGGGAAGTTGTAAGAGGATTCCCTTGCCACAAAAGCTGTCGAGAGACATGTAAAACTGGTATCAGAAGCAGCTGGCAAAGTATGTGGTGCTCAGTCAAGAGATGGATATATCAGGGCAACTCTGGAATCCAGAGCTATTATGCCACACTTCAGCCAAAGATCCCATTTCAAAGTGAATCTTCATTGCTAAAACAAGTGAAAAAAATGCACAAAAATCAAGGATTAACTAAAAAATATGTAAAACGCACGTGCATTGGATGGTTGGTTGGGAAGGGTGTGGGTGGAAGTCGAACTGCAGCCACCTCCTCATGGTGACATCTGGGTCATTCCCGTTTACGAATGGGCGAAGAGCTGCAGATGAAACTATTTAAATTTTAAGTACAATTTTTAAAAATAAAAAAAAGTTGCATGAACGTTTTTATAATGTTCATTTTGCTTTTTAAACCAGTCATTTTCCTGAAATAATCCAAACTGTTATACAAATAAAAAATGTTATTTTTTGGAAAATAATTTTCAGTTATAAATTTAAAAAAAATACAATAAATATTTTTTAAAGTTTAATACAATTTATATTACAGAAAATAAATCATGGAGTCGATTAACTATTATTTATTTATAAGTCAAAAGAAATTAAAAATCATAAGATTTTCGTCATTTTTGGTAAACTTTAACTGCGAACAAAAGATGTTAACCGATTTGAAATTTTTTTCGTAATTTTTTAAATCAGCCCGAAAGGCAACTTTTCAGCGCTATAGCGACCAAAAATAAATAAATAAAATAAAATAAAATAAATGTATTTTTTTTCGGCCCACCCTAATACATATATATATCGAATTCCGTAACACTCTGAAGGAAGATCTGCGGAACTTAGCCATAATTCAAATTTGGCTTAAAATGCGGAATTGAAAAAAGATACCAGCTCAGTACTGATATTGAATTCAGAGAATTGGTGGTTGATGTTCGCTTGATAATAACAATATTGTAGTCAATGTCTATTATAAAATGAATATGAACAAATTTAAATATTACATGAACTGGTAAGAAATGGGAGAGAAGTGAAACAATAAGTATATTAAATGCGGAAACTGCATATTGCCACTTCTGGTGTAACATTTTAACCCGGCAATTATTACCGAAGAACGTAGGAATCAACGAAAAATGATTGAGGGCATTGTATAAATGCGATAGTTGTTTAATAAAAAAGCGAAGTCCGAAATGATTGGAGTCAATGCTTTTGTGACACGCTACAACAACGAGATCGCTACACTGGAGTATGTTAAATGATGTTGCGGTTGACAACAGGGAAAAATTTTCCGTATCGTGGATAATAAAATTAACATCAATCAACCATGGACTTGACACATTTTTGGCATGAGGACAATGCGCCTGATGAATGGAGTACTAATTGGGCAGCGTTAATAAGTAGAGTTTGGGGTAGACCGAAACTATAAGAATATATTAACTATATACATAATTGAAATCGTAACTGGATTTGTTTATCACAGAATAGAATACAATTTTCTGTGCTGGTTTTGCGATGATGGTCTATTGGGTGTTTTAATCTTTGAATTAATATGAAATCCGCTGGGAGATCCAGGGATGAATATAAAATGTACGTTTGAAAGGAAAATGAAATGAAATCTTTAAGTTTAACGTCCCACGTTATGCCGGTTAGGCTAAAGAAGACGGTAATAATGCGAAATGAGTGAAATGGTGGAATGAAGAAAGTGGGAGGAAACGGGAGAACCCCGAGAAAATCCACGAGCACAGTGGTTGTCCACCACAAAGTCCACACGGCGCGAGCTGGGATCGAACCAGGGACCCCAAGCACCGGATGTGAACGCTCTACCACTGTGCCACCGCAACCCCACGTTTGAAAGGGAGTTCAATAGATAATTATAGTAACTTGATGTGGAATTAATGAACAAGAGGGTAAGCAGACAACGTGTGCTCGCAGCTGCACTAGGGAAAAATGGAATGGTATGTAGGTAGTGGGAAAAATGATAATAAAATTTAGGAAAATTAAATAGCGCAACGTTTGAGAGAAGTTAGTTAGCTTGTACTGGTCAGAGTAAATCTCTTCGTTATCGCCTCAGTTTGAGGCGTTTAATTGAAGCCTTATTAAGCTATAAAGTATTGAAACCATAATATTTATTTGTGAGTATTATAGACAATATTTATTTATTAGTATTATTTTCTCATTTATGAGCTATGATTGCCAGTTTATAGGTTAAAATGTAAGTGTCGATGGCTTCTCTCGAAGCTTAGCAAAGGTTACTAGTGTATCACAGATAACATTTTGAGCAACTTAACTAATCCTGTGATACGAGGTAAATTAAAATTTTTGTTGCAGGAATATACGACATCCAGTAAGGTTTCAAATTAAGGTATTATACATTCAATGTATATTTCCCATTATACGGGACCATTCTATGAAAAATAATTGTAAAGAATCACTAATTTAATATTTTGATTCAGTTTTTGTTCTTTGTACGTTTGAAACTATTTTCTGAGACAATCTTTTTTCTTCCATAGAGAAAATTACATTTCTTCCTTTACGGTACTCAGTACTTTAATCACATGTCAGTTAATTTACATTCAGTCGTAATATATTACACGATACAAATATTTTTTTTTTTGCAACAATTTACTATACATCCTACCTATTTTATATATGTTTCTTTATTTGAATTAAGTGATTTTCGACACCAGACTATGCTTTCCATTAGTATATTTTGTTATAATGTAGAACACAATGTAATGTAGAGCACTAAAAAAATTAATTTTTCAGTTATCGCCAATATTCACCATGTAAAATGTTTGGAAATGAAATTGAACTACATATAGGAACAACAAAATTCGATTCTAATGCGTCTCACACAGCTATGGAAGATAGTAAATATCCAGTAGTTGTTCTTCAACCATTGAAAGTAACGCATGTAAGAAAAAGTGAAGAAACTTTCTTCTCCATGTACTCATGTGCAAAGGTGGATAATTCAGCAGCTTTAAAGAAAAGGTCAGATAAATCTTACAACGATAGAAATATTCATTTTACGAGTCGCCCTTTCAAGTGTAATGATTGCGAAAAGTGCTACCTGAGAAAAGATTATCTTGCAAAACATATTAATATTCAACATCTTGGTAGAAAAATTTGGAAATGTAGTTATTGTCAGAAACGATTTCCTTCGAGAACGACTGATCACCTCAATACCCATAAAGGTATACGGCCTTATACCTGTAATACTTGTGGTAAGTGTTTCTCTCAGAAAGGCAATCTGGAAAAACATATGGTTGTACACACTGGAGAGAAAAGATTCCATTGTGAAACATGTGGAGCAAAATTTACGGAAAATGGAAGTCTACTTAGGCATAAAATATTACACTCGGGTAGAAAGCCATTCCAATGCAAATTTTGTGGTTCAGTTTTTTCGTCAAAAGGTAATTGTTACAAGCACATGAAGAACCATGTTTCTCGTGAAACATATGTTTGTGATGTATGTGGCAAATCTGTGAAAACAAAAACGGGACTTAAATATCATATAGAAATGCACATAAGCAAGAAGAAGTTCAACTGTGACAAATGTGGTGTTTTGTTAGGTTCGACAATATCCTTACGCAATCACATGAAACTTCATTTAAAAGGGACAAATTACACGTGCAGTGAATGTGGTAAAACGTTTCAGTGCAAACCCTATCTCAAACAACATGTAAAAACTCATAGTGGCATACACCCCTATGAATGTAGATATTGTTCGAAGCGATTCACTCAGATAGGTGCGCGCAATTTGCATGAGAATATCCATTTAGGAAAGAGAATGTTTTCTTGTACTCTCTGTGACATGAAATTTCGCCAAAAACATAGTGTAGGACTCCATATGAGAATCCATACGAATGAGAAGCCTTTTGAGTGCAGTGTCTGTGGTCGAAAGTTCGCCAGAAAATTCATTCTCTCCGAACATATAAAATCTCATACAAATCAACTCGAGTTCAGGTGCGAAGAGTGTGGAAAACGATTTCTGTCAAAAAGTAATCTTAAGAATCATTTGACGGTTCATATTGGAGAAAAACCCTTCAATTGTAATGAATGCGGAAAATGTTTTAGGTTAAAACACATGCTTCAAAATCATACGTTAATTCATTCCCGTGAACGACCATTCTCTTGTCAATTGTGTGGAAAAAGTTATGTCACGAAAGCACGCCTTAATTTCCATATGAAATCCCATAATCAAATATGATTAAGACACATCTAAACTCTTGCTTCCGATGTGCAGTGCATTTACCATTGTAACTTTTTTTTACTGAGGATGGTTAGTTGCATTATGTACGATATAACAATTTTATTCATAGTATTTTTACAGTTGGTTTGTACACTACTAAAATATAAGTGGTACTCCCTGGAGTTTTTTAGTTTCCATAAGAAATGAAAGGTTTAATGCATTTCTGTAAATGGAAACGAAATGTTGTATGAGTAATGATGTATTTTACAAATCCTGCTGTATAGTCTAATCGAGTTTAAATTAGGAACTACTAAAATGGTGCCACGAAGTGAAATACCTAGTTTAGTATAGTTGTATGTTCATTTCATTTGTAAAGACAGACATTTTTGTTTAAAACTTAAAAATTAAGTGAAACTATCTTCGTGTTATATCAGTAGCTGGTATAGACACAAAAATTATATAGTTTAATAAAGTATGTATATTATTTATTTTTACATGGACATTTAAATTCTGGTCAAAATTCCCTAAGTTGTTCTTCAAATCCTTACAAATTCGCTTATATCTCGCCCTCGTTGTTCCTCCTTTTGTGACTATTGAAACTGATAATATCGTTGTGTGCATATGCTACTGAGTCTTACCTGGTCTCATGGGCGCAGAGCACACTGAACGTTCTTGTCCAGGTGAGGTTTCCGTACCTGCAAACCTAGAACGTATCTTTATTGTTATGTTATTAGGGAGAGCATTTTGGGTGAATGAAAGGTACACAGTTTTCGAGGAGGAAATGTGCGAGTATAAAGGAAACATTCATTCACAGCAAAGACAGTGTGTGAGGCTTTAAAGCGAGTGCCTTTGTTTTCTAAACCGAATCTAATTTGAAATTTAATTTCCGATAAAATTTTGGGTTAGTGTTAGATTGGAAACAACACAGCCTAAAAGGAAACATTCAGATATGAGAGCAGAACGGTGTGTATATGTAATAGAAACTGCAACTGACTCGGATTTGCCAATAAATGAGTACTACTTATGGATTTAGTTCTATCCATTCCAGTTCATTGTAGTCGGTATTAACACTCACACTAACACTTCACTAATACACAGTTCTTGAAGGTTATTCAGTGACACTTGTTTTAGTTCGAAGAAGGCGGTGGAAGGCCTCTAGTCCATTAAACATCTACATTGCTTGGAGATCAACTCTGGGTGACGACCAGTTAGGAATCTGGACTCCAGCTTCGTAGACTGCGAGGCAACCATCTCTTCCTACTTTTCTGTGTGGGCGAAGTTTTCGACAATTTTCTCTCTTTTGGGAGGACCACGAGGGTGTCTCCTAAGGTTCTGAAGTACCCTAAAAGTCTATGACAGTCCTTTTCTCATTTTGGATATTTTCTTCTTCATATTCGTATATGCTTTAGTAAGAATAAAACAAATCGGAGTATCTCGCACACAGAGATGTTGCGCGGTTGAAATATCGAGGTAAAAAGCTTAGTGTTACAAGTTGTTGCTTCTATTTGTAACTTCGCTTGGCGTTGTTCGAAGGATCTGGCGTCCCTATCTCAGCAAATCAATTGCTTGTGATGAGAACGTTCTCTTCAATGTGTTTCCATCTTGTGTCTGCAGTTTCATTGTACGTTTTTTTTCTATCTTCTGCTCTATCTGCATGTTTGCTTCCGGCTAATGTTGAACTATTGAAAGCCAATTACGTGAGACACGAAAAGAAATCGTTTCTATGCAATGGAAAATTAAATTTAGAATAATCGCGTTTCTTGATTATTTCCTTTTTACTCTTTCTGATTTATTTTGTTTTCCTTTTAGAAATTACAAATTAGATCTGTTTTGTGATATTATTATGTACATACTGTAACTTTCTAGCTTGTACGGTCATAAGAAAGCTCCTATACAAGAAAATAATTTAAAGTTACAATTTGATACGAGACGTATATTTTAAATATAGAAAGATTCAAAGAAGAGACACAGAACTAAGAGAAATACTATACTTACAAGTAGACAACGAAACCTAACCGTCTGTTTTGCGTATTTGTTAATTGTTTTGCTGGTAGGTTTTTTTTTTTTTTTTTTTTTTACATTTCGTTATTTTGTGACTCTGAAATCAGTAGAACGATTACAATGTCGAACATCCATCGAAGTCAATATGGTATAAACAGCAACATCTGAAAATATTCTGCTGGTTTCCTTGAATGAAATTAACGAAGTTAACTGTCTTTTTCGCTTACGTGTCGATTGCCATCCCCCATTTCAAACAGTAATTTCGTTTGCTTATGTTGTGGGTCCAGGTAAATGGGAACGTTGCATTTTCGTTTAACATTGGGGCATAAAGATTATATAGCTCGTCCGATTAAAAATTTCCTTCACTTTAGAATGAGAACACCGTATTTGAAGACGGTTTTCCCTCTTACATTTTTTTAAACTCCGGTAATAGCAGAATTGCCATATGGATTTATATTTTACATTTTATTGTCATGAAATTATAGACAATACCTGCAGTATTGTGGTAACTATAGATATTCATTTACATAAATGTGAACAGTGGAAAATAAGATCCAAATTACCATTTTTCAACTTCTCTTAGTGACTTTTGAAATAGCGCAACAAAGGTACCAACAATGTAAAGGTAAACTAAAATAGGCTAGACTAGACTAAACTAGCGTGAAGATAGACGGTTTAGAGCATGGTAAGGAACTGACATTTTTCCTAAGTGAAATTATGCAAAATGAAAAACATGTTAATAGCTACAAAAAGCAGAAAACATGATTTATACCGTTACGCCACCCATACCGACTGCCAGGATAAACACAGGCCTACGCCACTTCACAACCAAGGAAAGTCAGTTGATCGACTTAGTGTTACGCGTATAAACGAGATGACTCACGTGTTTTCTTACTTTCATTAAGAATTCTCAGATTACTTGACTGATTTTAAAACTTCTTTCATCGATTATAAAGATAAAGAATACAGATGGTGTAACGTGTATTTTTTCTCTGGAATACTAGGCTAAAAACAGCTTTTAGCCCATAATAGTTTTCTTATATTCAAGAAGGCAGTCTGGGCAACTCCTGGACCAAGTTTAAAATTCTTTCACCGTTGAATACTTTTTAACATAGATATGGTGGTAAACTATACTATATTCCAGAGAGCGGTGCCTTGAGAAATTATAGGGCAATTTTTTATAAGTAAAAATAGAACTCCGAAACACAAATCTGATATTAAAGATTATTTCATCATTGGGAAGCTGATTCAATGCAAATCTTCATAGGATGTATTTTATTCTAGAATATTACCCCTCCAGCGCTTGCACTGCCATTGTTTTGTATATGTAAGAAGCAATCTGAAGAAATACTGAATCGCTTTTCTTAAAATCAACAGTTAGAATTCTAATACATATATTGATTGGGAGCACCTGTGCTATCATACGGAATCAGAAGGTAGAAGGAAGTATTTTTTTTTTTAAATATGTATGAATATTCTATATACAGGTTGAATGAATAATTTGTGGCCCAAATCACCATAGCTAAAATGTTCTGAGTTATTGTTTGCAACAAATGATAAAATCTATTTTTGTCGTGAATAGTATTAACCTTGAAGCGTCCATTGATGCAACTGCTGCTTTGAGGTTTTAAACCTCAATAGTCCCGCCCCTAAATAAGCTAGGAAGATAAATTTGGTATCAATGTGTAGCTGAAAGATGAGGGATTTTGCTAATATGTATTTCATATATCTCCAAGAGTACTACGGCGGAAGTTGGAAATAAAGTTTTTATTTTTTTAAATCAAGTTTTTTGCGAGCTATTTTTGTTCTTGGGGTTACACTCAAAAATTGATATATTAAGCAATGAAGTAGCCCACTATATTGTAATACTCTACATGTTGCTTATGTGGGTGAAGAAGAGGACAAATTTGGCCATTTTTTTGAGTCTTAGATTTTAAAGTAAACTATACTTCTTGGTCTAGAAGCTAACTCTTGTTGCTGTACATGATACGTAGAGCAAAAACGATGTGCATATAACGTGGCACTACTTGTGGGGGAAACAATCGTATTTTTCTCACATTAAAATGTGAGTAAGCAATCAATGAAAACAAATTCATGTACTAGTAATGGTGTCCATTTTAAAACCATTAACCACCCCTTTTCCCTTTTATAGAATATTTTATTTACAATCAGGAGCCAGTAAATCCACTTCCACCTTATTGACCTATTTTAACACCTACAGTAGAAATGGTTGTGAATCCTTTGAAATCTTTACGGTATGTAAAACAAAACGAGACTTTTAAAGGAAATATTGTATATGGTATTTTTTTTTTAATGAATCACAGAAAGGTAGGGAGGCTAAAGTGACCCTTCGTTTTTGTCAGAGCTCAACTCCAAACATTGAGGATAGTGTGAAAGCCTTAATACACAAGTGCACCTTATAATGTAAAAATTCAGTATCTTTTAAACTATGTATGGGCTTAAGTGGGGTATTTCTCTCCTTGTGACTATTTTTAATCCTGCGAACTGACGATTGTGGGATAACTTCAGAGACAATATACATAATATTGTAGCAAAATCAAATAATTTTTAAAGCAGGTTTGATTTTTTCTTTTATATCGGTAAAGGTGGATTTCATCCATCCCTTTATTCTCAAGTGATTTTAGCTCCATCCATGAAGATGATTCGAAAGCCTCATACAAAATATGCACCATACTGCATTAAAATCAAACTTTAATTTACGGATACTATCATTGAACGTTTTCTTTAAAAAAATAATATATCATTTCTTCCTTGGAGGCAGGGCCGGCTGTAGACATTCTTAACTGTAATGTAACAATATTTCAGCTCCCACACCTAAATGATAATACAAAGTAGAAAGTTGTAATGGAAAAAAATCTTCAAACATATGTTATAATTGCACATTCTTCAATATCTGTAGTCTCCCTGTGGATATTAACGAAAAGTGGAGAAATTACGACATTGGGTGTGGATGAATACTAAGCAAATTTCCGACATCAATAATTATTGCATACTTTTATTAAGGAAGCACAGGACACTACTAAGATATATAATTAAGATGTATTTTGACAAGTATAATTGGAACATAAAAGTCGAAACAATAAAAATTATGAGCTTCAAGTCTAACATTAGCACAGGTTTAATTCTGACAGGTATGCTCTTATGCTTCATTAAAACCATATTTACATAGTAATTTCTAATGATACGATTATGGTAATTAGCTTAATTTCTCGTTTTCTTTGTTACTGAAAAGTTCATCTTATAAAGACACTGTTTTGACTTTCAATTTGGAAAAATCTCTTATTGCATCCGTATGATCTCATTGAGTATGCCATTTTCAATGGCTATCACAGCTAGTCCTTTTAATCGTTCTTGGGATATAGTTGATCTCAAATAATTCTTTATTAATTTTAGCTTAAAAAATCCCCGTTCACCACTGGTCACGGACACTGGGAGAGTGAATAATATTCTGAAGCTTACAAAAATTTTTGGAAATGAATTCACGTAGCCATTTTTAATATGAAAAAGAATACTTGGCATAAGAGATAGCGGAGGTCAATATATGTGCAAATATTTGGAGTTTGTTGAAGAGATCTTTTGCATCAATGTTCCTCTGCATCACTCAACATAGTTTCAAGATTCATATTTCCTTCCTTCAAAACCTCTTTATCCTATATTTGAAGATTGTGTATTTGGTTTAGATATTTCAAAGCATTTACTATTGTTTTCCATATGTTGGAATCTTTCTTGTAGTGATGTGATACCTTTGTCAAGCATAACAAATAAAAGTTGACTTTGAAAGACGGTTTTCTTTTTTCAACAGGTTCATCCTCAGTTTCAAAAGAGAATTCCTTTTTACGCATGTTCCTTGGCGGATTTGAGTTTATTTTTGAAACTCAACACTGACTCCGATTTTGTCTCCAAGCTCTGTTGCGTCTGCAGTTATACCATTCATTCCATCATCAGACCTAATTTTTTCGAGAAACCCTTGGACATTTTGATGAGATTCATTGAACTCTGTAGATCGAAGGTGACATTTTGTAACATTTTATTAACCATGTTAATTTTAAACAGCATCACATGCCACGTGACTATACAGCAAACAAACTTGAAACTCTGCAATTTTCTAGCAGTTCCCAAAGCAGTGTTTCTGCCAAGTGCGTAATTTTTTTCCTTTTGGGAGGCTTTAATTTGCTCTGAATGGTACTTTAAGGATAATATGCGCTTCATACACAGCATAAATTTGCTCTGGATAGGGTAATATGACATCAATTTTCTCTCCCAGGGAGTGCTCTTGACAGGTTTTACTGTGAATGATGGTGAATGTTTAGTTAGAATTCTCCAGTTGTAATTTAATGCTGAAAAGGAGTTGTACACTCAGGGCAGACGGGTTGTAAGCGCCCGGGACGAGAATTACCAGGTTCCCCCCGATCGTGTTACGAAAAACAACGAGAGTTTATTCTGTACTCCTAAATATAAATATGGAATGTAAGATCACAATTTAAAATAAAAGAAGTCGGTATCAGTCCAGTCTTTTAAAGTGAATGGCTTTTGTAGTTAAAACATAAAAGTTAATGCAAAATGGTTTTGAGTTATTGAAATTGAATTCTATTGTTTATTTTGAACTTGGTACACATCAACATAGTAATAGCATAGAATGTACAAATAAATATTCAAATATGAAATTCCAAGATAAAAAGAAAATCTCGCAGAGGGCCGCAGAGAGTTCCAGTTAAATAATCCTAAACGATGTTTCACATTACCGGTAATTTTCAAGTTGAGTGCTCTGTCGGAAGTTCCTGAAGGATCTAATCTAGGTAACCTCTTCTGTCTTCTTGTTATTAACGATATTTCTCTATGTATTAAAACTTCTCAAGTTCTTTTTGCCGACAATCTCAAATTATACTCCAAAGTCAGTTCAATTGTTGACTGCGTGAAACTCCAGCAGGCTCTACAGAGAGTTCAAACATGGAGTGATAATAAATTAGTCCTGAACATGTCCAAATGTAAATCTTTATCTTTCACGAGGAAAGAAAATTGAATTAATTTTATCTGTACAATAAGTGGCACTTCCTGCTTACACGTCTACCCCAAATACTATCAAAGATCTAGGAGTTATATTTGAATGCAAATTAACCTTTCTTCACCACGTTGACGCAGTAACGAGTAGTGCATATAGAAACCTAGTTTAATTTATACAATAGGACAGGATTTCTAGAAAGAATCAACATTTATAAGGTTATATTTTTAGTATGTGAAGTCACAATTAGAATACTGTTGCACTGTTTGGACACCAAATGTCACTAAATACTCTAATGCATTAGAAAATATACCGTCTAAATTTTAAAAAGTATTTCCATACAAAAAAGTTTCTACCCAAAACATGTCTGCTATAATAACTTAGTAACGCATTTTAACTTTCAAACATTAGAAAAGAGAAGATGGTTGATTGATCTGTTGTCCTCACAAATTATTAAACGGTATAATTGACTGTCCAGAGTTAGTTTCAAAAGTATTATTACGTGTCCTAATAGGTAAGGCTAAAACAGCAAACACTAGGACATTCTATTCTAGAAAAGCAAGATCTAACGTATTCCTTAAGTCTCCTCTGTGGAGAATGTGTGCTTCATATAACGAAATGATTAGATTTCATGTAGATGTATTTAGTATGTCCGAAAACGAGTTTAAAACAATTGTCAGGCAATAACTTCTGCATAATTAACCCTTAACTAGTCGCGTGAAAAAAGTTACTTAATTAGTCGCGTGCGGAATTTTGTTCCGCATAATAACTACATAGTAAAACTCGTGTAATATTTGTTTTTTTTTAAATTTTTATTTAATTTTAGGTTAAAATATTTGTTTTAATGGTCGTCTTAAGTTATTTTATGCTACTGACTAATTATCCTCCTCCTGCAAGTTCAGTCCTCCTGCAAGATACAGGAGGCCCAGCAAGGCCTTTATTTCTTTAATATTAGTATTTTGAGCATCTCTTTCTCTGCTATAAGCGTGTTTCAATGCACTGGTTTGTAAATTCAACGATTCTCTCCAGCATAGGCGTACTAAAGAACAAACTCCAAAATTTGCTCGGCGTTTTCACTTCTTTAGCATGTCCTTTGACTCCTGGTAAATGGGTCAAAATATTCTGACTTCTTCTTCGTATAATTTGCCGTGGAGCATGTGCGTACCATTTAGTGACATTGTCCTTTCCTAGAAGATATGTTCCCCGTGCAGTAGTATTTGAGAGTGATTTCACATGATCTGCTTGTGGCAACACTCCACCTTCATCTGCTGATTCTTCACTGGCAGAGATATGGTCGCTTTCTTCAATGATATCTTCTTCATCGCCATCTTCCAATTTCGGAACATCTAAATTGTCGTCTTCAGCCAGAACTTCCAGTAACATGTTTCTAATTCTGTCCACATCACGTTCATGATTATCCATTTTGAAAGAAAAGACTAACTCTCTTCTCTATGTATTTATTTTCAGAGCGCACAATGCACATATAAACCGCTTATAACTTCAGTTGCTTACAAATGAACTGTACCTGAAAATATATTTTTGTAAAATAAATTTTAAAAAATAGTGGTGGTGGCGCTTGCTTGTGATATGTTTCGTAGTCACCGAATCGCTTAATTGTTGTCGGCTAAAAACAATAAACTGAAAGAAAGCGTAGAATTTGTAGGAGAAAAAAGGGTAACTTATTTAGTCGCGCGCGGAACTTTGCTCCGCAAACTGCATCACTCCAAAATAAATAACAAAATATTCACTAGTGTCTTGGGCAACAATTCAAATATGTATTGTTGTTTAATCATGAAACTTTAAAAGACAGCTAGACAAAAGTTCAAAAGCATACGATCGAAAGTAAGGAAAACAAAAAGAGAAATGTAAAAGTGCGGAACAAAATTCCGCATGCGACTAATTAAGGGTTAAACGACTTATATTTGTGAATGTATATATTAATAAATGTATGTATAATAGTGTATGTTAGATAATTATGTACACGACACTATAACTAGACATTAAGTGTTGTTATGAAATAAATAAAATTTACTTAACCATAGCCTAATCATTATTAAAATATGTGAATTAACATTAGTTATTTTTTAAAAATTTCATTTACCAACACAATCTGGTTGCCTTGAATGTTGATTTGTCGTCCAGCGCCCGGGGTCATTGCCCCGGTTGCCTAGCCCACGCGATGGCCTTGTGTACACTTCCTTAGTTTTAATAGAAAAGTCTTTTGCAAAGGGGATGGACAGAGCAGCATCGTGTACTACTAAATTTAGGGAATGATTCCCACATGGTACAAAAAAGGTCCGAAAGTTAACGTCTGATACTCTCTTTTGAACTCAATCCGCCTTATGCAGAGTAGTTTTGAAGCATGATTAGCGTCATACTAAAGGCCTTACTACTGCAGGAAACATATGTTAGTCGAACTCTTTAGTATGGCTCTAATCACACTTCAAAACGACTCTGCATAAGGCCCAGCATCTTTTTCTTCCATATTGAAGCTATTGTCATACCTCTGTCCTCTCATGTTTTTATAGGGATATTGCGCTTACACAATTTTTCAGGTAATGAATATGTTATATCTTATCTGTAGTACTTGTGATAGACACAAAGCCTAAGAAATGTTCTTTAGCATTTACATCCTCATTGTTAATAATTTTTAAAAATCTTACTACCATTGTCATTTGATCAAAGTAGCTTAAATCTGTTGTGGAATCAAGTATGATTGAATGAGTATTGCATTATCAAGCTTCTTAAAATTGTCTTGAATCTTGGTAGACAGACGTCCGATAAATTCATTTTGCATTGTTTTATCTAAATAATGTTCATGTTTTTTGTCAGTACTGACGATTCTCACATGTTCAGACACAATATTGTCAAATTTTGTAATGTGTTCTACCAATTTCAAAAACATTTCAATTGTTACTTTTATTAAGAGTTTCATTTTTACCTCTAAACTCCAAACTAAGAAATCGAATTATATAGAGTATGCATTTCACCTCATATTCATAAAATCTTCCTTTTCCACTCTTAAAAAATATTTCTTAAATCTTTCTGTGCCACGAGAAATTTTCCTCGAACTATCATCACGTATGCGTGTGGGATTGGCGCCAATTGTTGTAGAGTCCATTTCAATTGCTTACAAGCAACCATAGAAAGATTCGACTTAATTGTCCTTTTTGATGTATTTTATCTGTGTCTCAGTCTGTACAATATTTATTTGAAGGTATTTGCGAAAACTTTTATAGGTAACATTTTCTCGAATAAACATTCACATTATAATACACAAAATTCCTATTCCGGTTTGGCGCCCCCTTTGCGTAGTTCGCAGAATTCATGATCCGACCTTGCTTGGAGGATTCTTAAACCTTAAATTATAAGGGACAATGTGTTTTGTGAAAATGGAATAACATTTACGTAGTTATTCTGCAAAATTGTTTTTATGTATATGTTCAACCATGGGACAAATTTCACGTTTTATTTTTATCTTATAGAATTACGATATTTGCATAAGGTGAACCAGGCAGTCTTGGGAAGTAACGTAACGCGTTACTTTTTAAGTAACGTTTCCTAGTAACACGTTACATTTTTTCCAAAGTACCTGTAACGGTAACGCCTTACAAATTTTTTAGGTAACGTATCAAGTTTGTGTTACTTTTTCGCGTTACATTTCGGATGAGTAACTACAATATATGTATTTTTTTTTTCGGAAACAAATGTTTCTTTCCTGTAAGTGAATTTCTCAGAATGGAACAATGGAGCATGAACGATGTCAGTGACCAACAATTCCTGCACTGTTCGCCTTTTCCCATTTCGCCTTATGACCTCTAGCAATGAAATTAGCATGTAAATCTGTTATCACTGTTCATCTTAATGCAAGGCGGAATGGGAAATCTCGATGTGCATTTTCCCGTTTCGCCTTACGAACTTTACGTTGGTAGGCTTGGAAATACATTCATAGATACAATTTGATTAGTTTATTTACGTAACAAAATATAGTGCCACTTGCTGCTTTTGGAAGATGAGGACAGCCTCAGGGAAATCACGTGTACTGATTGCAAGCACCTGGAAGATTTTGTCTTAGATTTTGACAGCTCCAAATCAATACATTCAGTGAATGAACTACGAGTGCAATGGTACTGGTAGTCTATTTTACTTTGAATGGTGTTGTTTTTATAAAGATGGAGAACGAAAATATTTTATCGTTCGAACATTTGAAAGAATACTTTTTCTTAAAAACTGAAGATGATGGTGAACAGCAGTGGCGAATTTAGGGGTGGGGCTTCCGGGCTTAAGTCCCCCCCCCCGAAATCTTACTTACTATAGTAAAGTATATAAAATATCTTGCAGAATTTTCACATTTTCAGACAAGGCCCCACAAATACAAAATCGTAAGTACGCCACTGCTGAACAGAATTTAAAAGTCAAGTGGTGCCCCGGCGGGAAATATTTATCAACAATTAGTGTGCTATAATGAACGACATTCAGTAAGGTTTTAATATGAATAAAGGGTGTTCTGATGAGCAGGCCTACTTTATTGATGTAATGTTGATGGTATGTAATATTAGGGTTCTTTTAGATCAGTTTGCTTATCCTAAAGTCCCGTTGATTATAGAGTTTGGAACAACTAGCTTTAAAAAGCATGTATCAATTTTAGAGTTATTGGCAATTTTGATTCACCCCCAGCTCATGTGTTCTCATTTCGTCAGTTTTAGTGTAATGTTTCTCTATATTCTGTGTTTTTAATTTACATAGCAACATTGATATTATTATATAATTAGTTTAGCAGAATAATAATAAGCAACCACTTTTTCTAACGCATAGGGATGGGCACGAGTCAAGCTAAAACTCGACTCGAATACTCAACCTAGACCCTCAACCCAAATTCAGAAGCTCGTGAACAATGTCCTTTACTCCTAGACTTCACGACTACCGAGGTTGGCAATCAACTACTTTTTTAGTATTCATATATAAACCGCCTATCTTTCATGTTTATACACAGTGTTGTTATATTAATAATAATAATAATAACAATAATAATAGAAGAAAAAGAAAAAGTAGTAGTAGTAGTAGTAGTAGTAGTAGTAGTAGTACCACTCATTATAATTATATTGTCTATGTAAGATACTTGAAGGGAGTACTCGAAACTATACACCAGATTTGACTTGAATAGACCCGAATTCGAGTCGAGTTGGAGAAAATTTTTCAAGCCGAGTTCTCGGGTGGAGCTCAAAGATGTCTGTTTCTAGTCGAATCGAGTTTCAAAGAAAACTTGCACGAATTCACTCATGCCCATCCCTACGAGTAACGCAGTATGGCATTTTAGTCAATGTTACATTACATTAAAATGTTCATATAGTTGCCAAGTAAAAATTTGTCCTTGCATTTACATAAATCGATTCAGAACGTGCAATAATAATAATAATAATAATAATAATAATAATAATAATAATAATAATAATAATAATAATAATAATAGCGGTAGTAATAGCAGTACGGAAAACTGAAGTAATAAGATTTTTTCCATATATTCAAAGTTTCGGACCTAAAAGTAACGCGTTACTTTCGAAGTAAAGTAACAGTTACTTTTTGAGGCAAGTAACGCGTTACTAACGCGTTACATTTTAAGAGAAAGTAAAGTAACTTGTAACGCGGTATATTTTTACAAGCAACTTACCCAACACTGGAACCAGGCAACCCTTCTCCGGAGCCTCGTGCATGGCAATCCTTCCCCTAGCTTCAGAGTAATACTCTTGACTTCTTAAAAACGGTTGCGAGAAATAGACAGTTCAATCAAACTCTAAATCTTAGAAAATACCGAATAGTCAAACCGATTACAGTTCTGTAAACCTATGTGCAGGGTAGCAGAATATGTAACATGAATAAAATATATTTGCATCATTCCCTGCATATACTGTTGAGTGTATTAGTGAGTCTCGTTGCCCATCATTCCATTCTGTAGTACTTCTAATTCCACCAGCGAAGTGCTCTGTAACGTCACCAGTACTAGCTTTATAACGCCGAGCAAACTTCGAAGTTTAGTCAGAGATCCAGTTCTGGGAGAATCTGTTATGAGATTAAAACAGAAATGTTATCAACTGAATGGAGGATTTGAGTCAATAATTGAGGATACTCTAGGCAACAAGTGTAAAAGATTGTTGGTTTAATATCGAAAAGAGGCTGAAATGTGGAACATCTATTGACTACTTACCCCACGTTCAAATTCGAGAACTATAGCGCTGAGGAAAATGATTAGAGATGTTATTTATTAACCATTCTTTAATTTCTAGCTTCATAAATTTAATATTCAATAATAATCATTGAAGAAATATTCAACATTAGATTACAAAGCAATTATTATAATTGTCGTGAGGATTAGCAAAACACGTCGACTCGATCGAAATTCTATGTCTGTCTGTGATTGTCCGTCTGTTGCACGATAATTGTCAGGATACTTTTCCGATTCTTGGTGTGTGCCATTCCTGGACTTGCAATAATAACCATGTTGTTTGGGATTGCAAAAGAAGTATAAGGGGGTAAAAGTCATCCCATGCTGCAATATTTAGACATGCTTACAAAATATATTCTTCAATATAACCTGCATGAATAAATTATTCGGTTTTCAAAGAACGTAGTGTATATTTTCACCACTTCCTTTGATTCTGATCTAAATAGGTTGAAAATGAGTGGATAAAAGGGAGTAATTTCCCCCTAATTTGAGAATTCCTTATGTAAATAATATGACAAAGTTCTCCCTTGACTTTTTTTTTTTTTTTAAATATTTGATTGTGATGCAGTATGGCGTATATTGTATTTCAAACTTCACAATCATTCTTACTGCAAGGAGTTATAATCGGTGAAGAGTGAGGAATTAAAACCCTCCGGATATTTCAATAATAAGTTCCGGTATAATCTTCATTACAATTATATATATATATATATATATATATATATATATATATATATATATATATATATATATATATATATATATATATATATATATATATATATATATATATATAGGGTGTTAATGAACTGTACGAACAAACTGTAAGAGGTGATTCCTAATATCAAAATAAGAAAAAAGTTTATATGGACCTGTGGCGAAAAATGCATAGTTTCAGAGCTAGGGCTGTTCAAAATCGCGAAAAAGTCAAATTTCAACAGGTCCTATTTCAAATTCCAGAAACTGTAGATGGCGGTCCTTTTCAGCGTAAAGGAAGCCATAGATGCACAATCCAATAGTGCATATTTCGTGAATTTTCAAGAGGTATACAGAGTATTCCCTACAGGGTGTAATTTTCAGATATGCTCTCAATAGAGTTTTCAGGTATACTCTGATTTCAAGTAGGACCCAAAGTAGGCAGGAAATTACTCTTGATAACAATGGACATCCAATACTTCGGAGGGAAGTCGGAAGTTTTAGGAACCGGTAGCTCCATGTCTTTTGGGTACGGAATAATATGTGATGCGATGTATTTATGTCACGTTATATTTCACGTTTTCCTCACTTATAAGCGTGAAAGAAAATATAGCAGCATGCGTTTTCCTGAGTACGAGAATCCGTGTTGCTGACAATCCTCAACACTTCCAACATCGCGCCAAAGGATTCTGTGTTTACTGCTATCAAGGCTTATGAGTTTGTCTACTCTGGTCAAATCGTAAATCAGAGCATATCTCAAAATTTTGTTGATGTCATGTCTGGGAATTCCACCCTGCAGGGAATACTCTGTACGGCCAATGAACATTAATGAAATATGCATTTTTAGATTGCGTATGCGTGACTTCATTTACGCTGATAAGGCTCACCATCCAAAGCATCAGGAATTCGAAACAGGGCCTGTTGAAATTTGACTTTATCGCGATTTTGGACAGCCCCGCAACTATGCATTTCCCCACAGGTAAACATGAACTTTTTGTCTTATTTTGATGTAAGGAATCATCTCTTAAAGTTTGTCGGTATTTTTCATTATCACCCTGTATACATACATTATATATATATATATATATATATATATATATATATATATATATATATATATATATATATATATATATATATATATACAGAGAGTGAGAGGCTTTTCTGTTCGTGAGTTTACCGCACTTAGGGGTGAACTATTCCTCCTCGACGATTTATAAACCTACGGCTTAGTGTCAAAGGAATACGAAAATTGTAGGAATACGAAGGAGTAGGAAAATTGTTTTGAGATACAAACATTCCTGACATTATTTGATGTCGAATGTTTCCTTCTGTGAAATGATTACAAGTCAAATTTCGTTGTAAAAAAAATGGTTGGTCAAATAAAAAAGCATTTTGAATTATGTAAAACTAAAGTCAAGAACGAAGAAAATCTTTTCATGATTCTAAAAAACTAACTTTTTGTAGATACGTTCTTAAATGCACGTATCTATACTAAAATTCACCTTTAGATCGGAACAAAGCGGAAGTGAAGTGCAGTGTTGTCGCTGTTTAACGCGAAGGAATGGTATCGTCTGCCTCAGACCAAGCAGTTCTAATCTCGCGCTCTGGAAAATAGGATAAAAAGGAGGAAGAGAAAAATAAAATGAAATGAAATCTTTGAGTTTTACGTCCCACGCTTATGCCGGTTACGCTAAAGGAGACGGTGATGATGAGTAATGAATGAAATGGCGGAATGAAGAAAGTGGGATGAAATTGGAGGACCCCGAGAAAACCAATGCACACGGTGTTTGTCCACCACAAAGTTCACTTGGAGGTGGCTGAGATCGAACCTGGGACCCCAAGCACCAGAGGTGAACGCTTTACCACTGAGCCACCACGGCCCCGAAGAGAAAAATAGTTTCATTATTTTGTTTTCTAAGATACTAAATAAAAATATTATGATGTCAAATAACATTAATAACGTTCACACTGTAACATTAGGTTCGTAATAAGTTATCTAACGTGAACTATGAATTTCATAGTTTAATTGTATACTGTGGGAAAGTAAGGCAAATTTATGGAAATGAAATGAGACAAATAAATTCGTCGAAGAACTTACCATGTAAGATTATTCTTATAGAATACTAACCCCTAGGTCCTTTTGATCTTCCATTCCTTCGTCCACTGCATTATCAATTGCTCCCTCCCAAATGTCTCAATCATTCTCCTCTTCAGAACAAGTAGACGTGTCACTCTCGAGATTTATTAATATCCTACCGTGTAATATTTCGATAAGACCATGTGGTTCCCACATTTCCTTTTCAACATTTTTTATGTCTTGTACGTAATTTATGCAGTCTTCAGTTGTAAATCTTTCCTAGACCTCCCTGAGCAATGTCTGGATATCACTTAAACTAGCACGAATTTGATTTTCCCCTAATGCCAAAGTGATTTGACAACCCGTGGCAACGTCTCCGATCGTTGTAGTCGGATTTCCATTAAGACTGCATGAATGCATTGAGTCAATGTTCAAAAGCCATACCGCTATATCAGACACAGCAACACTGGAAATCCGACAACATTGACACCCACCTCTACCAGAGTCTACCTTTTGGTCAAAGAACAGTTGCCAGTGCAGTGACGATGAATGTTCTTAGAACTCGTCCGAAAGGGTGTCCTGTAATTCAATCAGAGATTATCTTAGTCGGACAGGAGGTATTTATGATTTTGTTCCGGGGGCTGTGCTAACTTTATTCCTTGAAATGTGAAAATTGTAAACTTCATGTTCATGCACTAATATTTTTCGAGAATTGTGCTTAGACTTGTCCACTGTACTGGGGAGTGGGCTGCTTTCTCTTTCGCTTGTGAAATATATATACCAGTAAAAAGACATGTGTGTTTGTATATGTTATTTAAGAGCTAAAACATTTGTGAAAATGAAGTACAAATGTTGAAGACAGTCCTGCTTTCCTGATTCTTCACAATATTGTTTTTCAACTTCATAAATATCTTAATCACTGCCTAAAATGTAGATTATGCGAACGCCTTTGTCCATCTCCCCAATGTTGAATACATATTTGGTACCATATGAAGTCCATTGACTCCGGAAACGTTCCCATATTATTTACTATACATTTGTCAAAAGTATTTGTGCCGCACGATCTTAATTGTCCTGCAACCATTGCTATAGAAGATCAATAATAATAATAATAATAATAATAATAATAATAATAATAATAATAATAATAATAATAATAATAATAATATCCACAAGATTGATGAAACGCTCACGGATGTTTGTGAGTGTTTTCCAGTTCCAATTCTCATTTCAGGTTGATATATTTGGGAGGAAGGAAACTTAGGTTGATCTGCTATCTCATGGCTAAGGAATTCGGTTGTAATTCAAACTGACTATATTTAATCTGGGACAACATGAAAGGAGGGGCGTCGTTTAGGGAGACAGGAGGGGGCAATTGCCCCCCAAGAGTTTGAGGAATACACATATTTTAATTGATTGTCTACTCTTACAAAACGTGAAAGTCTTATGTTGGAGGTGCTCTTGAACCCCACAAGCGAAGTCTGAAACGATTTCCCTAAATGAAAGGTAGAGTGCATATCACATGATCAGCCCTTCTGTGTTATAGTTGTTATTCAGTTACATCTTGAAGAATCCCTTTTAACGTAATAACTCGTATATTGTCTAAGAATTGAATGTCACAGTGGTGCAGAGATTATCTCTCTTTCTATAGTAGATGCATGTGAATCAAGTTCCTCCGGATTCGCACGGCATTTTGTCAAATGTCATGACATGGGGTTGAAAAAAACTGCAGACCATCATCTACCTAACTTAAATATAAGGAATAACCTTAAATAAGTAGTAGATATGTCAACAAAGCATTTATAATATAACTAGCAGCGTTCACCCCGCTTCGCTGCGGTCACCCCGGAACGCAATAAACTTTGTTACTTAGATAATTTTTACCATAGTAGATTGCAGTAAATGTTAACATTATATCGCCTGTCATTTATGTTAACCCGCCGAGTGACACGGTCATGCGGGTTGCATATAAATACGTTTATTTTTACCTATGATGAACTAACAAAGGATTTGTACGTTATGGACACTTGAATGGTCAATTATCTCAAGACACTGGTAATTAAAAATTAAAGTGATATGATAAAAACCATCTAGGGTCCAAATCCTAATAACCCCCCAAAAATAAAAGAAATTGGTTCAGCCGTATTAGCGTGATGAGGGAACAAAGGATTTGTGCGTTCTCTTTTATATATATAGATAGATGTTTACTTCTTATAACCACTGATATCGCTCAAAGCTTAAAGTGACATTGCTTCCTTAATACTTGGTACAAAGAAAACTACTTATTTATTCCTTTCAAATATTTACGCATAATTTGACACATCTAAAGATCATTCTGACGAAATTAAAAAAGAAAAACTAAGTGGATGTTCTGTGGAGCTAATGTAAAATCATACTACTATACGAACAAACAAACAAAAAAAAATATATGTACATGAAAGCTTTGCCATCCGCCACATTTCATTTCCGCATACGCCTAGCTTGTTCTTCCGTCTCTAAAAATTTGAACACGCTCACACACATTAGAATAAACAACATTTTCAACCTGACGGACTGGCAACCCTGCTAACTGTCGTTATTTCCTCTCCGATCCTAACCAGTATTTTACTCAGTGATGCTAACCTCTGGGGAAAATCCCATATTGTGGGATTTTGTGACATAATTTTTTAAAAAATGGTAGGGATAAAGGGAATTTTCGTCAAAATTGACCGCACATACGGGATTTTTCATATATTTATTTCACCGACGCTAACAAAACTCTCTATGAACGGGAAGTAGGCTAACGACGCTTGAATAAAGTTAAATCAGTGATATTTGTCAAATTTTGTTAATGGAAAATGCGTGTTAGTGTGAAAACGATTTATATAGGAACTTGTAAAAATCATGAACGGAATAAAGTAAATTACCTAACGAGAAACAGCCAATTTCTAAAACGTCCCACACAGAATTTTTGGAGAATTAAATTTGTCTAATTGCAGTACATTTAGTAGAACATTATAGGACAAAAGCGTGATGGAAAAACTAAATTCTGGCAACAAAATGTGCTTCTTTTCTTCAACGATTTCACTAATCTCTTTTAACAAATGAAAATAGTTTTTATGAATTTATAAGATCGGAATTTACGAATAATTCACCAGAACATTGAAAGAAGTAAGTGACGTAAACTACTTGCAGTTTTCATATTTTATAATTTTTTTGAAAATGCTGTAATAAGTATAGTGCCTGGGAAATTTAGAAACAAAACGAGAACTTCTACCTTTCAAGATTGGGTTTCATATGGTTACATCTTGGCATCACTGATTTTAGTATAGATACAACAATCTAAGGCGTCGAACTATGCTCTACTGTAATTTCGTAAAAAAAAAAAAAAAAAAAAAAAAAAGACACACACACACAGAGCGAGAGAGCAACAAATTGGTGGAATATGTGTAGGATGTGCCCTTGAAGGGATCGACACATTCTGATAGATCTGTTTATTACCTGTTCGTCATTGTGTCGCGTGCCAAGTTGTCCCTCTTCTAAGGGAAAGAAACATGTAGCATGTGGTTAGGATTGTTGGCTGGTTTCTTGCCCTGTCCCTTTCTCGGATCTTCTTTTAGTTATTGCAAGTACTGATATGTATGCTAGGACCAAAATATTCAGATCTTTTCCCATCGTTTTCTATGCGAATAATAATAGCTGGCCCTATACACAAAATAACATGAGATAGTCCAATCATGGATCTTGAACTTTTGGATTTTGTGTTTAGTTCTTGCCTTTAGCTGGTAAATATTGATTTGTTGTAGACAAATATCTGTGAAGTGATTGAAGCAGTGAAAATAATGTTTTTAAGTGTACGTTTCATGATTATGATCTTTAGTCTAAAGGAGATGGATGATAAATGAAAGCCAATGATTATTTAATGATTGGTTTAATGGAACTTCAACAGCAGTGATAGTATTAAATAAATTCCTCGGATGATTTCAATACGCAGGAGTTACAACATCACTGATAAAATATTGACGATCCTTGTTCAGCACAATAGAAAATTTGCCTCGGCGGTAATTTTGAAACTCCGGTGCGGAAATTCCTGAGGTTCCGTGTGATGTACTAAAAACCTGAAAAAACGTCCGGACAGAATATTTTGAGCAAAAAAGTCATGACGATGGATGGAAAGAGATACCCTTGAACCAGAGGTGAACTCTGTACCACTGAGCTACTGCGCTCCCCCAAAACAATTCATTGCATAAAGAAAATCACGAGCAAATATAAGATACTTTGCAACTTAATTAATAAGACATATTTTGCAATGGAGAATTTCCTCGTAGCTATATGATTAGCAAGTTACCCTAACTTTAAAGCAAATGCAATAATACTCTCTCTCTTCTTAAGCTTAACTTTCCTCTTAACCCCTGTGATTGCACCTTTTACAAGACACACTTGCAGATTGAGTACAGTGTCACATTAACCTTAACCGGTGAGTGTACTGCGTTCAAATATTGGAAGGTCGGTATGCCTGTGCGGTCGGTATGAATCTGTTTTATATTCTTGTTAATAGATGGCAGTCCAAAACAAGAGACTGTAACTAAATTAAAAAAAATATTTTTATCTATCCCTACTTAGAGGGAGCAGAGCCTTGTACACTAGACCCTAGATCCGAACCGTAGCATTTTATAGCGGAATATACACGCTCTGCTTCCTCCAAATAAGGATTAAAATCTAAAATTTTTTCAAGTGTTAGATGTGATGAATTTTGCAAGTTTTATTTCATGCCCAGCGACACCCCTTGGTCTATGCAACTAAAATATCTTACTTTGCTGGCATTTGAATCATACGCCGATGAGCTACAAATCCTGTAAGTTTTATTTCAATCTCTCAACCTCTTCTAGGCTAGACTCAAGCCCCGAACCATAGGATTTTATGGTGGGATATGCCCACTCTGCTCCCTCTAAATTCGGATTTAAAGAATGAAAAGTCTTTAAACGTTACATTCAATAAATTTTGCAAGTTTTATCTCATTTGGAAAATTTTTGAGGGTCACGCCCCTCTTTCCCCTTGGTGTGTGCAAATAAGAAATGTTGTTTTTCTACCGTTTTAATCGTACACCGGTGAGCTTTAAATCTTGAAAGTTTTGTTTCAATCTCTCAACAACTTCCATACTAGATCCAAGACCTGGGTCATAGGATTTTATGGGGAAATATGCTCCTCTGCTTCTTCTAAATAGTGATAGAAACAAATTAAAAATTATTTCTGTCCCCAGACCGTTAGATAGGATAAATTTTGCAAGTTTTATCTTATTCTGAATTTTTTTTACGATCACACCCCTCGTTCCCCTTGGTGTGCGCAAATAAAAAGTGTTATTTTTCTGACGTTTAATAGTAGGCCGATGAACCTTAAATCCTGAAAGTTTTGTTTCAATCTCTCAATTCCTTTTATGCTAGACTCAAGACCCGATGTCTCCCCGTTTCGCCTTATGTCTTTTTTTTTATTACTTCAGCGTATGGTCCTAAGATAGTGTATATTAATTTGATTGTAAAGCAAAACAGGAATTCTAGTTTTGGCTTTTCCCGTTTCGCCCTACATCAGACAAGGGAATTTTCAATTAATGATAGGGAAATTTCGTTTCACTTTGCTAAACACAAAGGGTAGTAGTATTAACCTTTGAATGAATAGAACAACATGTAACAAAAATAAGTAAAATGCTCACACAGCCTTGTATTTGTATGTGTCTCACATATGAAGAAGAGACCGGTGGAAGAAACAACATCAACAATTACTAAGATATATATTTTGGACGCCCCGCCCTTCCTACCAAGAGCGTAAGTGTCCATGGAAGCAGACTGTATGGAATTTGTCATCATGAACATACGCATACTCTTGGACGCGTACCGGCTGTATAAACAAGATGAGACATGCCTTTCCTCTTCTTCTTCTTCTTCTTCGTCTCGTGAAAATTGATCGTTGCTTGTGAATATGTGTGATGAGGCTGAGAAGCTTTCCGTAGAAAATGGGTTCCACGCGAAAGTTATTATTGAAGAACTGATGATGATGATGACTAGATTCATTGTGACCTTGGGTCCTATGTACTATAGTATATGATAGGTGAAAATGTGGTTGAGATAATTATTGATGAAGCTGCTAATTTCGAATTAACATAATCTTTTTAATGCTCTCTTTCTAATCGAGAATTGAAGTCGGACACTGATGTAAGTATCAAAGGCAATATGTGCCATTTCATTCATTTCTGATCTTCAACGTCTCCTTTAGTCTAGCCGGCAGAATCGTAGGACGTAAAACTGAAATATTTCATTTCATTTAAAATGTTGTGGTCACCGATATACTGTAGTTCCTTTTACCAAGGCTGAGATCTGCATGGCAGGGCGTCATTTAGGGGGGCACGGAGGGGCATTTGCCCCCCGAGTTTGAGATGTATATAGATTTTATCAATAGAATAGTAGTAAATCAGTGAAAAACGCGAAATTTTACTTATATCAAGGGGTCTTGCCCCCCCAATCAAAATCTGAAATGACGCTCCTGCTGCATGGTCAAAATTTTGAGCCAAAGCAAAAGCCTAACCATTGTAGTGATGTCAATAAGGTTTAGCGTAACTTTCGGATCGAGGTCAAATACTTGCTCCTGCGAAAACTCAAACCCAGAACTTCGTGAATGTTGTCCTTGTCTCTTGAAGACTTCTTGACGACCGAGATCTGCTGTGAACTAGTTTTTAGTATTCAGATACAGATTGCCTATTTTTATGGTTATGCACGGTGTTGTATGGATACGATGTTCTCCACCATAAATTTACTCGCGTGAAGATCGAACCAGGGACCCTAAACATCATAGATAAGCTACTTTATTATTGAGACACAGCGTTCCAGGTAACAGAAAGAGATGAAATCTTTCAGTTTAAAATCTCAAAAATATGACTTGCCCTGTCGAAAATTAAATCTATGATCCGTGGAACTCTCGGAGGTGCAATGACGAGTTCACAAAAGCCCTTCTGTAATTAATAAATAAGTCTAATTATAGGAAAGGGGGGCAAGAGCACGCAAATTTTAATTAAACTTATATATTTTGGTAAAAAATAGTTACAATGGAAAACTTTTACATGGAACACAAAACTTGAACTCTCCTTTACGAAATGTGAACTCAACTTTTATGGACCTCTGCCCTTGGAGGAACTATAATTCGTAAAACGAAAACATTCAAATTCGTACTCTTGCCCCTATATGTGGGGCAAGAGTACGAAATCAAAGGGGCAAGAGTACGTATCCAAAAGAGCATTAACAATTATCACAGATGAAGGTGCCTACTCCTTTATATCATGTGCATTGTTCATGCCACCATTCATGGCATCTTGCGCACTTGATCCAGTCTTCTATTGGTGGATCACTGTAGATGATATTGCATAATCGACACTCTTACACTACTTCCTCACTGACCTGAGGAGTTGTAGCTACAACTTCCGTTATAGCTTTCTTGGTGCAAGATGATGTTTGCTTTGCTCTTTGGAGGGCGCCGTTTCGGAAGTAAGTTCTGCTTGAAAGGAGAGGATTGACATCGAGAAGATAAGATTTTTTGGTTGAGTCGGAGGACTGACAACCACCAAAGAAGTGCATGATGTGGACGGTTCACATGGGCCCCTGCTTACCTCCAGTAAAGATCCAGCTTTACTGGTTGGAGGTTTGGTAACCGATGAACAAGCAGCCAGCAGAGAAGTGTTTGATGTGGACAATCTGCATGAGCTCCTGCTTGCTTCTAGTGAGAATCCAGCGTTACTGGTTGAAGGTTAGGTAACAGATGTATGAGAACGAGCAAACAGCAGAAGAGTATTTGAAGTGGACAGTCCGCATGAACTTTTGCTTGTTTCTAGTGAGGATCTAGTGTTACTGGTTGAAGTTTTGGTAACAGATGAATGAAAAATAGCAACCGGCAGAAGAGTGTTTGAAGTGGAAAGTCCGCATGAGCTCTTGCTTGCTTCTAGTGAGGATCTAACGTTACTGGTTGAATATTTGGTAACAGATGAATGAGAACGAGCAACCGACAGAAGAGTATTTGAAGTGGACAGTCCGCATGAGCTCTTGTTTTCTTCTAGTGAGGATCTAGCGTTTCTGTTTAAAGTTTTGGTAACAGATGGAGGAGGACGAGCAACTGGCAAAGGAGTGTTTGATCTGGATGCGCCGCATGAGTCCCTTTCTACTTCCAGTGAATCATCCGATGAACGATTTTGGGCTCTATTCAGGTCTGATGCTTGATTTGTTGCTTCAGGAATGCTTTCGTCTTCAGACCTGGCTTCTACATTTAAGTCTAACACATCCACAATAGAAGGAAGAAAATCTTCTTCAGTGAACACATCTGGATTCAGTAGGACAACTCCAGATTCTTGAAGGCTGATTACCAATGGTTGCAGCTTTGTAGTAAGCCTCAGTAAGCAAAATCGCAACTTGGAATTAGGCGCGATGGATGATTCCTCATCCATTTATCACACACTGTTGAATACCAAGATTTCAGCGGGTCAAAAATGGAGCGATCTAATGGTTTCAAATTATGGCTGGGATTTGGTGGTAAACTCAACATCACTATCCCATTTTGCCTGCAGAAATCAATCCCTTCGATTGAAATGTGAGAGGTCTGATTGTCAACAAGTATCAATACCTTTTTCGTAACCGAATTTGATCGCACATGTTGGTGTAAATAATATAACCATTCTACGAAAAGTTGTGAGGTGATGAACCAGAATTAGATATTCCCACAGAACCCGGAGGCGAGCCATCGAATAATTCTTTTTTCATTTGTTTTGTGGGAAATATCTGGGGAATAAATGCACCAGATGCACTCACCAGGAAACAGCTGTTACAGATGGTGATCAGAAAAATGAAAACATCTGAACGAACTTGCAACTTACCAGATTAATATGATGTCGGGCCACCTTTCGCCTTCAGAACAGCCTTGATGCGACGTGGGATGGAGGCATAGAGGTCGTGAATGATAGCAAGTGGAATTTTACACCATTCCTCGTGCAGGTTATCGGCCAGTTCTATGAGAGAGGATGGAGGTGGAAATCGTCACCGGAGTCGTGTTTCCAAGACGGACCACAGATGTTCAATTATGTTGAGATCTGGGGATTGGGCGGGCCGGGGAAAGTGTTGAACTTCATCCCGATGTTCCTCAAACCACGCTGCAACAACGCCAGCTGTATGAATTGGTGCATTATTATCCTGAAAGATGGCGTCATTGCCCGGGAACAACATCCGGACCATAGGATGCAAGTGGTCTCCTAAAATTGATACATAATCGTTGGCAGTGATTCGTCCGCTAAGTGTGACCACAGGACCCAATGAAAACCATGATATTGCGGCCTACAGAATCACCGAGCCGCCGCCATGTTTCACAGTTGGGCAGAGACACTGCAGATCATAAGCTTCTTTGGGCGTTCTCCACACATAAACACGGCCCGTGGTTGGGAATAGGGTGAAGGATGACTCATCCGACCATATCACACGTTTCCAGTCCTCAACGGTCCAAGTTGCATGGTCGCGGCACCATTTGCGGCGTGCGAAAGCGTTATGGTCCCTGATGAGCGGTTCGGCCAGTGCAACACGACCCCGTAAATTCATGTCATGAAATTCGCGGCGGACTGCGATTGTCGAAACAGGGTGGGGGAGGTGCTGATTGAGTTCCTCCGTCACTTGCTCCGCAGTGGCACGACGGTTCTGCGTGACAATGCGCATTAATACCCGGCATGACCTGTCACTCATGATTTTCTTCCGCCCACTGTTCCGCTTCCCCGATGTGGTTTTCCCGTGTGTTGTGTAGGCCGTCATCACCTTCGACACTGTCCCACGCGACACACCTAACACAGTAGCCACTGCCGTCACACTCACTCCACGTAACCGCGCACCAACAATTTGCCCTCTTTGAAAATCTGAGAGTTCTCCCATTTTACACTACCTCCGTATGCTGCAGCCAGTGGACACTGCTGTTCCACTGCGCCTGACGTAGTATGGAGACCGACCTAACACACCACCACCAGCGGTCCGGCGCTGCGGGCGCCACGACACCACTGCCAACCCATACATCTGACTTGTTGCCAACTACAGGTGTTTCCATTTTTCTGATCACCATCTGTGTGTTAACTCCAAAATCACTAGATACAGTTTTATTCACAACTGATTTCTAGTCGACTTTTGGAACTTTATGAGGAACCGTATTTATACCAGTTTCGTACATGTAGATATCCCGTGGAGCAGAGCCGTTTTGCCTTACAAGATCTTTTAGACAATTAAAGCATTCAACTTGTGGCTTGCTAAAATCACGAGCTCTCCCCAGACGTCTTTGAAGGTTGTCGCAAAGCAATTGTTAAATGTCTACGACGGAAAGACTCTGTCCAATTTCTTCCTGCCATTCGATTCACATAGCTAAATGATATGGGGCAACTAGTTACGTTCAGCAAAATTGTATGCCATTCTTCTTAGATCTTTTAAAGTTGTCATAGAAGAATTGATCCAGTAATGTGATATATTCTACTAATTCGTTCTCCATTTCTTCGGTAAATAGGCCTACTGGCTTTATTGTGCCTAAAGACGTTGCAGATTCTCATTAAAAAAGGAAAATCCTTAATTCTTCTTATATCAGTAATGGGAATGCATATTACACAAAAAGAAATCAGATAATATTTAGACCCTTTATAAAAATATATTTCCAAATTCAGCTTATTCCATCAGTTACAGAATGCTTGTCACCTACGAGAGTAACTTGAAAACTTCTCGACCTATCCTTGATGAAGCTACATATTGTCAAATGTTAGGTTGGTTTAGCTTCATATATCTTTATAGGATCCCATACCAATCATTGGACTGATACCGCCTTATGCAGAGTCGTTTTAACGTATGATTACTAAAGGACTGACTACTACAGGAAACATACAGTAGTCGAACTTTTTAGTATGGCACTAATCACGCGTCAGAACGACTCTGCATAAGGCCCATTGAAATTTATTACTGAAGACTACTGACATTTAAGATAAAAGAGGACAAAGCGTAGTATTTCTGAAACCTGAATAAAATAAGCAAGCGTAACGTTATTCAATTACTGCAGATTTAACTATCTCACCCGTTTATCTGTTTCGAAAACTCAAACACCACCTTAGATACTGTTATGTAAGGAGTGGTATTTATAATAAAACTTAATCCCTCGTACATAAGAAAATATCAGGATTCTTCAGAATTCTTAACGTTAGAGGCTACATATGGGAACCAGTATTCGTAAAGTTTGCCGTCACTCTCTATTACAACGGAATCTACATTCTTTTTTGATTGTTAGATCTAAATTAAATTGGATTCTTTTCCATAGAACAGAAGGGGCAAGAGTACGCACGCGTACCCTTGCCCCGTAGGTATCTGCGCACCCTTGCCCCCTCACTACACAATAGACTTTCCCGTGATGTTGTACAGCCAACTGTTGGAAGAAAGGCAATTTACTCCATCGTGTCAAACAATGGATATGTTAAAAACTAACGCTTTATAGTACTTTGAAATCGTTATAAAATTGTGTAAGTTATTACTTAAGTACTTATGTCCCAATATTATATCAAACTATTAGAAAAACATAAATAATTACCTAGATAGCTTGTAGTTTGCCGCAGCACACTCAAACTTGTTTAGGTTCTAGACGCCATTAATATCAAACTCCACGTGACGCATTATTGCCATACGCGAATATATTCACCTGATTTTAGGGAATCGTATCCTTGCCCCCCACGTACTCTTGCCCCCCTCTACTCTATGTGTATGTGGCTCTTATCTTCACAAGAATAAAACCACCAATATTCTTTTATTTTTGAAAGTTCTTGCCCTGGTTACAATATAATATTAACGAACTTCTATTCACCGGAAGTATTTGTTTTCATAGATTTGGGGCATAATTCAATATACAAACGTAAGCAAAATTTCATTTAAACAGACGGTTAGAAAAGTACGAATTGTGGGAGATTAAGAATTGTACAACCGAACTGCAACCGAATCCTATATCTGAAAGAATACCATTCTAACAAATGCCACGATTACCATATATTAGTGCATATAAATGTTTTGTTCCTCACTATAAAATCAGTATTGTACAAAGGAATTACGTTTAAGTACATTCAAACATTGGCTTGTTTCAACAAAACAACGTTCTGAACAATTAATGATGCTGGATTTTTTTGGACGAACATAGGAGACCAAACTATATGCTTCTGTTGTGCTGGTTAATTAAAAGATTGGACTGATAACGATGGTCCATGGATAGAACATGCGAAATGGTTTCTTAATTGTCCATTTCTTCACCTTAAGATGGGAAATGCGTTTATTAAACGAGTAAAAGAAAAGTACTCTGGTATAAAAGTATTTCGTAGTGCTCCGAATAATGATATACATAAAAATGTCTGTAAGAGTTGGAATAATGAAATTGCCTTTCAATACAATTTGAAGTGAAATTTCAATAAATGTCCATTACATACTTTTTCTTTGCAAATAACTGTAAAAAGTACATGCACATATTCTAAAGTTATCAAAACGATGTGTATTTATGCAAATAATTCACGTATGTGTTATTTTGTATATCCTGTAGGACTTTTATTGATAATGGTGCATTAGTATCGTATTTGAAAAGTGGAAATGTATGTTTAACATATAAAAGAAATAAAAATTAATTTATTGGTATTTATCGTAAAATGCACGATCTTGAATTACTGAATTGATATCTTTAATGTAAGTGTATAGAACATGTATAAACAAGGTGAAACATGATTGTTCCTTTTCGTCCTCCTCTTCAAGCATGTACAGACATCTGATGCATAGTATCGTTACTCTGTGATCACCTACTGGAGGAACATCTCTTTGAGTGCTTGTGCATCAACTATGGATAAAAAGAAAGAGTACTTATTAAATTTTGAATATAGTTTTAGTTCAATGAAAGCAAATTAATTTTTATTGGACTACATAGTGATACATTTGAACCAGTGATTCGTGTTGGTAAAGGCCTTGTGTTTGGAGTGAAGTTAAATTTGGCAGAATGGGAAAAACTTGTAGATTTGAACCCGTTTGTTTCGGACTATTTAAATTTTCAAGTGGAAATTATATTTATAAATACTCTTTAACGGAATAAAGAACTGGTGGTGCGAAAACTAATGGGTGAAAAATTAGTAATGTTAGAGAAGAAAGGAACACTTCATGCTCCTCCAAAGACTGTGTACTTAACTTCAAGTGATTGGATTTATTTCATGAAATGTTAACATGTATTGAACATGCTGTGAAAAGCAGTAAAGTTTGCAGTGTTGTGCTACGCGAATATTTTGTTTTGTGTACAGATACTATTCATAATCATGTGCAATCGCAATGTCTGACATCCACAGGACTTGCTCGAATTCATACATGTGTTGATAAACAGAGTATTGTTAATGGAATGAACATCAGTTTTCCTAGAGTGTCCCTTCATGAGGACGGCGATGTGAGCATTACTTGTGAAATATTTAAATTGGAAATGAAAGTATTTTGCAAAAAAAAACTCAGATTCAACTATGGCTGATTTATTTGATAGCAAAAGTATATTGGTTTGATATATTTTCGTACAGACACAGCCAAGGTTGGCGGAAAGCGATACTCATCCGTTGAATGGTATCGAGGAAGTAGTATTCTGTTCATAAAGAATAACAAGAAGAAAATAATATTTTTCATTTATACTAAGGAGTGTAGTACTAAATTTAGTGCGTTTAATAATAATAATAATAATAATAATAATAATAATAATAATAATAATAATAATAATAATAATAATAATAATAATAATAGTGAAATTGAAATCTTTATTTACAATAAATATGTATTTTGTTATCGTTTAGTCGCTTAAATATGATAGGATGTTTTTTATCAGTGTACTAATGATAATATCAGAGTTGGCGTGGGTCAATAAAAACTTGATCCACAACCCACCGTGATCCACTCTGACCCACTATGATCCACTCGGACTCACCCTAACCCACTACCCACCATGAACCACTCTCATACACTGTGACCTACTCTGACTCACCAAAATCCATTGTCATCAGCTCTGAACACGATCCACGGCCTCTTTTTGTACTGACTAAAGTGTTTCCAGGTGTAATAAAACAAGACTGTGAAATTGTCACTAATCGGAGTTTGAATTTCTAGTCATCGCTAAAGCACTACTCTGTCACAATAACGGTGGATGTGATCTTTACGATATATAATGGTAATGTGTTTGTCAGTGAGGAAATTGAAACAGTTCGAGGTGGGGACGGGGGAAATTAGTGTGTGCCGAAAATATACTTGTACTAAGAGTGTATTCTTGCATGTGTTAATGTGTGAACGCATTCCGAGCAGGAAAATACCCCTGTAGAATATGGAAAAGGTTATGATTTCTTAGTTCACAGTAGTTTTCTCACAAAAGACTTAAAAAGTCAGTTTTTGATAGTGTATAAAGGTGCTCGGGTACCCTATGTGAGAGGATCTCCATAAAGTATGCTCATAATTGTAATTTGTGTAATCACTAAAACACCACTTTAAATTTAAGCTACAAATATGCATAATTGCAATTATTATGAATATTTATTCAAAGTAGTTTACCTAAAACAAAGAAGAGACTTACTATAAAAATTAGGTACAAGGTTGAATAACAAATAAGCCATTAGTAATACAAGTATACCTTTTCCATAACTCGTAATTTTCCAAATTAAAACAAATCAGAAATCGGGTTTATTTCCTGTTGGTAACTTTTTCGTGGTCAATCATCCACAACGGAATGATGTCCATCCTTTAGCCAAGAAATAACTAGCTCGTCTACTTTGAGCTTGTCTAGCGGTGGGCTATTAACACTGATGAACAAAAAGTTAGACAATGTTTGAGCACTTAGGCTATTTCTAATATCAGTCATCTGTAAATACATAAGGGGAAATCCCCGTTCGCACTCTGTCGTGAAAATTGATAATACTCCTACCCGATTTCTGCAACTCCTCATCGACAATCTGCTTGTTAGACTTCAGTCTGATAATGATTTTTCTTGGTCAGTTTTGAAATACTCAGCAAAAAGTATCTCTATCACCATAACATCTTATCCATATCGACCATGTCAGTTTCCAATGTCGACTCATGGAGAACAGAAACTTCATCTACCACGCCTCCGACATGGAATCTTGTGAATAAATTATCAATTAAAGCCTGATAAACTGATGTTTTTTTATTTGTTTATAAATTTAATTTTTGTAATTACACATGAACGTTTGATGACATTATCAAGTTCTTTCCCCCGTCTAAAAAGCGAAAGGGAACGGGGTTCCTGGAAAGTGTTCAGAGGTGAATGGGAATTTCTCTCGTTCTTCCCCTTCAATTACCGCCCTGCTCTTTGCCATGTGCCAAATTACAATGAATTTCAATTAAATTATCATATTATTTCCTTGTTGAATTATCGATAATAAATAATGAAATAATATCATATGATTTCATTATTTCCTTGTTGAATTATCGATGTTTTTCAGTGGAAAAAAAGCTGAAACTTGAAAGTTCCAAATCCAGGTAAGTAGACCAACGAAAAGGAAAAAAGTGTAAAATTTTCCATGTAATTATGCGTACAATCCAAACTTTAAATTTCCGTGTAATTTAGCTTACAATACAAATTTTATGTCTATTTATCTCACAACTTTATGGGTTGATTGCACTGTGCTGTAAGAGCTCCACATAATAAACATAAGCTTCAGCAATTATAGTAGAATACAATGGATATATGAAGCCAAGCACTGTATTTTTTGTTTCTGATTTTTTAATTAAATAATATCGATCGTTTTCGATCATTTTTACAAACCAACTCACTACAAATTTTCCATATATAGAAAGTGCCCCCCCCCATAAAGGAGAATTTTAAAAAGTGCTAGAATACATTGTGTTTATTTTCAATAAAGAATTAATGCACTGAATTTCAGCTCCGTAAGTTTAACGGCTTGCGAGATACTCATTTTTTTTCGCAAATTTCGGATCCTCACTATCTTCTTAGGATATTATGCATTGTAATGAAAGCAATATAACATCCCAGTTTGAATTAAGGCCTAACTATATACAAAAGTAATTTCATTTGACTTTGCAATTTGACCGTGGTGATCAGGCACACATAGTTACATAGGCATTCAATTTTTATATAATAATTTATATACTACAGTGATTCAAAAATGTATTTTTTCCAGTAGTTAGCTCCTCAAAAAACTCACAGGTCTCGAAAGCCAAGTAGTAGTATAAGTCCTATTGCTATTATTATAATTAAAAATATCAATATCCAAAAGTGCCTGTAATTCTTTATCACTTCGTTAGATATACTCACCTCAGGTAAGAAGACAGAAACAAGGAAGGGAAACGAAAGTCTTGAAAGTAAAACGAAGACAATTTTACCAGTCTTTAGAAGATACTGTCTACAATGCCATGAGCAGAGTGGGTCGGTACATCATACTGAGTCGGTGGGTCGCAGTGGGTCAGGTGGCTGATGGGTCACAGTGGGTCATGGTGGGTGGTGGGTCACATGCTTTTCACCCACGACCCACTGACCACTCGGAAAACTTGACCCACTCCATCTCTGGATGGTATTATTCTAATATTTATCTTGTAGAAGTAAACAAAAGTTATTTGGAATGAATGATCTGAAAAGAAATCGTACGGACGTCTTTTTCTATAAGGAGACGCTGCGCGCTTATCTCTACTGGGAAGGTCTTTGGTTCGATGACAGTGAGACGTACGTTTGCGGTGAACAACATTGTGTTCGTAGATTTTCTCGAGTCCTTTTGTTTCCTCTTACATATTATTATTATAAAAGCTAATGTGTGATATAAAACGACGATGTGCATTTACTTGTATTGTAGAGATCTTTAGTTCGTAGTTTATCGTTGCACGATTAAAATTTGTTCTCAAAAAGGGACTCGGGTGGGAACTCGATTCGAGATAATAACCTTTGACTCGAGTCGAATTTGAGTGGAACGACAAAGTGGACTTCTGTGCGTAAAGAGGAAGATTGATTTATACTGAACAGTGTGGCTATAAATTCAATAATAAAAATATAGTAAAATTGAAATGTTTTATTGTAGTTTTGTGTTCGTTTAATACACTTCAATCTGATAGGGTTTTCTTATGTTAATTAAGATTTCTGCATTCTAGTAAACACTAGTCAGCTTTAGGACTTAGTTGTTGTCTTCGATTTTCTTTGTAGTGTACCCCAGAACAAAATTGTATAATAGGGACGTCAACTCATCTCCTTGTTACAGCCCATTCTCATAGTGAAAGTTAGTGAACAAAAATTTATTACTTTGAGGTTCATTTAAACATCTCTTAATTAATCTAACTAACTTTTTCGGTATTTAAAATTCTGTAAGAATATTATACATTGTTTCCCTCATAATCGACTCGAAGACTTTTGTCAAGTCAATAAATAATTAATGTGCCTGTATATTGCATTGTTACTTCTTTTTGAGTATTATTTTGCTGATTGTATTATTAAAATTACTATCACTAAATTATCAAAATCACAGATTTTTGAAAACAAAAAACAAAACTCCTTTATTTTGTGTCATATACGACGCGCATGTTATACTCGTAAGTAAACTAAAGACGAATCAATTACCGCGTACTGGTGGCAGCATAAAAGTTGCAAGGCTACGGAGTTCAGTTTTAGCGACCCTTCCTGCTGACCCAGACAGCAATTTAAACTTGCTGCAAGTTGCCACAAACTTGCTGTTGCAAGGTAAATTAGCTTGCCGCAAGCTATACTATGCAAGCCAATTAGCTTGCTTTAAGCTTGTAGCAAGCTAGTTAGTTACATCTGGGCAAGGCTTAGGGCAAGCTTGTCTTCACAAGTTAAACACAAGTCAAATTATCTCAAACGCAAGCCAATTTAAGCGTATTCTCATCAATGGCAAGCTTTATTAAGCTTATTGCAAGCGAAACACAATCCAAAGAAGTTATATGGAATCTTGCACTAAGCGAATTTAGATAAAACAGTATGAAATCAGTATAATTTAACCGTCTGACTAAATCTATGCTACAATATATTGTTCCCTCACCTCCCCAATTATTGGAGCATATGCACAACCATGAAAACACCCAAGTCTCCCATTCGCTTCTGCATAACATCAAAATAAGCATAATTGTTACGGTTTAGTTGTGACACGTAACGCGCCGTTGCTTCTTACAAATATCTAACATGTTGCTATATTAGTGGCGAGTACTTGAAATTTCTACCTTTTTATATAAAAACGCAGAAAAAAGTTTATACTTTAAACACAGCGTTCAGATAAAGTTTATAGTAAACTGTAAGTTAAACTTGAAGTTTATATTAAAATATCTGCAACAGTTCTGTATTCTTTCGCGAAATAAGTAGGCTCAAATCTGCTGCCATCTATGTTCACATTTATGCTTTATACGTAAATACTACAATTCGTTAAGCCTCATAGTTACCGAAATATGAGTAAATAAAGAGCGATATTATAGGTACGTGGGACTAGAGTACTAGAGTACTAGACGGAACAATTAAAAAAAAATAATTAAGTTTGTCCTTTATTCAAGCTGAATGCTAACAAGACACTAACAACGCAAACACTACCTTATCGCCGAAAGTAAGGAGGTCAGCGTCACGTGGATTTTGAGAACAACTGAAAATCGAACGCGCGCTGGCTTTTTACTTCAATCTAAAGAAAAGCGTCTCGCAAGCGAAGCGTGGGTTGCCCGCACTACGGCTTGCGCTAAGCAGAAATAAGCTTTTGTGTATAAGCCAAAGCGAAATAAAATCAAATAAAAGCGGCAGGCAAGCTTGCGGCAAGGAAACATGCTGTCTGGGGAGTTTCTTCACCTACTCCAGCTGTCAAGAGTTTTTACAGGATGCCCAGTCTTGTATATAAATTTCCTTCTAAAAATCACAGTTCAAGGGGATAAAAAGATGCAAGTGATGGAATAAATATTAAATGGTTAGTATGTACATACTTTCAATTACAACAGAAATTCCATTATATGAACTAGCTAATCCTTAGTATCCTATAGGTTTAAACCTGATAAGCTAATTTCGTAAAAATATAGTAAAGTTATTTTTATCTAAAACTGGAGATAACCCCGTTCGAAATTATCTTTATCGTTGACGTAATTAATCCTTATTACGAATAAAAGGAAAAAGTGTCATCCTGTGAGTAATGTCAATTCTTAAAAGTTCATAGTCATGCTTAGACACCAGTAGATATTGCTAACGTACACTCAATTTGCATATAAAACTATTGTGACGGTTTAAATGCAACTTAAGAACTGTATTCTTTCAATTTAATTATTTTAAAATAGGACAAGGCCTGTGATCATACTTAGATTTGAGCATTAATACTCGTATTTGTGAATTTCTGCAGCAACGTATTGTGAGGATGTAATTGCAACTCATAACTGTGTTCTCTCTATTTAAGTATTGAAACTGTATAATAATGATGAACTGTATGCTTTGCTGATTATTATTAAGATAAGGACCGTAGGTATATTTAGATTTGAACATTAATTTTTGTGTAACCTCAAGTTAGTGGCCAAACTTAAAAAGTTAAATGTAAACAATTAGAGTGTACAGTTAAGCAATTTTAACCTATAGCGTACACTAAGCTGAAGGCTTCGGAGGGGTGGGACAACTAGTAACAGAAAACTTATTTTAGCCTCCCCCGCTGGTCTAATAGCTAGCACGGACCTGTGGTGAGCGTGGTCCTGAGTTCGATTTCCGAAGAGGGAACATTGAAATTTAAACGTACTTCACTTGTTTGTATTCCAGTTTAAACTGTTGGTTCATGCCCCAAATAGTCTAAACAGTACTGTAAAGAAAATATTTCAGTTTAACGTCCCACGATTATGCCCATCAAGAATATGTGTTTAAAAGTAAATACAGAAAAAACTAAATACATTTAAGTTAGTCGGGATTGTAGTAGTACTGTATTTTATGGACGAGTTAAAATACCAAATAATACTTCCGACAAAACAGTTACTTTCAAATTGTCCACAGCAAATGAAGAATAGGGTTGGGCATGAGTCGAACTAAAACTCTTTTCGACTCGAGTCAAAGGTAATTTTCTCGAGTGGAATTCCGAACTGAGTCTCTTTCTTTCGAGTTTGATAAATGGCTCGTACCTACAGTTCGTTTTAATCCGTTTTAAGTTCAAGTAACAATACTGACTACAATCCGACAAATGGGAATAGTCGACCTTCACGAAATTCGTCACTACGACTGGAATTCGACTCGAGTTTCGAGTGTAATCAAAGGTAATTTTCTTCAGTCGAGTTCGCTTTTGAGCACCTAGACTAGTAATACATGGATCTACAACTTAATGTACGATTCGAACTAGATCATGAGGCAGAGTCTGTCAATGATAGAATATGCTTAGGGTCCCTAGGTTCGATCTTGAGCGAGTAAATTTGTGATGAAGAATAGCGTATCCATTAGTTTTCTTGAAGTACTCTCCTTTCACATTGTCATTCCATCGTCATTCACTTACCTTAAACATTTGTCTCCTTTAACCTAAAGGGCACATTCGTGGGATGTTAAACTGAAAGATTTTGTGTTTCTCTTCTTATGGTTAGCTTTGGAATTTTCTCATTTTAATAATAAAAAAAGAAACGAGAAATCGTCTTAGACGGGCCTTAAGTAGAATCACTTCCACCAGGAAATCTTAATTTTGTGGCGAGGCACGTCCCACATAATTCTGTTCCTTCTCAGTCAGTGTACCATCCACTCTTTTCTCCTGTACAATTTTTTTAAATCTTTCCCACTCGTTTTCCATTTGGTCAAGTTGATTCGCGACATTCTTCTTCATATTTACATTTCAAAAGCCAACAGTATTTTTACATCACTTTTGTATAACGTTTATGTAACTGTTCCATAAAACATGTTATGAGTCTTTTTCTTACTTCTTATTCGAAGACCCACAAGATAAGACATTTCTTGTTTAACATGGTTCTTTCGACATTACTACTCTATCTTTGTTTTTAAATCACGTACACACTTTGTCCTATCTAATAATTAGCGAGATATGAAAGTAGAAACAAAATGTACAAATGCAGGGGAATTGAAAGTCTTACTAGGAAGATCTAAAGCTGAAACTTCAAAATACTATTACTTGGGTAAACTAGTATTGCCAACGAAACGGGATACTTCTCTGCACGAAAAGAGAAGGTGTCGAATCGACAACTACATTTTCAAATTCGAGATGATACAGAAACATCCGAGACTCGAAGGCAACACTAGTTCACTCATGTTTTAGATCTCAAATACTGTTTTGATGTTACATGAGGTATGTATAAAAACTATAAATTGATAACGTAATTGTACGAACACGTTGCATTTTCAAATTCGAGACAGTACAGAAACATCCGAGGCTCATGGGCAACACTAGTTCACTCAAGTTTTAAATCTCAAATACCGTTTTGATGTTACATGAGTCATGTATAAAAACTTTAAATTGATAAAGTAATTGTACGAACACGATGAATAGCATTTATCAAGGTTTAAAGATACACTAACTACTGCACAATACACTTCAATAATAAATACAGCACCGTCTATATATAATATAATTATATCTCACCCTTCGTGGACCTCTAGTAAAGCGAAATGATACTGATAACTTCTAGATGGAACCAGGGCACACATTTTTGCTTAAATTTCCAAAACGACAAAAGTTTTGAGAACGGAGACGAGACAGAATACTTCGAGATGCAAGACCAGACGAGACTTCTACAAAAATTTATGAGGAGGTCCAGTGTCGGACTGATCTCCATGGTAGGAGTCATAGAAAAGGGCAAAACTTTTATTTTCTTCAACTTCATCATCTATGAATCCGTCTTCAGTTGACATAGTAGGTGTGAGTTGTAGCATTCCAATACTCTACAGTGAGAGCATACAATAGAACATTGAAGACGTGGATTTATGCATCTGCAATCCCTTTGACATTTACATGTAATTAGATTCGAGAGGTTTTCGGGACCGGAACCAAAGAAATTCCATATTCTTTCTGTCAACCCCATTTTTCTGCTGGTAACATATTGCTCTTCTATAGTTGTTGGGCAGCCTCTGTTTTGGGGGAAGACTAGCCAAGTTAACTTTAGTTTTGGCTTTAGAAACGAGTTCACAGAATTTAGTGTAAGTAAATTTATTTAAAGAAATTTCTGTCACTGTAGCTCCGTCAACTCGAATAAGAAATTTTCTTCCTCAGCCGGTAATGTAGATGCTTGTACTGATGGAACACTGAAAACAAACTGCATTTTTAAGTTCAAGGTTACTTCTCAGAATATGGAAGATCATTCTTTTCATGAACAACAATGTAGTGTCACAGTCACTTACTACAGTAAAAACAGAAATTGATCTTTGATATTTTTAAAGCAATGTTGCGCATCGATAGTCAATAGCAGAAAACATTATATAAGAAACTTTGCCTCGTCCTGGCTTCAAAAGGTAGATAGGTATGTCATCGAGTGTAAGTGATGTCAGCAGAATCATTATCTCCTACTACAAGTTGATGCAACGCTACCACACTTATTTGGAATCCGCAATGTAACGACTGTTAACCAATCTATAATGGCACAAATTAAACAGAAGCATTGTAGATCCAACACAGCGGGCGGCTTCTAAAGGGGTCAAACATACCTAAGAAACACCAATTATTTTTCTTACCTTTCTTTCAAATCTAATGATAACGTTAACAGAACCTCTTTAATTCAAAATTATCAGGTGAAGCAAAAGAACAGAATATATGGTTGAAAAGTCGAATACTAAACTCACATAAACAATTCTATAATTTTATTTTCAATAACTTTAAATAGAATTCCAACAATAACAAAAATTCTGAATTTAATTAACGAGTAAAATCCTAAATTTTATAAGTAACTCGAGTATCCTTTTAATAAAACGAGCTCAACAAGTTAAACATTTTCACTTTCAAACATTTTTGATTATTTATGCTCACCAAACTCTAAGTACAATAATCAAATAAATTTCCTTTTTCCACCATTTTATTTCATTTATCAACCAAAAGCAAACAAAAGTCAGCCTTCAATGGTTACCCAAGTTTACTGTAGAATAGCGAATTCTCGGAAAATTTCTTAATAAATCAAATAGGAATAATCGTTGAATTTAATCGCGTTAAGGAATTCACACGTCAGTCAAGGCTTCAAAGTCGTATTTGTTTCATTTAAATTAATTAATCTGAGTGAAATTCTTCTAATTTTTCGTCATTATAATCTACAAGCTGCGTTATCGTAAACTAGCAATTCAACATCAATGCACAAAAGAGGGACGTTAAATTTTCCGGAAACCAATCGAAAGAAAGGAAAGCTAAACAAATCGGATTTCGATCTACAGCCAAAATTGAGACTTCAATTAGTCGACCACACATACATAAATTGGACAAAGACAAAGGATTATTCTACAGGTTTGACCTAATTACACTTACCGTATACTGCTCCCAAAGGTTTCCTTTCTTTGGCTTCAATTATAACACTCAACAAATGGGTACTTCTAATAGACAAGCAGCCAAGAAACGAAGGCAAACAACACATCTTCAGCAAAGAAAAGTTCTGTCCTTTTAAACCACTCTTCTAGATTATAATAATAATAACTCCAAGATAGCTTTTAATTTTCTCTCTCTTAACTCAAAACTTTAATCACGGCAGTAGATGTATACTCATACGTCCTTTTTTTGACCTTGAAAGTACTTACACTTTTTGGTACATACTGTCGTTGAAGTAATGAATATTGTAATTACTCTAAGTACTCTCATTGAAGTACAAAGGTTCAATTGTAATTGAATTATTACAGCTTTTTTTACCGGTACTTTAGGAACAATTACTGACATGTAATTATGCTGTACCGGACTGTAGTCTCATTATTTTGCGTACGTAATAATGACCTACATATTTTTTGTCCATTTTTTCTTTTATATGCGTTCCTTTGTAAAGCATGTTAAAGTGACAGGATAAATTATTTTTTGATAAAGGTTTAAATATGAAATTGAACGAAACGGTCGGCTGTGTTTGTACTTTATGTTGATTAATTATTTCTTGTGTACTTTGTATCATTTTGAATGTCTAAACAGAGATGGCTCATATATAATGATCTTTGCATTTGGTCTTTTAAAGTGATAAGTTGAATGAATTTGTAATGGGGGCGTGAGATAGAATTAATCGGTAGATTTTGTAGTGCTTTGAATTATAGCGACAAATTTAAATAAAACAACGTTAGTTACTGAAAATAAATTGTTTTGGGTTTAAATGAGAAAATAATGTTAATTTAGTTCTGAGTATAGTGGACATTTTAATATAAAGGAAGTAATTAATAATGTAAAGAATTCACGCATGGTTCTTGAAATGTATAATTAATGTCAACCGTTTGATTTTAAAAGACTTTTTTGAAACGGAAACGGAATCCTTTAAAGATTAATTGTTTGGGTAAACAGCAGGTAAACAAAACTGCAACCCGGCAGGTTTAGGACGCGACAGGAAAATTAATTCAGAGCGACAAGGGTTCTTTAAGAAAAGAGACCGCCATCTGTTTTAACATAAGTGCCCGCAGGGGAGGTTGGGCGACACAGAGGATGTAATATACGAGTTACGGAGAGTGAGAAGGTTCTAGAATTTGGTAGAACTTTCTGGATTTATTTTTGTTGGTATATAAACTTTGATGCAAATCAAGTGATTACATTTGAAGAAATGAAAGTGCATGATGCGTTTGAGTTGGTGGATTGTATTATATAGAAGTTAACAGAGAAGAAGAATTTATCTGGCTTTGTGTTTTTTTTTCTTGTTTTATGTTTATGTTTTCTTTTTTTCATATGAGAAGGGACATTGGAAATGAAATACACGTAAACACTTGTAATTGTTGTGGGTATAAGGGGGACGGAAGTGTTTGTTTTTTTATCGGGAATTGATTGCGGATTTTACGACATCGAAAACTATATGACTCGATGTACTTATATGGAATTATAAATTAACTAAGGTGTAGTTTAATGTAATATGGAGGCTGCAGGGATTCAATATTGGTCATTGCACTTGGATTTGAACTAAGATTTTCTTACGTGGAAAACCGTACGCTAAATCTTTTGCTCGATGGAGTTTTTTTACTTATATGGCACTAAAATTGAACACAAACTGTGACGTTGCCGGGAATCGAATCATGATCTTCCGCGCCGAAAGCCAAACACAATAAACAAATAGCAAGGAATTTTGAATTATTCGGACCTTTCCGTCAGTCGGACCTCGGACAGTCGGACCTTTCCGTCCGTCCTGACATATTAAAAGAATAGATGCATAGACACACAGACAGATAAATTTCATAATAAATATGCGATTATTTTTTTGCTCATAGGACCTAACACCTCTTCAAAATATAAGAAGTTAGTCTTACATGAAAAGACCATTAAATGATGGGTGAAACTGATTATTTATGTAATATAGTATTAATTGTTTATTATTTTTGTGTGTGGTATTAACATTTACAGTAGGGGAAAGGAACTGGGTAACCTACACCTGCTTTGAATTTTATCTTTAGTAATATTGAACTGAACATAAGTTTGAATTTTGGTGACGAATAATATTTTTATGTTTGTTAGCATATGTCAGTGGTTCCCAACCTTTTTCATTTTGAGGCGCACCTGGAAAAAATGTTAACTTTGTGAAATGCAGGAGCTGAATAAAGCTTGGTATGTGATATGTTTTAATTGTAATACTTTTGTAATCATTTTATGAGAAAATTTAGATTTTTCTTATCGTTCCTTGAAGGTACAAATAATCGTATTTGATTTGGAGTTTAGTGTCCCTTTTCAGTACCATAGTTATATGGGGACATGGACCTACTGATGAACGTTGACCCCGAAGCACATTGCCTCTCGCCGGAATCGAACTCGAGTCTCCCATACCAGAGGCGCATACGCTAACCACGTAGCCACAAAGAAGATTTATTCGTGTTTAAAACCGTTACGTGAACTAAAGTGCGGTATATAGTTAATTTCTTTTGGTAAGATTCGTGTTTTACATTATATATTCACCTTGTGATTTACAGCGGTCGTAAACTAATAGATAGGAGTTTTGAATTGTAAATGGGAGGAAAGTATTTGAAAATGTTATTTTGCTCAAAGTCACGTCTCAGTTTCATTAATTGAATGCCGGACAAGCGCCTTTTGTATGTATAGAGCATATGGCTTTTTACTTTAACGCCTTAGGGTTACATTTTCTGGCTATGAAAGATGTGAAACTAGTTTAAAAAGTAAAACGATTACTATGGTTTATATGAAAGAAGCACCGTGAATCAAACTTGGACCTACGTGTACGAAAAGCGTCCATGCTAACTATTAATTTATCGGAATATATTAGACAGTATGGAGAACAAGAATTAGTACCAAGAATGTAATTTTACGTGCGTATGTGACATACAGGCTGAGACGTTTTTATACTAACATTATCAGTGAGATTATTTTGTTTCGCTAGTATTATATATCTAGGTTTTAGGGTAAAGTAGACCGGTGAAAGCGAATACTTATAAGTAATTTATGACGGGAAGAAATAATAGTGGTAGAGGGAAACAGACATAATGTTTCTTCGGATGAAAGGAAGACATTTCGTATGAGGCATAACCATACTATTTTATTGAGGCATTAGATCATAGATTTTTAGTTCAAGAATTTTAGATGGGGATAATGTAAAAGTAATTAGAACATGATACGGTATTAGTTAACGAAGAATCCTCTACATTAAAATTCTGTGTATGAAATTAGTACACAGTACTAATACTGCGTACTGCAGTGTGCTAAAATGAACCGAGAATAATAAGTTGTCTAATATTAATTACGTTGATTGCATGGTTTAAAGGCACTTTTTAAATATAGAAAACATATTTGTTTCTCGCCGAGCGACTTTGTATGAGAAGTGATTAGTAAGAGGAGATATATATGTAATAACAGGTAGTGTACGTCAGGGACAACTTGTAGTCATCTAAACAAGGAAAAGTAGCGACAATTTTTGTTACGGAATATAAGAGATAAACGTTTATTTGGCAGCGCAGGTAACGGCATCTAATAGTGTGATTAATGTACTTATTATTAGAATTAGCCTTATATACTGATTATAGTATTTAAGTTTATGACAAGATTTACTAGCTTTGAAATTCTGTAGGTCGTTCGCAAATTTCCTGTACACTAGCGCCATGTTTGCCGTCAGATACGAGGTAGCTCAGATAATAACAAGTATTGGCTTAACCGACCTATTAGGAATTACCGTGACTGAGTAACTGAGACGCCTTGCTGTTACAATAAGGATAGTAGTTTTAAATCGGTAACAATATTTACTGTATAAAGCTGCGAGTTATGCAGGCTGGGCATATAGTGAAGTCTATTAATGTTATATAGAGACTGAGACATGCTGTTCATTATTAGGATAACAACATGGTGCACTGTGTGTAAATCAGCAATTCACAACTTTTAATGCAAGTTGGCTACTAGTATGTAACTGACAGATTGTTAGAATCTTGCAGATGCTCGCTTGCTGCTAACTTAGAGATCAGAAAACTTTTAAAGTTCCGCAAGTCTAGTGCAAGTGAAGCGCAAACTTATGCTATGTAGGATGTGACATACTCTGCAATGAAGCAGAAACGGAACTGGTGGGTTACATACCTAGAACAGATAGAAGATGGACGAGAAATAACACACATTGGATTTTCTAGAGATAAGAAGCGATGTACATATAAGACAATCGAATAAAAAATGTATATATATAAGCTGTCGTTTAGCAGAAACTGTAGAAATGGAAAAGATCAGCTGATGGAAACATGTAGAACAAAATGATGGAGACCTTCGTTCAGGAGATGATTGATATCATTTGAATACATATGAAAGTTATACTTTTATATTTAAGCTGAACGTTACAATTTTTTTTACAGCGATAGGAAAATGATCTAGCAGTTGGCAACACTGAAAAAACGTTAGAAGCACAGACTGTGGATGATTTAAATTATTTATTTCTACGTCCTAATAGTTTTTAGTCTCACATACATTAATTGTATTGTCGTTTCTTTACTATAAATATGAACATGCAAAGCATTTTGTTTATAGGGTTAGTTTTAATTATTTTATATTGTACTGATTGGTATATTATTTCAATTACTAGAAGATAGTTGAAAAGTTTTGTGTAGCTAGACGACTATGGAAACCTTAGAGTATTGTGATATGAGCATGTTTTAAGTTACAGAAGAAGGGTGAAACAGAATCATGATGAAAATTTGTAGGAGAATGTGTAAGGAAATAAGAGATTCGTGAATTTAGAGAGACAATTGAAATCATATTTAGTTATTAAACTAAAATATTTGATAAAGATTTTTGAAATTTTCTATAATTTTATCTGACATATCCAGTTAAAAATGCGCACGTTATTAACAAGTAATGTAGTTAGACACGTATTTGAAGACATTTAGTGTTACTTTGATACATTTTTAAAGATATGCCTGAATATTATTTTTAATGATATATAATTGTTTTGACTATATAGCTGAAATGCAATCATACTGATATGTATTTTGGCTATATGTTTTGTTTTCCAAGGTCCTAATACGTGATATAAGCTATTCAGCATTTTTTATGAACTTATTTTGTTCATCCACTACTAAATTACATCCATCAGTTGCACATTTAAATCAGTAAGTTTTTAACTTATGAACCAAATAGTTATTAGTGTGAAGAATACGTTACATCATAATAAATTATAATTGAGCAAATCAATTATTTCTAAGTCTTTAGCAGTGGAGGTTCAGATGTTAACTATCTCAATTGTTCAAAATTGGATTCCAATTGTAAGTGCACTTATGATTACTTTTGATATTTTAGTTTCATATTTAAGTATAAAGTTTGTTTGTTTATTATCTATATAAGTAAATGTTTGTATTCATACTATTTAAAAGTTCCTATAATACATTTTCAATGAAAGTAAAATTTTCTGCATTTTAGTTTATCGGAAGAAACAATATGTAGTGTATTCCCCTGCAAGAGAAATGTTTCTGAAATTCAGTTTAACAGAAAAAGTTGGTAACAAAATATGTTAATAAAAAATTTTTAGTGCAAAAGTTAATGTATATTGTAACCAAAACGTTTCTACATTTTAGTTTCTCAGAAGTTAGAAAAAATGTAGTGTCAATTTTCTGCAAGAAAAGTTTCTGGAATTTAGTTTAACAACAAAAATAAAGGTTTGTAACGAAATGTTGGTAAAACATTTTGTTAGTGCAAAATTTATTTGTATAGTGTTGTAACAAAAAAGTTACCGAAAAGTTTATTTATTTTTAGTTTATCAGAAAAGTTAAAAAAAATATAGTATAATTTTCTGCTACAAAAGTTTCTGGAATTTAGTTTTAACAAAATGTTAGTAGCATAATATGTTAATAAAAGTCTTTAGTGCAAAAGTTAATGTTTAATGTTGTAACAATAAACATTCTACATTTTAGTTTTCTAGAAATGTTAGAAATATTATGTAGTGTAATTGTCTGCAAGAAAAGTTTGTGAAATACAGTTTAACAAAACAGTTAGTAACATAATGTTAGTAAAAAAAATTTAGTGCAAAATTTTATCTGTATAGTGTTGTAGCAATAAACATTCTGCATTTTAGTTTATCCGAAGAAACAACATGTAGCATAATTTTCTCAAGAAAAGTTTCTGAAATACAGTTTAACAGAAAAAGTTGGTAACAAAATATGTTAATAAAAATTTTTAGTGCAAAAAGTTAATGTTAACGTTGTAACAATAAACATTTTGCATTCTAGTTTATCAGATTCGTTAGAATCAATATATGGTGTAATTGTCTGCAAGAAAAGTTTCTGAAATACATTTTAACAAAAAGTTTGTAACAAAATATGTTACTAAAATTTTTAGTGCAAAATTTATCTGTATAGTGTTGTAACAATAAACATTCTGCATTTTAGTTTATCCGAAGAAACAATATGTAGTGTAATTTTCTGCAAGAAAAGTTTTCTGGAACTTCGTTTAAGAAAATAGTTAGTAACATAATGTTAGTAAAACACTTTTAGTGCAAAAGTTAATGTTTAATGTTCTAACAATAAACATTTTGCATTCTAGTTTATCAGTAACGTTAGAAACATTATGTGGTGTAATTGTCTGCAAGAAAAGTTTTCTGGAACTTCGTTTAACAAAACAGTTAGTAACATAATGTTAGTAAAAAAATTTTTAGTGCAAAATTTTATCTGTATAGTGTTGTAGCAATAAACATTCTTCATTTTAGTTTATCAGAAGAAACAATATGTAGTGTAATTTTCTTCAAGAAAAAAGTTTTCTGGAACTTCGTTTACCAAAACAGTTAGTAACATAATGTTAGTAAAACACTTTAATGCAAAAGTTAATGTTTAATGTTGTAACATTAAAAAAATCTGCATTCTAGTATATAAGACTCAAGCCAGAATAAGTTTTTCGCTTTGCTCTCAAGCCAGAAAAAGAAGAAACTTATCCACGAAGTGAAATTTCTCGAGTTGGTACTCGCCAAATTTCACAAGTTTCGTGTATACAAGTTTCTTCTTTTCTTGCTTGAGAGCAAAGCGAAAACACTTATTCTGGCTTGAGTCTTATATACTAGAATGCAGAATTGTTTAATGTTACAACATTAAACATTAACTTTTGCATTAAAGTGTTTTACTAACATTATGTTACTAGCTGTTTTGTTAAACGAAGTTCCAGAAAACTTTTTTCTTGCAGAAAATTACACTACATATTGTTTCTTCTGATAAACTAAAATGAAGAATGTTTATTGCTACAACACTATACAGATAAAATTTTGCACTAAAAATTTTTTTTACTAACATTATGTTACTAACTGTTTTGTTAAACGAAGTTCCAGAAAACTTTTCTTGCAGACAAGACACATAATGTTTCTAACGTTACTGATAAACTAGAATGCAAAATGTTTATTGTTAGAACATTAAACACTAACTTTTGCACTTAAAATGTTTTACTAACATTATGTTACTAACTATTTTCTTAAACGAAGTTCCAGAAAACTTTTCTTGCAGAAAATTACACTACATGTTGTTTCTTCGGATAAACTAAAATGCAGAATGTTTATTGTTACAACACTATACAGATAAATTTTGCACTAAAAATTTTAGTAACATATTTTGTTACAAACTTTTTGTTAAAATGTATTTCAGAAACTTTTCTTGCAGACAATTACACCACATATTGATTCTAACGAATCTGATAAACTAGAATGCAAAATGTTTATTGTTACAACGTTAACATTAACTTTTTGCACTAAAAATTTTTATTAACATATTTTATTACCAACTTTTTCTGTTAAACTGAATTTCAGAAACTTTTCTTGAGAAAATTATGCTACATATTGTTTCTTCGGATAAACTAAAATGCAGAATGTTTATTGCTACAACACTATACAGATAAAATTTTGCACTAAATTTTTTTTACTAACATTATGTTACTAACTGTTTTGTTAAACTGTATTTCACAAACTTTTCTTGCAGACAATTACACTACGTAATATTTCTAACATTTCTAGAAAACTAAAATGTAGAATGTTTATTGTTACAACATTAAACATTAACTTTTGCACTAAAGACTTTTATTAACATATTATGCTACTAACATTTTGTTAAAACTAAATTCCAGAAACTTTTGTAGCAGAAAATTATACTATATTTTTTTTTAACTTTTCTGATAAACTAAAAATAAATAAACTTTTCGGTAACTTTTTTGTTACAACACTATACAAATAAATTTTGCACTAAAAAAATGTTTTACCAACATTTCGTTACAAACCTTTATTTTTGTTGTTAAACTAAATTCCAGAAACTTTTCTTGCAGAAAATTGACACTACATTTTTTCTAACTTCTGAGAAACTAAAATGTAGAAACGTTTTGGTTACAATATACATTAACTTTTGCACTAAAAATTTTTTATTAACATATTTTGTTACCAACTTTTTCTGTTAAACTGAATTTCAGAAACATTTCTCTTGCAGGGGAATACACTACATATTGTTTCTTCCGATAAACTAAAATGCAGAAAATTTTACTTTCATTGAAAATGTATTATAGGAACTTTTAAATAGTATGAATACAAACATTTACTTATATAGATAATAAACAAACAAACTTTATACTTAAATATGAAACTAAAATATCAAAAGTAATCATAAGTGCACTTACAATTGGAATCCAATTTTGAACAATTGAGATAGTTAACATCTGAACCTCCACTGCTAAAGACTTAGAAATAATTGATTTGCTCAATTATAATTTATTATGATGTAACGTATTCTTCACACTAATAACTATTTGGTTCATAAGTTAAAAACTTACTGATTTAAATGTGCAACTGATGGATGTAATTTAGTAGTGGATGAACAAAATAAGTTCATAAAAAATGCTGAATAGCTTATATCACGTATTAGGACCTTGGAAAACAAAACATATAGCCAAAATACATATCAGTATGATTGCATTTCAGCTATATAGTCAAAACAATTATATATCATTAAAAATAATATTCAGGCATATCTTTAAAAATGTATCAAAGTAACACTAAATGTCTTCAAATACGTGTCTAACTACATTACTTGTTAATAACGTGCGCATTTTTAACTGGATATGTCAGATAAAATTATAGAAAATTTCAAAAATCTTTATCAAATATTTTAGTTTAATAACTAAATATGATTTCAATTGTCTCTCTAAATTCACGAATCTCTTATTTCCTTACACATTCTCCTACAAATTTTCATCATGATTCTGTTTCACCCTTCTTCTGTAACTTAAAACATGCTCATATCACAATACTCTAAGGTTTCCATAGTCGTCTAGCTACACAAAACTTTTCAACTATCTTCTAGTAATTGAAATAATATACCAATCAGTACAATATAAAATAATTAAAACTAACCCTATAAACAAAATGCTTTGCATGTTCATATTTATAGTAAAGAAACGACAATACAATTAATATATGTGAGACTAAAAACTATTAGGACGTAAAAATAAATAATTTAAATCATCCACAGTCTGTGCTTCTAACGTTTTTTCAGTGTTGCCAACTGCTAGATCATTTTCCTATCGCTGTAAAAAAATTGTAACGTTCAGCTTAAATATAAAAGTATAACTTTCATATGTATTCAAATGATATTAATCATCTCCTGAACGAAGGTCTCCATCATTTTGTTCTACATGTTTCCATCAGCTGATCTTTTCCATTTCTACAGTTTCTGCTAAACGACAGCTTATATCTATACATTTTTTATTCGATTGTCTTATATGTACATCGCTTCTTATCTCTAGAAAATCCAATGTATGTTATTTCTCGTCCATCTTCTATCTGTTCTAGGTATGTGACCCACCAGTTCCGTTTCTGCTTCATTGCAGAGTATGTCACATCCTACATAGCATAAGTTTGCGCTTCACTTGCACTAGACTTGCGGAACTTTAAAAGTTTTCTGATCTCTAAGTTAGCAGCAAGCGAGCATCTGCAAGATTCTAACAATCTGTCAGTTACATACTTGTAGCCAACTTGCATTAAAAGTTGTGAATTGCTGATTTACACACAGTGCACCATGTTGTTATCCTAATAATGAACAGCATGTCTCAGTCTCTATATAACATTAATAGACTTCACTATATGCCCAGCCTGCATAACTCGCAGCTTTATACAGTAAATATTGTTACCGATTTAAAACTACTATCCTTATTGTAACAGCAAGGCGTCTCAGTTACTCAGTCACGGTAATTCCTAATAGGTCGGTTAAGCCAATACTTGTTATTATCTGAGCTACCTCGTATCTGACGGCAAACATGGCGCTAGTGTACAGGAAATTTGCGAACGACCTACAGAATTTCAAAGCTAGTAAATCTTGTCATAAACTTAAATACTATAATCAGTATATAAGGCTAATTCTAATAATAAGTACATTAATCACACTATTAGATGCCGTTACCTGCGCTGCCAAATAAACGTTTATCTCTTATATTCCGTAACAAAAATTGTCGCTACTTTTCCTTGTTTAGATGACTACAAGTTGTCCCTGACGTACACTACCTGTTATTACATATATATCTCCTCTTACTAATCACTTCTCATACAAAGTCGCTCGGCGAGAAACAAATATGTTTTCTATATTTAAAAAGTGCCTTTAAACCATGCAATCAACGTAATTAATATTAGACAACTTATTATTCTCGGTTCATTTTAGCACACTGCAGTACGCAGTATTAGTACTGTGTACTAATTTCATACACAGAATTTTAATGTAGAGGATTCTTCGTTAACTAATACCGTATCATGTTCTAATTACTTTTACATTATCCCCATCTAAAATTCTTGAACTAAAAATCTATGATCTAATGCCTCAATAAAATAGTATGGTTATGCCTCATACGAAATGTCTTCCTTTCATCCGAAGAAACATTATGTCTATTTCCCTCTACCACTATTATTTCTTCCCGTCATAAATTACTTATAAGTATTCGCTTTCACCGGTCTACTTTACCCTAAAACCTAGATATATAATACTAGCGAAACAAAATAATCTCACTGATAATGTTAGTATAAAAACGTCTCAGCCTGTATGTCACATACGCACGTAAAATTACATTCTTGGTACTAATTCTTGTTCTCCATACTGTCTAATATATTCCGATAAATTAATAGTTAGCATGGACGCTTTTCGTACACGTAGGTCCAAGTTTGATTCACGGTGCTTCTTTCATATAAACCATAGTAATCGTTTTACTTTTTAAACTAGTTTCACATCTTTCATAGCCAGAAAATGTAACCCTAAGGCGTTAAAGTAAAAAGCCATATGCTCTATACATACAAAAGGCGCTTGTCCGGCATTCAATTAATGAAATTGAGACGTGACTTTGAGCAAAATAACATTTTCAAATACTTTCCTCCCATTTACAACTCAAAACTCCTATCTATTAGCTTACGACCGCTGTAAATCACAAGGTGAATATATAATGTAAAACACAAATCTTACCAAAAGAAATTAACTATATACCGTACTTTAGTTCACGTAACGGTTTTAAACACGAATAAATCTTCTTTGTGGCTACGTGGTTAGCGTATGCGCCTCTGGTATGGGAGACTCGAGTTCGATTCCAGCGAGAGGCAATGTGCTTCGGGGTCAACGTTCATCAGTAGGTCCATGTCCCCATATAACTATGGTACTGAAAAGGGACACTAAACTCCAAATCAAATACGATTATTTGTACCTTCAAGGAACGATAAGAAAAATCTAAATTTTCTCATAAAATGATTACAAAAGTATTACAATTAAAACATATCACATACCAAGCTTTATTCAGCTCCTGCATTTCACAAAGTTAACATTTTTTCCAGGTGCGCCTCAAAATGAAAAAGGTTGGGAACCACTGACATATGCTAACAAACATAAAAATATTATTCGTCACCAAAATTCAAACTTATGTTCAGTTCAATATTACTAAAGATAAAATTCAAAGCAGGTGTAGGTTACCCAGTTCCTTTCCCCTACTGTAAATGTTAATACCACACACAAAAATAATAAACAATTAATACTATATTACATAAATAATCAGTTTCACCCATCATTTAATGGTCTTTTCATGTAAGACTAACTTCTTATATTTTGAAGAGGTGTTAGGTCCTATGAGCAAAAAAATAATCGCATATTTATTATGAAATTTATCTGTCTGTGTGTCTATGCATCTATTCTTTTAATATGTCAGGACGGACGGAAAGGTCCGACTGTCCGAGGTCCGACTGACGGAAAGGTCCGAACAATTCAAAATTCCTTGCTATTTGTTTATTGTGTTTGGCTTTCGGCGCGGAAGATCATGATTCGATTCCCGGCAACGTCACAGTTTGTGTTCAATTTTAGTGCCATATAAGTAAAAAACTCCATCGAGCAAAAGATTTAGCGTACGGTTTTCCACGTAAGAAAATCTTAGTTCAAATCCAAGTGCAATGACCAATATTGAATCCCTGCAGCCTCCATATTACATTAAACTACACCTTAGTTAATTTATAATTCCATATAAGTACATCGAGTCATATAGTTTTCGATGTCGTAAAATCCGCAATCAATTCCCGATAAAAAACAAACACTTCCGTCCCCCTTATACCCACAACAATTACAAGTGTTTACGTGTATTTCATTTCCAATGTCCCTTCTCATATGAAAAAAAGAAAACATAAACATAAAACAAGAAAAAAAACACAAAGCCAGATAAATTCTTCTTCTCTGTTAACTTCTATATAATACAATCCACCAACTCAAACGCATCGTGCACTTTCATTTCTTCAAATGTAATCACTTGATTTGCATCAAAGTTTATATACCAACAAAAATAAATCCAGAAAGTTCTACCAAATTCTAGAACCTTCTCACTCTCCGTAACTCGTATATTACATCCTCTGTGTCGCCCAACCTCCCCTGCGGGCACTTATGTTAAAACAGATGGCGGTCTCTTTTCTTAAAGAACCCTTGTCGCTCTGAATTAATTTTCCTGTCGCGTCCTAAACCTGCCGGGTTGCAGTTTTGTTTACCTGCTGTTTACCCAAACAATTAATCTTTAAAGGATTCCGTTTCCGTTTCAAAAAAGTCTTTTAAAATCAAACGGTTGACATTAATTATACATTTCAAGAACCATGCGTGAATTCTTTACATTATTAATTACTTCCTTTATATTAAAATGTCCACTATACTCAGAACTAAATTAACATTATTTTCTCATTTAAACCCAAAACAATTTATTTTCAGTAACTAACGTTGTTTTATTTAAATTTGTCGCTATAATTCAAAGCACTACAAAATCTACCGATTAATTCTATCTCACGCCCCCATTACAAATTCATTCAACTTATCACTTTAAAAGACCAAATGCAAAGATCATTATATATGAGCCATCTCTGTTTAGACATTCAAAATGATACAAAGTACACAAGAAATAATTAATCAACATAAAGTACAAACACAGCCGACCGTTTCGTTCAATTTCATATTTAAACCTTTATCAAAAAATAATTTATCCTGTCACTTTAACATGCTTTACAAAGGAACGCATATAAAAGAAAAAATGGACAAAAAATATGTAGGTCATTATTACGTACGCAAAATAATGAGACTACAGTCCGGTACAGCATAATTACATGTCAGTAATTGTTCCTAAAGTACCGGTAAAAAAAGCTGTAATAATTCAATTACAATTGAACCTTTGTACTTCAATGAGAGTACTTAGAGTAATTACAATATTCATTACTTCAACGACAGTATGTACCAAAAAGTGTAAGTACTTTCAAGGTCAAAAAAAAGGACGTATGAGTATACATCTACTCACGGCAATCTAATTCCAACAAGTCTTCACGAACTTTCACGGTCGAGTCAGTTAATAGGTTCAGTTTGACACCCATACTATCCTCGTTATATTTCTGGCTTGCAACTGAAGCTTCAAGCAACGACCTTCAACCACAAGGCAGAAGCGCAAGGATACTCCATTGAGTGCTGACGTAATACATGCACAACCGTTCTTTTCTTTCGTTTCGCTTATCACTCAGAACAAAGTTACAAATTGCACTCAATTCTATTTTTTTATAAATAACCACATATTCATTATTTTCCATTCTTTCCTTTTTTAAAAAAAGAGAACAAATCACACAATGATTAAAAATAAAGAAAACATCATCATTTAAAGGTCCATCTCATTAAATAAAGAACTATTTCTTTCTTTTTTGTTTTTAAAGTTGACCCCCATTCATGGGCGTCGGCAGGGTTTGCAAGATTTTGCGTAGATACAACAATTTCTTCTCAAAACTTCATCCAAAATTATTTCCACCTCTTGTGGCCACCAAGGCACATCACAAAGTGCAGGCTCATTATTTGCGCTGTTAACCAGTTTGATAGCTGTTTGCACGATGAGCCTGTCTGCATTATCATTTGCTTGAATGACAGTAATTCTTTTGCCTTGGAGTTCTTTTGTAACTTTCTGAAAAAAACGAGACTTTTTCGCCAGACTTCACAAAAGCTTACTTTGTTCAATCCTTGAGTTCATACTTTCGTCAAAAACTGTCAAGGCAAGTTATTTTCAAGGATCGTCTCTGGTTTAGATATTTTGGGCCTTATGCAGAGTCGTTTTGACAAATGATTAATGCCTTACTACTAGTTTGACTAACGGATGGTTATCAAACGTGCATTCAGAGTCTCTGTTTAGTACGTAGTAGTAGACGAAGTTAATCACATGCGACTAATTAATCTAGACCAGAGCATGCCCTTTTAGCCACGGTTTAGCTTGTGCGACACAACATTTCGGATTTCATGTATTTATATTTTTTTTTCAGACTACGCATGCGCACATCTACATTCCGTAGTTGCCACATTTATTTTTCTCACCCGATGCATTGGGATTATATTACATAATCATACCCAAATTAACTTTTTAGTTGTACTCAAAGTAGACTCTGAATACCAAAAGGTACATTTTCCTTAGTATAGAGCTAGTATGTCACTAACTAGTCGGTGACGAAAAATAGATTAACAAATTGTCTCTGAACACCGCCTTTTATGTTAGTGCCGAGTTGGGTTCATGAACATCAATCACTACTATTGTGCTATAGCCAAAGTGCTTGATCACATAACCGCTGTATGTTCTGTATATATTTTTATGTGTGGTTTGGATAGGCCAAACCACTTTGTGCAGCAGCTGACCTCCAGCAATTACATCTTTTTAATATATATTAGGAATTGATAGTCCAATAAGAAATTTTACAATCATAGTAAAAATACCTAAATACTAAAAATCGTAATTGAAATTCTAATTATAAATATAAAAGAACACAGACCGGATGTGTTCTGTCAACAATTAAATACAGACGTGTTCAAACTATTAGACTCACGCTCAAAATGCAAAATTGATGCAGAAGTCCTAATTTCAGAGTTCTAGAACATTTAATTTAATTGTTAAACCACCAACATAGGATTCTTCATTTGTTTATTGTACAGTTGAATTGGTAATATCACCGTTGAACAGCACATGGTATTTGTGACGGGGGGGGGAATAATTCTGAAAGTGGTGTTTCAGTTGTAGGTGGCTATTGTGATTCCTATCAACAAGTTACAATCTGAAGTGTTGTAGTTGCTGTTGTAAGAAGTTAACGACATTCAAAAAGTTCAGCACTGCACAACATTACTGCCATACAACATTACTGCAGTGCATACGTTACTGCCATATGATGTCCTGTAAATTTAAACCGTTTTTTTGAACACTCTCCTGAATTGCACTTTGCTTGTTTTGTCTATGCCTTAATTGTAAGTTTTCCTCGGTTGAAAGCTGGGCATTTTTTGTAAGTTATTTACTGAAGTCATGGTATGCAATTCATTCAGAATTTGTAGGTTATGTACAGAATTAAAGCACACACAATAAAATTAAATCTTATAACTAATAACAAAAACAGCTGATACCAAAGAGATACTGGTATATGTATTGCGAATGTTACATATTCATACATAGGGCTGTCAACTGGCCGGCTTTTCATTGGCCTGGCCGGAAAAATTGCTGCTATTTTGAATAAAGCCGGTGGCGGGTATAAACTTCTCACCAGGCCCTTTATAACCGTTTTTTTTCAATTTGTATCTAGTTCGAAGTATAATTATTGAAAAGTAGCTGTCATTCTGTAAACTCAAAACTGTCACCTTTCACCATCTATCAACGATTAATATATTTTGTTCACCTGTTTAGAAAGTTTTAGAGAGATGGCAGGGACTGTATGAGGGAAAATTTGAAATTTACTTTCAAGGAATTTTATACGTTTATTAAGAGTGGAAAAGGACTTCTTAAAGCAATTTCCTATAGTTGAAGTAGACTATATGTTTAAAGAGTGAATTTCATTTTCCAAATCCAAAATTGTCACGTAAATATTATGATACTTTTGTTCATCTGTTTCGATAATTTTAAAGAAATGGTACTTACTGGTAAATACAATAAATTGACCAATGCCGGTTGATCAATTTGAGTTTCTCATTTATAGTACAATGTATCTATTAAGCTTATTAGTGAATGTTCTAAGGACATACAGAATATATGTGTTAATGCACTTTTGTCCACAATAGTACATTTCCTTTCCATGGATAGGCCCGAACAGAGATACTTCACACTGAGACCTATATCATAAAGAATTTTGAGGAAGTGCCGTTTTTTTTATTATTTTGCAGAGTTGACAACCCTAGTCATATATCAACACATACGTACACACATGTGCGTAAAAGAAAAAAAAACTACATTCCAAATCATCCGTCTTGGTTGTTACGCAATGCACGATGAACACAATATACTTTTACATGAGGCGAAACAACGTTTATTAACGTTCTGGAAAGCAACCTTGAAACCCGCCAGATATTGGAACAACATGTTAGCTGGGAGGGGTCCAAAGTATTTGAGGAAGGTCCAATACGTCTACATAATAACGAACCTGTCTTATACTGTACCCGAAAAGATAAGTAATTCTTAATTACTGTCACCTATATTTTTTTAAATGATAGAACGATTATTTCTATAAGAAAAGAAAGAGTACATGATGAGGTGTAGAAGAAAATATTTACCGTACATCAATCATTTCTCTGTTAAACAAGTATAGTTCTTTAGAAAAGTCTACAAATGTTAGTCAAGTTTAAATTTTTCGGAGGTCAGGACCCGGTGGAACCCCCTCGTGGCTACTCCTCTGCGCATTGCTAACTTGTCCCAAATTCAATGTGGCGTTCCCCACCATACAGTTTTAGCAAGAATATAAAATATGCTTATTTTATAAAAGAAATATGTATATACTAAAATACTATCCACAGGGGGGATTCTGCATATTGACTTAGTAGTAGGCCCCCGCGTTTGCGCGAATGACTCATCCTCACTCTCTTTTATGACCGGGGTGAAAGGTCAATGACCTTGGCCCGGAGTCAATGACCTAGGGGTACCTAGGACCACCCCGTCTAAATTTTGGCAGGGGTACCTTGCCCCACCCCTTAAATTTTGGCAGGGGTACATAGGACCACCCCCCTTAAATTTTGGAAATTGCCAAATTTAAAAATTTGGTATGGTAGCCTAGGACCATAGTATGTACCTCTATCAGTATTGGGTGTCTATGTCGTTCCCTTTCATGGGTAAAAAATTGCCAAAAATTCAAATTTCGGGGGTTTTTGACCTAATTTATCCCCTTTGATGAGGTGTTATTACCTTATATAGTTATATGGACGTATACAGGGGTCCATTCCCTTTCATAAGACATGGGTATATTAATGCACCCCTTGAAAAATTTGGGAGGGGTACCTTGACCCACCCCTTAAATTTTGGAAATTGCCCAATTTAAACATTGGGTATTATAGTACAGGACCCTAATATGTATTATGATAAATTTGGGCGGTCCACCTCATTCCCTTCTAGGGGTACAAAATTGCCAAAATATAAACGTAAGCAATACGTTGTACCACGTGTTTGGTTTTTGGTCGATTTTATCCCCTTTGATGAGGTGTTATTATCCTATATAGTTATATGGTCATGTATAGGGGCCCATTCCCTTTCATAAGATATGGGTATATTTGTGCACTCCTTTAAAAATTTGGGAGGGTACTTTGGCCCACCCCTTAAATTTTGGAAATTGCCCATTTTAAACATTTGGTATTATAGTACCGGATCCTAACATGTATTATGATAAATTTGGGTGGTCCACCTCGTTCCCTTCTAGGGGTACAAAATTGTCAAAATATAAACGTAAGCAATACGTTATACCACGTGTTTGGTTTTCGGTCGATTTTATCCCCTTTGATGAGGTGTTATTATCCTATATAGTTATATGGTCATGTATAGGGGTCCATTACCTTTCATAAGATATGGATATATTTGTGCACTCCTTTAAAAATTTGGGAGGGGTACTTTGGCCCACCCCTTAAATTTTGGAAATTGCCCAATTTAAACATTTGGTATTATAGTACCGGATCCTAACATGTATTATGATAAATTTGGGTGGTCCACCTCGTTCCCTTCTAGGGGTACAAAATTGTCACAATATAAACGTAAGCAATACGTTGTACCACGTGTTTGGTCTTTTGGCCCAATTTATCCTCTTGGATGAGGTCCTATTACCTTATATGGTTATATGGTTATGTATAGGGGTCTATTCCCTATCATAAGACATAGGTACATTTGTGCACTCCTTTAAAAATTTGGGAGGGATACTTTGGCCCACCCCTTAAATTTTAGAAATTGCTCATTTTATATATTTGGTATTATAGTACTGGACCCTAATATGTATTATGATAAATTTGGGTGGTCCACCTCGTTTCCTTCTAGGGGTACAAAATTGCCAAAATATAAACGTAAGCAATACGTAGTACCATGTGTTTGGTTTTTTTGTCGATTTTATTTCCTTTGATGAGGTGCTATTATCCTATATAGTTATATGGTCATATATAGGAGTCCATTACCTTTCATAAGATATGGGTATGTTTGTACACTCCTTTAAAAATTTGGGAGGGGTACTTTGGCCCACCCCTTAAATTTTGGAAATTGCCCAATTTAAACATTTGGTATTATAGTACTGGACCCTAACATGTATTATGATAAATTTGGGTGGTCCACCTCGTTCCCTTTTAGGGGTACAAAATTGCCAAAATATAAACGTAAGCAATACGTTGTACCACGTGTTTGGTTTTTGACCTAATTTATTCCTTTGGATGAGGTCCTATTACCTTATATGGTAATGTATAGGTGTTCATTCCCTATCATAAGACATAGGTACATTGATGCACCCCGGGAGGGGATTCGGTATCATAGTACATGACTCAACATGTATTATGATAAATTTGGGTGGTCCACATCGTTCTCTTTTAGGGGTACAAAATTGCTAAAATATAAACATAAGCAATATGTTGTACCATGTGTTTGGTTTTTGGCCCAATTTCTCCCCTTTGAGGAGGTTCTATTACCTTATATGGTTATATGGTCATGTATATAGGTTCATTTCCTATCATAAGATATGGGTACATTGATGCATCCTTTAAAAATTTGGGAGGGGTATCTTGGCTCATCCACTCGGTTTTAGAAATTGTTTAATATAAGCATTTGGTATCATAGTACAGGTCTCCAATATGTACCACTATAAATTTGGATGGTCCACATCGTTCCCTTTTCATAGGTAAAGAACTACCAAAAATCAAATTTTCGGAGGTTATTGACCTCTATTTAGCATGTTATATGGATATGTACAGAGGTTTATTACCTTTATATGTTTATGTTCCCTTTTAAATTTGGGAATTATTAAATAACAAAATTCGGTAAACGTTTTCTAAGCCCCATTGTAGATGTTGATGTTCCTCTTATGGCCAAATATTCAAAATTTAAATGTTATTGACCGGCTTTATTATTGAATAAGTACAGGATTTATTACTTTTTTCATAAGACACAGGTGTATTTGTGTACCAATCTTAAATTTTGGAAGGGGTACATTTCTTATTGTCGTATCAATAATTGGTAATTGGATAGTATCTCATTCATTGGGTAAATCATTATGATCACGTGATCGGTTATTGACCTATGATGGGATTAGGAGTCCAGGACATTGGTACATTGAAACTTAGTAGGATAATTTGATAATGCGTCATTGGTTTTGATTATTCCCGCCAAATATTAACGTAAGCAAGACGTTGTACCACGTGATTGTTCTTGATGAGGTAGTGTACAGGGATTCATTTCCTTTGTTGTGGTACTTCTTAAGTTTGAGTACACACACACACACACTTCTAGAAAACAGTTGGTTCTACTCAGGTAAACAATTGACGGACATTATTGACCTTATTGAACATATAATGATATGATTAACTCTAAGACTTAGGTATATCAAGAGAAGTATTCTTTAAATTTGGGAATGGTGATAAACAGAATTTTAACATAAGGTGTGAAATTTGAAACAATACATTGAACTTTAGTCACAGCTCATAGTCTAAGATCATTGGTGGTGATTGATTTGAAATCTGATAGCTAACCTTATTGAATCTTATGACTCATAGACGAAAGGCAATACATGCTACAACACTGACAAAGTTATTGTTAATGCAATTTGATTGGTGGATCACTATCTTTCCTGCAATCTGATTGGTTGATCACTATCTTTCGTGCAATCTGATTGGTTGATGATTTTCAAATCTTTGCTGTATTCAGTTTTAAGTTTTGTTTAACATTTAAAAATCTTGGTTTCGTTCAACATTTTGCACTCACTGATAAATATGATCAAAACCGTTTATTTGTTAATCGAATAGTTAAAAACCGGATAAAGTTTGACGGTTAACCGTGATACGTAAATTTTTTTTAGTTTGAAATTTTTTTGCTTGAAATTTTTTGTTTGAAACTTTTCGTTTGAAATTTTTGTTTGAAAAAAATTTTGTTTGAAAATTTTGTTTGAAATTTTTTTGTTTGTAAATTTTTGTTTCAAAATTTTTTTGTTTAAAATTTTTTCGTTTGAAATTTTTCGTTTCCAAAATTTTTTTCTGTTTAAAAAATTTTTGTTTGAACAGTTTTGTTTGGAAAATTTTGTTTCAAAGTTTTTTGTTCGAAATTTTCGTTTGAAATTTTTGTTTCAAAGTTTGGTTCGACATTTTTTAAAGTTTGTGCACTCATTAGTAAAGAACCGGAACTGTTTAGAACTAAAATCTTTGACAACATTGTTTTTTCATGATGCAATAGTACACGTCAGAACATGATAATGCAACGTCATCAGTTTTGCATCATCGTTCGAGTTAGTATTCATAATAACATCATCATGGCAACTTGTCTGCAGTTTCTAAACACACGTGATGTGATGAAATCATTTACCAAGATTACTGATTTACAACAGAATGTACCTTATAGAATCTTAGCTAGCCAAATGATCCCTACAAAGTTTGGATTACGAATCGTAGTGATGCTTGAAAATGATAAGAATATAATTTTACCAGCAAGACATCTACCCATGGATGCATCAAAACAAGAAGAACTGCTGCGTTTCTTAAATACTGGATCTGTATCTTTATGTTACAAAGGATTCTTGGGTCGAAGTCGTCAATTTGAATTTAGTACACAGCCGGATTCGTCAGCAATTGTAATTCAAAGGTCAGCACATCAGACATAGTTGTATGAATGTGGTTGGTCGGCATGACGTCAGCAACTGTGATGAAATCATGAATCAGCACATTCCTTACCAATGACGTCAGCAATAACTATAAACCAGCAAATACAGTGTCATCCCACGAAATCATTTGAGCAAGTGCTTTTCAGGAGGAAAGATGTGTACTTCTAACGATAAAGAGTTCATCTTCGCAAGCTATTATCCAATCAATATATTTCAAACAAAACATGTGATGATTGGTATCAGTGCTAGAACATTTGAACCAGTAATTCGATTGGGCAAAGCAGAACAATTTGGTGTACAACTGACCTGTGAAGAATGGCACGAATCGACCAAATGAACGATTATTTTCATGATGAGCTAAATGTGACCATAGTCAAATCATTAGGCTCAAATCATGAAGTGGTGCTGCGTACAGTCCTTGAAGAGAAGATGGTGCTGTTACATAAAAAGAGTACATTCCATGTCCCTCGCAACATGGTGTATCTAACGCAAACGGAATGGAACAAATTCATCAACGTATTTTAGTGTGTGAAACATGCAGTGGAAGTGTGCAACAAAACAAGTATATTCCTGAAAAAGTACTATTTTGAAAAATGTGTCATGCATATTGTACAACATGTATCTAGATATTGTGATGGTTGTCAACATCGTTCTTGGGTGCATAACTGTATTGATAAACAGTTTATTTGTGATCAAATGGACATTGAGTTTCCACCAATTGATATTGCAATAGACCTTAAAAGACTTATATTGGAATTAAAATTATATGCTAAAGAAAACTAGTGCAAGAAGTTCAAAATACATTGTATCGACAATATCCAGAACCACTATCTGGTATGGATGTATGTGGAGTGTAATAAAATGATCCATTTCAATGATTTGTTTTTCCATTTCAAGTACAACCCCATGTTCTGACGTGTACTATTGCATCATGAAAAAACAATGTTGTCAAAGATTTTTGCTCTAAACAGTTCCGGTTCTTTACTAATGAGTGCACAAACTTTAAAAAATGTCAAACCAAACTTTGAAACAAAAATTTCAAACGAAAATTTCGAACAAAAAACTTTGAAACAAAATTTTGAAAAAAAAATTTGAAACGAAAAAAATTTGGAAACGATAAATTTCAAACAAAAAAATTCAAACAAAATTTTGAAACGAAAATTTTTTCAAACAAAAATTTTGGAAACGAAAAAATTTTAACCAAAATTTTCAAACAAAAATTTCGAAACAAAAAATTTTAAACAAAAAATTTGGAAACGAAAAAATGTCAAACCAAAGTTTCAAATTTTTTAAATGTTAAAACAAAACTGAATGCAGAAAAAGATTTAAAACTCATCAACCTATCAGATTGCACGAAAGATAGTGATCAACCAATCAGATTGCAGGAAAGATAGTGATCCACCAATCAAATTGCATTAACAATAACTTTGTCAGTGTTGTAGCATGTATTGCCTTTCGTCTATGAGTCATAAGATTCAATAAGGTTAGCTATCAGATTTCAAATCAATCACCACCAATGATCTTAGACTATGAGCTGTGACTAAAGTTCAATGTATTGTTTCAAATTTCACACCTTATGTTAAAATTCTGTTTATCACCATTCCCAAATTTAAAGAATACTTCTCTTGATATACCTAAGTCTTAGAGTTAATCATATCATTATATGTTCAATAAGGTCAATAATGTCCGTCAATTGTTTACCTGAGTAGAACCAACTGTTTTCTAGAAGTGTGTGTGTGTGTGTACTCAAACTTAAGAAGTACCACAACAAAGGAAATGAATCCCTGTACACTACCTCATCAAGGACAATCACGTGGTACAACGTCTTGCTTACGTTTATATTTGGCGGGAATAATCAAAACCAATGACGCATTATCAAATTATCCTACAAAGTTTCAATGTACCAATGTCCTGGACTCCTAATCCCATCATAGGTCAATAACCGATCACGTGATCATAATGATTTACCCAATGAATGAGATACTATCCAATTACCAATTATTGATACGACAATAAGAAATGTACCCCTTCCAAAATTTAAGATTGGTACACAAATACACCTGTGTCTTATGAAAAAAGTAATAAATCCTGTACTTATTCAATAATAAAGCCGGTCAATAACATTTAAATTTTGAATATTTGGCCATAAGAGGAACATCAACATCTACAATGGGGCTTAGAAAACGTTTACCGAATTTTGTTATTTGATAATTCCCAAATTTAAAAGGGAACATAAACATATAAAGGTAATAAACCTCTGTACATATCCATATAACATGCTAAATAGAGGTCAATAACCTCCGAAAATTTGATTTTTGGTAGTTCTTTACCTATGAAAAGGGAACGATGTGGACCATCCAAATTTATAGTGGTACATATTGGAGACCTGTACTATGATACCAAATGCTTATATTAAACAATTTCTAAAACCGAGTGGATGAGCCAAGATACCCCTCCCAAACTTTTAAAGGATGCATCAATGTACCCATATCTTATGATAGGAAATGAACCTATATACATGACCATATAACCATATAAGGTAATAGAACCTCCTCAAAGGGGAGAAATTGGGCCAAAAACCAAACACATGGTACAACATATTGCTTATGTTTATATTTTAGCAATTTTGTACCCCTAAAAGAGAACGATGTGGACCACCCAAATTTATCATAATACATGTTGAGTCATGTACTATGATACCGAATCCCCTCCCGGGGTGCATCAATGTACCTATGTCTTATGATAGGGAATGAACACCTATACATTACCATATAAGGTAATAGGACCTCATCCAAAGGAATAAATTAGGTCAAAAACCAAACACGTGGTACAACGTATTGCTTACGTTTATATTTTGGCAATTTTGTACCCCTAAAAGGGAACGAGGTGGACCACCCAAATTTATCATAATACATGTTAGGGTCCAGTACTATAATACCAAATGTTTAAATTGGGCAATTTCCAAAATTTAAGGGGTGGGCCAAAGTACCCCTCCCAAATTTTTAAAGGAGTGTACAAACATACCTATATCTTATGAAAGGTAATGGACTCCTATATATGACCATATAACTATATAGGATAATAGCACCTCATCAAAGGAAATAAAATCGACAAAAAAACCAAACACATGGTACTACGTATTGCTTACGTTTATATTTTGGCAATTTTGTACCCCTAGAAGGGAACGAGGTGGACCACCCAAATTTATCATAATACATATTAGGGTCCAGTACTATAATACCAAATATATAAAATGAGCAATTTCTAAAATTTAAGGGGTGGGCCAAAGTATCCCTCCCAAATTTTTAAAGGAGTGCACAAATGTACCTATGTCTTATGATAGGGAATAGACCCCTATACATAACCATATAACCATATAAGGTAATAGGACCTCATCCAAGAGGATAAATTGGGCCAAAAGACCAAACACGTGGTACAACGTATTGCTTACGTTTATATTGTGACAATTTTGTACCCCTAGAAGGGAACGAGGTGGACCACCCAAATTTATCATAATACATGTTAGGATCCGGTACTATAATACCAAATGTTTAAATTGGGCAATTTCCAAAATTTAAGGGGTGGGCCAAAGTACCCCTCCCAAATTTTTAAAGGAGTGCACAAATATATCCATATCTTATGAAAGGTAATGGACCCCTATACATGACCATATAACTATATAGGATAATAACACCTCATCAAAGGGGATAAAATCGACCGAAAACCAAACACGTGGTATAACGTATTGCTTACGTTTATATTTTGACAATTTTGTACCCCTAGAAGGGAACGAGGTGGACCACCCAAATTTATCATAATACATGTTAGGATCCGGTACTATAATACCAAATGTTTAAATTGGGCAATTTCCAAAATTTAAGGGGTGGGCCAAAGTACCCTCCCAAATTTTTAAAGGAGTGCACAAATATACCCATATCTTATGAAAGGGAATGGACCCCTATACATGACCATATAACTATATAGGATAATAACACCTCATCAAAGGGGATAAAATCGACCAAAAACCAAACACGTGGTACAACGTATTGCTTACGTTTATATTTTGGCAATTTTGTACCCCTAGAAGGGAATGAGGTGGACCGCCCAAATTTATCATAATACATATTAGGGTCCTGTACTATAATACCCAATGTTTAAATTGGGCAATTTCCAAAATTTAAGGGGTGGGTCAAGGTACCCCTCCCAAATTTTTCAAGGGGTGCATTAATATACCCATGTCTTATGAAAGGGAATGGACCCCTGTATACGTCCATATAACTATATAAGGTAATAACACCTCATCAAAGGGGATAAATTAGGTCAAAAAACCCCCGAAATTTGAATTTTTGGCAATTTTTTACCCATGAAAGGGAACGACATAGACACCCAATACTGATAGAGGTACATACTATGGTCCTAGGCTACCATACCAAATTTTTAAATTTGGCAATTTCCAAAATTTAAGGGGGGTGGTCCTATGTACCCCTGCCAAAATTTAAGGGGTGGGGCAAGGTACCCCTGCCAAAATTTAGAGGGGGTGGTCCTAGGTACCCCTAGGTCATTGACCCCGGGCCAAGGTCATTGACCTTTCACCCCGGTCATAAAAGAGAGTGAGGATGAGTCATTCGCGCAAACGCGGGGGCCTACTACTGACTTATTAATATTTGGTTCACAAATTACTGTAGAAGAAACCTTCATTATTTATATAAGCTAAGAATTAACTTGTAAATGCGGATCTACTTTCATTTGATTTCTGCTCTACTACACATTTTCTTTCTTATTTTGTAATTCTGCTATCAGTTTTTTAATTGTTATTATATTGATTTGCTTCAGTATAAGTACCGTAATTTAAAAATATGAATGCATAAAAACAAATTCCATTTGTTAATTGCTAGTGAAATAAAATTCAGAAAGCTTATTTAGAGCGAAATCCTTCCCATTCACTGGAAACCGTGCTGTGTTGCAGAAGCACTGCAACGACCAGACCCTTTAACTTCTGAGATAGTGGAAAGGAGACTTGATATTCGCTCCAATTTCTTCGCTGAAGGAATCTGGTCGTTGTATGCTCGCTGCAACACAATATAAATTAGAGACTCTGTGGTGGATTATTTTTTGCTTTTTAAAACGGATTAATGAAAGGGACAGTTACAAAAGTATAAAAAAAAAAAAATGTTATTTCAAGTATATATGGGAGTATTAGAAAGTATTTTTTCTGTTCTTTACTACTATTGCTAATAATATTTTTTTCTTGAAATACTTTGGTCGTTGCGCAACGCTCCAACACTAACATTAGCCGCCACTGGCATATACAACGACATTTAAAGAAATATTTTTTTTTTGCAACTTCTCGAAACATTTTCGTTGCCATTAGGTGCAGTTTTCACTCGTACACCCCTAATCACCGCTTCACTCGTGTATTACACTACAAAAGAATGGAAAATATAGAAGTTTTTTCTTATTACGCTCTTTTTAATCAATATTTCTTACTTCAGAAAGAAGAAAAGACAATATCGGAGCTGTCAATTTTTGTGGAATTAAACAATAATTATGAAATTCTTTTCTTGTTTTTCGAAATGTTCCCTCAATCAGTTTCAAAGCGGCTGACTAACATATTGAGCCCTTGTAGGAAGAAGTGAATGTATCCTGCAATTGTGCTGCAATAGGTTTTTTGGGGGGGGGTTATTTTCTGTGGCAATTAAAATGCAATTCCTGTAATTTTCTCTACTCCACAGGAAGATAAGCAATACGCACCCACGCAACGGCAAATATTATATTGCAGCACCATTTTTTTCTATGAATTGCTAATACATACAAAAACTTTACATTTCCAAATGAAACTATCTACATTAATGGGTTGCTTCAAAAAAGTCCGAGGGCAGCTGCCCACCTTTGCCCCCTAATCACCGCCTATGACGAAGATTATTGGAAGATAAGCGTCAAGACCAAAGATTTCATATGGCACTAGCACACTGCGTCTAAGAGAACTTATCCCTGTTACGTTGTTGAGAACTTAACCGACGTCCTTCTCATTGTCTTCTAGAATATTATTCCTTGACCCACAATATCGTTACCAAAGTTGAAATTCACGATATCCATCAAAAGTAATGGTTAAATAACAAATTCTTTCACTATTTTCGTGATAATACTGGGTTCAAAAAGAATGATAATAAGTTTAGTGATGTTTAGTTTGAATATTCCCATTGGGATGGAAAATAGAAAAAAAGGAATATTCGGGTTTTTCTCCCCCCTGGCATATAACGATATCACTATTTTTTTTTAATTCATTATCTTTTATACTTCTAGGTTTTAAATAATTTAAAGGTTAGAACTTTAAAATTCATTGACTGTACTTTATATAACTTATTAATAACACGATTTTTTAAGTTTCATTTTCATTTGCACTAGAAAGTATTAAGTTTCTGATTGGCAATTGCTGTAAAAGTTGTACAAATTTTGTATAGATAGGAACGAAGTACTATCATTACAGCGCGAACCACATAAAATAGTTTATTCTGTGTGTCTGGTGTCTCCAGTGTTGCCTACCGTAGCGGAATTCCGCTACGCGTAGCGACTTTTCGTTGCCCTGGCGACAGAGCGGCGACAGACGAAAAATGCGGAAAGTGTAGCGACTTTTGAAAACTTATCTTAAAACTTCCCGTTTCCCCCCATATCTTGAAAAAAGTGAATAAATTAGGTTAGAAAACATTTCTTCCTTTCTATAATGCATAATATAATTTTGTAGAGAGAAAGTAACAAATTTCAATAAACGGGATTATCCTGTTTTCGAGAACGATGATGTAAGAGGAGAGGAGAATTACCCAAGTGTTCTGCCTGCTCCTGCTGACTTTATTCAAAATGGGAATTGCAATTGAGGTATAAGATGCATCTTTTGTTAATGTACATCTACAAAAAGCCGTATAATCCAAAATTCTTTAGAGTTTCCTACTTCAAATCATAAATTATTTAAGTAAAGTGTTATAATTTTGAAGTAATAGAAGGCACTATGCCAACAGGTACGTACGCACGGGTGAGGATACGAGGACGAGAGATAACCCGGAAGTCCAACTTCTATATAAATTTGATTAAACTTCATGTGGATTTTACAGAGTTAATATACAATTTATATTCAGGTTGAATTTAGATTCTAATTGGAAAAACTTAGAGATCACTCTCAATAATCTCCTGGATACAGAGGAGGCGTTAGGTGAGCGCTGGGTTAGTGTCAATAATGACCCCACGGGGCCAGAGTACTGGTAAAAATTGCGATGTGCTTTTGTATCTACTTCTTGGACGAACCATGCTTAGAACGTGGGGTCTCTAAAAGCGCGGGGCCTGGTTCTGTCACCTCATTGCGACCACCAAACTCCGCTTTTGCCTGGATACATATCTGTACGGAAATTACATTTGTTGACCTATATCATTTACATTTAACTCCATAAAATAGTTTTCCAAAAGTGCACATGTATTTGAAGAAAAGTACTTATGTTTGTTTGCAAGAAATGTGCTTCTTAAAATAACATTGTATGCTGACAAGTGTATCCGTAACAGGTTCGTAGCCATGCTTAAGAATTGTCCTTAACTGTGTTGCTTTTCTGAGGTATTTCTAATAAAAATCAAATACTGTACTTAGATTAAATCTAATAAACATATTCCGTCATAAAAATTTTAATAAATATTCCCCGTCATAGAAATTTTAAAATTGTTAAGGTCAATCATAAAATCTCATTGTTTACTAAGGGCAAATCTTAAAATATCCTGATATTTCTGATTACTAAGAACTAGTCCTATAACGTTCTGATATGCTAGTCGTCTTATAATCAATTGGTCCTGGGTTTTACTTCCGGTGGGAATACAGGAAATATTTTGAAGTGTTATTAAAACTGTTTTTTTTAACCATCAAAGTTCAATTTTATAATGTAGCGGAAAATAGCGGAATTTCAGTTAAGTGTAGCGGAACGTGACGGAATTTTGACAGTACAGTAGCGACTTTACGAACTGGGGACCTGGCAACACTGGGTGTCTGCTGACAAGTGTATCCATAACAGGTTCGTAGCCATGCTTAAGAATTGTCCTTAACTGTGTTGCTTTTCTGAGGTATTTCTAATAAAAATCAAATACTGTACTTAGATTAAATCTAATAAACATATTCCGTCATAAAAATTTTAATAAATATTCCCCGTCATAGAAATTTTAAAATTGTTAAGGTCAATCATAAAATTTCATTGTTTACTAAGGGCAAATCTTAAAATATCCTGTCGGGAAAGAAGAAGTAATTCAAGCATGGAACGAATATATAAACAGCAAGAAAGATGCACACATAGCTAAAATGAAAGAAATTAGAAATTTCAATGAAGAAATAGCAGAGGAAATTAAGTCAGGAGGGAGAGAAGCAGGGAAAAGATTCTGGAGATATGTTAGACAAAAGCAAAACGAAACAGAAAAAGAAATTATTCTTAGAAATGAAAAGGGACAAATAATGAAGGACAGGACGGAAATTGAGGCGTACTTAACAGATTGGGCGATGAAACAAAATTGTGAAGAACCGAAAAATGAAACAAATAAATTAGCAAAAATGAGTAATGAGAGTGCAGAAGAAGAAAGTCAGGACTTAACTAATGATATTGAAAATATGGAAATAGAGAAGGCTAGGAAAAAGCTAAGAAGAGGAAAAGCAACAGGAACAGATGAGGTGTCAAATGAGATGTTAATAAACTTAGATAATAAATATTTGGAAAGTTTAAAGAATATTATGAATAATATACTTGAGTCAAGAACCATTCCTCCAAGTTGGAAGCAAACGAAGATTAAGTTAATATATAAAGGAAAAGGTAGAGATAAACATGATATAAAAAATTATAGACCAATAGCGATTACCAGCTGCGTATATAAGTTTTTTGCAATTATTCTAAGAGATAGGTTAATGAACTGGCTAGAGAAAAACAAAATTTTAAGTGAGTTACAGAATGGATTCAGAACAGATAGAAGAACAACAGATAACATCTACATTATAACACAACTGATAGAAATATGCAGAGAAAGAAAAGAAGATTTCATAGTAGCATTTATAGATATTGAAAAGGCGTATGATACAGTCAAGAGAAATATATTATGGGAAGTAATGGAAAACATAGGAATATCAAAGAAATTTATTATGCTCCTTAAGGAATTATATAAGAACAACAAATACAGATATGAAATGGGAAACGTAAAATCAAAATGGATGGAAAGTAATAAAGGTTTGAAACAAGGATGTCCTCTATCACCAGTTCTATTCCTCATATACATACATGAAGTGGAAGAAGCATTGATCAAAACAAACAGAGGGTTAGAATTAAGATTGCAAGGAAAAGAAAAAGTAAGAAAAATCCCTGGCACTCTATTTGCAGACGATGTGGCTCTGATGAGTAATAATATAGAAGATATTAAGGAAATGTTAGAAACAGTAGTTAGGAAAGGAGAAGAAATTGGTCTAAAAATAAATGAAGAAAAAAGCAAGTTCATGGTTTTTAGTGGAGACATAGAGAATAAAAATATAAAAGCAGGAAACATAGAAATAAGCAGGACTGAAAAAATAGAATTTTTAGGAATCACACTTGAGGAAGGAGAACAATACTTAGTTGAACATGAAAAAAAACTGAAAAATAAAGTACAAAAATATACAGCAATTATAAAAAATAAAGCAATGTGGTCATACAATAGATATGAGGTATCAAGAATATTATGGAAACAAGTAGCAGTACCGGCGCTTACATATGCAAATGAAGTAATAACTTTAACGGAAAAAACCAGGAGTATTTTACAACAAGCACAAAATCAAATAGGAAGGTTTGCCCTAGGAGCAAATAAATTAAGTGCAAATGTAACAATAACAGGAGAAATGGGATGGAGTGATTTTGAAAAAAGAGAAGGTGTGAGTAAAGTAAAATATCTTGGAAGATTAAAATTTATGGAAGAAACAAGATTAGTAAAAGTGGTGCATGAGGCCACTAAACATATGAGGAAAGGGGAGAACACGAAATGGTTTAGGAGAGTTAGGAAATTAGAAAGAAAGTATGATCAAACTACCCGCTGGCATAGAGAAGAAAATTATAAAAATTGGGAAAAAATCACAGAAAAAACATTTAAAGAGAAAGCGCAGGAAAAGTGGTATGAAGAAGTTGTAAAGAAGAGCAGTTTAAAAGGAATATACACACATAAAAAGAGTTATGAGAAAATAAATTACATGAACAATGATTCAGGAAGCATTTTACTTTTCAAAGCCAGGTCAGGGAGCCTTGAAACAGGGGTAAGACTGAAAAAATTTAAAGAAGTGAATGAAAAATGTCAATTATGTTTTAAAGAAGATGAAACATTAGAACACATATTGCTAAAATGTGAAGAAACCCAAAAAATCAGGGAAAAATGGAAATGGATCGATGAAATGAAAGAGGAAGGAAATTTGGTTAAATTAGCTTGGAGGCTAGGTTTTAATGTAAATGGAAGGGAACTAAGTGAAAAAGAAATGGAAAAAACCAAAGAACTTCTTGAATTTTGGTGGAAAAAGAAAATGGAAAACGTTAAATGAAAAAAAAAACAGTACTTACTTTTTTTTCTTTTTTTCCAGGATCCAAACTTCCGAAGAGAAGGAAGGAAAATACCTTGAACCTGAACCTGAACCAAATTTCTGAAAAGGTGTTTGGACTTGTATTGCATGTGAATTAACGCATGAAATTCCGTGAAATGAGTGGGAAGAAAGGTCGTGAGTCAATGTGACATGCCAATTCTTGAGAGGAGTCCCAATCTTGGGAATATTGTGGACATAAATATTTATGTACAAATGTTGATAAATGGTGAGACATGTTTTGTGGCAGTTATCCAACGTAATTTGTTTATCATTTAAAAAATTAATATGTTGATATCTAGTAGGATCATCTTTATAAAAACCACTTACATATAAACTTAAACTATTTAGCGATATAAAAGTATATGCAGTTCCTGTACCACTTTTTTCCCCAATATATGTATACTCCCATAGAAAAAAAAAATTATTGTATATATATACACACATTTATGCGTACTGTCTAAATATAATAAAATATTATAAAACGAAATACCGTGCAGAATATACGTATTAAAGAATGCTCTGGAGACAACGATAATAAATATACTGTAACAAAACCGAATTCAAGTTTTAAAAATTGTAATAGTAATACCATGCAATTTATGTTAGACTTAGGTTCCCGGAATATTCACATTTTTGGGAATATTTCCGAAAAATATTTTCCTGGGAATTCGAACATCACAAAGTATGCTAGCTTTTATTTTTTCCCCGATCTTGCAAATATAAGTTCTCCACTGTTTTCTGACTTCACAAAATATAGCTGAGTGAGTGAAAGCAGTTAGAAGCCCCACGGAGCTCGTTGTTTTCTATCTTTATCCCGACAACAAGGTACAAATTTCTTGAATCCCTAATCACACTGGCGGAAATTCTAAATGCCATCCAATAATAGTAATAAGCTACAACGCAAAACAAGCGAACTTGTATTGAGTGTATATGTGTCTGTGGTAAGTTCCGGTATCCGTTTCCTTTGTGGTACCAAAATGCACCATTTCAACGAAATTATTTTCCGAATCAACTTGGTCACAGTTCTAAGCATCAAAAAGCAAAGTGAAACCTAGCGCGAATTATTCTCTTACCGAAAGGTATAACTACCATTAATTAGTGGCATCCAGTGAAGGAAAACAAAAGAAATATTTTGAATAAGTATTGGGTTCGAATCTCGGTAATATCCCACACGGAAGTGAGGAATTTAAGGATGACATTGAACTCACAAAGTTACGCCCTAATGTATCAAAAAAAAAAAAGTTTTACTGGACTGCGCTAAGTAACGTAAAGAAACACATGAAAAATATTCATAATTTAACACATACATGAATATTTCAAAATATATGCTTTATGACTCACCTGCCAAAAAAGAACACAAACAATTCACATGAATGAGGTATTCAATTTAATCGCACTAACTTTTCTTGTAGTTGATTTATCCGGCTAAAAAATAATATTTCTTCCTGCTTGAGAGATTATTTTCAGGGGCACCAAACAAATATTATAGTACTTAAAATATTGATTAATTATTGTAAAAAATGAAATGAAATCTTTAAGTTTTACGTCCCACGATTACGCCGGTTAGGCCAAAGGAGACGGTGATGATGAGAGATGAGTGAAAATGGTGGAATGAAGAAAGTGGGAGGAAACGGGAAAACCCACGAGCACGGTGTTTGTCCAGCACAAAGCCCACACGGCGCGAGCTGGGATCGAACCAGGGACCCCAAGCACGGGAGGTGAACGCTCTACCACTGAGCCACCGCGCCCCCATTTAATTATTTTAATTCAGCTTTTGGCCCTGCATCGGTTGCAAACGCGAGAACCGTCTTAAATTCAAGCCCGTTCTATTTGCTTTAGCAAGGGAGAAAATAAAGAAATCGGATATGTGCAAGTATTTCGATATTTCGGTCTGGTTATTCATTTTCGGTATTCAGGTATGTAGATATTTTAGTATGCGTTGTAGGGGAATTTCGGATGATTTAAAATTCTGGTTTCAGTACCGTTTATATTCCTAGTCCCATACCAAACATTTCTACGCACAAACTTATTTCCATCTAAAATGGAACTTACCGAGGTGCGTGAAGTTGGCAGGACCACTAACAGCTCAAATTCTGAAACTCGGTGCAGAATTTGAGTAGAATTTAAGCTCTCAGAAAAACCAAGTCCCAGAATTTGAGCTTTTAATTTAAAGGCTCTAAGTCCATTTGAAAGGTGGTCCTGCCAACTTCACGCTGCAGGGCCACCGAAAGCTCAAATTCTGAAACTCCGTCCAAATATTCAGTAGAATTTGAGCTTTCAAAAAAACCCACTACCGGAATTTGAGCTTTCAATTTAAAGGCTCTAAGTCCATTTGAAAGGTGGTCCTGCCAACTTCACGCTGCAGGACCCCCGAAAGCTCAAATTCTCAAACTCCGTCCAGATATTCAGTAGAAATTGAGCTTTCGAAAAAACCAACTCCCGGAATTTAAGCTTTCAATTTAAAGGGTCTAAGTCCACTTGAAAGCTGCAATTTTGAACACATCGTACCAGGACACCCACAGCTCAAATTCTGAAACTCGGTGCAGATATTGAGTAGAATTTGAGCTCTCAAAAAAACCAACTCCCAGAATTTGAGCTTTCAATTTAAAGGCTCTAAGTCCATTTGAAAGGTGGTCCTGCCAACTTCACGCTGCAGGACTCCCGAAAGCTCAAATTCTCAAACTCCGTCCAGATATTCAGTAGAATTTGCGCTTTAAAAAAAAAAAAAAAAAAAAAAAAAACAACTCCCGGAATTTGAGCTTTCAATTTAAAGGGTCTAAGTCCACTTAAAAGCTGCAATTTTGAACACATCGTACCAGGACACCCACAGCTCAAATTCTGAAACTCCGTGCAGATATTGAGTAGAATTTGGGCATTTGGGCTCTCAAGAAAACCAACTCCCAGAATTTGAGCTTTCAATTTAAAGGCTCTAAGTCCATTTGAAAGGTGGTCCTGCCAACTTCACGCTGTAGGACCACCGAAAGCTCAAATTCTCAAACTCAGTCCAGATATTCAGTAGAATTTGAGCTTTCAAAGAAACCAATTCCCGGAATTTGAGCTTTCAATTTAAAGGGTCTAAGTCAATTTAGAAGCTGCAATTTTGAACACATCGTACCACGGCACCAACACCTCAAATTGTGAAACTCGGTGCAGAATTTGAGTAGAATTTGAGCTTTCAAAAAAAGAAAACAACTCCCAGAATTTGAGCTTTCAATTTAAAGGCTCTAAGTCCATTTGAAAGGTGGTCCTGCCAACTTCACGCTGTAGGACCACCGAAAGCTCAAATTCTCAAATTCCGTCCAGATATTCAGTAGAATTTAAGCTTTCAAAAAAACCAACTCCCGGAATTTGAGCTTTGAATTTAAAAGGTCTAAGTCTACTTAAAACTTGCGCCACTAACAGCTAAACTTCTGAAACAGTGCAGGATTTGAGTAGAAATTGAGCTCTCAGAAAAACCAACTCCCAAAATTTGAGCTTTCAATTTAAAGGCTCTAAGTTCATTTGAAAGGTGATGAGAATTTGAGTTTTCGGTGGTCCTCCAGAATGAAGTTGACAGGACCACCTTTCACATGGACTTAGAGGCTTTAAATTGAAAGCTTATATTCTGGGAGTTGGTTTTTCTGAGAGCTCAAATTCTACTCAATATCTGCACGGAGTTTCAAAATTTGAGCTGTTGGTGTCCTGGTACGATGTGTTCAAAATTGCAGCTTTTAAGTGGACTTAGACCCTTTAAATTGAAAGCTCAAATTCCGGGAGTTGGTTTTTTTGAATGCTCAAATTCTACTGAATATCTGGACGGAGTTTGAGAATTTGTGCTTTCGGTGGTACTGCAGCGTGAAGTTGGCAGGACCACCTTTGAAATGGACTTAGAGCCTTTAAATTGAAAACTCAAATTCTGGGAGTTGGTTTTTCTGAGAGCCCAAATTCTACTCAAATTCTGCACCGAATTTCAGAATTTGAGCTGTTAGTGGTCCTGCCAACTTCACGCACCTAACTTACCTTTATTTTCTACTGGTACGTTTATAAATTTTATTAAATCCAATAATTTTTTTTTTTATTCTTTTCAGATTTGTTTGTTTACTTTAACATTAAATTTTGAAGATTTCAAATATAAACCTTGAAGAGCTTTTGTGCTGGCGAAATGTCTTTTCAATATGTGAACATTGGTTGTATTAAAACGGAAACGAAAATAGAAAATGTCCCTATTAAAGTAGAAGTGAAAGCAGAGAATGAGCCATTTGAGGAATGTAATTACGAATTATGTACTGCTAACACTAATGATGATAAAGATCCTCTTGCAATCCGTTTGGAATATCAGGAGCGAGAAAGTGCATTGAAAGGGGAAAATATCACTTCAAAAAGTAACCAGGATGAAACAATATCAGATTGCAAACTAACTTCGAATGCAATATATTTACTTGAGTGTTCGTCAACAGCTGAACAGAATAACATCACGTCAAAATCCTCCAATTTTACACGCAACACGGAAGAGTCAAGCAGTCTCATATTTGCCACTAGTGAGGGGCAGAACGATCAGAAAGAGGACGTTGAAGAACATGATGGAGAAGCAGATGACAATCCTCATGATCTCAGGTACGTTAAATGCGTTTATTTCATCAGAGTTTTGTTTATATAAATTTTTGTCCTTAACTTTTGCAATCCTTAGTTTAGTATTGTTATTTTCAATTAACTTAATAAAATTGCAAAATTCAACGTTATTCGCCGATTCTGGAGGCGTAGGACAGCCCATTCTCATGTAGGCCCCATGTGTTTCTGAATATGTATTGTTTATTCTTATGTGTGTTTTTATGAATATACCATATTTCGCATAGCTTGAATTTCAACGCTCATATATAGCTTCCTAGACTCTTGTCTGCAATGAAAGACATATGTGAATGACACTCCCCCAAAGTTACAGAGAAATCGGCGCCCTTGCTGTGACTCCAGTACAATATAAAGTTTGGAAAAACACATCTAAAGAAAATTATTCATATCATCGTAACTAATCGACATGGAGAAGGTCAGGTCACATGTTCTACACTAATATCTACTACTTTGCGGTAAGTAAGTGCAAGTGTATACATAGTAGATACTGTATACATAGTAGAAACTGTATACATAAGTGTAAACTTTATCACAACAATGACATTATAAGTATACTATTATTGCAACCTTTTATTTCGAAAACTTACATTATTTCAAAATGCAATTATTGTCCGACACTCCTATACGTGTTCCATAGCAAATAAAAAACGTTAGAATATCGAGATTATGATGTCCATAGAAAGAGATGACTTTCACTTAGAATGGTTGATTGTCTTCAATGGCAGAATGGTTTAGAGTTACATATTTAGCTCTTTCTTGATGATGTTCTCTAGTTGAAAGAATATATTTTGAAATGCCAATATATAGACAAAAAATTAATTTAAACAAATTCTTAAATTTTAATAATAAAAGTTTATAATTAACGTTAATTTATCATTCAACAGAAACCTTATGACAATGATTGCATAATAATAAAAATAATAATATATATTTTAGCTTCTCTTACGGACACGGTTTCTCTGGATTGTAGCGTTTACCACTGGCACATGGGGTTCCCGGCTCGAACTGGCAGTAAGTTTCAAGTGGACATCGTGTTCATGGGTTTTCGCAGCGTACTTGCATTTGTCCCACATTATCATTATATCAATCCTATTATAATTCACTTGCATTGTTTAACTGTTGATATTGCATAACCTTAACCTTAATTTCGTTTTTCTAACGCGTATGTAAACATTTGTGATAATTTTAACACAAATATTATCAAATATTCCATGTTTTCTACGTCAATGGTCGCTCCGTTCGAAACGTCGCATTTATTAAGCAACACGTAAAATGTAAACTATTGACCAATTTGCAGACTGCCATAATTGGTGAATAGAATGATCATCTTAAAAGAAGAGAGAGCAGCTAAATGGTCAATATCAGGCATCTTTTTACTCGAAACTCTGTCAGTCAAATCACATTAAAAAAAAAAAAAACAACGAATCACAGCAGCCTGCATCTCTAAAAAAGAAGAACTACCTGAACTGAAGATAAAGTCACACAAGTAGCTCTAACCTTCAACCTATGCTCATAATTTTCTCCAATAAGGATAATCAGTCAACGGGAAAAGTTAACAAAAAAAAAAAAAAAAATTAATTAATAACATAATGCAAATTCTATGTGCAGAACGTAACGCTTTATTTAAACTACCATTTTCATGTTTCCTATTCCATTTTTTGTTGACTTCACAAATGTTTAATATTTTACTCCTGCGGCATATTTCGATCTCGTCAGAATCACCTACTTATCAAGAAACAAAAGAACTGAAGCGAGCTCCCTCGTGGCTAAGCGGTTAGCGTACGCGCCTTTGGCGTGGGAGACCCGGGTTCGATTCCCGGCGGGAGCTCATGTGGTTCGGATTCCACGTTAATCAGTAGGTCCACGTCTCATATAGCCTCGCTGCTGAACGGGACGTTAAACTCAAAATCAACTCAACTCAAAAGAACTGAAGCCATTAGCAGTGTGCATCTGTAAATCTGATAACTTCCTGAAGTGGAGACAATGTCACATAATCAGTTCTGTCACACAACATATGCTCGGGGCCGCGGTGGCTCAGTTGTAGAGCGTTTAGCTGTGGTGTTTGGTGTCCCGGGTTCGACCGCAGCTCCCGTCAAGGGAACTTTGTGGTCGACAATCACCGTGTGCGTGGGTATCCTCGTGGTTCTCCCGTTTCCTCCCACTTTATTCATTCCACAGTTTTCATTCATTACTCATCTCCTTTAGTCTGACCGGCATAAGCGTCGGACGTAAAACTCAGACTTCATTTCATTTTTCATCTTATGCTCCTCAGTTGATATACAAAATCATTTTCACTGTTAACGAGAATCAATAAAGTTAACAAAACCTAATTTATTGTTGAACACGTTTAGCCAAACTAATTGATAGTTTACATAATGCAATTTTGTGTAGAAAAAATCATTGTCTATTCAACATCAATTTCAGGCTTCCTATTGTTCCATTTCTTGTTGACTTCACAAATAGTCAATATCAGGCATTCTTTTACTCGGACCGCAATTTTCGGCCTTCTCACAATTCTCTACTTATCAAGAAACAAAATAAATCGTTCATAGCAGTTCGCATCTGTCAAAATGAAAAGCTTCCTAAACGGAGACAACGTCACATAATTAACTCTGCTACTCAATTTTAAGTGTATTGTATCGACTCGGATTACTCTGTAATAATCATGGGTTAAGAGGAATATTAAACTTAATAGAGAGAGGGTAGTATTTTATTTGCTTTAAGGCTGAGATAGTTTATTATACTCTTGGATTACTTTGTTTACCGCAAGTCGCAGATAGAACAATTCCATTATCTCACGTTAGGATAGTCGTTGGTTTCTTCATTTGAAATTTTGCTTCCCATTTAACTCCAAAGCTTTATGATATGTGGATCTGAACCTTAACATGTGATCTAAACCTCATGAACTCCCTGAAGGGTTCGTACACAGTTGGGCTGCGCCAAAACCACGAGGGTGTTCTCCATTTGAAAATGTGTCTTCTGAATTAAGTTGCAAACTATCTTGTATTAGCATGCGATTCTCTATAGAATGAATTAATTTCGGAGAGGACAGTTGGTCAGTGGTAGAGAGCTCACCGCTGCTGCGAGGATATTTCTTTTATCCATCGTCATATGAGTTTTGGCTGAAAAAATTCTGTCCGGACGTTTCCTCAGGTTGCTAATACATCACTCAGAACTCCAGAAATTTCCGCTACGAAGCTTCAAAATGACCGCCGAGACAAATTTTATATTGTGCTGCAGAAGGATTGTCGATATTTTATCAGTGATTCTGTAACCTCCTGTGTATTGAAATTTCCGGAGGAATTCATCTGATAGTATTACTGCTGCTGAAGTTCTATTAAACCAATCATTTCATAATCACTGGCTTTCATTTATCATGTGTCTTCTTTAGGCTAAAGATCATTATCATGAAACGTTCTGATAAAATGTGAATTTCAGTGCTTCAATACCTTCACGGTTATTTGTCTAGAACAAATCAATATTTGTCAGCTAAAGGCAGTAACTAAACACAAAATCCAAAAGTTCAAGATACATGATTGTGTAACCACCCGGGTGTCAAGTCGCTGTTCGGGCTGCCATTTATTTGTAACCGACCGAGTATCGGGTCGCTGTTGGTGGTTTGTTGTCCTACTAATAAGTATTCTCCTGAGACCAGAACTTACCTCGAGAGGACGATGAAGGACCTCTCCAAGAAGGGATTACAAATTGATTCCAATTCGCTCGTCGGTCTCAACGATGAGATGAGCATTAGGCGCCGAGAGGTTCGGATGTCTCGTTCCGAAAACCTCACGGATGATCAGACGGTCATCCAGACCATAACGTCATTCACATTCACAAACATCATTCACACAAAAAACGAAAACACACTGAATTAAATAAGACTATACTTATTTATTAGAATACTATTGTATAAAAAATAACGAAGAGAAATAATCACAACAGTTAACACAGAATATGTATAATAATCTTCATTACTAAAATCACGGTTTGCCTTTTTAATGCATTGAAGCCCTTTATATATAAATGAGATTATATCTGAAATTTCACTATGAATGCTTCTCTCACATCATTGACGCACTTGGAGGATTAACACTGGGGCAAAAGTTGCCGGGATAATCGAACGTAGAAATCCAATTGCTGCGCCAAACAATCCTGAAACGTAAAGATGCATCTTCAGTAAAATATCACAGTTTCCAAAGTAGAATAATGATGTTGGAGGGCGCTTGTATAACTGACATGTACGCACAAGGCTTATGAAGCTTTGACTTCACTAGTTGGTGGCTAGACGTAAGAAAACGTCCTTCGCCGGGTAATAGCTTATGCCCTTTAAATAAAAATATACTTAATTCCCGACACAATCTGCGTGGTGGCTGCGCACAATACCGGAGTCAAACTCCCTGAGCCCAAAGTTTCAGATACGAAGTGCAGTGGTTGACTGAAGAGTGTTGGCAGTTCATTCCAAATAGCACTCAGTTAAAGCACCTGGATGCACATGCAAACAGAATACAGAAAATAATTTATGTTAATGTTAGTCAACTGGCCACGACACTGCGATAACTCGGACGTGAAAAAGTACAGATAACGAGCTGGAAGAGCAATGTAGTTGGTGCCACTCTGGTGCTCGAACATCTATTCTACTCTGACCTGCTCTAATTTATTGCAATATTACCATAAACGATTAATGAAAGCACATAATTCAGTTGCAAATAACTGCAGAATATATACCGTGCATAGAATAAGTCAGGGAGAAACACTGAGAAGATTCGTCACTCACTGAAATGTTCTCGCCAGAAAGCAATATTTTAAGTATATATATGAAAAAATGAGAGACTTCTTTGTCCAGTTGCGTGGGAAGGATACGATTCCCACCGAAGAAAGAACTTATTTGCGTCACAGGATATAGTATAAATCGAAAAAATGATTACTGTCTTTACGAAATATACTGAGCGTCCACAAAAAAATACTTCTGTAACCTGGTGTTGGTTATAGATTGGCACTCGAAAGCGGAACGACCTTTCACAGGATCAAAATGACATCTGCTCGCCATGTGAAAATCGAGACTTTTGTTCGATAATTCTCAATGTAACAAATTGTTTCATTCTGAAACAAAGTTATTATTAGCTTAGGCCTAGAAAAAGAATTGTTATCCTCTTCCAAAAACGTAAATATTGTAGGGCTACCAGAATAGGTGGCTACTATCTGGAAAAGAACTTATTAATAAAGCGTTGAAAACTATACGGTGTTGATCTAAGTTTCTCAAAGGCCTGAATCAAGGAAGTTGACTCAGTAGTCCAAACATTCCTCAAAATAAAAGGTCACTACGTCATGAATTGACCAAAACCATATTTGGGAAAAATGTGCAATTCTACACGTACTTACAAACAAAATATGCGATCGTTTTCTACGATGCAAAACTAGGAACACGAAAAGGCCTGCAACCATAGGCACGTACAAAATTGTTTCTATACGTAACTAAAATATAAATACTTTAATATTCAGTAAAATACACGTATGTTCCCGGGAACATAGCGTACGTCTTCCACCTGGGAAAAGATGTGTAAACACACAAAAATGCTCTCGTACCATGTAAAATATGTCTATGAGACAAAATACATGAGACCTAAAGAAAACCATGGGATACAAACACAAAAATATAGTCAACGACATTACAACTTTCTGGTCGGCCAGAAACATAAAAATTAAATGCCCTACTAAACAGGTATTCATTTGACGACAGTTAAACTTTCTTAGGCATCATCGTTACAAAATAGTCAAAACGGTTTTATTGACACATTAAAATTCAAAGCCATCGAGCATATAGTATAATTGACAAAGTAATTTTCAAAAATCGTTATTGCTTCATGCTGTTGGAAAGAGAAATTAAGTATTTTTGGGGATCTATAACAATATCTCTGAGACGGCTGAAACCTCATAAATAATGGGCCATGTCGATTTTTGAAGAATATCACCCATCATTGGTAGTATGACTGAAACCTAAAGATATGTATTCCAAAACCTTTCGCTATGCTGATTTCTGGAAGAAAATCCTCCATACTGTTTGTTACGGCTGAAACCTGAAGACTCGTATTAAGAGATTTTCGCCCATGTTGATTTCTAAAGATCCTCCATACGATAACAATTTAGCTAATATATTCCAAATAGTTTTGGGACATACTGTGTAGCTTTCTCAAAATTAGTAAAAAAGAACCCTACAACACATTAGCATACATGTATAAAATATAGTTACAATTCATAAACACTAAGATGTTCACTAGAATATTACTAGACGATAAAATATACTGGAAAAATCTAACCTAAGAATACACATGCTTAGTTATGAGTTACTATAAAAATGAAAACGAAAATATCAGATTAACACTAAAAAAAATATTTAACATTAATTATACGTGTAAAATTTTATATTCTACACATGAGATTACATACTGACTTTTAATTACAAATATACAATTATATATATTAACAACTAAAGTTTTCTTATCCTGGGCATCTCGATACATTCTCCTTTAGGTAAAAAATCTGAAAAGAAAATCAAAAATTAATTGTAAGTCATACGTATGATGACATGTTTAAGATTTTGGAAAGTGAGAAGGGATCCTAAAAAAAGAATTAAAAATTTAAAACACTTAGTAAATTATATTATGAGGCCAAGGTATCTTCCCACTGGCTGAGGTACGGAACTGCGCTACTAGTTAAAACCGTTTTTAGATAAGTACGGTTCCCCTACGTATTATAACACATTTAAGAATTTAGAAACTGGGAAGGGATTCTAAAAGGAATTTTAAGATTTAAAACACTTAATAAAAATATTATATCAGGCCAAAATATCTTCTCACTGGCTGAGGTACGAAACTGCGCTACTAGCTCAAAATTGCTTTTCGATAAATGCAATTTCCCTACGTATGTAAAATGCGTTTTTACTGAAAATCCTAATTTCAAACATCTAAAAATAATGACATTAAACTAAAAGTAAATTGTTAATAAGGTTTGCAACATTGATAGATAGTTGGATGTCTGGGGTACGGCACTGAGCAAAAACAGAAAAAATAAAAGGAGTCAATCAGCTGTGTATCGTCCGTTATTCGTAACCATAAACACAGGTGGTTCTGGAGTCTGGCGATTGCCTTATAAAAACAAGAAAAAGAAAGAAAAACATAATAGCTGCTCTTCGCTGAACAGTTACAAGCTAGAAGTGAAAAGACCTTATAAAACAATGCGTAGTTCTCTTTTTCGTGTGTATGTATCCTGATCAAAAACTAAAAGCAAAAAGAAAGAAATATGAATACATATTTATTACCTAACAGTTGAAAGAAAGATTAAAAGAAATACGTCACTTCCCTAGAAAATAAATTGTATCAGTGTAGGAAGTCTCTGTTATTCTTTTTTCTCTTTTTATGGTTACTATTTCTACTGTTATTATTCTTCCTTTCATTATTGCCAGTATTGTTTCGTCGATTCCTAGCATTATTATTCTTTCGTTCAAGTCTAGTGTTAGAATTATCGCGCGAGTGGCGATTCCGATTTCGTTTATCATTATTGCTCTGATCACGTGATCGCGTGTGTCGATTCCTACTATTTCTACTATTGTCATGTCGCGCACGACCTCGGTTCTGATTCCCATCAATTCTCATATTATTTACGCGCTGATCCTGGTACCTTTGATTATTACTCTTATTATACGAAAAATTACGTTGTTTACCTATTGAACTGGAATTTTGATTACCATTATAGCTATTATCTTGCTTGTATCTTTCCTCTCTACTACTTTGCTGAGCATGTAAAGTTTCTAAATTTTGAATTGCGGCCAAAAATTCCCTGATATTGTTACAGGAATGAAGGAAGAGTTCAGTTTTAAATCTGTTAGGCAAAGTTTGTATTGCGTCTGTAAGTATGAGAAATTCAGGCAACTGCGGTGTCAACTCATGAAGTTTATTGTATTGATCAAGCCTAAAATTATGTACCTTGGGATCGAACCAAGCACTCTTACAGGATGATAGCCTGTGTTGTACTGTAGCTTTTCCCGCAAAAGGTTGATTAAGTGCTTGTTTGATTTGATCATATTTAGTAAAATCGTCTTTCCTAATGTTATACCAGTTTAATAAAACTCCTTGCTATAAATGTGGAATGAGCTTAAACAGAGCTTTATCAGAAAGGTTAGCTAATTGAGCTGTATGCTGTAGCTTTTGCAACTAATTGTGAATTGATTCACTGGAAGGATCACCCTGAAATTTAGGAAAACACTGAATTTCCTTAAGCTTGACATCGTCTTTTCATTTCGTATTTTTTCTCTGGCAATTTGTGAAAGTAACATTTTGTTCGCGCTTACGCCTTCGATCATATACATCCTTGATTTTTGAATTGTCACTTGCACGGTCACTACTACTGGTGTCCTTAGATTCCGAATAAGCCGAGTTACTATAGTGCCAATTTCTAACTTGTCTAGGAGTATCTGTTACTAATCTGGTTTGGAATTCCGGCGATCTATTTTCAGTACTTTCTATTCTTTGAGTGAGCTCTACCATATCACGCCTGATTTCTTTTACGTTCTTATCTATTGCCCGTATTTCAGCGCGACATTCTGCATTAATTCATTTTTCACCTTCATATTATAATCTATTAGTTTCGCTTCTTCATATACCATCTTAATGTGTTTTCCTTGCCTTTCTACGTGTTCGGACATTTCCTCCATACGGTCATGCATCTCATCTAATTTATCGACTGTCTATATGTAAACTAACGCAGCGCTCCTTATTAGCCTGGCACACATCTCGGGTTGATTCCAACTGACCTTGGAGGGATTGTGTACATTCATGCAAGTTTTCTAAGTGGTTCTGAATTTTACAGACTTTTGTTTCTATTTGTTGTACACGTTGGCATGTTCCTTCAGTTTGTTGTCTAACTTCGACGCTGGTCTGTGTGGCGAGTTCGATTGCCTGTTTAGTACTATGACTGACTTCGTGAAGCTGGTAATGAATCTTAAGTGTTATGCTATCGTATTTTTATTTTAAGATTTCGTTCCTACGTTTATTTTCAGCCTCTACAGTCCTAATACTTTGTTCTAATCTTTGGTTATTTTCACGACATTCCTTTTGTACAGCGTCTAACTTCTGACCTAATTCGCACTTTAACTTGACAAAATTTTCTTTATTCTCATCTACTTTTCGTTCTAATCTAGGAAAATTTTCTTTGTTTCCCTGTTCTAATTTAGCAAAATTCTCTTCGTGTTTATCTGCTTTTTGTAAAAGTAAATCTAGTTTAGTAGCCAAGCCTACTTCCTTGTATGTCATCTTGTACAAGATAAAACTTAAAACGTACACTTAGAATAAAATGTACTACCTCTAAAGAATATGATTAAAATCACCTGAAAGAGAATACTTTCTTTTTTTTTCAAATTTCTGGTACTAAACTGAAAGAGAGATGGTATATTAATATATATTGACCTTATAAGTATTCGAGCACCAATGGTCTTGATTCGGGTCGGTAGTTCGGGCGTCATTTATTTGTAACCACCCGGGTGTCAAGTCGCTGTTCGGGCTGCCATTTATTTGTAACCGACCGAGTATTAGGTCGCGGTTCGTGGTTTGTTGTCTTACCAATAAATATTCTCCTGAGACCAGAACATACCTGGATAGGACGATGAAGGACCTCTCCAAGAAGGGATTACAAATTGATTCCAAATCGCTCGTCGGTCTCAAGGATGAGGTGAGCATTAGGCGCCGAGAGGTTCGGATATCTCGTCCCGAAAACGTCACAGACGGTCATCCAGACCATAACGCACACAAACATCATTCACACACAAAAAGAAAACACATAATTAAATAACTCTATACTTATTTATTAGAATACTATCATAAAAAAAAATAATAACGAAGAGAAAGAATCACAACACTTAACACAGAATATGTATAGTAATCTTCATTACCAAAATCAAGCTTTGCCTTTTTAATGCACTGTAATATATATGTTCTCGCCAGAAAGCAATGTTTTAAATATATATGTGAAAAAAACAATGCGAGATTTCTTTGTCCAGTTGCGTTGGAAGGAAGCAATTCCCACCGAATAAAAAACTTATTTGCGTCGCAGAATATAGTATAAATCCAAAAAATGACCACTGTCTTTACAAAATATACAGAGCGTCCACAAAATATACTTCTATAACCTGGTGGCGGTTATAATTGGATTATCTCAGGCTTAACTATCTAAATAACTGTATGGGTTTTGCAACCCGGAGGTTCAATGCCGCCTTCACTAAAGCTCTTCATTGGCTTCTATCCTTAACGAACTGGATCCAATTTCTACTTTGTATTCTTATCTCTCCGAGATCCATCATAATATTGTCCTCTCACCTTTGCCTAGGTCTTCCTAATGGCCGTTTTCTGATCGGTCTTCCAGTCAAGACTTTGAAAGCGTTTCTTCTTTCTTCCATCCCAGCTACATGACCTGCCCTCCTAAATCTACTGGTTTCATGATCGTAACAATGGTTGGGAAACCGTATAAATTGTGTAGTTGCTCCTTATGAAGTTTCCGCCATTCCTCTTTCCCGTTGATCTTGGGTCAGAATGTTCGTCTCGGGATCTTCTCAAATACTTTGTCTATGGTCTTTCTTCCGAGTAAGCGACCATGTTTCGCAACCATACAGAACAAGCATGATTATCGTTTTATATATTTTAAGCTTCAAATTCTTTGGTCTAGGAATTAATTCGTGCGGGTGGACAAGAGATGGCGCAACGAACGGAGCGTCCCACAGTTCCGTGTATCCACACATGTGTTGCAAACCCCTGTCATCGCGTATCGTTCGTAGTATAGGGCAGTGGATTAAAGCGTCAACAACACCAGTTTGTAGTTAAGTGAACATGGCGCAATTTGTGCCTGATAAAGTGTTTTTGCGGGGTGTCCTGCTGCATTACTTTAACATGCAGAAAAGTGCGACTGAAAGTCATCGTATTTTGGTGGAAGTGTATGGTGACCATGCTCTAGGTGAGCGAACGTGTCAGAAGTGGTTTGCACGGTTTAGAAGTGGTGATTTCGGCTTGGCAGACCAAGAGCGAGCTGGACAGCCAAAAAAATTTCAAGACGAAGAATTGACAGCATTGCTCGAGCAGGATTCGTGTCAAACGCAGGAACAACTTGCAGCAGCATTAGGCGTTGATCAAACAACAGTCTCCAAACGCTTGAAAGCCATGGGAATGATTCAAAAGATGTCACATTGGGTTCCACATGAATTGAAAGACAGAGACGTTGAAAGACGAAAAACCATTTGCGAATTGCTGCTTCAACGACAGAGCAGAAAGGGGTTTCTGCATCGAATTATTACGGGTGATGAGAAGTGGATCCATTACGAAAACCCTAAACGAAAAAAGGCCTGGGTGAAACCAGGTGAACCAGGTCCATCACAACCAAAACGAGATATTCACTGTGCAAAGGTTATGCTGTGCATATGGTGGGATATGAAAGGTGTGGTGTACTATGAGCTGCTGCAACCGGGTGAAACTATGAATGGAGAACGTTATCGACGACAATTAATGCGTTTGAAGCAAGCTCTGGCCAGAACACGACCAGAATGGGAGAACAGACATGATAAACTTATTGTTCAACATGATAACGCTCGCCCACATGTCGCAAAACCGGTCAAAACCTATTTAGAAAATGTCGGATGGGAAGTTTTACCCCACCCGCCGTATTCACCAGACGTTGCTCCTTCGGACTACTACTTGTTCGATTGCATGAACAACGATTTGATTGGACAGCGGTTTACTTCTTCAGAAGATATCGAAACATGGGTCTCTGACTGGATCGCTTCCAAGGATGAGGACTTCTTTCGCCACGGAATCCGTGTATTGCCTGACAGATGGGCGAAAGTGGTGGCTAGCGATGGACAATATTTTTCTTAAGGTATTTATGTATTTTGTGTTTGTACTACAGCTTCAATGTGTGCGTACCAACCGCACGAATTAATTCCTAGACCAAATCCTTAACCGAATTCGTGACAAAAGATTTTGAACTAAATAATAACACGAATTCCCTGCTTTTAGTCAACATTTAATTTTTTCGTGAATATGATTTTCGTGTGTTAATATTGATTCTACATATTTGAAAGTATCCACTTTATCAAAAGTATAATTTAATATTTTTAAGCATCCATAATTTGCCGTATTACGGTCCCAACGCACTTCCATGTGCTTAGTTTTCTCTGCATTTACTTCTAAACCCATGTCCCTGCAAGCGTTTATTAAGACCTCTGCTTTTTTTCTATTGTTTGCCTATCATCTATTAAATTTAAATCATCAGCATATCCCATAACCTGGTGAACACCATTAAACTCTAGGCCCTGGTTGCTGTCTTTGATTTTTCTTATAGCGTACTTCAGAACAAAGTTGAATAAAAATGGCGACAACGGATCTCCTTGTTTCAGGCCATTTTCGACGTCAAAGGTCGTGGACAAAAAATTTTCTACCCAAACTTTACTTTGAGATTGATTAACCTAATTAGCTTTTCCGGTATACCAAGTTCTGTAAGAACGTTGTATAAAATTTTTCTCCTAACCTGTCGTAAGCCTTTCGAATATCAATAAATAGTTGATGTACCGGGGTACTGTATTTCTCTCATGAAAACATAAGTGTCTACAATTATATTGCGCTCGGTGCCGTACAAGCTATCACCAGGAATTTCCAACAATCGACATGCAAGCCGAGACTGTAATCGATGGTTTTCTCAGCAATCGATTTGTTTTACTGTGTGGGTGTTTGCTTGAAGATGGATTGTTTTTTTTCTTAATCAGGTTTATGTCAAAAGATTAAAATCGTGATAATTTTGCATATGATGTATCATCTCTTAATCGACGATATGATCTTGTATCGCTGGCAATGATTACATATAGAAGGGCTTTTATTGCTACTTTTGTATGACATTTGCCTGAAAATAAACTTTTCTCTCAACTTCGCTTTCCTCCGTTGTATTTTTTGAACCCTAACCATGTCACGGGGCCACTCACGAGAGTAATTACAGCTAAAAGTACATATTGAACTTCATACCAGTAACTCGCGCGGTTTATTATTATTATTACTAGGTATTCTGCCTTTCTCCATGTCCTGCGGCTAATAAGGTGTTCTTTTTCATGTTTTTTTTTTACTTCGATTTGGACATAGAAATATATCTTCCATGTTTTTCGATCGTCAGCTTCCTTTTTAACTCCATTTTTTTTTAATTGGTCGATCACTTTTGTTCTTCTTCCTGCTTCTCGCTTTTCTTCCATCATTCCTTCTATAGCAGTATGAAGGAGACAAATTATATGCAAGATGTCTACTGTCCAATTGTTCGTCCTACGAAATTTAGAACGTGTTATAGTTTCCATTAGACATTGTTTTGTTTAAGGCAGAATTTGTTTAGAATTGAAAATTATATTTTTGTGCAATTTTGCATACAACATTCACACATTACAGAGAAATGCAGTAGATTATTCTGTACTCAGGGTCTTTGATGTTTATTTCTGTGAATCTCAGTTCTAACAATATATTTATTACCGAATAATTTCGAGCTTTCAAATGTTTAAATTTCTTAACATTAGATATAACAATAAAAAATTTGTTAATAGCTTATGCATTTTTCTCCATTAATCAAGCTCTCTTCTCGATCATTTCATTCATTATAACCGTATGTTACACATTTTTTCTTAGCCAACTCTTAGTATTATTATTATTGTTATTACAATTATTATTATTATTAAAAGTAGTGGTATTATTTACATCGATATTGCAATGATAATGATTTGAGTCGTTACTGTGTACTTATTGTGCAAAATTGTTTTGATATAAATTTCTTTACATGATACTACAAAAATATTTCACATTTCTGTCGTGACACTTTTAGACAGGGGTTGCTCCCGGCATAAGTGTAAGAAATTTTGCTTATTAAGTAATTAAGCGAAGATAGGAAATAAGAGAACAAATTTGTCTTATAGGTCAGACGGGAAGTTTAAAGCAAACACGTGGTCAACTTTGATGCCCAATTCTGCAAATGATTACAGTAATATATGACTGATTTAGTGGCATTGGATACGAAAATTGTTGTTGATCTCTACACTAACAAGTATGGGAAGATAATGGAAAGCATTTCTGAGGAAGACACGTATCGTCTACTCTGTATTTTGACCGAAATTTACCTCACGATTATACGAAGTAAACGAATGCTGATGTGTATAATAGTTCGTCGGTACCTTGCATACTGACAGCAATAAATCTAAAGTGTCAATGTATGTTAAAATACAGGCTAATACAACTTTTGTAAATTTATTTTCTCTTAATCTTTGATTTGTTACAAACCCACCTGGATTCCACGCTTTTACTGGGAGTAATTACACAGCGTCCTCTACTATTAGTAGCAACCACTGGCATTTCAAATGCATTTGCATCTTCGAAGAATTCATCTACTTTTGAGGAGGTGAAGAATTCTTTCTAGATATTCATATGTGGGCAAAACAAATGCGATATTGTTAGCAAAACACGTTTGAACATCTGATGCATATACGATCCTGGGATTACATGTAAACCATTCGAGAACAAAATAGCTGAAATACTGTGATTTCTTTTATGTAGACTAGATTCTGGAACAATTATTTTCTGGTTTAATTATGTTATTCATACGCACAAAAATGAACTCATTGTAGTTCAAGTGCAACTTTTCTGTTTGAGAGCAATAAATTAAAACTTAGGGAGACAGTAAACCTATATATACGATTTACTATAATAGCTGTCCGGATTCCGTAGACGGGACAGTGAGACCAACGGTGGTTTGATTGTAAGTAGATCTAAGTTTAGCATCTTGTTGGGCAGCAGGGCTACATGGGACGTAAACCTAAAGGTTAATATGGTATGCAAAACACATAAGCTCCCACCGGGAATCGAACGCGGGTCTTTTCCCCCAACGTTGCATACGCTATCTACGTGCAAGGTCACTAGCCAAACGAGGATAATGAGAATGATCCTGTCCAGCACAAATTTTTAAAATGAATTAGATAAAGTGTTTTTTTCTTTTTTGAGATCTAAATCCAATCACTTGTCTTCATTCCTACCTTCAGTTATAATTTTTCTCCGTGGCAATCAGTGTTTTTGTGTATTATTATAGTGGTTATTATATTCAAATATCTTTCCAATAAATCCAGTTATTAGATTTTAACACTTGTTACACATCATGGGGTTTTCCGCATCATTTTTTTGTCCTATTATCATGTTCTTTTCCGACATTAGGCAAAAATTCAAGCCTTATTATCCACAGAGAAATAAATGCAGTCAGTTATTTTATAGTACTATATTACCTATTGGTTTCCATTGGATAAGATTCGTTCGAATGAAAGATTGAGCGAAAAAATGTCTCAGGTTGTAAAATAATTTTTTGTTCCTTGTTTCGCATACCACGAATAAACCTTTGTTAAAGACGAGAGTTGCTATTTACGTGATAGAAGTCCTAGCAAGTTACATTCTTCGTAGCTGTATACAATAACTGGTATATGTATTTGTTAAAAATGTATATATATTTATTTTCCTTCCAAGTCGTTGTAACAACTCTATTAATGAATTAGTAAAGTTAGCTTATTATCGTACGTCCCTATGATATAATTATCTAATATTTCATATTAAATAATATTATCCTAATAATTTTGTTTGCTGTGATTGGTTCGGAATTAACTCACTACTTACATGGACTTAAGAATAATATATCAGTTAAGCATTTCTAGCATACACCAAAAAATGCCTTTTAATCACACATACGTGCGAATTGTGCTCTTGTTTATTCGGTGCTAACTATGCACACAATTTTAAACGATCTATTATTACATTTTAATGGAGTAGGTACCTCATATATTCTTGTATCCTAATGCCAATTTTGGGAGCAGATCACTTCCAAATATGCCCATTTAACTCTTCTCAATTATATTTTTCCAGTCTTAATTAGCACTGTTCGATGTACTTTTGAATATATCACGTTTTAATATTTAGTATAGTTTGTATTACCAGCATATAGATTTTTAATTGTTAAAGGTATTCCACAGAGACAGCAAATATTATTAATAGTACAATTTTCAAATATTGAAAAATTTTTTAACTACGCATTCTCAATGTTTTGATATATTTGCAGATGATTTAAAAAATTAAAACTAAAATAATGCTTGAAGCGAAGTTTGAAATAAAAAATGATGTGAAAGTAAAAACAAAATAAAAGAGAGTGAAATTTTTTACAAATATTGATTTATCCGAATGCGTTAAATGCCGTATACGTTTCGGAAGCGTATTGCAAATAGACTTACATTTCCTTACTTTCTTTCATCCTTCATCAGAAGACTTCTTTCCGAACTAAGCTTATGTACTTCAGTGGATAAAAACAATTTAATCCTCAAGGAAGTCGTCATAATTGATTTAGTGAAGTGAAGATTTTGGAATGATAACTCTACGATTCGTGCCTGCTCCTACCGTTGCTCAAATTTCATTACCTTACGATACCAACCAATAATTTTTACTGTGATAGGTTCTAAATTAACGTACTATTTACATGCTTTTAAGAACAATGTATCAATTCAGCATTTCTAGTATACACAAAAAATTTCGTTTATTCATACATATGTACCAATTCTGCTCTTGTTTACTCGTTGCTAACTGTACACATAAATTTAAACGATATATTCACACATTTTTAATGGAGTACAGGTATAACTTAATTATAACTGTATAATTGTTGGTTGCTGTTCGAACTTCTGCAGAAAACACCTTTGTTCAAAGTCCATAATATAATGGTATCAGCATTATCTATCCCAACCGAACATTTTATTCAGCCTTGTATATAAGGATAAAATTATTTGAATTAAAAGTTTCTCAGACGGAAGCTTCAAGTGAGCATACATATACTTAAAGAAGAGCTAGGAGTCTCAAGTGGACATACATATATTTGCTGAAGCTCTTTATATATATGGCAAAAATGGAAACAAAGCTGTATTTCATTAACTTCGTCGATTGTGTCATCGTCTTTTGTAACTTCATCAGTTGCTGTTCAGTAAAGAACTATGCTTCGCTATTATTCCCTCTCTTATTTTGTAACTGAGAGTAGAAGCATCTAGCAGTCAGTAATCAGGACGAGAACAAGCAAGATGCCATGAGCAAGTGAAGAAGTCAAGCGCCTTAGCTACACGTCTAATTTTTCAAGAATATTATTAGTATGATTTAAAGTTATATTCACAATAATAAGTATAATATTTTTATTTATTGAGATCATTGCTTCCAATCGATTAAAACATTACGACAAGTTTGTGACAATACTTTCATTTCTTTACAACATACAATAAATAAAGATGTGCAACTGCGCAACTGCTGCAAAGTGATAAAATTATGGAAGTTTGTGAATTAACATTATCTGGTTCTTGCGGAACGTGTAAAGTTGATAAAAAATAGGGGGGCAAAAGTAAAATTACTGCTATAGTGAAAATTATTTGATCATTTTTTGTGTTAACATTTCAAGTATATATATACCATGCAGGTAAAGTAAGCATATAATGTTTTAATCCCGTTATTTTTTATTACTATATATATACATATATTGTTTTGTGGTGCTCCCAACTTGGAATAATTAATTTGAGTAAATAATTGTGTATAGTAGTGTTTTGGTAGCATAATTTTTATTGCAGTACAATTGATTTTCTGTTGTTCTTTTTTTAACTAAGAGAAGATCAATGGTGCCATTTCAATTTGTTATATATGTTACAAGGTAAACTCAGTGTAATTCGTTGCTCAATTTACTATGTTTCGACGAACCTTTAGATTTTCCACTCTACCTCCCTGATTCTCATTCCACTAGTACCTTATGACCTGGCTTTAACCATTTATCCGTAAATTGTGGTTGGACATCATATCCTGTATTTGTGCATATTTCTCATTCAACCTTAAAGTATGAGAAACGTATTGGTTGTTCCAAACGTAAATCCACCGTATCAGGAATTGAACCTAAGACCCCAATGAATTGTCCTCACAAACGGGAATGTACTGGATCGAACCTCGAAACTACCTCATAATATAGATGTTTTCATATACGGTATGCGCAGCCAAATTGTCCTAGGTTATCTTTGGCTCTCTGTTTAAGTTCGGACTCTTTCCTATTAATCTGCCTTATTGATTGTATTTTATTGCTACAGACCATGCCGAATTTAATAATTGAAAAATGAAAAATGAAATCTCTGAGTTTTACGTCCCACGGTTATGGCGGTTAGGCTAAAGGAGACGGTGATGATAAATGATGAATGAAATGGTGCAATGAAGAAAGTGGGAGGAAACGAGAGAACCCCGAGAAAACCCACGCACACGGTGTTTGTCCACCACAAAGTTCACTTGGCGGGGGCTGAAACCGAACCCGGGACCCTAAGCACCAGAGGTGAACGCTCTACCACTGAGCCACCGCGGCTCCCTAATTTAATCATTGAGTTGGTCCATACATCCTGTTACTTAAATTTTTTGCCAAATTTAGAGTAGAAGATCGCGCCTTATTCAAATATGCCTCTTATTATTTTGTATTACTCGTTGCTGTACTGACCAACAGCGACTTTCGCCTGCAATTACATAAATCTAGTCACATATTTTATGACACGATTTTGTTTCCAGAGTGAGGAATCTATAATCACCAAGTTACTGATTAAATCTTATTGTCGGATCATTAAGACGAAGTTTTTTTCTTACTGTCGTTTGTCCTCTTATTGCTGGATATTTGATTTTTTATTTTTATGACGTGACAAATGTAGTGCTGACTTCAGCTTGATATATCTTCTATTCAAGCACCAAACCACTTGCGTTTTAAGATTGAATTGATTAATTTTTCTTACGCAACATAGTTACTATTGATACTCCCTGATGTTTTCAGGGGGGCGCGGTGGCTCAGTGGTAGAGCGTTCACCTCTGGTGCTTGGGGTCCCGGGTTCGATCCCAGCCCCCGCCAAGTGAACTTTGTGGTGGACAAACACCGTGCTCGTGGGTTTTCTCGGGGTTCTCCCGTTTCCTCCCACTTCCTTCATTCCACCATTTCACTCATCTCTCATTATCACCGTCTCCTTTAGCCTAACCGGCATAACCGTGGGACGTAAAACTTAAAGATTTCATTTCATTTTTTCCCTGATGTTTTCGTGGGCTCGGAACCACATTGGAACTTGCGGAATTGCCACGTACATTTTAACACTATCTTAAAATACTGCTATTCATGTTACAGAACACACAACGGACGCGCTACGCTTACACAACTATAGAGACACACACTTATCAGTAGTAGCGCGAACTCGCATAGATCACACCACCATTTCATATGCGGAGGTAATACACGTTGTACAGGAGATATGCAGAAAGATAACTTTTGTAGCTTTTGGACTAGTATAGAATTCCGTCTCCAGGCACCCCTGGATATCATCACTAGTTCACACAATTCCAAAAATATACAATAGCGAATATAATATCCCAATGTAACATGAGATATTTCTAAATTCTTTCCAGCGCTGCGCTCCAACAAGAATTGAATCACGGACTACGAGTATTTTGAGTGTGTGTTAATTCTTTTCCTTTAGGAAGAGAACTTACTTCTTTAAACAAAGTTATATTAAGTTCTAAAGACTGTTGTATGAAACGAAAGGATCTATTACATATTTTAACATACAAACTAAACTTGTGTTGCTAGTTAAATATCCTCATTCTAATCATAGTACCGTTAAGAAATGAAAAGAACTGGTTTAGAGACAGTGATACCTGGAATGTAAATTTTAATTTTAAGAGATTCACTAGCTCATGCAGACAATCTGGATATCAATTGTACGTACTGAGTAGTAATGTGCAGATTGTTCCTCATCTTCCTCTTAAATACGGTATTTCACAAAATACTGGTGAACGCGACAGTTTATTTTAAATGGTAATCTTAAGTGCCAAGTCTTCTCTATGTAACAAGAGAGACTCGTGAAGTTTTTCGCACAGATTGTTAATCATTCTCCTCTCCTAATGATACTCATTTCAAACAAAATAACGTGATTATAACCTACTTGAAGGTAGGAGCATATTAGAAAATTTATTTTAAATAGTTCATTTGCCTTCCTTTTTTAAAATGTAATTTGTAACTTGTTTTTCGAATATTCAGAGTGTACGATTTTGGTTTGCACGCCCTTTTATCTTTTAAAGTAATAAACAATAAACACTAAAGTTTCTCACGATGCAAATTATACTCGGGATGCAAATTATTTTACATTTCCTCGAATAGCGGTGTTGCAGTCACATAGAATTGCAATTTCTCGAACGGCACCATATCAGGTGAAAGGGATTTAAAATTTAGAGCTATGGGCTTTCGCATCTTCTGCCATAATAGCCCGTCACGTATGAGGGATGACTTCCATCGGCGATCACACTATACGCGCCAAAGGAAGGAAGAAAAAATTGGAGAAGGAAGGAAGCGTCCTGAGATCTATATCATACGTACCGGCCAAGCTTTTGCCTGATGTGAATGAAAAAAAGAAGGAAACTTCCTTCAGTAAGATTGGCCTGAAATACGTTTCTGGACCGAGTGCCCCCACCGTAAATAAAACGCAGGACCTCTCGTACCGAAGCCAGGAGCTTTAGTGACACGCTAGACGGGTGCCAATCATCAAGTGAAGAGAAAACGTTCAATAGCAATCATTTTTGAGGCTTGCGAACTAAGGCGTTACACATGACAGCTTTCAATATTCCATAACCAGCTAACAGTAATAGCCGAAGAGAGACGAATGGGGCAATACAACTACTGGTTACCTTAGAGTCAAAGTCTACAATCCTAAAGTCAGATATTTGTTACAAATAGGTAAAAAGTTCCATAGAATTGAAAACTCGGTGTTTCTGAAAAAGCTTTCTTTCAGAAAAATGCTTAGGAATGTATCTTATCTAACCACGTAGTTACATTTAAATAGACGTAAAAATCTTTCGGTGGATTAAAATTTAATCTGTGAAAGCATTGCGAGGTTGTTAAAAAGCACAAGTTGACATTGGTATACTGCTTAAAATGATGTATTTTGTGTATAATTTTAAAATTTGTATAACCATCCTTAGCTTCTTTGTGATTATATTAACACTTTCTAGTATTGGTGATTGCAAAAAGTTTTCATTATTACTAAATTTTCTGACTCTACAATTAACGATATATAACATGAACATCTTCAGTGACTCTCTATGTCCATTTTTCTCTAGAATAATATGTTCGTTCGTTTGCGTTCGTTTAACACATGAACCTACAAATGTGCTTAAGTATGATATCGTATATGTAAATGTAGATAAAATTTGAGATTTTGTGTAGGAAAAAAAAAACCTTTTTCTGTGGAGAATGGAAATAACATGAGACTCCTCGATAAATCTCGATTCCGTTTGTTACGTAATATAACGTAGGGCGTCTGCAAAATCAAAACATTTTTGTACACTAAAAGAATAATAGCCACAACAATTTTTACTGTATTTTATACTAGAGATGCAAAAAAGCCGGCTTTTTTAAATCGATGGTTTTTTGCATATAGAAAGCCGGATTTTTGGGGAAAAAACGAGAATTTTGAAAATTTGGTCTTTTTTCATTTTCATGAATTTTCTGTTTAAATAGCTTTCTTATGGTATACTCTAAAGTTAAATAAAATTCTATGACCTAAATGCCATATTTCGCTCTGGAATTCACCTTCATGATAGACGGAGCACATGGTTTATGAATCAAAGTAAACATAAAGTACGTAGTATTTGAGGGCAATTTTAGAAGCTATTTAACTTCATTTTGACTTCTGAATTACTACTTTAGCTTGTAACACATAATTAAACTTATGTTGTTCAATATATTCATCAGAGCGTTTGTTTTTCAATATATTTGTCGGAGCGTTTTTCCACATTTCTGTTATACTGTAGTTGTGCAATGATTTAACAATAATTTTCCGGACACAATCTTGAATACCATTTAATAGAAATATTCAATATCAGATTTAGAAAAATATTTGGGAGGGGTTATTCTGAATAATGTTTTTTTTTCTAAAAATTCCTAACTTTTATTTAAGAGGAGCTTAAGTTTATGAGTACAGGCATGACTGATATTTCGTTTCGTTTGTATATTCAGCATTAATCTTCCAGATACAACCTTAAAGACCATTTTATGTTGCGGATTTAGAAAAAATATTTTGGGAGGATCTTTTCTTATTAATCTTTAGTTTTTCTAAAAATTCCTAATTTTTTATTTGAGGACAGCTTGAAGTTTATGAGTAAAGGCAAAACAAATATTTAGTTTGTTTTAGGAATTCCGTAATTTCGGGGTAGGGGCTTCAGTCCGAAAGACATCCCCACTCTAACGTTCTTCGCAAATCCATCACTGCTTTTAATTAGTAATAACAAAGATTTAAAAACGATTAGATAGGAAGTCGACCAGGACTAAGATTGCACGCACTATCTCTACATTCACAGATGGAATTAATAAAAACTTTTGTCAAAATGGTCGAATGCGGGGTTGAATCGCGAATTTCACAATAGAAGCGCGAATGCTAACCACTCACTCATGTTTATTGTGCAGTTGTGCTTAAGGGTCTTCACTACAGCGAAGTTAAACTAACCCTAGTGTTAGAGTTTTTCTGTAATATCTTCAAAACTAATAAAAATATTCGAAAAGCAGATACGTAGTGAACTAGACAATACGATTTTGCATGTGATTCCTTTACCACAATTCATCTTCCTGCTTTTGGTATACCGCTATTTACAGAACCCGCAAAAAATGCTAAATCTATCTACAGTTGCAAATCGAAAGCAGATAGATGAGTTGTCATAAGAGTATCACTTGCAAAATCGTATTGTCTAGTTCACTACGTTTCTGCTTTTGGAATATTTTTATTTGTTTTGAAGATATTACAGAAAAAAACTCCAAAATTAGCGGTAGTTTAATTTCGCTCTAGTGAAGACTCTTAACTTAAATGTATTCTCTTTCTCTCTCTCTCTTTCTCTATGGCCACAAAGGCTCTCCATTGACTTCTGCCTTGATCCAATTCAATCCAGTTCCTACTCTTTATTCCTATTTCTGCTAGATCCATCTTAATATTGTCCTACCATCTGGTCCTAGGTTTTCCTAATGAACGTTTCCCGATTGGATTTCCAGTTAAAACTTTGTAAGCGTTCCTACTTTCTTCCATTCTGGCTACATGACCTGCCCACCTGAGCCTCCTAGACTTGATGACTCTAACGATTTAGGTAAACCGTATACATTGTGTAGTTCCTCCTTATGAAGTTAACGCCATTCCCTATTCCCGTTCCTCTTGGGTCCAAATATTCGTCTCAGGTTTTATTCACAAATTTCAGTCTGCGTTCTTCCCTCAGCGTAAGCGACCATGTTTCACAACCATAAATCATAACAGGCATGATTCTTTTTTATATATTTTGAGCTTTAAATACCTTGACAGAATTCACGACAAAATATTTTGAACTGAACAATAACAACTATTTCCTCACTTCAGTCGACATTTAATTTCTTTGTATGTATGATTTTGGTCTGGTAATACTGATTCAAGATATTTGAAAGTATCCACTGTCTCAAAAGTATTAATTAATATTTTAACGCATTCATAATTTGCCGTATTACGATCCTTGTGAACTTCCTTGTATTTACATTTCTCTGCATTTGCTCACGTCCCTGCAAGCCTTTAATAAGGCCTCTGTATTTCGTACGATTGTTCCCCTATCAGATTTACATCATCAGCATACATCATAACCTGGTGAGTAGCATTCAACTCTAGGCCCTGGTTCCTAACTTTGATTTTTCTTATAGCGTACTCTGGAAAAAAGGTGAATAATAACGGCGATAACGCATATCCTTGTCAGGCCAATCTCGTTGTGGAAGCTCGGGTTTATCTACTCGGACTTTACTCTGGGATTCATTTGAACACTTAATAAATCTACTTTTTTCGGTATTCCAAATTCTGTAAAAATGTTGTACAATGTTTCCCTCCTAACCAAGTTCTAAGCCTTTCTAAAATCAATAAACAGTTGATGTACTGGGTAATATACTCCCATTTCTTTTCGAGTATTTGTCGAATTGTAAATATCTGGTTGATTGAGACTAAATCCACACTGATAATCTCTAATAATTTCATCTGCGTATGAGGTCAATCTTATTAATAGAATATTAAGAGAAATACCTCGATAATTATTAGAATTTTGCCGTCTTTCTTGTAAATCGAAACACTGATTGCTTCTTCCATCTGCTCGTTTTAAAGGTATTCCGTAGTTTTCTTTTTTGTAAAAAAAAGAAAAAAACGCTTCGTAACGGTATGTTGAATTTTCTTGTTAAAAATTCTGAAACCTTCAGGACTGAGTAAACCGTGGTGGTTATTATATATTCTACAGCCTAGGAAACCATACGCTCAGATGAACCGTCTATTACGTATATGATCCATGAACAGAAAATTCGATACTTTTTCGATTCTCAACAAGCTTAAGGAACAGTCAGTACAATTCAGAATTTGGAGCTTTATCGATTTTGCAGATCCGAAGCACCTGATAGTTGGTAACAGATTATTACGTATGTAATCAATCAGTGAAAAATTTGTTCGAAATATTCATGCAATGCATATGAAAGTTAAAACTTAACTAAAAAATTTCAAGAATGTACAGAACTACCCTAAACGAAGCTCTTGATGTGCAGATTTCTCTCATGTTTTTCTTTATTTTGCTTCAAAAATAAGGTTGTGATATTTTGTAGTAAAACTACCACATGCAATTTTGCTAGTTATTTGTGTATAATTTTTTAAAGTACATGTTGTGTATAAAAGGTTAAAATATTATTACATATATTGGTTAATCCTTTGGAATTCATATGTAAATATGTTAATAATTTTAAAAAATCTTCTTAAAATTCATGGTTTATATTCGAGGTTTCACGTTATTAACTGCATCATCCACTAATTAAATTATTGTTTTGTTGTAGAGAAGCGAAACAAAGTGTGCTTTATCAGTTTAAAGCAAAGTTTTCAAAACAGCCCAAATAGAATAGAATAGAATATTTTATTGTCATTGAGCTTTACAAGCAATAGGCAACGTCCGAATGAAATATACATAGCTATAGATACAGATATATATATAAAATAATCATTACATACAGACAATCAGTTATTGGTTAATGTTATTATGAACAATCTAATAATATTTGAAATAAAGTGATACTGCAAACTAGGACACAATGTCTTGACATTCAATAAACTCTTGAATCGAGTAAAATGGATTCGTTATTAACCAGTCATATAACTTTTTCTTAAAAACCTTAAATGGCAGCTGTTGTATGGAGGATGTTAGTTTATTAAATAGCTTTGGTCCTATAACTAAATAACTATTTTTGATCTTCGATAATCTAGTGAAGGGTATATCAATTTTCTTACACAATCTAGTATTATATGTATGTACTTCATCTCTGAGTGTCATATTTGCCAGGTTTTGCTTAGTGTAAAGTAGCACTTGATAAATATATACATTAACTACTGTCATTATCTTAAGCCTGATAAATAGTGGTTTGCAGTGTTCTTTATCATGTGTTCCTACAATAATCCTGATGGCTTTCTTTTGCAAAACTAGAACATCATGTGCTTGGCTACTGTTACCCCAAAGCAAAATCCCATATCCAATTATGCTGTGGAAAAATGCAAAATATGAATTCCTCAGATACTCATAAGGAACTGTATCTTTCAACTTTCTTAACAGAAAGAGCACTCGGGAGAGCTTTGTACATACATATTTGACATGTTGTTCCCAGGTTAGTTGGCTGTCTGTACGTATACCTAGAAATTTAACCTCAGATACATCATAGTTTCCTCTATCATTGCAGTGATTGAGACTAAAGGTTACTTTTTTTGTTTTATCTTGATTTAGCACAAAACCATTTCTTTTAAACCAGGTCGCTGCCTCTCTTAATGCAGCTTGAGCTTCTATATACACTTCTTCAAAGCTTGTAGTTATGTTAAGTAGCGTAGTGTCATCCGCGTATAGAATTGATGTGGTATTAGTATTTAGAGGCAAATCATTTATCATTATTAAAAATAGTACCGGACCCAGAACAGAACCCTGCGGTACCCCATATTTCACTTCTAAGATGTTTGAATGCATGTTGTTAACACTGACTATCTGTTTACGTTCCTTTAAATATGATTTTACAAAGTTTAAACTGCTACTGTGGAATCCGTAATACGCTAACTTATCACATAGAATTTTATGATCTACACAATCAAATGCTTTACTTAAATCGCAGAATGTAGCTAGAGCAAAACCCTTATTTTCAAAAACTTCATATATTTTTTTCGTTAGTGATTCTACTGCATCAATTGTGGATTTCCCAGATCTGAATCCAAATTGAGCTTCTAGAATTATGTTTTGCTCAGTCATATATTTATATAGCTGATCTTGAACAATAGTTTCCATAATTTTAGAAAAAACTGGAAAATGTCCCAAGAAAAAAAACGAAGCAGAAAAGAACGAGTTTTTTCCAAAAAAGCCGTTTTTTCCCGAGCCCTTGCATCTCTATTTTATACACAAGCGTTTGACTTATTTAATGTTTCATTTTACTGATTTCAATTTGTATTTCCTTGTTTATTAATTTTTTTTTGCAGCTTTCTTAAATATACGGTTTCCACAAAAACTGATATGTTTATTACCCAAAAGAAAATAATTGCTAACTCATATGACGAATCTCATACTTGCAGGGAGTTTTACATAGAATTTACACGACCACATTTGAGAAGAAATATGCAAACACTTACAAGTGAAAATTGCCACGTGTGCCGTGTGTGCGCTAAAGACTTTAGTCGTAGGTCATATTTGGCAAAACACATGTTAATACATAGAAATGAAAAATCTTACACGTGTCAAGTGTGTACGAAAACATCATATCATAGGTCATATTTTGCAAGACATATGTTTATACATACAGGCGAGAAACCTTACACGTGCGAAGAGTGTGGAAGGAGATTTACTGAAAAAGCTGATTTGGCGAAACACATGCTGGTACACACCGGAGACAAACCTCATATGTGCCCAAAGTGTGGGAAGAGATTTCGTCAAAAGGCACATTTGGTAGCGCACACGTTAATACATGTAGATGAGAAGCCTTACATATGCGAAGAATGTAAGAAGGGATTTCGTCTAAAGTCACAATTGGCTAAACACATGTTGATACATACAAGGGATCGTTCTTACTTTTGCCCACAGTGTGGAAATAGATTTATTCAAAAGTCAACCTTAATGAGACACATGTTAATTCATACTGATGAGAAACCTTACGCTTGTAATAAATGTGGCAAGGGATTTATTGATAAATCATATTTTGCGAAACACACGTTAATTCACACAGGTGAAAAAGCTCATGCGTGTCATCAGTGTAGGAAAAGATTTATTACTAAGTCATATTTGGCAAAACACATGTTAATTCATACATCTGAAAAACCTCACAAATGCGAAGAATGTGGAAAGGGGTTTTGTGAAAAATCAAATTTAAGAAAGCACATGTTAATTCACACAGGTGAGAAACCTTTCATGTGCCTGCAGTGTCAGAAGGGTTTCAGGCAAAAGATCACTTTGGCAAGACATATGTTAAAACATTGATGTATAAAACGTCGCACATGCCAATAATGTTCTGGGTTGTATATTTTATATCAACATATAATAAAACACATACTGGTACATAAAAATGAAATATCTCACAGGAACGAAAAGTGTGGTTAGTATTTATTAAGGAATCTGATGTTGCAAGACATGTCAATACAAAATCTCTCACGTGTTAACATAGTGTACAGATATTGTTATAATGTATGCTGAAAGTATGGTGAACTACTTGTTACAAAAACACGTTTGGCAACTGATATACTCTTAGAAACTGATTTCAAATTGCGAGAAGAAATTTAGTGTATGTTTACCTATTGCAAAACAAAATTCTACAGATATAAGTGACAAACACCATAGGCGCCTAGAGTGCGGGGAAGCAATTGATCGTATTCAAATGTCGTAAGACATCTTAATTTGAAACCCTATACTATTGATCTTCTGAAACCATATTTGTAAAGCTGCTTAAGAATGCTTTAGTATATGTAATGCGTGAATTCGAAATTTTATTCCTCAATCTTTTTTCTATTTCAAATTGTTTCAAGTCAATAATCCTCGCAAAATGTTAATAGCGTCAAAAGGTTTTTCTCAAACCTATTCGGTATATGACCTTATCTACACGTACAATAAATATATTTGGATGTATATAAATTAAGCTGGAAATTCAAATTCTTGTTTCCATTTTTTGAGCTCCTGTCATTTGCATATTATATATACTTGTATGTATATGACTTTTATAGCAAAGCTCTGGATGCGCCATTCAAGTCAGATATTGTACTCATAGGTAGTGGTGGGCAAATTGCCAGAAATGTTTCTCGGGAAAATTCCCGAATAGCGGAAATATTCCCGAAAATTTTGTAGAAACAGAAAAAGAATTCTCTTGCTGTGTTACGATTTCAAAATTAAATTCGTCTTTTGTCGTATATTTGTTATTGTTCTTTCCAGGAAATGCTTTAAAATTTATATTCTGTACGTCATGTTATTATATTTTGAGAGTGCACATCAAAGTCTTTTGTGTGCTTACAATATGTTCTGTGAGTAATATGTTGCAAATAATTCGTGTAGGAAGTCCACATATTTTTCACAGCTAAACAGTTTTAAATTTATATGTAAGTGGATTTTCTAAATTGATCTGATTGCTGATATTGTGAATGTATTAAATTTCGAAATGTTATAAACAAATTAGGTTGAGTAACTTCCAAAAAACCCATGTCACCACTTTGTCAATATTTGAGCTTACATATGTATGTTCACAATATTTGCAAGATACTGAATTATCTTTAACATTTTGCACACATGATATTGGTACACATGACTTTTGTTCCTATCCGTTTCCCGAAACTTCATATATTAATTTGCATTGTAAGAGAGATCTGACTATGTATTCAGAAGACCTTTTCAGAGTCAGCAGGCAAACAGCCGCCTTTCACTAACGGTTGTTCGGGGTTTATCGATAGTTGTTTCTTCAGCTCTTTATCTACAGAATCTCTATTACTTTACGAACTGTTTCATTTCGTCACATGTAAATCAGTACTTTGCTACTTTCTAATGCAAATGGAACAAACTTTAAAAATCATATTACTAATTAGTTATTTAAAGTACAGTCAACGATTTTTAATATTGTTTTTATATTTTGGACAATAAAGTAAAGAAATTGAAATATATTCGCTCCCGAAAATTTATATACCAGGGGAAAAACCGATATATTTCCATTTTTTACTTTCCTTTCCACATTCTGATTCCAATTTCACTTTCTCCTTAATAATAATAATAATGATAATGATCTATTTGTGTCTCATGTTTAATAAATGCCGTTACAAAGATAAGATTTAACAAATCGTCCCGACATCTCATTACCATTGGAAAGACTCAATTTATCGGCGTCTGTCGTTCAAATTGATAATCATGCAGTTCAGTCTTCTAATACCGAATGTGATATTAAAATTGACACTGATCTTAATGAACAAAGAACTTGACCAATATCGGGATATTGGCAAGTAACTCCGATTAGAGGCTGAAACCGCCTTTTTCCAGTTTTATTTTTTTATGACTTTAAAACGTTTCACATTTTAATTTCAACTATTGCATCAATGTATTATTACATACAGCAATATTCTACAAAACTGACCTAACTTTTACGGAAATTCTTGTGCGTGATACCTTTCAAATTTTGTCGGCCTTTACAGTGACTGCTTTCCATACCTCTACAACAACGAAGCCTTCCGGTAATTATAACTGACGTTAACCGCCAAAATTATAACCGAAATACAGTTAGATATTCTATCTTAGAGAGCAGTTGAAACTTATTTACTGTTTATGGTTTTGCCAACGGAAGACTGTGAAACTCTTTTCATATTTTGTGCATAGTGACCCCGCTTACGGTAATTATATATATATGTGTGTGTGTGTATGTATGTATATTATACTTTGTGTTCGCAACCTGAAATACAGTCGTATGACATCTATTGAATTATCTCATTGATCTATTTGCATTTAATTCTGTGCTCTGCAGAAATGTGCTCCTTACAAATATGTCGTTATGCAAAGTAGTGAATTTCACCTGTAAATCTTCCTAAATGTGGTGTGCCAAAACAACTCCAGCGGCACAATAACAATATTGGTGCTACTATACTATGAAATTAAGTAAATGTTTAACAGAAGGGGTCCAGAAGTTCGTAAAAATACATAATTTACAGGAGAAAGGGAAGATGCAAGTACTTAGACATAACATGAAGTTACTTAAACTAATCTAAATTAATAGAGATAAGTGAAATTCTCTAATTTTTCTAAAATTAGGCTGGAACTCTAGACTAAGGTAATTTAACAAATTAACCCTAATCTTACTTAATATGAACAGAAACTACCGAAATTTATCTCTGTAGAGAAAATAGCTGGACAGATTTTGCTAAACATTGTCTTGCAATTATGGTGCAGAATTATTGTACGAATCCATTCACAAATTCTTTGGTTGTATCTTATATTTCTTTCTCAATAAATCCGGCACTATTAATAATCTTAAATAATCAATATTGGAGTTTGTTCATGCATTCCTGTGTGCAGATTCACATGTTTGAAAACGCAGCTAGGCGTGCGGTCGGGATAACCCAAGTGAACGCAGGGATTCCTGGACATGCTGTAAAGGAAAGAAGTGTCACAAGTTGCTAATCCGGTGCGCACACGTAGCTACATCTTCAAACGTACATTTGTCAATAGAGTAGGTATGGCTTTCTAAGTGACATTTTTAACCGCACTCTACGATGTGTTGTTTTTAAGCTGTTGACCTATGCAGTTCATGTTTCCACGCTTTCGACACTCTGTCACTTCTAAACGAGGTTCAATTTCCCCTATATTCACTAGAACTTTTTTTGATTGTTTCTAAATCACCCGTCCAAGTTTGTCTACGTAGTTACCGTTGGCCCAGTATATATGATCGGAAATAGGGGATTATAGGGACTTTATATTCAAATTTGCACTACATAATGGCAATTGAATTCACGAGATAAAAAAAGAGGAACTACAGTGTAGCTACGTTCCCAAAACAGGAACTACAGATACGTTCCAAAACCCGGTTTACTGGTTTCGGCTCCGTTTAAACAGAATGCGTCGATTTATTCAGATACAGGACTGTACTTTAGTTCAGTTTTTCTAAACAGACATTGTATTGCCACTTTTTAAAAATATCTATATCTATTTTGCAAAACGTTCTAAACGATATATGATGCTTTCGTTTTAGTTTAAGTTATTACGAATCTGCTGTTTTACTTTTGAATGTAATTACGATTCATTATGTTTTTTTTTTCTATATATTTTTGTGAGAACACGTTAATGAACACTATAAAATATATGTGCTTTTCCGTTCGGTTTGGTTTCGGTTAACTGTTTGAAAATGAAATAAAATCTTTGCGATTAATTTCCCGCGATTATGCCTGTCAGATTAAGTAAGACCATGGTCAACGCAAGTGAATTATGATGGACGAATTGCTGGAATGACAAGGCGGGAGTGAACAGGAGTGTTCCGTGGAAACCCACGATCACGATTCCACCTCCAGCTTAGTTGCCTTGGAAACGAACCGGGCACCCTCCTCAGATTGTTTATTGGTCGCAGTCCCGAGTTTGATTCCCAGTAGGAGAACCTTTGAAAATAATAATGTCCTCGATGTATGCGTTCGTGTCTCTGTCGTTCAAGATTAATGGAATTGTAAAACGAGTCAAACCTAGTAGAAAATAGAGGCATGTTACGGAGATGTTTTCGGTGATTTAGAAAAGGAAAAAGTGGTCCGAAACACCAGGTTCCAGTTAAGGTTTTAACCACTCTCTCCTTCATATCCTTGCGTATTTGGATGTCTTCTTTTGTTTCCTAATTTGAATTTTAATTCTCTGCGTTATCAAGGATGTTATTCAATAGAAGATCTGCCCATTCGTATATTCATCGTATGAACTCGATGAAGCCAAAAAACAACCGAGCATCGTCTAAATGGGCACGTCTAATTGGCTACTCTCGTTTCGGCTATGATTGTTGGCTTGAAACATTGCGATCTTAGTGGCGCGTAGTAGGCAGAGTAGGTGTAGTGAAGCTCTGACGTATGGCTTCGCGCTTTTGTTATATGGGCAGATTATCTATTTTATAACATCCTTCTGCGTTATACAGGGTGTCCAATATACAATATATCAATTTATTGCTTCTCACTCCCTCTTGGACAGCAACTAAATCTCGCTTCTTTCATCAATCACGGTATGTGAAGGGAATGAAGACGACGACATCGTCCTTCCCTTTTCCCAAACAGAGGAAAAAGATGTTACTCTGGGAGATTCAATACTTACCACTGTGCTTCACAATATAATTACCATACAAATATATTGAATAATGAATAAAATTAAGATTGGGAAATTCCCTTTTCTGCCTTTTACAAGCTTCGGTGAGTAGCAACTGATGCAGTAGTTATAAGAATCGATGATATAACCAGCGAAGTTTAACAAATTATAAATTGTTTTATCTTTCTTTTCTTATACGGAATTCCCACGTGTATGTGTGTGCAGTAAAGATTCCGAGCTGTTCTCCCAGGTATATGTGTTTTCGTTTCGAGCTTTTAGCTACACTTTCAGGAATTAAGTCTGACAAAACTTCTAAGAATTTCAACCATATATACGAAAGCTAAGTAAAATTTTGAATGAGGTGAATAACTTTGATATCGTTATAGTCTATTACTTTAACTTAATACAAAGAATGATCTTTCTATAGTTGCAGTTGACACTAGAGTAACACACATAATTAAAACCAATAGAGAAAGTTGTGGTATCAGTTTTTATGTAGTGAATCCGCTATGTTCAGTACCTGTAGAGTTGTTTACCTTTACTCGCCTCACATAAGTTATAGATAGAATATTTCTTCTTGCATTTTTTGAAGTTAAGTAGATACTACGATGGTATGATACCTTTTAACAGCAAGAGCGAATCTGAGGTTGATCCGTATTATTTTAAATCAAGAACTGAATCTACGATATATAATATTAAGGAAGAAAGAATCAATCTAGAGCATTACTGAAATGTGTCAGGTCGGGTGGCATAATACTATCGATAATGTGCCTCATTTTGTTACAGCAGTAAAAGTGAAACAAATAGATGTTAATATAACCTTGTCTATTGCTTCGAGTTTCTTCCTTAAATAATGTATGGTCTATTTAGAATGCTGTAGTTTTATGAGATTTCAGTTATCATAAAGTAAAGTTAAGGATATTAGGCTTAATTTATGTAACATAGCAGTAATATATTACTACAAGTATATTGTGGTGAGAAAGGTAGTCTTATGTATTTAGGTTTATGCCTGATTTTGTTTCGGTTTTATTTTTAAGTTTCATGTCTCCAAATTTTGAGCCGTGGTCGCGGAAGACGGTGAAGATTACAAAAATGAGATGAAATCAGAAAAAATGGAAACTGGAAGATCCCAGAGAATCCCACGACACAATGCTTGTCTGTCACAAAGCACACGTGATATTAGCTGCGATGGAACAAGTGACGTGCAAATTCCCAGAAAGATATTTTTCGGGAATATTCCCGGAGAGATTCTAAAAAATGGGAATTTTCCGGGAATTTATGTACAATATAAAAAAGTGCATTGTATTACTTTATTATGATTGCAATGTTAAATTCGTTTTTTTATTACAGTATTTTGTTACTCTTGTCTCGATTGGATTCTTTAAAATGTACATTCTGAACGATAGTTTGTTATTTTATTAATATTTTAATGTTTAGAGAGTACGCGTAAATGTATATTTGCTTATTGTATGTTCTATGCAAGTAAATATGTGGAAAAAGTGTTATAGTCCACATATTTTTACATCGCTAATAATTTATATGCACGTGGATTTTCTAAACTTGACTCTATTAGTGATATTATAAACATATTAAAATCTTAAATCTTATGAACAAATTAGTTCGAGTAACTGCCAGAAGACACATGTCTCACTATTTTATTAACATTTGCGCATACATATTTATGTTTACAATATTTGCAAGATACTGAGTTATCTTTATAATTTTGCACGTAAGTTGCCACATACGACCTTTCTTCCTATCTACTTTTCAAAATTTCATGAGTTAATTCACATGTAAGAGAAGTCCGAGTATCCTTTCAGAAATTCGAGTCAGAGACAGGAGACAGATGGACGTGTATTACTAACGGTGTTTCAGGGTGTATTAGTAGTACTTCATATCTATTTTTACATTGCTTTACAAACAGGTTCCCTTCCATCATTTGGAAGTTAGTGCTTTGCTAATTTTTAGTGCAAATGGAAATGGAACTTTAAAGATAATGTTATTAGCTATAGTCAACAAATTTTAATTTTAACCTTCAAATTTTTTAAAACTTATAAGTAAATCATAATAAATGAAAACAAAATAATTAGTCATATGGTTCTTATAATTTGGACGATAAAGTAGAGGAATGTAAGAAAGTTCGTTCCCAGGAATTTATATGCCAAGGAGAAACCCCGTTAATATTTCCATTTTTTAAATTTTCATTCTTACCGGGAATATTCCAACTGCCCATCTCTAGATGGAACTAGAAACTAGTTGTTTATCAAATTTAGTGTGAGAGCTGACATTACACACATTTGGTTTCACGGCTTTACAGCGATATTATTACAAGTATCAAACGAAATGAAAACTGTAGTGGGAGTTCGCTCATTGCATTGCATAGGATGAAAATGGATCAATTCAATTTTTTGTTATGAAGTAACTATTTCTAGACTCCCCTCCGAAACGGAGAAAAGGGGACAACGCTATTCTGACGTTCTTCACTCGAAATCACACATTTTCTCTTTTATGACGTCTTTAGTTGAAAGTTACTATTGTTTATTTAAGCAAAATCTACTAAATAATGAAAGTAATTGAATGACTGGCGGAGAGTTAGTAAAAATAGAGAAAACAATTAACTCCAAGCGAATTATGTTATTTAGTACAAAGTTGGATAACTTAAATTTAAAAGAAACTTTCAAATGTCAACTGTTTTTCGAAGTGTTCTGCTAATACAGTTTTAAAAATCTCCTTAAAATGAAACTTTCAAAATTAGCATCTCGACTTTTAAAGTGTTGTTGAAATGTTCTTTCGGGCTGAAAATACACTGAGACGAACACAAGGTAATTATTTGAATATTATATGTTAAAACTTTTGACAATATCCTGATTTGAATTCCCTGACATATTCTTATGTAAATGCTTTTCTAACGCATCACAATTTTATTCATTTAGACAAATACAATGAGCGGGGGCGTTTACAGTTCAGTTTAAACATTAAGCCTATTACGACTCTAATTTCTACTGGTTCATTCTTTCCATCCTTTAAAACTTGAACTGATCAACTATATTCAAATGTACATCAAATTAACAAATGGTTTGCTAATTAAATAATCGTTCAGTCACTATTGTGGGAACCAAAATTTGTCTTCTTCTCAAGCGTGTTAAAATTTAAATACGCTACAGAAATTACTTCGTGTATTATTAGGCGAAAATTAATAATATTTTGCTACTGCAACTAAAGATGTGGAACAAAATATTTGTTCTTTAGTATGAATACATTTAGTTGTCAAATCATACTGAACATTTACCAATGTGATTAACAATAGTAATAATGTGTTTTCCTTTTCCAGGGTCCTTAACTTTTGGCGGATGAATATCATTTTTGTCCCTTATTTCGCAGACTAAGAATTTGCAGTAGAGCCAAGTCTTTTTCGAAATTCATTTAAAACGTTGGTCTATGTCCATCTTGTTTCTGCAGTCAGGAGGAACTAAAATTGTAAGCGGCAAGAAAAGGATATACGATTGCCAAATTAATGTGAAGACAATACTCTTCTTGGATTGCAAGATGCTAAAATATGAATTGTATTTTCTCAGAAGTAACGTTTTCTGTGTTTTGTATTTTTTCCTCTTTTTTTTAAATATAAATGATTTGAAAATTTCGTATCGCTGCGAACTGTATCCAATTTCTACGAAATATTTTGCGAAGATTATAATATTGTTTCTGGTATGTTTCACCTGAAAGTGGCTGTTAATGATTTATGAAAGATTGTCTGTTTCATCTAATACGGAATCAATATGGAATATGAAGCGCTGAACCAAAAGGAAGAGAATGCTGCGTTTACTGCTAGGACACAATTGCCGTTAGCTCGAGAAGGAACTAATCTGCGACAATCATTTCAAAACATGCAAGATAATAAAGAAAAGTCATTACTTCGGCAATCTGTTTCATCGCATCATACTTTGCATTTGGCACTTAATAGATTTGAAACTGAAAGTAATAAACATTTTATGAATAATTTTAGTATGGAAACCAATAAACAGGAACAAGAGCAACAAATGTTATCGAATAGTGACCAAAAGATATTAGACAAAAGTTTTTGGAGAAAAATATGTGCAAGTAGTTCCTTGTCTATACAAGAATCTGAAATTGTCCATAATGAGTTACTAGGAAACACAGCTCAACCTAACTCAGATTCAAAAGTTGATACGTCAGTAAACTTCAAGAAGGCTGCTTTAAAAAGGTAGTAGTGATCGTATTAAATAGCTTATTTATCTCTATTTCATAATCTGTTTCAATACGTCAATATTTATTCCATTTTTTTATTAGCAGATCCTTTTTCTCCCCAGTTGTTAGAATAACATTTCTGTTAACTCTTCTATGCTTAGCGAAATTAAATGGCTAAATACTACATCTATACTATACTCAGTGGTGCCCATCCCCCCTTATGTCCATGACGCACCCCCACACAATTGTCTATCCATAGGTGTTCTTCCATGAAAAAAAATCTTTTCGATTAATTTTTACACCCTCTCAAACACATTTTTATAGATTTTTAACCTCCCCAAATATTTCAATGACGCAGTTTGCGTCATAGCCTCCCCTTGTGGGCACCCCTGCTATACTAATGAAAAAGAATTTAGCAATCTGCTACTGTATCTTGTTTGTATGCTTGCGTTATTTTCTGTGTTTACTGTCCTTTACATTAACTTCTGAAGTTTTTAGACAAACGCAGCTTAATCGAGATTAAAATACGTAGGAATGTTTACAACTACAAAGTATCACATTTGTTTTCATAGCTCACTACAGTACTAAGTGAACGTTACACAGTTCTATTTTTCTCACTTTAATTTATTAGCAATATTATAATGTGGTACACTTTTTTTTTTATATCGCATAAGCTGTCAAAAACTCCCTCTGCCTTAACTTAAACTAAGTTAAGAAGCAAAACAACGTCAAGAAGATATAGAGGGAAAAAAATGTGTTTTTAAATAACATAGAATTTTGTCTGAAAAGATTTCGTGAGAAAATTGGTGCTGTTACAGGTAAGAGGTGGAGAACTATTAAGAAGTTAGTCCGTTCAGTGGTATAGATTAAGAACTATTCTACGTAGAGATACTTTTATTAGACTCTTTCTCTATTCATCCATCAAATAACTTACAACAGTATTTCTTCAGTGCCACATCCTATGCTCTATAAAAATATGTGCTATAAATGGGTGATCCAATATGCAGAAGGCGGTAAGATTTTAGAAACATCACCTTGTCTTCCTTCCAGCCTATATTGATTTCACAAGTACATAAGAAGTGAAATCTGCCAGAGTTGAGTGAAAATGGTGGGCATTCACAAATGTTTAATTCGCAGTGTTGTCAAATATTTTAGTGCTTCGTACTATAAAGGAAATGCACGTGTTTACGAGATAAATGCATTTCGATTTTGACTCCAAGTCAGTGATTAGATTTGGAATTGGACACATCGAAAATAACTCCACTGATTGATGTTTTGCGAATCTGCATTTTCATTAAGGAGTGGGAAGTTTTACTGAATTATTTACAGCTAAGTTGAATTAAAATTACTACAGTCACTTAGAATGTTTCCAAATTGCAGACACGTTTTCTAACTTCAGAAAAATTACGTAATGTGCATTTAGTATGTCTATTCTACGCGCCTAATAGTAAAGTGATTATATGATTTCATATTATTATGGTAAGAATCAACTAAACAACTACAACAATAAAAAGTGTAATCCTTTTAGAATATTTCTTCCGTGTAATAAAATTATCCGTTTAAACTAATTAATACGTAAGTTTTTTAGGTAGTAAAGTGTTAACTCTTTTAGGATTTCAACTTTTCGAGGTAAATTTTAGACTCACTGAAATAGGTACTGTGTCCTTATTATTTATCGTAAAATCATGGTTCATAATTTTTTTAAAGTTCTAGCATACTTTAGTCCCTTGTCAATATTATACACCAGAAACAGGAAGATCGGGATAAACCGCGAGGTTTCTCAAAAAAAAAAAAAAAAAAAAAATGTTTTTCGAAATTTCTGTCTGTCTGGCCCGGGACTGGGCTTACATAAGGATCTGATTGTTTTTTTTAATGCGATGTTATGTATAAAATACGTGTGCAAAATTTAGTCTTGTTTCTTGAAGACTGAAATCGTGATAATTTTTTGAAAGTCCGAAGGCTACCCATTTTTTCATATATGCCTATAAATATATATATATATATATATATAATACTTTAAAAATGTTCTGCGTCATTACTATTTGACCAAGGGTCATGGTTCAAATGCCGCCTTTTTTAGTATAATGAGCCCGTTCCAACGGTACCTCACATGTCTGTATCATACGCTTGAACCGGGTTTCCCTGAAAAATCACCCCCTCTAAACACTTGCGCCTATCGAGACCGGTCCCGGTTCCACGTAGGGATCTCAAAAAATTTGAGAGATACACAAAAATACGGACAGTCTCTATGAAAAGTTTCAATTTGATACCTTGAAAACTTAAGGCGTGAAAAACTTGTGAAATTTATCTTAAGAAAAAATAAAAATGTCCATTCTTGACGTGACCAATAAAAATGGCTTAAATACCTATTATTGATCCTAAATAAGCGGTGAAAGGCAACACTACGCCGTGGTAATAAAAGTTACAAAAAATCTGAAAAGGGTTAAGAGTTCGAAAATGATTAACTGAGTATGCATTATTGGAAAAGCTAATTAATTTCACGAAGATTTTTGTTTTTCATTACTTGTAACATATTTTCTTTCGTCATCCCCCTGTCGCATTTCCGTGACTAGATGGGAATAGTTCATATATATATATATATATATATATATATATATATATATATATATATATATATATATATATATAACTGCTCCAGTTATCAAATGGAATTTGTAATGTTTCGTACGTCATGACTGTAATGTAGGACTGGCAACATTGCCTGTCATAAGATGTAGAGTAGTCTGTGTGTGTAGTGAGCGGGTAGTCAGCAACTGGTAGTTAAGATTTGCAATAAATATATTTTAACACATTTAACGTGTTAAATATTATTCAGAAAAACCTAAAGTATAATAAGAAAGACTAAAGGTTACGACACATGGCGCAGTGGTGAAAATACGCCAGTATACAGGTGGGCATTAAGTTCCTATTAATAATATAGCTGTTCTGTGGCGAGTAAGTGATTTTCAGAACATTGCGAAAATGGAATCTGCACGCATACCAGAAAAATTAAAATTGGAGGGAAATATCCAAGCTTCGTGGCGACGTTTTAAGCAAAGTTTCACTATCTACATGAAGGCTGCAGGACATAGTGCTAAGGCAGATGATGTAAAGGTTGCTATATTACTCAATGTAATAGGTGAGGAAGCAGTTGAACTTTTTAATACGTTTAATATGACTGACGAACAACGTAACAATTACGATCAAGTACTCAAAGCATTTGAGGAATATGTTATTCCGCACAAAAATGTGGTGGTGGGACGTTGTGTGTTTAATTCCCGCATACAAGAAGAAGGCGAAACGTTTGATTCCTTTGTGACTGACCTAAAGAAACTAGTGAAGACATGTGACTTTGGTGAGCAGACAAATAGCGTAATACGAGATCGTATTGTATTAGGAGTTCGAGATAAAGAAGTACAAGGGCGCATGCTTGGGGCTGGAGAACTGACATTGGATAAAGCCATAGAAATAGGGAAAGCAGCGGAATTGTGTAAACAACAAACGGAACTAATACATCATAAAAATGATGCCTCGATTGGAGCCGTAAAGAAAACTACAGCGGCGACAAAAAGTGCGAGGGAAGTAGAAAAGCAAAAGCAGGTGGGTACAGAAAAATATAAAAATAAGGCACGTAGAAGTGACAGTACTTCACAGTTAGTGTATTTATGTAAAAAGTGTAACACGTCACACAGTAAAGCAAGTTGTCCGGCGTTTGGTAAGCAGTGTAGGAAGTGCAAGGGCTACAACCATTTTGCAGTGGGGTGTAAAATGAAGGCGATAAAGCGAGTGCAACATAACCAAATTCAGTCGGAAGATGAAGACTGTGATTTGTTAGTGATATCGTCTGCCCAGGTTTGTTCAGTTACACAAGTGGCGGAAGTGCGTGAATGGACTGAAATGGTAAAAATTCAAGATCAAAACGTTAAGCTCAAGCTTGATACGGGAGCGGAAGCTAATATTCTTCCATTACAGGTTTACAAGCAAATTGACTCACAAGCACAATATAGGCCTACAAATGTGGTGTTGGAAGTTTATGGTGGTACAAAAATAAAACCGTTGGGTATTGTAAATCTGTGTTGTACTCACAAGAATGTAAAAGCGAACATAGATTTTCTTTTAATTAAGGATAACAATAATGCATGCAAACCGTTATTAGGTCTAGATGGTTGTGTGAAATTAGGGTTAATAGAACGTGTGTCAATAAACTCCCGTAAATGTTGTAAACAAAGATGAATTTTTAAGGCACAACAATGATGTATTTCAAGGTGTTGGTAAATATCCTGGTAAATTGCATATTACTGTTGACGAAAAGGTACAACCTATAACTAGACCTCCCAGAAGGGTACCGTTGATGATCCAGCCAAAATTAAAAGATGCGTTAAGTAGGTTGGAAAAAGAAAGGATCATTTGTAAAGACGAAAATCCTAGTGGCTGGGTTAGTAATTTAGTTATTGTTGAGAAACAAGATGGCTCACTAAGACTGTGCTTAGATCCGAAGGATCTAAATAAGGCATTGAAAAGAAATTATTCTTTGCTTCCAACAGTAGAGGAAGTTAGTGCAAGGTTAAGTAATAAAAATGTATTTAGTGTTCTGGATTGGAAAAATGGGTTCTATCATGTAGAATTAGATGAGAGCTCAAGCAAATTATGTACATTCAGTACTCCTTTTGGATGTTGGAGATTTTTAAGATTACCATTTGGCTTGTCAGTTGCCCCGGAAATATTTCAGAAGCTCAACATGAATTATTTTGGTGACATTCCAGGTGTTGTCATATATTCTGATGATTTGTTAATTGCAGCAAACTCAGAGGAGGAACATGATAAAATAATGAAGCAAGTACTGGATAGAGCTAGGCAGCTTAATGTCAAATTTAATCCCAAAAAACTTCAGTATAAAGTGAGTGAGGTGAGATACTTAGGGTATATTTTTAATAAGCAAGGTATGAGACCTAACAATGATTTCGTTAAAGCTATCACAGAGTTGAGTATTCCATCCAATAAGAAAGAGCTACAAAGGGTGTTAGGCATGATTACGTATTTAAGTAGGTTTATTCTTCAATATTCAACTATCACAGCTCCATTAAGGGAACTGTTAAAAAAGAATGTAGAGTGGCAGTGGCTACCTATTCATACCAAAGTATTTAATGAACTAAAAATGATTGTATCTACTGCTCCGGTTTTGCGTACCTTTGACCCAAAGAAAGAAATAGTGATACAATGTGATTCATCAAGCCAAGGGCTAGGCTGTTGCCTAATGCAAGACGGCCACCCGATAGCGTTTAGTTCACGTAGCCTTACTCAAGTAGACAAATCATATGCTCAAATTGAAAAAGAATTGTTGAGTATAGTGCACGCGGTTAAAAAGTTTCATTACTACGTGTATGGCAAACCAATTACTATTGAAACAGATCATAAACCATTATTGGCTATTGTAAAGAAAAATGTATCAGATATACCATCAAGTAGGTTACAAAGAATGTGTCTTAGATTGTTAAGGTATGATATTTCATTGAAATATGTACCAGGTAAACTAATGTACATTGCTGATTTGTTGTCTCGTGATTTTTTGCATGAAACGGAGGAGTCAGATAATTTTATTACAGAGGTAATACATAGTTTAGCTGCTAATGTACAAGCTACTGAGTCAAAGAAAAAACTAATAATTGAAGCAACAAAAAAGGACCCGGTTCTGTGTAAAATTATGAACATGTATTATGAAGGTTGGCCCGAAGATAAAAAACAGCTCGATGAGTCAGTCAGGTTTTACCACAAATTACGGCATGAAATTGTAGTAGAGGATGGTATTGTCTTCTTAAATCATAAGATAATTGTTCCTACAACGTTGAGAAAAGAGATTCTCAATCAGTTACATCAGGGACATTTTGGTGTACAAAAGACAAAAGCTAGGGCCAGGCAAGTAGTATATTGGCCTGGATTATCAACTGATATTGAAACCATGGTTCTGAAATGCCGAATTTGTGAAAAATACAGAGTATCAAATTGTAAAGAACCACTGAAATCGCATGAAATCCCAAGTTTACCTTTTGAGAAGGTAGGTCTAGATATTTTAGAATATGGTGGTAAATCATTTCTTGTGTTAATGGATTACTATTCTAAATGGTTGGAACTACTACCGTTAAATTCAAAATCCTCAGGTGAAGTGATAGAAAAACTCAAAACAATTTTTATGACGCATGGAATTCCAGCTATTATTGTTTGTGATAATATTCCGTTTGGGTTAAAAGAATGTAAACAATTTGCTAAAGAGTGGGGTTTTCAGATTGTTAACAGTAGTCCTAGATATCCAAAATCAAATGGTCTTCCGGAAAAAGCGGTAGGCATAGCAAAAAGAATTCTTAAAAAGTGTAACGAGGAAGGAAAAGAGTATTATTTAGCTTTACTTGAGTATAGGAATTCTCCTATATTAGGCAGTGAGCTTTCACCGGCCCAAATTCTAATGAGCCGCACACTTAAAATAAGGTTGCCTATACACAAGGTATTATTAAAACCGAAAGTACAAGAGAATGTAGGTGTATTGTTAAGAGAAAAACAAAACAAAGACAAAAAGTATTATGATAGACAATCAAAACAATTGGTAGAGTTAAAGCCTGGGGACAATTGTCTGATACAAACAGATCAAACTTGGACTCCAGGTCAAATCGTAAGCGTACATGCAAATCCCAGATCTTTCGTTGTTAAAGATATTAATAACAGAGTTCTCAGAAGAAACAGAATTCATCTAAGAAAATCATACAATAAACCTGAATTTATAACGGTACAGGATGATGATAATTGTAAAACAGAAAATGTTACACACGATGATTCACAAAGTAATGTTAATAGTGAAGTAGTGACTGATAAAAGGATTACAGGTAATAATGTTCCAGGTAGTGACACAGTAACAATGCAAGATAATGTAAATGAAACTGACACAGGAGTTCGTAGATCTAAAAGACTAACAAGGAAACCAGTTTGGTTGAATGATTTTGTTTAAGTTTCAAAAGGGGAAGATGTAATGTAGGACTGGCAACATTGCCTGTCATAAGATGTAGAGTAGTCTGTGTGTGTAGTGAGCGGGTAGTCAGCAACGTAGTTAAGCTTTGCAATAAATATATTTTAACACATTTAACGTGTTAAATATTATTCAGAAAAACCTAAAGTATAATAAGAAAGACTAAAGGTTACGACACAATGACCTGCTATACAGGACCTCTTGAGTTCGGACTCATTTTTGACTTTTCGTTCTTGGTAGTGCAAAATTGAGAGACAGTTATATGTCCGAAAGTTGCCCAATTTCTGCCTAATCTTCTAGCCATCTTACACAGATTTATATGTGTAGTATGAAAGATTAAGAAAATTTCTACTCAATTGATAGAGCATAATAATGTTTATATGGTCCTATTTATGAGGAAGTGATCGGCAGATTTCAAGAATGCTTTGGGATTTCATCGCTGTAACTCTGCCTAATTTTCTGGCTATAATTTCTTGTACATAATAAATTCTGTCTAGAAATGCGTTAATCAGAAAATACCAAAGTAAATATAGATAAACTTTCGATTATTGCTACATAGCGGTGGATAGGAAGAAGCCTTCCTGATGCTAGAGATAGTTCTTGGTGGAATCTGCCTTGATAGTGAACTAACCTTGAATTTTCGGGTCCCTTATGACATTTCGCAATTCATCCCAGATGAATATCAAGGTTTTGTATACTGATAACGGACCAAACATTCGATATTTAATTGGGATAGAGGAGAAAATTTATCTTGGTGTGATGTAATAAGTATTCTTAGATATAAGGATAAATTGAACTTTTGTTATGAGCTAAGTTGTCATTCAGTATACCGTCATTTCCCATAACTATGGTCCAGATTTTGCATATATTTGGCCATATCTTTTCTAATATTTGCCGCAGAAGTGCATAATTTTGGCTTTGGGTAGTCTATACCTTCCGCTAATAAAATAATTTACTGTCGTTAAACTAAGCACTCTACGTTCACATTTATGAAAGAAAATATGGTGGTACATAGTTGTGTTCTGAGTTGCCCAACAATGGTCCATGAATAGATTGTGGTGTGGAAGGCAATGTTCGGAGTCAATTTACATGAAAATGAAAATCTACAGAATAGAAAATTTATTAAAAAGAAAATAAAAGTATTAAAGTACAAAGTTTTTAATAAAACGACACTGTAAATTATCAAATAGTACCATTTATAATATCAGTGATATTTTAACATTAACACTACGGTACTACACTAAAGAAAGCACCAGTACCATTACAGGTTAAAACTAATTCAATTCAAAGTACTGTGCCATACCTCTGTCAAGTTCTTTCACTTTGAAAAGTCCTCGGGAAGAGGAAATTTGCTGAGGTGGAATAATGTTAATGATTATATCACTTAGTGGATAATATAACCTATCTTCTTGTTGTGGCCATATCCAGTACGAGCCAGCTTTTTCCATACAAGATACAACAGCCCCTGTCTCCCTTGTTTCCTTTACAATGCCTGCCCATAGCCTACTGTCATAAGACACAATAACATACACACCCTCTTGCAAGTCAACGCCATTGCAACTGGAGTTTTCATGACTAAAGATGTTGGTAGAGAAATCGTCTTCGTCTTCATGTAACATAGAGACATTTGTATCTGTATCTGAATCTGAAAGAGTTAAACGTGAGAGTTCCGGCTCGTCATCTTCACTGTCTGAAGATTCAAATTCTTTTGAAACTCGTCTGCGCTTCACTTTCATCCTACTTCTAGAAAGCTTCCGTTTTGGTGCTTGAGATCCACTTGTGGAAGGCTGTTCTGCTGCAACATTTCCCAAACCTTGAAACTCATCTATTGAAATGCTTCTACCAGATTCAACATGTAGGTGTCTCTTCCGGGTAGTACCGGTACATTTTTTGAACGCTAACGCATTGGTATCATCATTGTTAGCACTGGTACTGGTGTCGTTTCCATAACGCATTTTCTCTAAATGTAAGAAAACGGTTGATACAAGAGAGGAAGTTTTGATCCTTTCAGGATTAGATGATGACAATCTATCTAACACTTCGTTCCTGTTCAGTGGATATATTCCAGTTTTGCGAAACCCAGATTGTAGATTAACTGCTCCTCGATCATGAAGCGTTTCCATCAGCTTACGCAAGAGGTTCGGAAAAATAGCTTTCGGAAGGGTTCCTTGTTTCCGTCCTTCACCAGTAAAATAAGCAATCAATTGCTTCTTGGCATTTAATAATTTAGTAATTTTCAATAAAACTGATAGACCGGAACCCAGGGCCCCAGCCTGGATCCGCCACTGCCTATAGTCAATGAAATAGACCTATGGTTGAACTAAGAAATAAAGGTGCAAACCAAATAGGATACATCTATGGTCCACATTGTAATAACACGCTACCACATTTCACAGACTAGAATTCCCAACTATGGTCCACGAAAATTGTGGTACATTGTTGGGATTCAAGTTGAAGACTTTTGTTTACTAGCCTACTACACAGAAACAATATAATTTCCTTCAGTAGTTTATATCTAGTTTTACTGTAGACATAAGACAGTTCTTAAAATAATAACTTTCATGCGTATCCTACTTAACAGTTTTATCCACCGAAGCTTAATTTCCACACTTTTGTGCACGAGGCAGTTATTGTTATTTTCATCACATCACGTCTCCCGCGCAAATAAAACCCGCGCGTTCAAACCAACTATGTTGCCCTGTTGCACCATCTATTGAATGTTCTTTCCGATGCCTACCTTAACTCCCGGCAGGAAACCGTACTAGCTATTGCTAATGACGTCATGGGCGTTGTCTTGGACCATAGTTGGATGCCTGGACTATATTTATGGGAAATGACGGTATATTAATTCTTATGAAAGTATAAAAGTAAAATCTTTAGCATTATAGTATGCTGGTAGTCTCATATTTCAGCTTGAATGTTGATAATTAAGACATGCTTTAGTTGACAAGTGACACATTAATTTTCTAAATTGTGTATAAAGTCATGGCCAGAGATAGTTAATTAGTTTTCATTGATTTATGTCATAACGTCGGAAAGCTGTTTTATTTTTTTCAACATATCATTATAACGGTCTTGGGATATTTGACCTTAGAGCCAGTGTGTCGTTCTTATTTCCTTTCGATACATTGCCACTCATCCTACGTACTGACATTCGCTTTTTTCCCAACTGCCCTTAATTCATGATTTTCGACATTTCGTAAAATAAATTAATCGCTTTCGTTTGTTTCTTGGATTCATGAGTACAATTGTCCAAACCCTACCCATGGTTTATATCTGAGAAACATCTACATAGGCAGGTCTTCGTTGCGTAACAGTTAAATTTAATTCGCATGTATGGTTCAAAAGTTCTGATACACCATTTTCTATACGATACGACTTTGCGGACACTGAGTATAATCATATATTGTAGATATTAATACTAAATCGACTTAAAACCAGGTGATGAAAGATTTAAATAATATTACTCATTATCAATGTTATATTGATAATGCCCGAAAAAGTTAGGTATTATTATCTCTATAAGTTATGTAAAGAAATTACATCTTCCGGTTTAATGCGCACGACTATGCTCTTTAGGTTAATGAGGCGATGACTATAGCAAGACCCGGGTTCGATTCTCGGCTGGAGCTCATTTGGTTCGGATTCAACGTTAATCAGTAGGTCCAGGTCTCGTATAACATCGCTGCTGAACGGGATGTTAAACCCAAAATCAACTCAACGATTAAAAGAATTGAATGATGATGGAAGAATTTGTGGGTTGAGAAAGTGGTAGGAAACGAGATTATCCCCAGAAAACACACGAACACGACGTTGCCATAACAAACTTACTTGGCAGTGGAAATGCAAGTTATCAATGCAATAATCTAAGCAGCCAAAAGAAACAGGTATATAATTGGAAATCCATAACGATCTGAAGGAAGGAGTTCTGTGGATAGTAGTTACAGTTTAACTTAGTCTATAAATACTGAATTGAAAAATATACCAGCTCAGGATTAATGTTGGGTTAAAATAATAATTGATAAGTAATGTTCACTTAATAATAACGATGTATTGTAGTCAACCTGTATTATGAAACGAATGTGGATAAATTTATATACAACGTCAACTGGTAAGAAATATACTAAAAGCAGAAACCATGTATCGCCACTCCTTGCATATTTCGTCACAAAAGCAGCGAAAATTTTACACTGGAGAATGTTAAACTCTATTGCATTTCGTAATAACTAATCATCATAGGGTACTAAAGTTGACACATTATTCATGAACTGGACGGATTGCTAGTATGAGAAAATTCATGTGAAGATTAGAATACTAATTGGAAAGCGTTTGGGTACGGCGAAATGATAGGAATATTAAAATATATTGAAGACATACATATTTGAAATTGTAGCTGGATTAGCTTGCCAGAAAAGTAGAGTACAATGTGCTTTGTTGGTCTTGCGATGATGGCCCTTTGGCTGTTTTTATCTTTCAGTTTAGGGGCCACGGTGGCTCAGGTCAGGGGCCTCTGGTGTTTGGGGTCCCGGGTTCGATCCCAGCCCCCGCCAAGTGAACTTTGTGGTGGACAAACATCGTGTGCGTGGGTTTCCCCGGGGTTCTCCCGTTTCCTCCCACTTTCTTCATTCCACCATTTCATTCGTTACTAATCATCACCGTCTCCTTTAGCCTAACCGGCATAATCCTGGGACGTAAAACTCAAAGATTTCATTTCATTTTTTATCTTTCAGTTTATATGAATGTGAAAGCTGCTTGCAGATTTAGGGATGAATATAAATTCTGTGTTTGGAAACGAGTTTTTTAATAGTATGATTACAGTAATTTGATGTAGAATTAAACAACAATAGGGTGAAGGAAACAACGTATATTTAAGAGTGTGTTCGTAGCTTCACTGGAGAAAAGCAATGGTATGCATATAACGGGAAAAATTAGTAATAAATTTAAAGAATAAATAGCAAATTAAGTAATGCAAGGTTTGTCGGAGGTTGTTTGGATTGTACTAGTACAGAGTAGATCTTTTCTTTATTGCTTGAGTTCGAGTCGTTTAATTCATGTCTTATTAAGCTACAAAGTTATAAAACCATAGTATAAATTTGTGTATACTATAGAAATATTTACTTATTAGTAATATTTTATTACTCGTTTAAGAACTACGATTCGAAGTTCATACCTTGAAACGTAAATGTCGATGGCTTCTTTCGATGCGTAACAAAAGTTACAATCGTCTCGATAGTCTCTGCTGTGTCATACAGAAAATTGCATTGCTTTCTTTAAGGTGGTCAGTATTTTTGCTCAGTTTATATTCAAACTTAATATATTAAATGGTACAAATATGTTTGAAAGATTTTACTTTATATCCTACCTATTGTATATATATATATATATATATATATATATATATATATATATATATATATATTTGTTCATTCTAATTAAGTGATTTTCGGCACACGATTATGTTTTATTTTCTATTGATTTATTTAATTACATTTTGCAAGAATACAGTGTAATATAGAGCACTGAAAAACTGTTTACTTTTCAGTTGTCGCCGAAATTCAAGTCATAAAACTGAACTCCATATCGCAACAACACAATTCCATCCTAACACGTCTCAAACAGCCATGGAAGATAGTAAATACTCAGTAGTTGTTCTCCATCCATTGAAAGTAGCAGATGTCAGACAAAGTGAGGGAACTTCGTTCTTCTTGAACTCATGAGCTGAGGTTACTAAGTCACCTGCTGGAAAGAACAGGTTAGCTAAATCTAGCAGCAATAGAAATATTCATTCTAGAAGCAGCCCTTTCAAGTGTGATCATTGCGAAAAGTGTTACCCAAGAAAGGAATATCTTGCAAAGCATATTAATACTGTACATCTTGATAGAAGAAGTTGGAAATGTGACTATTGTCCTAAACGATTTCCGTCGAGAAATCTTCTTCACCTCAATGTTCATAAAGGAATACGCCCATACACTTGTCATACTTGTGATAAGTGTTTCTCTATCAAAAGCAATCTGGAGAAACATATGGTTGTGCACACAGGAGAGAAAAGATTCCATTGTGAAAAATGTGGAGCAAAATTTACGGAAAATGGAAGTTTACGTAGGCATGAAATGTTACACTTGGATAGAAAGCCATTCCAATGCAAAGTTTGTGGTTCAGTTTTTTCATCAGAAGGTTATTGTTACAGGCACATGAAGAAACATCATTCTCATAAAACATATATTTGTGATGTATGTGGCAAATCGCTAAAGACTAAAACGGGACTTAAATCTCATATAGAATTACACGTAAACAAGGAAAAATTCAGCTGTGAGAAATGTGGTGTTTCGTTAAGTTCGAGAGGTACGTTACACAATCACATGAAACTCCACTTAAAAGATACAAATTACTTATGCATTGAATGTGATAAAACGTTTCAGTGCAAAGACTATCTATACAAACATGTAAAAACTCATAGTGTCATACGCCCTTATGAATGTAGATTTTGTTCGAAGAGATTCACTCAGACAGGTTCCCGCAATACCCATGAGAACAATATCCATTTACGAAAGAAAACATTTTCTTGTACTGTTTGTGACAAGATGTTTCGCGAAAAGCGTTGCCTAGAACTCCATATGAGAACCCATACGAATGAAAAACCGTTTGAGTGTAGTGTATGTGGTAAAAGGTTATCCAGAAAATTCATTCTTTTCGAACATATAAAATCTCATACAAAGCAATTCGAGTTTAAGTGCGAAGAATGCGGTAAACAATGTCTTTCAAAAAGTAACCTTAGGGCACATTTGACGGTTCATATTGGAGAGAGACCATTCAAATGTAACAAATGCGGAAAATGTTTTAAGTTAAAACAAAGCCTTCGAGATCACAAGTTAATTCATTCCCATGACCGACCATGTGTGTGGTAACGATCTTGTCAAGTGTGTGGTAAAAGTTATGTCTCGAAGGCACGCCTTAATTTACATATGAAATCCCACAATCAACTATGATTATGAGACTTCGAAACTATTGCTTCCGATGTGCAATGCATTTGCCGTTGTAACATTTTGCTGAGAATCATTAATTACATTATGTAAGATATAATAAATTTTCATACAATTTTTACAGTTGATTTGTAAACTATTAAAACAAAAGTAGGGCTCCCTGGATATTTTTATTTTCATGACAAATTAAAGATTTAATGCTGTTCCGTTACTGGAAAATCTATACTATATGACAAATTGCTGTGATATATTTTACTAATCTTGGGTTATAGTCTAATGAAGTTTAAATAAGGAACTACTAAAATCGTGCCACTGTGTGAAATACCTAATTTATTTTTAGTATAGTTGTATGTTCATTTCATTTGTAAAAACGGACATCTTTCGTTTAAAAATTTAAAACTAAGTAAGATGTCCTTTGTATTATGTCAGTAGTTAGTATAAACACAAAAAATATAATTTAATAAGTGCTATTATTAGTTTATTTCTAAATGAGCATTTACCTTCTGGTCACAAATACCTAGCTTGTTCTCCAAACACTAAAACCACAAAATCTTTACAAATTCCCTTAAATCTCGTTCATCTTTCCTCTACTTTTCTCACAATGTTGAAACGTATAATATTATTATATGCTTGCCGTATATTTGTTGCGTGTATTGTGTACAATCATAACAAAGCTCGTGTACAGGAAAGTGCGTTAATTTAATGTTAGAAATTGATATGTGACTTAGATTTAGAAAAATTAAAAGAGACATAGAAATAAGGGTGATATACCTACAGGTCGTCTACGAAGGCTAACTTTCTGCTTTGCTTCTTTGTTAATTCTTTCACAGCCAGTGTGAGTGTCTTCATCCCGTTTTTTTTGTGACTTTCGACGAAGTTAGTAGAACGAGTACTTCATCGTACATCCATCGATGTCAATATGGTGTACCTAGTAACACCTGAAAACATTCTGGAATTTTCTGGTAATATGTTACTTGCTCTATCTACGTCTTGCATGGTAAATAGAAAAGAAGTCGAGGTTTTTTTCATAAAAGTAATGAACGTCTCAAGATATAAAGTAAAATCACGTTTACTTGCAGTGTCTGTTGCAAGTTTCTTGGCACGTTAAAGTTACTGTATGTATATACTACAATAGAAAATGAAACAAAATTTAATGCAGCGATATGCGTGAATACAGTTAGTTGAATATAGGCCGAGTATCTTTTTTTTCTTAAAAAAAATCTTTTGTCATTCTCAGAAGAATTACACCTTTGAGAAATTATTTTCCTAGAGAGATTTGTAATTTATTCTCTGTTACATTATATACATACGTTCCGACAATATGAATGAATTCGCGAGAAATGCTGCTGCAAGTAATTCTGAACTGAGCAATGAAATTAAAATAAAAATTCTGCTCAGAAGAATTGTTTAAAAGGTACAATTCTAAAAAAATGGTATAGTGATGCTTTACATTTATTACTCAGAACCGAACAAACTATTTTCAGCACCGAAGTAACACGAGTTTTGCCAGGATACGTGATTTTGTTTTATTTTTGAAACACAAGAGTAACGCTGTTTGATCATATTCGAATAACTATTATTTTTTTAACTATTGATGTAACTGAAAAAATCAATTCAATAAATTTTCCTAAATTTCAGTAGCTTATACAGATGGTGATCAGAAAGTTGGAAACACTTCAGATGTATGGGTTGGCAGTGGTGTCGTGGCGCCCACAGCGCCGGACCGCTGGTGTTGGTGTGTTAGGTAGGTCTCCATACTACGTCAGGCGCAGTGGCACAGCAGTGGCCAGTGGCTGCAGCAGACGGAGGTAGTGTAAAATGGGAGACATCTCAGATTTTCAAAGAGGGCAAATTGTTGGTGCGCGGTTATGTGGAGTGAGTGTGACGGCAGTGGCTACTGTGTTAGGTGTGTCGCGTGGGACAGTGCTGAAGGTGATGACGGCCTACACAACGCATGGGAAAACCACATCGGGGGAAGCGGGACAGTGGGCGGAAGAAAATCATGAGTGACAGGTACGCCGGGTATTAAAGCGCATTGTCACGCAGAATTGTCGTGCCACTGCGGAGCAAGTGACGGAGGAACTCAATCAGCACCTCCCCCACCCTGTTTCGACAATCACAGTCCGCCGCGAATTACATGATATGAACTTACGGGGTCGTGTTGCACGGGTCAAACCGCTCATCAGGGACCATAACGCTTTCGCACGCCGCAAATGGTGCTTGAGCGACCATGCAACTTGGATCGTTGAGGACTGGAAACATGTGATATGGTAGGATGAGTCATTCTGCACCCTATTTCCAACCATGGGCCGTGTTTGTGTGTAGAGAACGCCCAAAGAAACTTATGATCTGCAGTGTCTCCGCCCAACTGTGAAACATGGCGGCGGCTCGACGATGCTGTGGGCCGTCATATCATGGTTTTCATTGGGTCCTGTGGTCACACTTAGCGGACGAATCACTGCCAACGATTATGTCGCAATTTTAGGAGACCACTTGCATCCTATGGTACGGATGTTGTTCTCGGACAATGACGCTATCTTCCAGGATGATAATGCATTCACTCACACTGCTAGCGTTGTTGCAGCGTGGTTTGAGGAACATCGAGATGAAGTTCAACACCTCCCCTGGCCCGCCCAATCCCCAGATCTCAACATAATTGAATATCTGTGGTCCGTCTTGGAAACACGTCTCCGGCAACTATTTCCACCTCCATCCTCTCTCACAGAACTGGCCGATGCCCTGCACGAGGAATGGTGTAAAATTCCACTTGCTAGCATTCACGACCTCTATGCCTCCATCCCACGTCGCATCAAGGCTGTTCTGAAGGGGAAAGATGATCCGACACCATATTAATCTGGTAAGTTGCAATTTCGTTCAGGTGTTTCCATTTTTGTGATCACCATCTGTATATACACTCCTCAAAGTTCTTGAAATTAATTGTTTTCTGTGAAGATATAAGCAGAACAATCTTTCTAGGGGATTGTTTAACTTTTTATACTTCAAAAATATATCCAGGACGTAACGTGCAATTAAGATAAGAAAAGTTTGCAGGTGTCAGCTACATTTTTTTCCACCTCTCAATGCTTATGTTAATAACCATGAGCATTTAGCAATATAAGTTGCTGGCATATGCATTACCCATGGTTGATTCCACATAAAGCGTAAAGTAACATAAGTTGTAGCTTTTTGCACAGTATTTCATAAGCTGTTTAGAAAATACATTGGATCCCTTTCCAAGTAATTCACGAACAATGAAAACAGAAAATAATAAATAACTAGCTGATAATTTAAAATATCCAATGTTCTCTTCTCTAAACCTATCTGTAGGTGTATCAAGCCACAGTGTGGGTTTGTATAGTACATAATTCAGCTTTATGGCATAACTAAGCGATTCGCTTAGTCTTCTTACTGGCTGCGCCACTGGTGATCGAAATCGTTTCATCTAAGTTCGTATCTGGGTGTCAAGCTAGGCCAAGTTTTCATTTAACCCTTTTCTCTATGTCTAGAAATAGCAGAGATTATTGACGACACCACAGTGCAAACATCGTGACGACACATCGTTGCAAACAACATAAGTAGGAAATTTTGCTTTTTCATTCTAGTTCTTTTCTCCTGTTATTTAGTCTACTATTGTATTTTAGTCGTCCACAATTATGTTCACCTTTAACTCAGTAACTACCTTTATTTGTTTAATTATCTCAAATATCAATTTCAAAGTTTCTTCACACTTCACATGTTAATGCAATGCGCGTTTACATTATTATTAATATATATAGGTACGATAATTCTACGTGAGATTCTAATTTTTATGCTGTATCAATTTTAGATCCTAATTTTCATAGCACGCTACCACAGGAAGTTTACGGATCAAAATTTCACATTTTATTTTCATTTAGTCATGAAATGATTATAGACAATACTTGCAGTGCTCCAGTAATTATAGGTATTCATTTACGTAAATATAAACACTGGAAAACAAGATCCAAATTACGATTGTTCCAACACCTCTTAGAGCTTTTCGAAGTAGCGCAGAAAATGTAAGGGACAATGTGGAGGTAAATAAGTAGACTAAAGTAGATTGAAGATGGATGGCTCATACGTTTGTCCCGATGTAGTCAACAACAGGGAAGAAAGGGAATTTCTAATTTTTCCCTAATATAGAGAATTATAATTTTTCTGCGACTTTAAACACTGTTACAAGACAGACGTAAATTATCTTAAAATAAGCAGTGGTACACACTAATTTATCCTACAAGTATCATGGCGATATTCAAGAAACAAAACTTCTAATTACAAACTATAGATTACGCTAAACAGAAAAGTAGTGAAAACTAGAAAAATCAAAGGTTAAAACCTAAATAGCAATTTTTAGTGTGTCTCTTAATTATCCCATTGTAACAATTTCTACCAGGTTTGCTTCAGTAAGAACAAATGCCTGACTGGCATAATTTTATTTGCGCTCGGATGTACAGGTACGAATTTATAAACAAAAATTTCTAATTTATTGCCTAAATTTGGGGAAATCATAATTTATCTAGTTAGCTACAGTGTGCGGGAGCCGGGACAGTTGATGTCAGGAATTAAGTATCCATCGGAGGTATCTATCTCATAAGTCTTAAGTAGATCTCTCTGCAAAAAACGAAGCTACAGAGAAAAAAGAAAATTGGAAATTCAAAAATTCTCGAAATTTTGACTTCGGGCTAAAATTTGAGAAGAAAATTCGACACCCAGAAGAAAAAGAAACTAATGAGAACTATGATATTTTGATATAACAATATTCAGTTAAAGAAATACCCCGATATCTTAATTAGTGTCTACACAGGAGCGGACTAAAAAAGTGACACACCCGTATGTCACCTGGGTCTTAAAGGATTAAACAGACATTGACGCATCTACTGCATTTAAGTTTTTAACCTCATTAGTCCCTCCCCTAGGTAAGCTGGAAAGATAAATATGGTAACAATGTATTCCGGAGGGGCTCAGGTTTTCGCCGATGTGCATTTTATATATATCTGTGGGTGTACCACAACGGAAGGGAGAGAGTAAAATTGGTTTTCTGAATCAGGTTTTTGGGGGATTATTTTCTCCCTAGCGGGTACACTCAAAAATTTGTATGTGAAGGAATGAAGCAGTCTAATAAATGGTAAATACTCTATATGCTGCTTATATGATTGCAGCAGAGGGCAAAGTTGGACAAATTTTTGAGTCTCAGTTTCTTCATATATATATATATATATATATATATATATATATATATATATATATATATATTAAGTTTATTTTCAACATGGTTTCTTATAAGACATATTTTTATTAAATTGGTCAACAAGCTAATTCTTGCTGATGTACAGATGTGAGAAGGAAAAGAGATTTTAATATAACGTGGTACTATTGGGAGCGGGGAGGCGAATCTCAAATTCAATGAACTTTTCTTCTACGCATAACATTTTTTTAGAATATTTTGTGCATAAAATGAATTCATTACACTTTTCTTTTTAGTAAAACACAAAAATTATATTTTCTTTGATACACTAGAAAGAAAAGAGTAACTAACATCATTTTCACTCCTACATTCTTGTCTACAAGTTCACCTAGAAATAAAAAGCTAGCGAAGCCGTAATTATTTACTGGAGTTCAAGTGGTTGTTGATAAGTGCAAAAGATAAAAGAAGTTTCGTTGAGAAGGGAGAAGTTGGAATCTATGTTCCGTAGTTTTTGCAACGATGTATCGATCATGACTGCGATAATTAGGGGGATCACCAGGGCCGCCACCGCCAAAGTTTGTAACAACCCTTAGAAAATTATAAACAAAGCGTTTTTATAGGAACTTTGTTCTGAATTTTTATATCGCTTTGTATTGCAGCATCACCTACCATTTGTTATGTTGTTGTGACAAATGTATTTCTTTTGCACTAGCATCATTTTCAGCGTTGGGTGACTGGAAGGTTTACCAGAGCCACCAAATTATCATTTTCCATTTTTTATTTTATTTTATTTCATTTTATTTTATTTTATTTTATTTTATTTTGTTTTGTTTCCTGTTCTAGGAATAGACAGGGAATCGCCACCGTAGAAAGGTTAAAATCAATTTTAACTTCTTCAAGACATATAGGGCAATTGCGCATAAGGGCGGATTTTTATGCAAGCGTTCGTTGCTTGCGATTTCTATGTATAGCCAACAGAAAGTTGTTTTTCACGAAGAACCATACTTAAACAACTTTCTCAATTGGCTATTCAGCCATATAGCAAACAAAGAACGCAAGAGACACTTACATGAAAATCCGCTTTTACTGTTGTAAAAGTACATTACTAAAGGCTACTAAAGCATCTCTAACACCTGTTTATTCTATTGTACGAAAGCTGGGTTCATGCTAAAGACAGCTATATTTGAAGGAAAAGATTATTGTAGTTAGGGAATACTAAAATTTTTTCAAGAAGTACTCAAAAATACTCTCTACACTTTTGCTTTCATGACAGCGGTGCATGGTATTAATTGAAAGACAGTTTCTTTCTGAGGACCCCGACGTACGAACCATAAAGCTATAATAATTAGGAACGAGCTTTCCTTCTTTAAAAATGCTCTTGTTCTTTGGATGATATACCCTCAGATGGTATGGTTGACGTATAAGCCTTTGCATAAAGAGTCACAGGTTCGAGTCGCAGTAGAAGTGTTAATGTGGTTTATATCCCACTTCAGGCTGTAGGTCATCATCTCACATAATCTTTTTGCTAATAGTGATGCAAACTTATAGTCTAATCAAACAATTAACCTTGAATCATGGTGAATCAATGTTTCTAATATGATTGAGGGCCATTTATTTACTATATCGCTGAAATATTTAAACAATCATAATACTTCAGAGCTCCATTTCAGATAATTTGAATCTTCTCCGAGCGGCACATAGTTCTATATGGTTACTTGCATGCTGAATACTGGCATTATGTTACCTAGTAGTGAAAAAATACTAAAGCTATGTCCGAAAAATGAAAATAATAAGACTGATATCACAATTATAACAAACTCACTGAAAAAATAATGCGTGCGTATATATATATATATATATATATATATCAGTGGCGTATTTAGGGAGTGGCTTCCGGGCTTAAGTCCCCCCCGAAATCTTACTTGGTATAATAAAGTAAATGAAATATCTTGCAGAATTTTCACATTTCCAGGCAAAGCGCATCCCGAAACAAAATCGTAAATACGCCACTGATATATATATATATATACTGTGAGAAAGATGAAGATATTTGTAGTCATTGCCACGTTCTATCTCATATTCCACGAAACGAAATAGTATATATTTATCGCGATCATTACGGCTAATTTGCCTAGATAGAAAGACATAATATTTCCTAATAAACACTGCACGGAATTCCTGTCTGTGATAAAAAAAATGGTAGCTATATATATTCTCGAGAATACAAAATTTAAATATGACAGAAAAAATGGCCCAACACCCACCCATTTTGGTGGAGAACACCTTTTAGAAAATCTTCCTTTCGACCAGCCTGTATGCGGATTGTAATGCAGTCAGTTGATGGCCCTGTATTTAAATGGGAAAATAAATTCCGTCTCATATCTTAGTGAATGAAGGTTAACATCGTGTTTAGAACATTACTTTAGGTCATTATAATTTCTGTATTGTTTCGTAAAACTACTGAAAATAGAAGGTAAATGAGAGTAATTTTTGTACTTCTTGCTGATTTGTCAGATACATGTTTATATATAAGATCTTCAAATTTTAATATTCTTATTGTGTTCGAACAGGAGTGAATTGAGTGTTCAAATGATTTGAGTTAGTGTTGTGTTCGTTAATTTCAATTATGACTCATACGTGCCGTAACAAACAGTCGCCTAAAATTACCTGCAGCTCCTGTTCAAGAACCTTGTTAGATTTGTTAAAGGGCACGCATAAAGCAATGTCTTGTGCTGTCTTGATGGTGTATTGGGAACCCAGCTATAATCTGGGTAAATATTGTTTTGTTTAAGCGAACCTGATTTTTCTAGTAAACCAAAGAAGAAACTGAAGTACCCAAACATACCTCCAGCGTTGAAACCTGTCTCTCCCGACGATTCGATGCCCGTGCTTGTGCCTCCAGCACTACATCCTGGACTCAGAAGTGGAAGAAAAAATGATAACAAAGATGACTATCCTTCATCCGCGACATCCACACCGTACCTGATAAAACAAGCTTAGTTAAACAACCTAATGAAAGACTATGATCTACCTGAAACAAAGGCTGAATTGCTCGGCTCAAGACTTCAACAATTGAACCTTCTGGAAAGTGGGGTAAAAGTGTCATAGTACAGGAAGAGGGAATTGACTCTTGCAAAGAGGTATGACATGGGTAGTGATTTAGTGTACACTAACAGTGTTCGAGGATCGTGTAACGAACTGAAGCTCCAACATGAACCTGTTCTGTGGAGATTTTTTTCATTGATGCATCTAAAGTTAGGTTAAAGGACGTTTTACGCCACAAAGAAAACAAGCTGCCTATGGATTTCACATGAAAGAGAAGTATAACAATCCTAAGAGGATAATGCATAAAATATGATAAACATCAGTGAAGCATATGTGCGGACCTAAAAGTTGTATCGTAATTGACGGGATTGCAAACTAATTCCTCACAAAAGTGTTGTTTTATTTGTGTATGGGATAGTCCAGCGAATGAAAGCACTACCTTATAAAAGAATGGCCAGTTCGTATAGAATACTTTCCTGGACAGTAGAATGCAGCACAGCCAGCCTTAGTTGAGAAATCTAAAGTAATATTACCTCCTCTGTATGTCAAGCTTTGCCTGATGAAACTGATAAAGAAAGCAATCGATAAAGAAGGACAGGTATTCGCTTACCTGAAAGAAGAGTTTCCAATCATTAGTGACGCAAAAATAAAGGAAAGCATCTTTGTCTGTCATCAAATAATGATCCTAATTATGAGTAGATGTTAACTGGTGTGGAATCAAGAGCATCTATTGCGTTTGAAAAAGTGTGCAAGAATTTTCTGGAAAACAAGAAATCGAAAAACTACGTAGAAACAATGGAACAACTTACTTCGCCATTCAGGATTTTGATGTGCAACATATCGTTAAAAGTTAATTTGCTGCAATCCCATTTGATTTTTTCCCTACAAAACATTGGAGCTGTATCTGACGAACACGGTGAGACATTCTACCAAGATGCAGTCCAAATAGACAAACGGCATCTTTATTGAACCACTGCATTCCAATTGATCCATATTATGTTATTTGGGAATTACCAGATGATGTTGAATTATATTTATAAATTTCATCTTTAAATGTATCCTATTTCTTTCTAGAGGTGAAGACTCATTCAAATTTAACTTTAACGAAGATACGGGGATCTAAATTTCATTTACTTTTCCTAGTCCTGGTAGCTCGAAATCTATAGAAATCTACCAACAACTTTCTAGGAAGGAAAGAGAGTTCAAATTAGCAGAACGCGTAATTTATTACACTTCTAACTATAGGTAACGTGATGTTAGAATTTCCAGTAGTGTAGTTTCAGTTATGTGTTATCACCTCTATCAAGATGCGACTGAAATAAGCTGTAGTAGGTAGCTCAAACAATTAAATAAGTTATACATTGAAAATGAGTCCTCGGTTCAGACAAAAATTGTTCTCAATTCATAGCCATACCCACAAAAAGATCAGCGCTTTTATTTTCTCTGGAGTTCAGTATTTTATTCATATTCATATTCATATCGTCTTTATTGCAGAAACTTCAGAGGACATCTAAAGCATTACAATCGTCAGATCTTAAAGTTACAGATTAAAATGCATATACAATATTTACAAAAGGAAAAAATTGGATACATAATAGTTACATATATGGATACAGAGAAAATATATATATAAAGATATAATTGTAATACATATCAATTGTAATTCCAATACAAGGAATAACGATCACAACACAATACAATAGATAACTACTCGTACTATACATGTCTATTTATTTCTCTCATAGTTCTTCAATTTTTCACTTTAATTGCTTTGTAATTTCATAAAACTCTTCTATATCATATATTGGATTATCTAATAAGAGTGATTTGAGTTTACTTTTAAAAGTACCCACTTCGGTATCTCTCAGTGCTTTTGGGAGAGAGTTGAATAATTTTGCGGACGTGCCAATAAAACTCTTTTGTGTTTTGGTATAATTGTAATACACTGCCATTATATTATCTTTGTATCTTGTGTTATATGAATGTTACCTAGAATGTTCAGGGAAGTTATCTCTATTCTCTTTTACATACATTAAACATTGAAAAACAAAAATAGCAGGAAGAGTCATTATTTTAAGTAGCTTGAAACTAGGTTTGCAGTGACTACGAGAAGGAAGACTACATAACAATCTGACAGCTTTCTTTTGCAGCTTTAAAAGCTTATAATTGTTACTAGATCCATCCCAAAGAATAGTACCATATGATAGAAAGCTGTGGATTTGGGCAAAGTAAACAATTCTTAAGATTTTCAAACTAACGCAACTTCTTAATTTTCTCAACATGTATATACCCTTTGTTACACTAGCTGCCGTGATTTCAATGTGATTATACCAGTTTAATTTTGAATCAAGTTCAAATCCCAAAAATTTAACTGTAGCATATTTTTCTGTGTAATCTAGATTGTTATATGTAACATTAAGATCTTGTATTTTACTCAGGTTTAAACACAAAAAGGTTTGCAGTAGACCAATCCTCAACTACGGTTGTTATATTTTGGGTTAATTGTTCTCTTTCGATAATTGATTTAGAACTTACACAGACTCCAAAGTCATCAGCGAAAAGATAGCCTTTAGCAGGAATAGTAGCTACTTTGGGAAGGTCATTGATATAAATAAGGAATAAAATGGGACCCAGAACAGATCCCTGTGGTACCCCAGAACCCACTTGTAAGTATTTGGAGTTCGAATTATGGAATTCTACTTTTTGATATCTGTCTGATAAATATGAATTTATAAGGTTTAACGCATCATGTTGAAAACCGTAGTATTTTAATTTACTTAAAATAATCGTATGAGATACCGTGTCGAACGCTTGTGACAATTCATAAAATCTAACTTTAGTAAAGTATTTCAGTAGTAAAGTATTTCAGTATACAGAGATAACGCGAATTGTAGCAGAGGTAAGAAAGAGGGTAACTAAAATACTTGAAACTAAAATATTAAAACGAACATCCTTTAGTTGTTCGTTTTAATATGCTGGTGAAACTAACAGATAAAAAATTGCACTAAACTCTCTTGAAGGACTATAGGCTACCAAATGGCACACGTTCAACAGGGTTATTAGTGGTCAGTGGAATGCTCGTAGGAATTAATTTTCAGGACACAAGTTGAATACCATCTAATTCAGTTAGCTTCCCGATTGCCTCATAATACTCGGTTAATACCGGAAAATTTTCGCTCTCACCGAAAATGAATCATGTTACACAGATACCGAAGTCGGTGCGCAAACAGTTCTACTTAGTAAAAGCTCAGTATTTTTTAAAGTAAAAAAGCATCAACGTTCAAATACTCAGACAGAAGAATTGAAAGAAACGTAAGTTCCAGAATAGCGGGGAGGCTAAACAAGCATTCAATAGGAAAAGAGAACTACTAACATCAAGAAATGTGTCGTTGGACGTTCGTAAACGATTTACGAAGACATTGATATGGAGCGTGGCGCTTTACGGATCAGAGACGTGAACATTGAGAAAAGCTGAAATATCCAAGCTGGAAGGATTTGAAATGTGGTGTTGACGCAGAATGCTGCGCATATCATGGACCGAAAGCAAAAGGAATGAAGATGTACTAAAGGAAGCTAATGAAGGACGACAGACCTTGCAGATAAATTAGGTCCTCCGTGGCTAAGCGGTTAGCGTACGAGCCTTTGGTGTGGGAGGCCCGGGTTCGATTCCCGGAGGGAGCTCATGTGGTTCGGATTTCACGTTAATCAGTAGGTCCACGTCTCATATAGTCTCGCTGCTGAACGGGAAGTTAAACTCAAAATCAACTCAACTCAACCATGCAGATAATGGGTAAGAGAAGAAACATCATGCTTGGTCATCTTATTCAGCACTTCGATTGGATCACTGTGGAAAGGCAGAAGAAAAACCAGAGGAAGACCAAGGATAGAATATCTAGATGCAGTTACGAAGAAGAGGCCTTATCAAGGAATGAAACAGCTTTCCCAAGCGAGAGAAAAATTTTAAAATTTCCATGTCTCCCACCAACCTATGGTTGAGGTGAACAAGAAGAAGATATTCGCACCAAAATATGTTGAAGCAACTGTTTGTTTTAATGCTGTCTATTTGCGGTAAATTTTAACCAATACTTGTTAACGACAAATAAGCGAAAACTACGAGAAATGTTACATATAACTAGTTTAGTGAAATCTTATACAAAGTTGAAGGTGAACTTCTCTGAAGAAAAAAAAATTGACTTAGTTGTACAATACTTCTAACATGAACTAAATTTCAATAGGAGTTTTTGAACCACCTCGAAGAGTATTCATCACCAAAAATGTTTTACCCCTTGTGGATTTTTTAATGAGAAATGAATTATAAAATATTTTATTCTTGTTATGTGTTCATGAAATATGATCAAAACTTCATGACCAGTTTCTGGGAATTTTTTCCGAAAATACTCAACGTCTTACGTACATAACTTATCCTTTTCTGGCTTTTCCAGAAAAAAATGTCATATTCCATATTATAAGATTGTTAATAAAGTATGAAAATTTTTGCCTAAATCATATTTCAATAACGTCCGCAAAAATGTCAAAACCAAGAATAAACTACCCATTTTAGGTTTATAAATAAGAAACGATATAAAACGGTGTAGTTTTATTAATAATATACATCTCTATGGAAGATGAATAAAATTATTGAGATGTTTCCCAAATCTTCCATAAACCCATTATTAAGACGAAACTATCCGTTATAAATTTTGCAGGAGGACGTGCATCTATATTACATTGTTATTAATTATACATATTAATTTTGAAATAAAATCCCCTGAATACTTTTTGAAATAATCATCCGCTGCTACACTCGTCTCAAGAACAAATTACCTCTGGATTTTTCAATGAGGAACTACTTACGAACAATGTAGTGTTATTAGCAAGATATATGTTTATGAAGATTAACAAGATCGGCTAATAGAAGTTTTAAAAGACGAGTTCCGAAAACTCATTCCCAAGATTAGAGTACTCACTTAATCTATTTTTCAGGAGAAATGACACACTTCATATTATTATATTTAATTGAAATATGTAAACAAAAATGCGTAATTTGTTTTGAGAATATCATCGAGGGAACCAGTTCCCAAGGAAAGACTACCTCTTATGCATTTTTCCTAAAGAAACGACAAATTCCAATTATGGGAGTTTAATGGTAAATTTTGTATCAAATATGAACAAAATGTAAAGACTCGTTTTTGGCAAAATCGCAAATGTTGATGTTTAATGCTGAGTAAACTTCCCTTATTTTGGGAGGTAGGAAGAAAATTGGAAAATCTGTTCTGGAGAACCTTATGAAAACGTTAAGTTTAAATTTGGTATCGATATGTTTAATCTTATAACCTTTAGGCAAAGCTGTGTACAGTTCGTAATTTGTTGAATTTGAATTGGTTCTGGGAGTGAAGGATAATCTATAATTAAGATTAAATATAGGTGGTTACACTTACTTCTCACCGGTGGTTGGAAATTCTGAATTTACGCATGCAACATAATACGATCATGGAACATCTCCAGCAATTCAAACAAAATTTACATTACCTCGACAACGAAGGTTTATTGATAATTCCTGTAAAGGAAATGAAAACATGACTCACGAACATTTCTATAAAACGTATAGATCACCATCATAAAAATAATAAAGAACATTTGAGAAATTTCTATGAAATGCCCTTCTCCAGTTGTAATTCACTTCTAGTAATTCATCATGTCCTTTTCACACTACATCCTAAGGACAAATGTTATAATCATAAAGATAATCAGAAGTATAAATTTAGAAAGTAACTTTCATTCTGTAAATTCAAAATTGTTACCTTTTAAAATCTATAAACGATTAGTATATTTTACTGATTTGTTCAGACAATTTAAAGACATGACAGGAAGAATATTTTTCATCTCAGCTTAATTTTTCTATTATAGTAAGAATTGGCACAACTTTTGGATTCAGTATTGATAACTTCATGCTAATAATTGTTAGATATAGTTAGAAATTGTTTTGGATGAGGATTCATTACCCGGTAATTAGACCCTAAGTTGCATCTCTCATATTATCACTCTATTGCTGCCCGAAGTTAAATATCTATTTCCGGTTTCAATATTGGATCCCCATGATTTGGAAATTAACCGTAGTTTAACAATGCGAAAAACGATTCAATGTTTTAGTAGTTTTAATATGAAGTTAAGTAATAGTCACTTTATGAGAAGCTAATAGGTGTTTATGAAGATCTAATCCGAACATGAAGTTGATTAGTGCCCACGGTGCTCATTTTGTAATATATCACTGAAATTAAATTTGGCAAACCAATGAAGAATGGTGCGTTTATTCCTCGTTCCAGATCAAAATTCAGTGTTACTGATTTTTGCGATTTGGTGTGAAGAATGTCCCAGTTTGAATAATAAATAAAGTCGGTCGCAAATATGTGTTCTCTATAGAGCACTTTCATACCACCCTGTTCAACAACTCACTGCCTTCCGACTGACTGGGTACTCCTGCCTGCTTTGCGATCGTGTATAAAGTTTGTGACGTTAGTCTCAACACCATAATCCATCCCCGTGTTTTGTTGCTTAGGTAAGTTTCCCGCAGACATTTTATTTACAACATTTCATTCACAGCAACCGAATAACTTCCCTCGGAATCCCTTAAGGTTGTTAGTTATGTTCATTTACAAAGTAAAAGCACCTGTCGTTTGTGCAAGGATGGGCTTCGATGATCTGGAGAAATGATATTGATAAATCAGAATTATTTTTTTTTATGTAACGTTCTCTACATTTCAGGGTAGTTTTTGATTTTCACAGATGAGGACTGCTACGAATGATTTCAGTTCTTTTGTTCCTTGATAAGTAGGAAATTGTGCAGGCCAGTAGTCAGCCCAAAAATTTAGGGGGGCGGTAGAAGTTAGAGGGGCCCGATCCAACTATACTATAGTTCATCACCATATTATAGTTCATTTACAAGCCTACTGTGTAAATTTTAGGGGGGCGATCCCTAGACCTCCCGTTTGATACGGGCCTGGAATTGTGAGAGCATCGAAAATTGGCGTGCGAGTAAAAAAATGCCTGATATTGACCATTTGTGAAGTCAACTAGAAATAAAAACATTGGAAGCCTGAAATTGAGGTTGTTTAAACCATGACTTTTTCCACAAAAATGCATTATTTAAATTATCAATTAATTTGATTAAACGTGTTCAACAATGAATTTGTCTGTGTTAATTAGATTAACCTCTTTACTGATATGGCATCAAATGATGCCACATACTTATCGTGAAAATAATTCGAATTATTTTCACGAAGAAGAGTGCGAACTGAAAGTAAGTAAACATAATATTCTGAAGCACTTGTTTTTACTTACCTTCACTTCGCATTCTTCTTCGTGAAAAAATTCGGATTATTTTCCCGATAAATATGTGGCACCATTTGATGCCATATCTGTGAAGAGGTTAATTGATTCTCGTTAAAGGAGTAAATGATTTGACATATCAACAAGAAGCATAGGTGAGTGGCAGAACTAATTATGTTACATTGTCCCCATAATTTTTTTGACAGATGCAAACTGCTATAAATGGCTTCAGTTCTTTTGTTTCTTTGATAAATTCCTTTGCTTCTTTGATAGTTCTTCAATGTGGCGTATAGTGGTGTGTCAGTGTTTTGTTGTGCTCTGATATTTTAAAGTTTTTATCTGGTTTACCCATGTGTTAGACCATTTTGTTATCTGTATGTGCACGATGGTGTGACATTGATAAACAGTGTGTTTGTCAGTGTTATGTTTGTGGCCTGTTTTTCTCTGAAAGGATGTATTCTTTTGCTGTATCACCCTTTTCAAAAGGTTCTTTGGACTGCAGTACGAAACCTTCTTGTCCCGGGCAGACAATTACGGGTAAGAAATCTATCAATAAAAGGCACCACCTACTGCTGGTCGTTCTCCTGAGTGGCGATGTCTACCTCAATCCGGGACCCACGAGGATCTGTGTTTATTATTATCGAGGACCTTTTCTGTTTATTACCAAAACGTTCGCTCCATTAAAAAGAAACTAAGTGACTGCGAAATGCATTTACCTTAACTTTCGGAATATGACTGTTTAGTTTTTTTTCTGAAACTTGGATTACTGATGAAGTGCTTGATTGTGAACTGCTATTCTCCGACAACTTTACTATATATAGACAGGACAGGGGTTTACGTGGTGGTGGTGTAATGATATGCGTAAACTCTACACTAAAAAGTAAAGATCGTAAAGACTTATACATTGTGGACTCATGATATCTTATGGGTCTAATATCGAATCATTGCTGGGTGTGTTAGAAAGGTTTTGCTGCAGCAACTACAGTTCATGCTGGACCAGCAATAATTTTCCAGGATAACTTTCAACCTGGGAGGTCATCATCTTATTCACCAATCATAGAAGTTTGCAAATTGGTCAGTAGTTTACATTTCACATGTTGTTTAATAAATGCGACGTTTCGAGCGGGCGATCATTGACGTAGAAAACATAGAATATTTGATAATATTTGCCTGTTAAAATTATCACAAATGTTGAAATAGGAACTTGAGAAATGAAATTTCCCAGTTTAACGTTCTACATTACAAACTGTTGATTAGTGCAAATGAATTGTAATTGTAGAATAGGTGTAACGATAAAGTGGAACAAACGGAAATTGCTGCCAAAAACACATAAACACGATGTTGTCTACCTGAAACATAATGGAGATTCAAACCGGGAAGCCCATGCGCCAGTGGTAAACACTCAAATCCCGAGCCACCGTGCTCCTAAGAGATGCTTCACTTACATATTATTATTATTATTATTATTATTATTAGGCAATTATTGCCATAAGATTTATATTGAATGATCGTGTTACACAAATTCATGCTAAGCCTCATTCCTTATAAGTCTTTTACAAAAAAATTCTGCGTACAGTACACACTCGGAGTAGAAAAGTAAAATTTATTTTAGCTGCTATGCCTATTATCACAAGATTATCCTATCTTTTACGCAAACCATTACTGAATGGGAACGATATGTTTCCAATTAATCTTGTATTGACTCCGAAAAATTTATACGGCGAAGTTAAAGTTTAACTAGAATATCATACTGATCAAAACATGTTTCTATTTTAGGCGACGTAAATGTTATTATTACTATTACGAAAATCACTGGCGTAGGTTGGACGTTAAAAGCGGGGGCAATACATGATTTGAATTTTTTTTATAAATGTTAGTTTTCCTGTTTGTTTGTAACACTTTCTTTGAGGAAAGATTATACAATTAATAGGATATTATTTTTTATTTAAAATACCGTATATCGTATTCCATATTTTATTAAGTAAATTAACAAGAGCAACGCAAGTAGGTACTAGCCGTTTATACTCTTAAACAACGAAAGTTAAGAAGAGACTTGATTACTTGCTCATGAACAATTTCAAATTCTGTCTGGAAAATTGTGATATCAAATTATTGAATAACAAATTTTCGAAACAAATAAATAGAAAGGATCATATTAATCATTGTAAAGAATAATGATGATTGTTTCGCAAAAGTTATATTGAAATTGGGATTAACGAACAACTTAATTTTTAATTCTACACATGCTATTAAATGTGTTTTTATTACTCTTGAAAATGAAAGACAGTAAATAATATAGGCATATGCTACGGCATTTAAAGAAATATTTGCTTTTGCAATTTCTCGAAATATGTTTGTTGGCATTAGGAGCAGTTATCACAAAACACAATACTTAGAATCAGGGGCGTCATTTCAGACTTCGCTTGGGGGGGGGGGGCAAGAGCACTTCCGACATAAGATTTTCACGTTTTGTAGTAGTATATTATTAGACAATCGATTAATGTATATGTATTCTTCAAACTCTTGGAGGGGCAATTGCCCCCTCCTGCCCACTTTAAATAACGCCCCTGCTTAGAACCATTCAAAAATCCAGTTATAAAAAATAATCCTAAAATCTAGAATTACCTTCAATTCACTAATTTAATTGCATATGCATTCGTACACCCCTAATCACCACTTTACTCGTGTATTACATTACAAAACAAAAGAAAAAGTAGAAGTTGTTTCTTTTTACGCTCTTTTTAATCAATATTTTTTTACTTCAGAAAGAAGAAAAGACATTTTAGGAGCTGTCAATTTTTGTGCAATTAAAAAATAAATGAGAAATACTTCAATGTTTTGCGAAATGTTCTCTCAATTAGTTTCAAAACGGTTGACTAACATATCGAGCTCTTGTAGGAAGAAGTGAATGTATCCTGCAATTGTTGTGCTGCAGTAGGTTATTTTTGGGTTATTTTCTGTGGCAATTAAAATGCAATTCCTGTAGTTTTCTCTACTCCACAGGAAGACAACCAATTCGTACTTACGGGTATTCCATAAAGCTGAGGACCTATTGAACTGCGGGAGTGAAAATTTATCGAATTGTCATCGGTTACTTAAAACCGTTCGAGTATTTGAAATTATCGAAGTTTCGGGTATTATCGAAATTTTGAGTATTATCGAAGATTGGGGTATTATCGACATTTCGAGTATTATCGAAGTTTCGGGTATTATCGAAAGTTCGAGTATTATCGAAGTTTCGGGTATTATCAAAACTAGTGATAGACAGTTCGGTTCCTTCACCTCTCCAATGATTCCTTCTTGCAGCCAAACTAGTCAAACAAATTTTTCCTTCTGCTAAATTATTGCAAAGTTGTATTTGTGAGAAGAAAGGAAAGCGAACAGAAAGGGATTGCTTTCTCGTCCGACACACATACACACACACAGGAAGTTCAATTTCTTCCTGAATTTTATCTCTTGTTTGTTATTTGCTGACAGCTATGTTATCAGTGTTGCCAGACACAGGCCTTACACGTACAAATAGGATAATTTCAGGGGCGTCATTTCACACTTCGTTTGGGGAGAAGCAAGAGCACCACCGACATAAGATTTTAACGTTTTGTACTAGTATTAGTAGGCAATCTATTAAAGTATATGTATTCCTCAAACTCTTGGGGAGCAATTGCCCCTTCCCCCTAAATGACGCCCTTGGTAATTTGCTCTTCATACGAGTATAGTATGCTCTTCATTACAATATACGCCCAACACCTCATCCATATTAATCACGTACGATGTTGCTAAAATGTTGTAGCAAAATTTTATTTTTAAGTCAAGTGTGTTATCTTCTGTCATGTTTGATTTCCCTTAATGGCTACTAATTCACACATTGCCGCAATCAGATATGACGATGCTTTGGGCGCAAACTCCCAATTTAGTCTTTCAGTAAAATAAATGTAAGTCAAATCAGTGGTGATTTCAGGGGTTGTTCAGGAGGAATATCCCCCATAAACATATCTCTGATCATGTTCACCGTGGCTTACCAGTATTTTTGCTACTTTCACCCTCCGTGTATTCAAAATCCCCCGGGGTAGGATTACCATGATTTCTGGATATTTTTAAGAATGATGTGTGTTTATTGAGAAGTTAAGTAAAATCTAATCTTAAGTTCCATAAATGCTTATGTTCATTTTCTATACTTAAAAAATATTTTTATATTATTGTCTTAATTATTTTCCTGAGTAAAGTATTCTTGCGAAGAACACTTTATTGCTATTGATTTTTTTTCATAAATATCAGCACAAAACAGAATGGCAAGCCAAGCACTTGACCAAGCACAGCGAAATTCCAAAGTCTTCCATTTACCCCAAAATTTCGGGCAAAGTTAATCCCAGACAATTTTCCGCACCTGGCTTGAATCTAGGACGTATGGTAAGCTATCCGGGGGAAACCTTGAAATCGTCAGGTTTAATGAAGATGAAAAACGGAAATAAATCTATTTCCTCAACAGTGAATATACAGTGTAGCTTATGTTCTATACAGTCGGTTTGTACATTATGATTAATCCACACACTAGCGGGTCGAGAAGAGTCGTTTGGTGAAAGCAGATTACTTCCTGGACGAATAATGTAGGATTTAAAAACGTAAGAGTTTTGCATCAATTCAGAATAACGCGGTGCATTATTTTATACAAAGTGTTTTAAAACAACACCGCCAACGTTTGAGAGGCAATTCCTGATATAGGGTTGTCATATTACCTGATTTTAGCGGACTTCACCAGATTTTCAGGTCTTATATTCCTCCCCCGCTTAATCGTCTCTTAATCACGAAAAACCGCCCGCATTTTTGGATTGGAGAAAAATCTAAGACGACTTTGTTGATAAAGTGTTGTTATGTGCAAGGCACACCTTGCTGGTTTTTCGTTAGTTAGTCGTCGTGGACTGCTATAAATACGGACGACAATTGGGTAACAGGGCTTCATTTTTTGGAGACAGCCACTGAATGATGTGGTTTTTGTAGGTGACGGTTCTGAGTGAGGACCTGTCTTGGCTGACTTTCTTTGATTCTAGCCTTGAGCGATGTAGCTATATACGATGGTTTTCTAGTGAGATTCGTGGATAGGAATACCATTGAGTAATGTGGTCTTAGGTTTTTTGGTTCTAAGTGGGAACCAGGGTTATAGAATTTTACTTAGATTGGGTTATTCCTAAATAATTAGTTAGTTTAGTTAATCTGTTTTTGTTGAGTTATCTAATGTTTGAATGGTTAGGATTTAGGTTGGGGAATTTCGAGAAGTGTTTATCCGGAATTTAGCTAAGGAATAATAAGTTTTTGTTTTTATTTCTCAATTCCCAGAGAGAGAGGATTAAGGAAGGATTAGAGGAGATTGGACATAAGTGATGTTTAGTAGAGCACACAGCGAGTGCTCGTTTTGTAATATTGTGTAAGAATTCTATAGTGAGAATTTACTTAGTTAAGAATTTACCTGGGATTCAATGTATGGACCCAATTTACACCTTTCTCTAACCTACACCTAACCCAAAAGAATTAGCTAGTCTCCTTATGTTTAACGGAATTCAGGTCAGATGGATTCCACGACAGGGATTTAGGTGAAGCACTCTATAAGTGACTAGTAGTGCTGATAGAAACTAATTAAGGAGTGTACTAACAGCTTGTAAGTGAACGCGAGTTAGTAACTCCACAGGCCGACTCCACTTCGAGTTGTCTAAACAATTTAGAGATACCAGATAAATTAAGAATTCTAGTCAGGAATAAGTACAGACATCTTAGGACTATCATAAACAAGACTTTTATTTAGTAAATAAATAGATTGAATTTTAAAGTGTTCTATGATTTCTATATTAAAAAAATCGTACCCAAGAGGTTAAGATAATTAAGAAATAATTTCCCCTAGACATTTTAGTATATAAGCGAGTCTAAATTCATACCCCTTCTCGATTAGTTAAAAGAAGGAGAACGGAAGTCCACAAGAGAGAGGGTAAGACGGTAGATCAATTATAATTTCATAGTGAGGACTATTGGGAGAGAACTGTGGAAGGAAAAATACGGAGAAGAAGAGGAATTAGGTAATTTTTAAGAATATCAAATTCTGGATACTAGGTATAGGCCTATTTCCAGTTAATCACCTGCCTTTTGCAGTGCCCATAATTTAGAGGGAGCCAAGCGACCACATCAGAGATTGCTATTTTTGTATGGTTCCTTCCGTCAAGAAGGGAATTTCCACGAAGAAGAAGCGGGCCTTGATCTATCCTAACATTCCTTTTGCAATGCGCCCTGTTCCACATGGAGAAGGACTACCTGTTCCTGACCCACCGAAAGAATACGATCTTTTTTCTGATACTGGGTTCAAAAAGAATGTTAATAAGTTTAGTGATGTTTAGCTTGAATATTCTTAGTGGGATGGATAATAAGAAAAAAATGTAATATTCCGGTTTTTCTCCCCCCCCTGGCATATGACGATATGACTAATAACTTTATTTCAATTTATTTTCTTTTATATTTCTAGGTCATAAATAATTTGGAGGTCAAAACTCTAACATTCGTTGACTGTAATTTATATAACTAATTAATAATATGACGGATTTGCAATTAATGTAAAAAAAAAAAAAAAAAATGTACAAATTCTGTAGAGATAGGAACGAATTACTATCAATACACCTTGAACCACCTTCAATAGTAGATGGATATGTGTGTAGTGTCTCTGACTCAATTTCTGAAAAGATGTTTGGGCTTGTGTTACATGTGAATTGACGTATTAAATTTCGTAAAATGAGTGGGAAGAATGGTCGTGTGAGCCAATGTGACGTGCAAAATTCTAAAGAGAAGTCACTATCTTGCAAATATTGTGGACTTAAATATGTATCTGCAAATATTGATAAATTGGTGAGATGTTTTGTGGCAGTTACCTAACCAAATTTGTTTATAATATTTACAAAGTTAATAACTGTATATCTGTAGTAGGATCAAGTTTGGAAAATACACTTACATATAAACATAAACTATTTAACGATATAAAAGTATGTGCAGTTCCTATACCAGTTTTTTCCCAACATATTTTCTTCCATAGGTATAGGCCTATTGTAAGTAAATATACATTTATGCATACTCTCTAAATATAATAAAATATTATATAACGATATACCGTTCAGAATATCCATTTTAAAGAATCCACTGGAGACAACGATATTAAATATACTGTAATAGAAACGAATTTAATTTTGAACTCATAACCGTAATAGCATGCAATTTATGTTAGAACTTAGGTTGCCGGAATATTCACATTTTGGAAATATTCCCAAAAAATATTTTCCTGGCAATTTGTACATCATTCAGTACGGTATCTTTTATTTTTCCCCCATTCTTGCAAATATAAGATCTCAAGTGTTTCTGACTTCACAAAATATAGCTGAGCAAGCGAAAGGAATTAGAAGCCCCGCAGAGCACGTTGTTTTCTATCTTTAACCTGATAACAAGGTACAAAGTTCTAGAAACATTACTCACATTGGTGGAAATTCTAAATGCCATCCAATAATAATAATAAGCTACAACGCAAAACACAAGTGAACTTGTATTGAGTATATATGTCTGTGGTTAGTGCCGATATCCGTTTCCTTTAAGGTACCAAAATGCACTATTTCAACGATACCATTTACCGAAGACAACTTGGTCAGTTCTAAGCACCAAAAAACAAAGCGAAACCTAGCGCGAATTATTCTCGTACCGAAAGATATAACTAGCATTAATTAGTGGCATTCAGTGAAGGAAAGCAAAAGAAATATTTTCAATAAGTATTGTTTTCGAATCTCTCTATTGTCACACACAGGAGGGTGTGGAATTTAAGGCTTAGATTGAACTCACAATGTTAGGCCCTAATGTTGCATCAAAAAGGATGTTTTACTGGACTTCGCTGAGCAAGGTAAACACGTGAAAAGTAGTCTTAATCTAACCCATAAATGAATATTTCAAAATATATGCTTTATGACTCACCTGCCAGAAAATAACACAAACAATTCACACGAATGAGGTATTCAATTTAATCGCCGTAACTTTTTTTGTAGTTGATTAAAAAAAAAAAAAGAAAAAAATTTCATCAGACATGAAAGATTTTTTTTTCACGAGTACCAAACAAACATTGTAGTACTTCAAATGTTTGTTAATTATTGTAATTCAGCTTTTGGCTCTTGCAAAGGTTACAAACGCAGGCGGAAAGGCAAGCGTGGACTATGCGGAAGTTTTATGTGTGATGAGAATTCTTTACACTTAGACATTGTGCTGAGTGCAGATGATCATTATTGTTTCCTTTAAAACCTGGTGTATTGAGTGTTTTGCTTCAGGTTATGGTGTACTTCATAGCACTAGCAAATCTTGAACACAAGTAAAATTCCAAGTATTGGTGGAAAGTACTTTTACATCAATTAACTACTTTGGGAATTATTATTTTAAGATTTTATCTACATTTTAGAATTGGCTATTTATTCTTAAGATAACATTTGAGAAACTTCTTTACTTCATTTAACAAGTTTTCATTTGGAATCGTTGGCAGTGAATGAATGTCACCACCTAGTGTCTTCTTTGCTCTGAACAAAGATGCCGGATAGATACAATGTTTCTCTTAAAGTTAGTTCCATTGGATATTAAACATTAATCCAGTTTTTAATGTTATCTTTAACACACTCAAAATATAATTATTATCACTTATCACGTGTTACACTTAGGATTATCCGACTCAGTAAAACACTAATTATTTTCCTAAAACAAGCACATTAAATGCAGGCTTCATTACGTAAATTTCTTTATTTCATAAGTGGGTGGATGGTAGTTTGTCGTTGACGCAGAACTTTACCGAACTTGTAGTAGAACTAGAGCAGATGGAATTCTCGGAATAATGAGACATCCGAAATTTAACACAAATGAAAAATAAAATTACGTGCACACTGAAATTGAAATCCATTCAGTAAAAAATTAGTTTAGCTTCATGTATACCTTCACACGTGGCACCTAACAACAGGAATGTTATATAACTGAGACAGGCAGTTCGAATGTAGCGTGTGACAACTTGGGGGTAGCGTGTGACAACTTGGGGGTGCGCCGTAGGAGAAAAGAAATCAGCTGCTCTGGATTTGGTCATAAGCGATAACAGTAGAAACACGAGAGAAAGAGATTGCCAAGAATGTCAGCCTTTTTATTAGACTGTTTAATCGATGGAGGCCAGCCCTTTTGAAGAATTGAAATAAAATATACAAGTTCGCTAATTCTCTTAATGTTATGTTAGTTTAGATTCTAATCGTTTAACCCCCTTCGTCTAAACATAAACTTTTTCCTATATATTGAAACATATAGATCTCGATAGCTAGGAACGCAAAAATTATATATCGTGCATCTCTGAAAACTATTCACTTCCGTACATCACTGGAAACTACACAACTTTCCTCCTTATTTTGGATTATCACATTATACATTGCTAGAATATGGCAATATTAGAATTCACAAAAATAAATGAATAAAATAAAAGGGTAACAAAAGATACATGCAAAAACGAAGACGTGCACTATATTTGTCCTGCCCTATTTTATATATTAACAGTTTTTTTTTCTTTTTTAAAGATAAGAGATTTTCACTACACTGCATACTACCATTTCATGATCTTAACTTTTTTCATACATGAATAAATGGAAGCAAATCTTTTTACGTATTTAGAAAATTGTGGTGTATCTCTACGTAATATAGTTTTTGTAAAGTGTTTTTTCCTGAGTACACCCTAGTAATTGCATACCTTCGAAAGTTTTTCTCGTTGGTTTTCTCCTCTGTAAATCAGTCGCTAGCAAATAATTTTCACAAATTGAAAAAGAATAGTTTGCTGCAGGTAGTTCTGTCATACAGTGTATAAATATTGATTCAAATCATTGAAACTTGTAAAGTACATCTGCATGGAAAAGATTTCGTTTACGTTCGCCAAATTTATAGCTAAGACATCAGCAGCCATATTTACTCGACTTTTTACCCTAAGAAAACATCCACATGGCTATCTGACACACCAACAGAATAGTAACGAGCATTTCCGCATCACCTAGTAATTAACTACAGTTTATGAAGTCTAAGTAAAACCCAAGATTGCGAACTCAGTACATGTAGGAAAGGAAACAAAATATATACTTTGATTTGGAAGACTTTTTATACTTGATCGAAATCACCGTACGTTTTCCCACTCCGGATATATACGTAATTAGTATTCACAGAAAAATAAAAATCATCTGGGGAATTCGTAGGTCCGGGAGGTGATATTGATTGTGTTATTCAAAGAAACTTCTTTGGCGGTTTTGGGAGGTGTTTTCTAGCAACTATTACATTAATACCGAAGGGTACGTCTAACTGATACAAATATTTATAAAACAGAGGTAAAGTAATATTGTTTATTTGTAAGGTAGAAAAACTGACTGCTTAAATCGTAAATGAACATATTAATATGAATAGGTGTTTATTTTTGTAAGTAAATTTATATAAAAAAATTGAACAATTAGATAAGTAATATAATTCTCTAAACTTTTTCCTTTATTTTAAATTTTAAAAGAAATAGAACGTTTCTTTCAAACATGTGCCGATAGGAATATTCGGTGTTATGATTTGGTGATATTAACTTTGATGATTCAAATATCGAAAAACATCATTACATCGCAAAACAAAAATACTATGAGAGCGGATTTCGTTGAATGAAATGTTTCAGTTGAGTAAAATGTGTCGTATACCAACGCTCGTAGTTTATTTGTTCTTTCATCAATTTAATGTAGGTATGTCCTGCACTGTAAAAAGATTAAGTGGTAATATACCCGATTACATCCTATATAAGAGCCTATATAGAGGATGTCCAATTACATCCTATATAAAATGTACCTATGGATAGCAAAAACAAATATAATAATGTACTTGAGACATATGTCTATAATATACTTTTATGTAAAGTAGTAGAAATTTATACTAGGTTTTCTTTAACAAGGGACAAAATAAATAAAGAAAGAAATCGGATATGGGCCAGTTTTTCAATATTTCGGTATGCTTATTCATTTGCGGTATTTATGTATGTAGATATCTTAGTGTGAGTTGTAGGGGAATATCGGATAATTTAAAATATTGGTTTGGGTACCTTTTACATTCCTAGTCCGATCCCAAACATTTCTACCCACAAACTTAATTCCATTTCAAATGGAACTTACCGTTATTTTCTACCGGCAAATAACGGTTTATAAATTTTGATAAAACGAATAATATATCTATTTTTTATCCCTTTCAGATTTGTTTGTTTTACTTTAACATTAAGAGCTGAAGATTTCAAATCTAAACCTTTAAGAGCTATTGTGCTTGCGAAATGTCTTTCCATTATGTGAAATTTGATTGTATTAAAACTGAAACGAGAATGGAAAATGTCCCTATTAAAGTAGAAGTGAAAGCAGAGAATGAGCCATTTGAGGAATATAATTATGAATTATGTACTGCTAACACAAATGATGATAAAGATCCTCTTGCAATTCGTTTGGATTATAAGGAGCGAGAAAGTGCAATGGAAGGGGAATGTAGCACTTCAGAAAGTAATCAGAATGAAACAATATCAGATTGGAAACTAACTTCGAATGCAATATATTTACCTGAGTGCTCATCAACAGCTGAACGGGATAACATCTCGTCAAAATCCTCCAATTTTGCACACAACACGGAAGAGTCAAGCAGTCACATCCTTGCCACTAGTGGGGATCAGAACGATCAGGAAGAGGACGTTGAGGAACATGATGATGGAGAAGCAGATGACAATCTTCATGCCCTCAGGTATGTTAAATCCGATTATTTCGTCAGAGTTATGTATATAAAAATATTTGTTTTTAACTTTTGCAATCCTTAGTTAAATATCATTATATTCATTTTACTAATGGAATTGCAAACATTTGAATTCAGAAAAAAACGCAACTTAATTCTTAGCTTTGCAAGAAGTGACACAATTCGCCAGTGAAATAGGTATCCAAACATAGCGGTTAATTGCTATAAACCTGCTGCTTACACCATGCTTTGAGTGTTAATGTGGAATATTGACACGTTTCTGAATAATGACAAGAGGAATTCCTGTTATAAAAAGTTTTTGTAAATAAAATGATCGAGCATAATACTTTAAACAATATATAAACTGCTGTGAAATCTGAAGACTATTTAATAGAGCTCTTCTTAAACACTAACTGCATTACAAAATACTTGTATTTTGAGGGCTGAAAATTCGGTAACATATTTTTATCGTAGGAAAGTGTTCATCATTGGTTTATTTCTAAACTTCCTCTCTCACTCGAAATATTTTAATAACAAAAAGCTCATATTTTTGTATTTATTTATTTTATCTTTCCTGAAACTGTAACATTATTTTATGTACAGATTCCCTAGTTAATATGTTAACCAAATAGAGGCCACAGGAAAATTATCTAGTTTTTTTTTTTTAAGGTGTTAACGTGACGGAACCGTATCACTTATTGTTATTGTTCTAATTTTTTTGTATGTCCTCGTACTAGGCCAATCAGAAATACAGCTTTTGAAAATAATCTATTTTAATATATGGCTTCATTAACTTCACTGTTAAGGGTTTGTTTCTCAGAAATTTTTATTTATGATCGCAGGTCTCACCGTGTTTTTATTTGCGTTACTTCATATGTCCAATTTGTAAATTTTTCGGGAGACGAGAAAAACTTCACTATATATATATTCACAATATTAATATTTCGGAGCTTCTTAAACGCAGGTGCAGCTGCTCTTCACACGACAGAATAGCTTTAATATTTTGACCTGGGTGCCATACGAGGTATCACCTGAAATTGCCAACAATCGACATGCAAACCAGCCCTATAATCTATTGTTTCTCAGCAATCTATTCCTTGACATACGAGGGTTGATATTAGATGAGTTGTTGTTTTCTCATCAGGTTTAAGCCAAAACTCAGAATCGCAAAAATTGTACATATGAGGTATCACATGTTAAAGGACGATATGACCTTGTCACACTGAGAAAGCTTATAGATAAAAGGGCATTTCTTCCCACTTCTGTATGATATTTGCCGCAAAAAATGTTTTCCCTTACATAACCCTTTTCTTTGCTCTTCTTTGAACACTGAACATGTTACGGAGTCCCAATGGCTCACTGGTAGAGTATCATATCTGTTACGGAGGGCCCCGATTTGATCACAAATCCGGACAAATGGGCATTGTATTGTACAATCACTGTTTGCTCGGGTTTCTTGAAGTTGTCTTGTGGCTCCCACTTTCCTCATTCCGACATTGCCATGCATCTAATCCTCATCGTCTCTATTTATCTGAGCACACCCATGTTACAAATAAATGTTGACAATCAATCTGGTCAAGAAAATGGAATCTAAAAGGAGTAGAATTCGATTAGAATCGATAGCATCCCGTGGCATTGAAATGAAAAGAAAGTGGTGAAACATTTATTTAGCTTTTCTGCTACTTCAATTTTTCCAAACGAATACCTATATTCTTTCGATACTTCGTTTTGCTTAAGCCAAATAGAAACGCTACTCTGTAACGAAATATCAGCAAACTATAGATACAGAATTTTTTTCTTCATCTTTAATGATAATTCGTTACATTATTGTTTAATGAGAAAGATTGTAACAGTGATTTATAGTTGTTTACTCCAAGACAGGCCAACACTCTATTAGCATAATATATACTGTGATTTATTTTCTAAGTAATTAATCAAGCTTTTGAGTTATTGCCAGCAAATAATTGAAAACCCTAATTTATGATGTTCAATAGTCATGAAATGAGTTGTGTTTTGAGAAGCATTTTTGGTTATATTTTGCTTAAGATATTCTTATACCGTTATTTAGCGGAAGTATACTGCATAAATAGGTAAGTAATGCTTGTCTGTGTTCTATTACCCGGATAGAGTGTCAGTTATGTATAGCTCAAAATCATAAGAGGTGTATTCGGATTATGTGCAGATATTTTTCATGGCAAATGTTACAATTAACAAAGGTACTTTAGATCTATGCATAGCATGAGAAATAAAACAGATGGCTTTTGATAAAAGCTGGGAGATAAAAAAGAGAACCAAGAAGAAGGAAATTTTCGATGGTTTTCAACTACAATACCTATGTGAAGGAAAGAACTTCCTCCTTTTAGTATTAATAGAACTTTGCTTTAGGAAGCTTTGTCTCTCTCCTGTTTAGGCCAGCTGTAAACAAGATTCAACTCTGCTTTTATCATAATAGTTTGTTTTAGTGTTACTGTAGAGGAAGGGGACGTTTGAATGTGTAACCTTTGGGATTCGCACTTTGATTAATAAAATGACAGCGCTCTTTGTTTTCTTCCTTTCACCTCGTAAAATCAAATCAATCAATTTATTTCGTTTAACTAATTGCAACACATTTAAAAAATGTTAAGATATTTGTATTCTGTTTTCCAGCAAGTGTTTCTTAGACGTTGACCAGAGTAGGTAACGGTGGACCGCATTGGTTACGAAGAATGATAGGTCAAAGTGGTTGATAAAGGGTTGAAGGACATAGTGGATTTATTGTATTGAGGTGGGAAGTACTGAGTGTAACATCGCTGAAGTTTCTACTGATCCACTGACTCGGATGCACGCATACCCTAAATAGTCCAGAGTCCTTCATGACATAAATTTACGTATTTTCAGTGAAATTTATTTACATAAAAGACTGAAAAGCAAATGTTGCATTGATTTTTAGGTATATTGCGCATTAATACAAATAAATAATTTAGCGAATTTCATTCTTTTGTTCGCGCAACTGTTCGTTTAAATATTCGTGACTTAATTAATGTTACAAAGAGACTTACGATTTTTTGTTCGTTCCCTAACATTAAATATCTTTGACAATTTTACTGTAATTTGGCTATGTGTGACCTCTGTAGTAACACAATATTAACGTTACACTTTCTAGACGTAACAAGTAACATCTCTTGTTAATTTGCAATCGATATTTCAGTCAGAATCTAGAATTCATTTCATGGGAATGTTTTGCAATAAAATAAAATCTTTAAGTTTTACGTCCCACGGTTATGCCGGTTAGGCTAAAGGAGACAGTGAAGATGAGAAATGAATGAAATGGTGGAATGAAGAAAATGGTAGGAAACGGGAGAACTCCGAGGAAACCCACGCACACGGTGTTTGTCCACCATAAAATTCACTTGGGAGAGGCTGGAATCCAACCCGTGACCCCAAGCACCAGAGGTGAACGCTCTAACACTGAGCCACCGCGGCCCCGAAATGTTTTGAGTTAATCTCGAAAGATGTTGATTATTTACATTTAATTGATGGCACATTGGTGGATTTTGTAATAGCTAATAGAACGTATAAAACATATAAATTAAAAACAATATTAACTTTATACGTTCCAGCCTTGATAAGTAGTTATTAGTAAAGCTGAATAGTAAACTCACCCCTGGAACAGATACGGTTATTTTTTATTATTATTAAAGATTCTGCCTTCTCCTGGCCTTGGCGCTAATAACGTCTTTTTTTATTTTTATTTTTCTATGCTTAAGTTTGAACCTGGAAATATTTCTTCCATGTTTCTCGATCTTCTGCTTCGTCCTTTAACTCCCAATATTTTCTTATAATTTTCAAATCATGGATCAGTTAATTCTTCTTCTTCCTACTCTTCGCTTTCCTTCCATCTTTCCTTCTATACTGGTATAATAAAGACAATTTCTTCGAAGGATGGGTCCAATCCAATCGGCATTCCTATGAAGGATGCTGGCTAATTGTGAGAATGTTATAATGTAATTTATGCGTTCAATATAACTTTTGCTGAAGAATTACAGATTTTTCAAATGTTTAAGTTCTTCAATATTAATCCTAACAAGAATAAGCATAAACATTCTTACTTATTCAGCAGTAAGTGAACAAACACATGTATGGAAAAAGTTTTGTCTTATTGGTCAGACAGGAAGATTAAGGCAAACACGAAGTTTCCTTCTATTGACCTTGACTGAGTTTGTGGTACTGGATGCGGAAATTTTTGTTGATCTCTACAGTAATATGTAAGCCAAAATAATTGAAACCATCTTTGAGTAAGTCACGCACTTTCTTCTCCCTGTTTTGACTAGAATTACTTTAAAAATATACGAACCAAACCTTAAAAATGTACGAACCAAACCAACACTAAAGTCCATACTAGTTAATCACTAATTTTCGTACGATCAGCAACAAAGCTGAAGTGTGAATGTATCTTGGAATACAAACTTACAGATGTTTTCTGAATTTTCTTTCTACTTCTGTTTCGTTTGCAATAATCCACCTGGTGGGTTCTACGCTTTTACTGAGAGAAACTAACCAGCTTCCTTGACACGAAAGGAAAAAGTTCATCACTTTAAAATACTACTAACGTAAACCAACATTTCAGAAGTTTTTGCATTTTTAAAGGATTTTTCGCCTGTTTCCGAGGAGATCAATGCGTTCTCCAGATATTCATATGTTTCATATATGAACGAAACAAATCTGATATATTAGGGAAACACGTTTCAACCTCTGTTCCGTATACGAGCCTGGAAATACGTGTAAACGATTTGAGAACGTAAAAGCAGCTGAACATTTTTTTATGTAGATAATTTTGTGGAACCATTATCTACTGCTCTAATTATTTTACCGGTACGTATATATGGAGAATGTTATATTTTCGGACCCAGACAATATACAAATATATATGGGAGTTCCTTCGTGGGTTAGCGTTCCCGTCTGTGGCGTAGGTGACTCGGTTTATATTCCCAATGCGAGCTTATGTAATTCGGATTCCACGTTAATCAGTATGTTCAGTCTCATAGCGTCACTGCTGAAAGGAACGTTAAACTCAAAATCAACTCATCATATACATGGTTTACTGCAGGAAGCTGCGCCGATTCTTTAGACGCAAGCAGTGAGCTTAACGAGGACTGGATTGGATTGTATTTAATTTTTGCGACCGGTTGAGCAGCGAGGCTATACGAGACGTGTACCTACAGTCCAACTTGGTATACGAACAACATAACCTCCCACTGGGAATAGAACCAGGGTCTTCCCAGCCAAAGTCGTGCATGGCATTTGCGTGGGAGCTCGTTAGCCAAACGAAGATAGTGAGGATCAACCGCTCAGTATAACTCTAATTTAAATATACCAAAAATATATATTAAAGTGCTTTGTTTTGGAGGGTTATGACCGATGACTTGTGAATACTTGTCATATATCAGACTCTTTCCTATTTCTTTGTCTTATTAATGGAACTTTATCATTAAAAGCAATGCAGTATTTCACCTCTGGATTGGTCGTTACATCCTATGGCGTACACTTTGTGAAATTTATGACAGAATTGCGCACCGTATTCAGATATGCCTTTGATTACTTTGTACTAGTCGTAACTTTAGTGATAAATAACAATCCCCGTCTCTAATTACATAAACCTAGTTACGTATCTTAAGACATGTTTTTGTACAGAGCTGGGGATCCAATATCACCAAGTAAACGGTTGGAGTTCGTGTGAAATGTATAAGACAAGGTTCTTTTCTTAGATTCGTTTGTGCACTTATTGCTGGATAATTGATTTTATTTTATATTTATGACGTGACAATTTGCCTAGTTACTGCCGCTTTATATATCGTCTACTAAATCATAGGGCCACTCGTGTTTTATGATTGAATTGATTTCTTTTGCTTATGCAAAAACGATGTTTCAAACGATACGCTCTGCTATTTTCGTAAATTCCGAACCACACTGGAACTTGCGCAATTGACTTATGAAATTGTAAAGGTTTCTGGAAGGCCGCTATTCATCATACTGAACAGAGTGACAGGTTCACCACGCTTGTACGATTGTAGACGCATCCTTGTCAGCAGTATTACGAACTCTTAGTTAGATCACAATTTTACATCTTGTAATTGTGAAGTAGCACTGAGAAAACACTGATAATAAACGTTGTACATGGTCAGAGGTCTGCAGCGAGGAAAGTTTCGTAACTTTTGGAGCGGTATAGAATCTTCCGATAATCTACGTAATAGTTATAATAACATTTACGTCGCCTAAAAAGAAAACATATACTCATCAATATCATGATGTAGTTAAAGTTCAACTTCGCTGTATAAAGTTTTCGGTATCAATAGAAGATTCACTGAAAACATATCGGCTCAATTCAGTAATGGTTTGCGTAAGCAATAAGATAATCTTCCGATAATTGTCGTAGTAGCTAAAATGAATTTTACTTTTTTCTGTGTGTGTGTGCGTTGCGATTACGTTAATGTACGCAGAATCTTTTAAAGACTGGTAAGGAATGAGGCTCAGCATGTATTTGTGTTACACGATTAGATTTTGTAACTGATGGTCTTTAGTTATCATGAATATTTCGTATTGTCACACCTTATCAATTGGGTATTAATAAAGAAGTTAACATCCACAAATTCAAAATCGTTATACTTTTATTAAATTATTGTTACTGGTTCATTCAATGAATTTAATAATCTGAATTACGAACCTACTTAAGCCATTTGATGTCAGTAGTATCAAAATCAACGTTTTTCGCCGATTCTGGAGGCCTAGGACCGCCAATTCTCATGTAGACCTCATATGTTTTTCTGAATATATATTATTTATTCCTATGTGTATTTTTTAAATGAATATACCAAATTTTGCATACCTTGAATTTCAATGGTTATATATGCCTTCCTAGACTCTTGTCTGTAATGAAACACACATGTAAATGACCCTCCTCCAAAGTTACAGAGAAGTCGGCCCCCTTGCTTGCTGTGACTCCAGTACAATATAAATTTTGGAAAAACACATCTAAAGAAAATTAATAATATAATCGTAACTAATCTACATGGAGAATTTCAGGTAACATGTTCTACACTAATATCTACTACTTTGCGATACATAAGTGCAAGTGTATACATAAGTACAACCTATGCATAAGTGTAAACTATCACAACAATCACATTATAAGTATACTATTATTGCAATCGTTAATTTCGGAAATTTACATTTGAAAAAACTGTTCTTATCCGACACTCCTTTCCTATGTGTGTTCCATAGCAAATGCAGAATTTTAGAATATCGAGATTATGATATCCATAGTAAGAGATGACTTTCACTCACAATGGTGGATTGTCTTCAATGACAGAATTTTTAGCGTTACATATTTAGCTCTTTCTTGATGATGTTCTCTAGTTGTAAGAATATGCTTTAAATTGCCAATACACAGACAAAAAATTAATTTCAACAAATTCTTGAATGTTTATAATAAGTTTATAATTAACGTTAATTTATCACTCAATAGAAACCTTATGACAATGATTGCATAATAATAATAATATATAATTTTAGCTTCTCTTAGGGGCACGGTTTCTCTGGATTGTAGCGTTTACCACTGGCGCTTGGGGTTCCCGGCTCGAACTTGCAGTAAGTTTTAAGTGAACATCGTGTCGATGGGTTTTCGCAGCGTTCTTGCTTATGTCCCACATTATCATTATATCAATTCTATTACAATTCACTTGCATTATTCAACCGTTGATATTGCAGAGCGTTAAATTGAAAGATAAATTTAAAAATTTCGTTTTCAAACTCGTATTTCAAAATTAGTTATAATTTTAACAGAAATATTAGCAAATATTCCATGTTTTCTACGTCAATGGTCTCTCCGTTCGAAACGTCGCATTTATTAAGCAACACGTGAAAAGTAAACTATTGACCAATTTGCTAACTGCCATAAAGGGTGAATAAGATGATCATCTTAAAAAAAGAGAGCAGCTAAAATGGTCAATATCAGGCATTTTTTTACTCGAAATCCTGATATTCAAGTCACATTAAGCTATTCATAAAAAAAATCATAGCAGCCTGCATCTGTCAAATAGATGAACTACCTGAACTGAAGATAAAATCACACAATTAGCTCTAACACTCAACTTATGCTCAACAGTTAATATTAAAATCATTAAAGTCAACAAAAAGAAATTTATTATCCAAATTAATTAATAACATAAATAATGCAATTTGTATGTGCAGAACTTCACGTTCTAATTAAACTATCAATTTTATGTTTCTTATTGTTCCATTTCTTGTTGAATTCACAAATGTTTAATATTTTACTCCCACGGCATATTTCGATCTCGTCACAATCACCTACTTATCAAGGAACAAAAGAACTGAAGCCATTAGCAGTTTGCATCTGTCAAAATGATAACTTCCTAAAGTGGAAGCAATGTCACATAATCAGTTCTGTCACTCAACATATGCTCGGGGCCGCGGTGGCTCAGTGTGTAGCGTTCACTTCTGGTGCTTGGGGTCCCGGATTTGATCCCAGCCCGCTCCAAGGGAACTTTGTGATGGACAAGCACCGTGTGCGTGGGTTTCCTCGGGGTTCTCCCATGTCCTCCCACTTTATTCATTCCATCATTTTCATTCATTACTTATCTTTTTTAGCCTGACCGGCACAAGCATGGGACGTAAATCTCAAAGATTTCATTTCATTTTTCAACTTATGCTCCTCAGTTGATATGTAAAATCATTTTCACTATTAACGAGAATCAATCATGCTAAAGTTAACAAAACCAAATTTATTGTTGAGCACGTTTGGCCAAACTAATTGATAGTTTAAATTATGCAATTTTGTGTGGAAAAAAATCATGGTCAAATCAACATCAATTTCAGGCTTCCTATTGTTCCATTTCTTGTTGACCTCACAGATAGTCAATATCAGACATTCTTTTACTCGTTTCGCAATTTTCGATCTTCTCACAATTCTCTACTTATCAAGAAACAAAAGAACTGAAATCGTTCATAGCAGTCCGCATCTGTCAAAATGAAAAGCTACCTGAAATGGAGACAACGTCACTTAATTAGTTCTGCCACTCAATTTTGAGTGCATTGTAGCGGCTCGGATTACTCTGTAATAATCATGTGTTATGAGGCGAAGCATTTTTTTAAAGGTCGTTTGAGACATAAAAAATGGACTTTTTTCAAAGGAAAAATTTTTGTAAGAGAGAGTTGGAAACTATGCATATACTGTATGGAATACTCGAATGTTAATTAACGTTCTCGATAAAATTATATTTAATAATAGTCTGTCTATACTTGTTAGAATGTTGTTAGATTAATAGTGAAGTTGCTTTTGTAGAACGTTTAATTTATGTGAAAGAAAGGAAAAGAAGAGATAGAATTAGTTCCGTTACTGGAGGCAAGGTAGGGGAGGTAATTCGTTTGGCCGGAGGACGTTGCTATCGCCGAGTAAGTCTACGAGGATAGTGAGATCGTTGTGAAGCTCACTGTTCTTGGTTTTTTTGTTTTTTTTTTATCAGGGTACATTTGCTTCGACGTGTTCTCGTGTCATATCTTTTTGTATGCGGAGCTTTATATTTCTTTGTTTAAGCCTTAATGTTCCAAAGAGGAACTACTCTTGTTTTGATATGTGATCGCATACAAGTTTTGTTATTTTTCCTGAAGTAAATTAAGTCGTATTACTGGTTTGAACGAGTTTTGTGCTCTGTTGAATTCTTCGTATTAGGTTGTCTGAGTATTTTCTTTAGAAATCAGAGCACGAGATCAAATGCATGGAGTGGGCAAATTGCGTTTTGAAATCAGTGGAACAAGCAATGTATTAAGTGGTGAATATTATGCCTATAAGTATTTATTGCTTCTTTTTCGGAAGATAAAGTGTTGTATGAATTTTGTGAAGTGTTTGATCATATTGTCTGGAAGGGGCCAATTCAGTCCTTTTGGGGAGGGATGTCGGAGTTCCCAGCAAATTGCCTTAAAAATGAATAGTGAGCGATATAGCTAATTGGCGATTATACTAGGTGCTGAAAGCTATTAGATTTGTTAAATTATACTCAGTTTGGAGGCATTAATCCTTGCATGTACCAAATTTGGCTAGGAGAGAGTGAAATTAGTGGTGGCTTTAGTGACCCCGGTGGTACAAAAAATTATTGGTTTTCCATGTTCACTTGGTCTGCAGATTGATTGGATATTGTATCCGACTCTACCTTTGGCGTGTATTTAAGGAAAAAAATATTTTGGGAATGTTTGATTGCTTCTGGTTATGAAACAGTTAATTTGACCTCGATTGGATCAGACAATTAGCCGTCCAGCTCAATTCCAGATGATCTAAAGAAGGAAATGGAAAGGTAAAATAAACGCAAATGATTTCGTCAACGATGGTGAGTTATATCAATTTTTGTGTTTCTAAGTAGTATGTGCGTTCTGTGTATAATTTACGTTTGTACGGTTGAGACGTAGGATTTTTCTGCAGTAGTTTGTTTGGAGATTTTCAATTTGAATCAGAGTTTAATTTACTGCTTTCTGACTCGACTTCTTAGTTCCATGAAGTGAGATAAATTTGAATTTCCATTTTTTTTGAGAGCTTGAAAGTATAGATAGATTTGGTATGGATTGATCCAGTATACATTTAGTTTTACCCTTTTTAGTGTTAAGTTTGACTGAATATGATATTCGAATAAATTATTTTTTTTAAAAAATGAGAACAAATTGACTTGCCTTAGACTTGCCGATTTTTGTCTTCCGTAACAGAGCTATTATAATGATTAATAATGTTATTTAAATTGAAAGTTTATTAATATTGTAAATCTGATGACAAATAATTCGTATTTTGCGTGCAAAGGTATTTTCTCGTTGCTTTAAAATATTGTTATAATGTATTATGAAGAACGAAGCTTTTTAATCGGGATTAGCTTTCTTAAAAATTATGATTTGAAAAATATGTGAATTAGCATTGTAATATTATGAGTTTTTGAGGATTTATCTCTGCAAATCTAACAAGAAGTTTGCAGAAAATAATGTAAGCAGTACGCGTGCAATGAGTTGCATGTGATTAATGATATTTGAATTGAATAGATTTTGGACGACGAAAAAGTTTGCTGAATTAATTTGGAATTGTTTAAATTTTTTTTTGGAAATTAGTTTGTCATTTGAATAATATTGAGAAGATATCTATAATCTGGCTACTCGTAGACCTTATCCATATACCGATTATTATATATATATTATTTACTTCTGGTTGTATTATTTGCTGTGTATATACGTTGTTCAAACGCAGCGCATGTACACACGCAGCGGGTTTCAGCGCATATACGCACCTGTTAACTTGTTGAATAAATATTGAAAAATTTGGTGTTTAATTCAATATTTTTGAATTGTTTATTTATTTTGTATGTATATTGGATCATTCAACCGAATTTTCCAGTTGATTTGCACCGTGGTGAATGTGTCCCGCAGACACTGCTCCTTCAGTCCGGAACTTACCGAGCCCAAGCTGATAGTTTGACTTATTATTATTATTATTATTATTATTAATTTTTATTTAACTCTTGGCTTAGTTTCGTTGGAGGTAGGGCGAAGTGGTCGCTACAGTTAAGAGGAATATTAAACTTAATAAAGAGAGCTTAGTATTGTATTTGCTTTAAGGTTGGGATAGATTATTATAGTCTTGGATTACTTTGCTTACCGTAAGTCGTAGATAGAGCAATTCCAAGATCTCACCTTATAATAATGGTTAGTCTCTTCCTTTGAATTTTAGCTTCCCATTTAGCGCCAAGGCTTTATGATACGTGGCTCTGAAGCTTAAGATGTGATCTAAACCTCATGAACTTCCTAAAGGATTCGCACACGGTTCGGCTGCATCGGAACCATGGGGGAGATCTCCATTTTAAAATATGTCTTATGAATTAAGTTGCAAACTATCTTGTATGTGCATGCGATTCTGTTTATGGAATGAATTGATTTGGAAGTGAACAGTAGGTCAGAGGTAGGGAGCTCACCCTTGCTGCGAGGATATTTCTTTCCATCCATCGTCACTTAAGTTTTTGGCTCGAAACATTCTGTCCGGACGTTTCCTCAGGTTGCTAATACATCACCCGGAACCCCAGGAATTTCCGCTCGGAAGTTTGAAAATTACCGCGGAGGCAAATTTTATATTGTGCTGCACAAGGATTGTCAATATTTTGTCAGTGATACTCTTACCCCCTGTGTTTTGAAATCTCCGGAGGAATTCATCTGATACTATCACTGCCGTTCAAGTTCTATTAAACCAATTATTTCATAATCATTGGCTTTCATTAGTCATGTGACTCCTTCAGGCTAAAGATCATCATGAAACGTACTGATAAAAATGTCAATTTCACTGCTTCAATCACTTCAAAGTTATTTCTCTAAAACAAATCAATATTTGTCAGCTAAAGACAATAACTGAACACAAAATCCAAAAGTTCAAGATACGTGATTGGACTATCTTAGGTTAAACTAACTAAATAACTGTATGGCCTATGCAGCCCGGAGGTTCAATGCCGCATTCACAAAAGCTCTCCATAGGCTTCTATCCTTAACGAACTTGATCCAATTTCTACTTTTTATTCCTATCTCTCCGAGATTCATCATAATATTTTCCTCCCATCTGCGCCTATGTCTTCCTAATGGTCGTTTTCCGATTGGATTTCCAGACAAGACTTTGAAAGCGCTTCTACTTGCTTCCAACCTAGCTACATGACCTGTCCTCCTAAGCCTACTAAATTCATGACCCTAACAATATTTTGGGAAACCGTATAAATTATGTAGTTTCTCGTTATGAAGTTTTCCCATTCCTCTTGCGTACCAATGTTCGTCTCAGGATCTTGTTCTCAAATATTTCAGTCTATGTTCTTCCTTCCGAGTAAGCGACCGTGTTTCGCAACAACAGGCATAATTATCGTTTTATATATTTTAAGCTTCAAATTTCTTGACAGAATTCGCGACAAGAGATTTTGTACTGAATAGTAATACGAATTCCCTGCTTGTAGTCGACATTTAATTTCTTTGTGAATATGATTTTCGTCTGTTAATATTGATCGTAGATATTTCAAAGTATCCACTTTATCAAAAGTAAAATTTAATATTTTAACGCATCCATAATTTGCCGTATTACGGTCCTAACGCACTTCGATGTATTTAGTTTTCTCTGCATTTACTTCTAAACCCATGTCCCTGCAAGCGTTTAATAAGACCTCTGCATTTCTTTCTGTTGTTCTCCTACCATTTCCTATTAAATTTAAATCATCAGCATATGCCATAACCTGGTGAGCACCGTTAGATTCTAGGCCCTGGTTGCTGTCTTTGATTTTTCTTATAGCGTATTTCAGAACAAAGTTAAATAAAAGTGCTGACAACGCATCTTGTTTCAGGCCATTTTCGACGTGAAAGCTCGTGGACAAACAGTTTCCTATCCAGAATTTACTTTGGGATTCATTTAAACGTACCTTAATTAACCTAATTAGCTTTTCCGGTATTCCAAGTTATGAAGAACGTTGTATAAAATATCTCTCCTAACCGAGTCGTAAGCCTTTCGAACATCAATTAATAATTGATGTACTGGGGTATTGTATTCTCACTTCTTTTAGAGTATTTGGCGAATGGTAAATATTTGGTCTATAGTTGATTAATTTCCTCTAAATCCGCACTGATAATCTCATATAATTTCATCTGCGTATGTGATCAATCTTGCTAATAGAATGTTTGAATGGATTTTATAGGATATTGACAAGAGAAATGCCTCGATACTTATTACAGTTAGTTTTGTCGTCTTTCTTGTGAATTGGAACAATGATTGATTCTTTACACTCTTGTGGCAAATCTTCCTTGTTCCAGATAAGGAGAATGAGTTTGTGTATCTTGTTCCACAGTTTTTCTCCTCCAGCTAAAATTAACTTAGCCGGAATTTCATCTACACCCGGAGGCTTGTGTGTCTTTTATTTCTTTATAGCGGTTTCTACTTCTATTCGGTTGGGTTCTGAAATATACGGTTCTGCGGTGTGTATCTCCTTTTCTCCACGCACATTTGTTTTTGGCTGCGTGCTCAGCAAATCGTCAGAGAAACCTTTCTATCTATTTAAGATGCTTTCCGTATCAGTGAGAACTGTTCCGTCAGCTTTCTTTAATATGTAAGCACGAGGTTGATAGCCTTTTCTAAATTCGTTGATCCCCTTATATATATATATATATATTTCGATTTTTTTTTTTACTATTATCTTCAAGTTCCTTAGTTTTAGCTTTCAAAAGTTGCGTTTCTTTGTTCTAGTTTTGGAAGTTCCCCGCCTGATATCTGCGAAATTTTGTGTAGTTATTTCATTCGGATTTTGTAGCCAGCGTAATTTTGCCTGTTTTCTCTACTCTGCTAGTTTAATGCACTCCTGGTCGAACCATGGTTTGTTTCTACATATTTCCGCGTGTGTCAATTTTTCTTTTGCTGAAATTTTAATTTTGTCTCTAATTCCAATACAAGTATCCATAACCTAGTACACTCCAAATCTTCTAAAGCCGAGAATCTCGTCGAAAGTTCAATCTAGTATTCCTTTCTTGCCTAGCTCTCTTTTTATTTATTTAAGTTAAACCTCTCCGTTTTCGGACGTTGAATATTTGCTTTATTCAAGGATAATCTTTCTCTTCTTATCACTACATTTATATTATATTTAGTTTCTGAGCACATATTGGCAACAATGTGCATGGATTTGTCCCAGTTATAATAGAGAAAAAGAGATGGCGAAAAGGATGGAGTGCTGATTGTAAGATTAAAGACAACCAGTCGTAAGAACCATTATGACGGGGACAATTTAGTTTTGATTCAAAAAACCCGCCTTGTGAGATATATATAAACAATTTTACATTTATTGCGTTTAGGAGATACGTCTGGTGTACTTATTTCTTTAACCGTTAGTGTTTTCACAAGAAAGAAAATAAGCCACATGAGTTTATATAAATTATGAATATAAATGTATATATTTATGAATCAAGTTTTTGCTTCACGCAAAGACTTCTTACTCACCAAGTTTCTTCTCATTTTCCTCTAGAATATTTTTCGCTCATCTACAAGCAATATCGTACGTGGTGTAGATGAAATTCTAGGGGTCCACTAGAAATAATAGCTAATATCAAATTCTGATTTGCGTGGGTTCAATATTAGTAATAAAAAAATACAATGCAAAATAAACAAACGAAATGTGGTAAGTTGTCACCAAATAGTCCAAGTGCTCTATAACAAGGAGGCAGTGTAAAACTAGTGGAACCGCCCTGTAGTTTGGGTGTGCGTCAATAGAACGAGGGACAGCCACTGCATTTCCTCATAAACAGTAATAGTGGAAACATGAGAGAGACTAATTCCAAAGACTACAAGTTTTTTATACTGGAGTTATGTCTAGTTGGTGGATGCCAGGCTTTTTGTAGAATCGAATGAAAATTACATGTTAGCTAATTCCAGTAATATAAGGTTAAGTTAGATTCTAAACAAATGGCTTCTTTTGTCTAAAGAGATACGTTTTTCTATATAAAAAGAACTGGATCTCAAAACGTAGAAATGCTAATTTGTGTAACTTATATCATTCGGAAGTTTGTCTTTTCCTCTTTATCTCAATATTAGAAAGTGTCCTACGTATTACGTAGAATTCACAAAAGATAAACAAGTTAACGAGGCTTACATGCAAAACGGAAGCACGTGCAATATATTTTACTTTTGTATAGTATATATTTTTTTAAAATCATCATAATTTTTACTCCACTGGAATGTATTGATTTTTCATGAATATGTTTTCATAAAAGTAAAAAATCGAAGCTAGTTTCTTTGCGTTATGGAGCTTTTTCAGTAGAATTGGTTTTTTTGAGATCAGTCTAGTAATTTCGTAGTTTCTAAAAGTAATTGCATGGATCCCCTTTTTATACAACCGATCCCTCGCAAATTTCATAAATTCCAAAGGAATCGTTGGCTGCTTGTAGTTCTGTTGTACAGTATGGTAAAACTTATCCGAACGAATGAAATGTGTGAAACACGTTTGCATCAAAAATATTACTAGCACTTTCCGTAAATTCCTGTTGCAATTTTATAGAAACGCATCATCAGACATATTCTCTCTCCGTTTTTACCGTAACATAAGATTCACATCGCTATGGAATAAGATCACCAACTTAACACTGAGGAGCATTTACGCATGATCTAGTAACTAAATTACGGCCTGTGTAATCTAGAGTGCAATCCAAGATTGATAACTATGTACAAGTATGAAAGAATACATAAAATATATGTTGGTTTGAAAGAGGTCTTTATGCGTGATCGCATTCTCCGAATGTTCCATCACTCCGTATATATATAGGTAATTAGCACTCACAGTGTTAATATGCCTTCTGACTAACTAAGAGTAGCAGTGCTGAATTCAGAATATTTCTCCCAGAGCTTGCAAGCAATACTGCGATAGGAACTGAATCCCAAAAATCCTCTTAGGGATTTCGTAACTGCTGGAGGTGGCATTCACTGTCATAGGAGTAAAAACTCCTTTGGTGGTGTGGGAGGAGATATTCTGGCAATTATTATATAAGGTACCAAAAGCTACATTTGATTCAAACCAATATTTATATAACAGAATTAAAATAATTAATATTGTTTCTGTGAGGTAGAAAAAATACTGTTTACTACACCAAATAAAATTAACCGTTTAAATTGTAAAAAAAATAATAATATGGATAGGGATTTACCTTAGTAAAATGAATTTAATTCAGAAATTTGTTTAAACATAATGGTAACATAATTCTCTCGCCTTTCTATGTTACTTTAATTTTCAAAATAAATGTAATTTTTCCTTTGTTGATACTAATTTTCGTGTTTTAAATACCAAAGAATATAATTACATCGCGAAACAAAATTATCGTGAGATCAGATTTCGTTTTGTGAAATGTTACAGTTCAGTAAAACGTACTACGCTCGTAATACGTTCGTTATTTCGTTTATTTTAGGTAAGTATGAGCTGGACTATAAAAATATGCAATGAAATCTTTAAGATTTACGTCCCTCGGTTTTGCCGGCTAGACTAAAGGGACTGCGATGATAAGAAATAAATGAAATGATGGACCGAAGAAAGTAGGAGTAGACGGGGAACACCCAAGAAAATACACGCTGACGTTGTTTGTCCTTCACAAAACTAAATTGCCCCGAGTTGAGATTGAACTAAAGACCCCATGCATCAGAGGTGAACGACCTGCACCTAAGCAACCGCGGCCCCCGGGACTATTAAGCACTGGCAAACCGAAAATACCGAAAAAACGCAAGACGTGCTAGTTAACACATAGAATAAGGACAACGTAATAAATTTTGCTAGAATGTGATTGCGCTATATGTATTTGAGTAAAATTGTATATTTAGTTTCATATTTTATTTCAGAAATATAAGCTAATGTAAAAGTGGAAATTTCAGTGTTTGACTTCTCTATCCTCATGCAACACTGATCGTAGGTTGAGAATTAATAGGTTTAGTTAAAATGAAAAGAGAGGGAGAAAAAAAAACAAGAATAGTCCTTCGATAAAATGTACCTACATATATCAGGAAGAGAGGGAGAAAAAAAACAAGAATAGTCCTTCGATAAAATGTACCTATATATATCAGGAAGAAAAATAATAATGTGCGTGACAAATAATATAGGAATATTATATACTTGTGTGTATAGTAAAACAAAAATATGTTAGGTTTTGCTTTATATAGTAATAAAGTGAGGAAAATATGAGATATTGACCAATATTTCGATATGCCAGTATGGTTCTATGTTTTCGATATTTAACTATCGTTAATTGTTGTGGGTTGTAAGAAAGTTTTGGACACTTTCAAATACTGTTTTCAATACTTTTCAAAACCCTAGTATGATCCCAAATAGAATCCAGGATCTCTCGTACCGAAGGCAAGAGCTTTAGTGACTCGCTACACGGGTGCCAAACATCCATTGAAAAGAAACAGTTGAATAGCACTCATTTTTGAAGCTTGCGAACTAAAGACGTTACGATGGCAGCTTTCAATATTCCGGAACGAGCTAACAGTGACAGCCGAAGAGAGAACGAATGGGATAATACAACAGTAACGAATGGGATAGTACAACTGCTCGTTGCATTAGAGTCAAAATCTACCATTCTAATATCAGGTATTTGTTACAAATAGGTGAAAAGTTCCATGGAATTGAAAACTCGGTGTTCCTGAAAAAGTTATTTTTTAGAAAAATGCTTAGGTGTGTATCTTATCTAACCTCGTAGTTACAATTAATTAGACGTAAATATCTTTCGGTGGATTAAAATTTAATATGTGAAAGTAATGCGAGGATGTTGAAAAACAGAAGTTAACATTGGTATACTGCTTGCAATGATGTATTTTGTGTGCAATTTAAAAATTTTTATATCCATCTTTTGCTTGTTTGTCATTTTATTAACATATTCTGGTATTAGTAATAGCAAAAAGTTCTCACTATTACTATATTTTCTGACCATAAAATTAACAATATGATACATGAACATCTTCAGTGACTCCCTATATCCGTTTTTCTCTAGAATAATATGTTCGTTTCGTAGTGTAACACATGAACCTTCGTATGTATTTAAGTATGATATCGTATATGTAAATGTAGATAAAAATTTGAGATCTTGTAAGGAAAAAAAATCTTTCGAGAGGGAAATAACATGATACTCTTCGATAAGTCTCGATTGCGTTTCTTACATAATATATTGTATAGGCGTCTGCAAATTCAAAACATTTTTGTACACTAAAAGAAGAACAATCATATTCCTTTTTTACTGTATTTTATACACAAGCGTTTCACGTTTTTAATGTTTCATTTTATGTATTTCAATTTGTATTTCCTTGTTTATTGTTTTTTTTTCAGCTTTCTTAAATATAAGGTTTCCACAAAAGCTGATATGTTTATTACACAAAAGAAAATAATTGCTGACTCACATGACGAATCTCATACAAACAAGGAGTTTTACATAGAATTTACACGACCACATTTGAGAAGAAATATGCAAACACTTACAAGTGAAAGTGACAACATGTGCCGTGTGTGCGGAAAAGGGTTTAGTCGTAGGTCATGTTTGGCAAAACACATTTTAATACATTCACAAGAAAACTCTTACACGTGTCAACAGTGTACAAAAACATTTAATCATAGGTCATATTTGGCAAGACATATGTTTGTACATACAGGTGAGAAATCTTACACTTGTGAAGAGTGTGGCAGGGGATTTAGAGATAAACCTGATTTGGCGAAACACGTGCTGGTACATACCGGTGACAAACCTTATATGTGCTCAAAGTGTGGGAAGAGATTTCGACAAAAGGCACATTTGGCAGCGCACATGTTAACACACGTACATGAGAAACCACACATTTGTGAAGAATGTAAGAAAGGATTTTGTTTCAAGTCACAATTGGCTAAACATATGTTGATACATACAAGGGATCGTTCTCACACCTGCCCACAGTGCGGAAAAAGATTTATTCAAAAGCCACACTTAGTGAGACACATGTTAATTCATACTGATGAGAAACCTTACACCTATAATGAATGTGGCAAGGGATTTATTGATAAATCAAATCTTACGAAACACATGTTAATTCACACTGATGAAAAAGCTCATACCTGTCATGAGTGCGGAAAGGGATTTATTACTGAGTCATGTTTGGCAAGACACATGTTAATTCATAGAGCTGAAAAACCTCACACGTGCGAAGAGTGTCACAAGGGATTTAGTCATAAGTCGTATTTGGAAATACACCTGGTAACACACGCAGGTGCAAAGCCTTACACCTGCGAAGAATGTGGTAATGGGTTTGATGAAAAATCATATTTAAGAAAGCACATGTTAATTCATACAGGTGAAAGACCTTACACGTGCGATGGGTGTGGGAAAGGATTTCGTGACAGATCATCTTTGACGAAACACATGTTAATTCATATTGGTCAGAGGCCTCACACTTGCCAAGAGTGTGGTAAGGGGTTTAGTCAGAAGTCTCATTTAGAAACACACATGTTAAAACACAGAGGTGTTAAACCTCACATTTGCCATGAATGTGGAAAAGGATTTAGCCAAAAGGCTAATTTGACTACTCACATGTTAATACATAAAGATGTTAAACCTCACTCCTGCCTGCTGTGTAAGAAGGGTTTCAGGCAAAAGATTAATTTGGAAACACATATGTTAAAACAGAGATGTACAAAACGTCGCACGTGCCAATAATGTTCTGGGCTATATATTCTATACCAACATTTTATAAAACACATACTGATACATGAAAGGGAAAGATCTCACAGAACCCAATAGTGTGGCTTGTATTTATTAAGAAGTGACATGTTGCAAGACGTGTTAATACATGAAGCTGCAAAATCTCACACGTGGTAACATAGTATAAAAATATTGTCATAATGTATGCCAAACGTTTGCAGAACTAGTTGTTACAAAAACACGTCTGGCAAGTGACATGATATACATACTGTTAGAAACTGATTTCAGATTGCGAGAAATAATATAGTCTATGTTTACCTATTGCAAAACACAATTTTACACATACAAGTGACAAATACCATAGGCGCTAAGAATGCGGAAAGCAATTGATCATATTCAAATGTGGTAAGACATCTTAATTTTAACCCCTATACTACTGATCTTCTGAAACCTTTTTTGTAAAGCCCCTTAAGAATGCTTTACTATATGTTAATATGTAAATTCGAAATTTTATTTCTCAATCTATTTTCCATATCAAATTATTTCAACTAAATAATCCTCGCAAAATGTTAATAGCCTCAAAAGCTTTTTCTCAAACCTATTTGGTTTATGACCTTATCTACACATACAAGTAAATATTTTGGATGTGGAATAATTAGGCTGGAAACTCAAATTCTTGTCCCCATTTTTTGAGCTCTAGTAATTTATATATTATATATACTTGTATGTGTATGACTTTTATAGCAAAGCTTTGGATATGCCATTCAAGTCAGATATTGTACTCATAAGTAGTGATAGTCGAGTTGCCGGAAATATTTCTCCGGAAGATTCCCAAAAAGTGGGAATATTCCCGACATTTATGTAGAAACAGTAAAAAGGCATTCTCTTGCTGTGTTACGATTTCAAAAATAAATTCGTCTTTTGTCACTGTATATTTGTTACTGTTCTTTCCAGAAAATGCTTTAAAATTTATATTCTGTACAGCATGTTATTTTCTTCGTTATTATATTTTGAGAGTGCACATCAAAGTGTTCTGTGCGCTTACTTTATGTTCTATGTTGCAAATTAATTCGTGTAGGAAGTCGACATACTTTTTCACAGCTAAACAGTTTTAAATATATTTGTAAGTGGATTTTCTAAATTCACCTCATTGTTGATATTGTGAATGTATTAAAATTTATATGTCATAAACAAATTAGTTTGATTAACTTCCAAAAATCCCATGTCACCATTTTGTCAATATTTGAGCTTACATATGTATCTCCACAATGCTTGCAAGATACCGAATTATCTTTAAAATATTGCACTCGTGATATTGATACACATGACCTTTCTTCCTATCCATTTCTCGAAATTCCATATATTAACTTTCATTGTAAGAGAAGTCTGACTATGTATTGAGAAAACTTTTTCAGAGACAGCAGGCAAACCGAACCCTATTACTAACGGTGGTTCGGGGTTTGTTGATGGTAATTTCTTTACCTCTGTATCTACGGAATCTCTATATTACTTTACGAACTCTTTGATTTTGTCACATGTAAATCTGTACTTTGCTACTTTCTAGTGCAAATAGAACTGTAACTTTAAAAATCATATTACTAATTGGTTATTTAAAGTACAGTTAACGATTTTTAATTTTTTCAGCCGCCAAATTATTTAGAACCTAGAGGTAAATAATAATAAATTAAAATTAAGTAGTCACATGGTTCTTATACTTTAGAAAATGAAGTAAAGAAATGGAAATACATTCCTTTAAGAAAATTTATATGCCATGGGAAAAAACCGAAATATTTTCATTTTTTACTTTTCTTCCCGCATTCTGATTCCGAATACACTTTTTCCTTAATGATAATAATCTATTTGTGCTTCATCTTTAATAAGTGCCGTTACAAAGATAAGATTTAACAAATCGTCCAGACATCTCATTACGATTGGAAAGACTCAATTTATCGGCGTCTGTTGTTAAAATTGATAATCATGCAGTTCAGACTGCTAATACTGAATGTGATATTAAAATTACACTGATCTTTGTGAACAAAGAACTCGACCAATACCCACAATTCGTAAACTGGTGCACATTTATTAAATACAGTTATATATATTAAAAGTACTAACAGCGGGCAGAAAGCACTATATGTCAAAGCACGTGTTTTTAGTGATTTTATAATGTTTTAAAGTGTATTTAATACTGTCTAAAGTATGTCTTTTCCAAGCGTATCAGTGTTTTCTGAAACTTCACTCCAGTTCATTACAAATATGTTCTTTCAAAAATAATCTTAAAGATTATTTCTTTCCAGTGTAGGATCCCACTTCTCAACATGAGCACATATTTAGGGATGACACGTCCGAACGTTTACAAACAAGCTGACGGTACGCTGAAGAGGAAGACACGAAGATCACACGATGGGTACCGTAGAAGGAGAGCCACTTGAAGAGTACCTATAAAAGAGAAACCAAAGAAGACCGTGGTATCAGTTGACCACTGATAACCAACCCATAACGAGTCTGGAAGTTGCATTGGACTAAGGGGTTCCACCTATCGAAAAATCTATGGAGGCTGCTTCGAAGCGAAGGAGATTCCTCAACAAAAACCGTATCTCACGAGGCAGCCATGAGCCGACGTCACCTAGGACCGTAATCTGAAGTCGCTAATGAAATCCCGATGGCTGTTATGAGCGAAGGGTTTCTCGTATGAAACGTTACTTTCTTCATCCTTGGTCATAAGGGAGATAAATCAAACTTTGCAGACACAAAGACCATTTTCCATTTTTATAAAACAAATCGATGAAGGGACCGTTATTCCTGGACCGTTATTGTTTCTATCTACGGAAAATGCTGCAATATATATATATATATATATATATATATATAATGTACAGGGTGAGTCAAAAGAAGTGTTGCAAGCCAATATCTCGCGAATTATACATCAAATAAGGAAATTTTTAAGGGTTAATATACAATACAGAGGGGCCCAAAAGTAAGTGAAACACGAGGTTCCCCTCGCCCCATTCTGTGGGGGAGGAGATGTCCTTGAAAGTTTGAATTGGGGTCATAGGTCGAGGAGTGATGCCTCATTCGAAAGAGCTTTAAAAATTAAACAACTTTGGTATGTTGCACCGTTTTCAAGATGGCCCCAAAAATGATCCTGTATCAGATAAAATTTCCAGTATTTATAAATCAGAAACGGCTGAGTAGAAACGGTGAAACAAAAAATGAAAAAGGAAAAGGCCACAGGCAACTCGAATGCTGTTGCCGTGGTGTCCCCAGGGCCTCCATCATGGGGCCGCGGTTCTAACTTCCGAATTTCAAATGGGACTATAGGTCAGGTGATAATTGTTTGATAGATCCTGGAAAACCAAACATCTGAGTACAAAATTTGTTTTGATTTCAGGCAAGTCTGTTTTAAAATGGCCGCTGAAAATGGTTCACCGTTTAGATGCAAAGCACAGTGTTCAAACTGACTGTTACAAGCCGATATCCAGCGAACTATGCATCAAAGAAGAAATATGTTAAAAGTCAATGTACAGTACAGACAGGCTTAAAAAATGCGTCAAACACGAGGTCCTAATTTTGTACTAAACTGTTTGGTATTTAACGATCTATCAAAGAAGGTATCACTTGCCCTATGTTGCCATTTGAAAATTCCACGTACACCCGTCCCTCAAAATGCTGGCGGGGGAAACTCGTGTTTAGTCAATATTTTAGAACGTCTGTAATGTACATTGACTCTTAACACTTTTCTTATTTGATGCATAGTTCGAGGGATATTGGCATGTAACACTCAGTGTGAACATTGCGTTCTGTATCGGAATGGGGAGCCATTTTCGGCGGCCATTTGCAAACAGGCTTGCCGGAAATAAAAAGAAAGTATTGTACTAACTTCTTTGGCTTTCCACGATCTATGAAACAAGGTATCACTCAACCTCCATTCCCATTTGAAACTTTCAACTTGGTCTCGGGGCCGCAGGATAGGTGCCCTTGGGAAATCGAGACAACACCATTCCACGTTGCCTATGGCTTTTCCTTTTTCATTTTTTCTTTCACCGTTTTCTACTCAGCCGTTTCTGATTTTTAAGTACTGGAAATTTTATCTGATACAAGACCATTTTTTGCCTCATCTTGAAAACGGTGAACCATATCAAAAATTGTTTCCTACAAAAATTGTTCAATTTTCCAAGCTCTTTCGAACCAGGCGTCACTCAACTTGACACATTTTTACGCCCCTCTGTACATTGACTCTTAACATTTTTCTTATTTTGATGTAAAGTTCGCTAGCTGTTGGCTTGTAAAACTTATTTTAACCCACCCTATATATATATAATTCTCGACCTTTTTGACATTCAAAATGGTTGACAATTTGGCTAGTTTGCTCAGAAGTATTGTACTGTCTATCTTTCTTAGTCTATGGTTTGCGTCAAGTCGTTGTTTTGATCTTTGTTTCTCGAGAGATGGCGCTAGTGTTCTATACTAGTTTGTATTTTGTAATCTATGATTGAATATTTCTTTTTATAAATATACTAATTAATGTTTAATCTACATTCATAATACTATTATTTTCCACATTAAATTTCATAATAATAATTCGTGTTTTGTTAAATTTTTCACTGCGCAATTAGCAGCAGCCAATCAGCGAACAGGGAAGATTCCGAGAGCGCGTTTTTACTTCCCTCCACACACAACAAAAACATGCTGTCTGGGTAGGTTACCTATAAGTGACCGGCCGGTGCAAGCGATCTTAAAAATAGGACAGAGCGATTATTCCTAAAGAATAATTTCAAAGCTTCGAATCGTGTTCGTAAGAATTGGTGTATTAAGATAAAGCGACGCAATCAGTGATGTTATATATAGTTTCATGTCGAGTTAGTTTAGTCTATCTTTTCCTCTTCCCTTTCGAGTTTTGAAATGAAGGCATCACTTTCTACAAGAACTGTCTACAACTGTTCACTAGCTATGTTTTGCCACTACAATTGATCACATGGGTGTGATCTTGTGTAGTTTCTACAAGAACTGTCTACAACTGTTCACCAGCTATGTTTTGCCACTACAATTGATCACATGGGTGTGATCTAGTGTCGTTTCGACAAGAACTGTCTACAACTGTTCACCAGCTATGTTTTGCCACTACAATTGATTACATGGGTGTTATCTAGTGTCGTTTCTACAAGAACTGTCTACAACTGTTCACCAGTTATGTTCTGCCACTACAATTGATTACTTGGGTGTGATCCATCGTTGTTTCTGCGGTGATCTGCCCAGTTTAATCTGGCTGGGACTCGTGAGTAACGCTGAACATGTTGTTTTGTGACTAACGTTCAGGTAATCTCTTTCCATTTGTTGAAGTTTCTTACGTGACGTTCATTTATTATAACTAAATTAATATCAGAACCTTTTGATATCAGTAGTTTTATAAACTAACTAATTAAAGTGATCAAGCGTTGTTCTTCATGAATAAGGTTTAACCGTTTAATGAAGAAACTCCAAGTACAGTTTAACAAGTATTGTTCACGTTGTTTATGCGTTCATTGCATCGATTTCTTACGATGTTCATTCCATTGTGAAGTACTATGTATTCTACGGTTAACATGACGTTCTAAGGAAAATTGAGCTCTCCATCCAGTAAGTCGACCCATGCGCGGACGGGGTAGTCTGGTGTCAATGTTGTCTCTTCTCACGTTAGAATCAGTAAGTAAGCAAACAGCTGAATACAACGTCTATCCTGTAGTTAATTCTAACATGTTTAATGAAACCAAAGAAGTTAAGTTTGATGACAGTTAGATTAGATTCGACCCCGAAGTGGGTACTCCGTAATGTTTACCTTACAACCAGTTAATCTAGCGTAGTAACGCAACTCAAGCTTGTGTAATTAAGAGCTATCTCGCTCAATCCTCGATACATACTATTATAAGGTACCGAACCATTAGATTATGATTTGTTTAATTTAGCGCGTCAGAGATGTTGGGCACTTGTCAATATATTTTTTCTTTTTCTTCACCAAGTGTGGTGGTGTTAGAGGTAATATTTAGGTGTCGCTGGCTAAGATAGTACCTCCTGTAATTATTTCTACCTCTAATGCGTTATGTTTCTGCCGCTGTTTTCAAGGTTAAGCCGAATCGAGGAGTGGTGCCCTCTTTAGTAACAATTGGTTGCGGGTAGTAAAAATTAATGGAAATGTTATGTACTCTAGGGAGGGGGGAGTTCTTAACTCAGCTGCGCGATAAGGTTCTCTGTAAATGAGATATTTCCTCTTAGTTGAAATGGACCTCTCTGCACTTTGTCTTCTTATGCGTCAGTGTTCTGACTGAAGTTAATTATTGAGTAATGTCTACCTTAATTGATGTAAACAGTTACAGTTAGTGTATCATCAGAGTCAACAAATACTATGAAGTAACTATTAGTTATTTGACTGCACTTTATGTTAAGATCCCTTTACGATCTTTATGTAATGTTCAACCACGTAGGTTATGTTTGGTGTGCAATTATTCGAGCTTGTAGTTATCCGTATATATAAATATGAAATTTAATAAATGCTAACATTACATAAGCTAATTTAGACACTGTTTGCTGTTCACCAAAGCAAGATTGAAATAAAGGTTTACTATATATATGTATATGTATTTTCTTATAGACAACATTTAGGATTCGAATCAATCATTTTTTTCTTTTTTCCTCGCTGGCAAACGTGATAACACCATTATTGTGGAAGAGTCTGGAGTTAAATTGTGTTTTCTGCGTACTGGTCCATAGTAATAAATTAGGAAGGAGAATAATTAATGGCGACCCAAAAATATAATTTACTTTGAAAATCATTAGCGCATTTCGAGTTTGGCTCTCCAGTCACAGGATTTAAAGATAGCGTAAAAAAAAAAACGTTAGTTGCAATATATATATATAAGTGTGTGTGTAGAAATTATCAAGAATACTAATTGTATGTTCACTCATGTGTAATCAATCATTTGGTAAGATGAAACTGTCTCATGGGCCTCTACCCTTGCTTAAAAGAAGCGAATTAGAAGTTCTTTTTTTTTTTAAATTTTGGCAACTGTTGAGACAGATATTAATTGATAGAAAATTTTCTAGAGGCGTGAAGTGCTTGAGTAGGTACCAAGAGAAAGAAACTATCACTTGATTTAGTGCTTTTGTCGTGAAAAATTTTATAAATATACAGTGGCGGATTGAAAAGGTAGCCAGAACCCAGACTATGATACCTATATCATGAGTTTCCTATAAACTTCAGAAATTTTAAAAATAATAACTTAAATTATCTTTGTCACTCAAAAAATGGGGTCTAGTCTCCGGGCTGAATCCACCACTGCAAATATATGAATCTATACGCTAGATACGATGGTTCTGACGTAGTAAATATTTTGTACAAGAGAGTAAGTTTATGTAAAGTTCTTCTTTCTACTTAAGTCATCCATGACTTTTCTTCTCTTTATGCAGTTTGTGATTACAATCATTGCTAATCTGTGTTTCTGATATATTTTCGTCAACATAACACTTGTGCAAATAAATTACTGAAAGCATCAATGTGCAGGAGTAGTAGAAAATGGATCGATCTGGGCCAGACCTGAGCCAGCGTTGAACAACTCACAAGCCCCTGGGAAATTGACCACCGTGCACCGTGAGCCCACGGTCTTTTACGACCTCCATTTTAGGGGTGAATTCGTTCCCTTTTATGAGCACTTTTAAGGGGGTGTATTCGTTTTCTTTTACGAGCACATTTTAGGGGGTGAACTCATTCCCTTTTATGAGCATATTTTCCAACCCATACGAACACATAGAAGAACATCAGACTACGTAACACACAGCAGAACAGATAACAGATAAGAATATGAAACAGAAGGGGTGTATTCGTTCTCTTTTATGAGCATATTTTCCAACTCCTATGTTAATTACGAACAGATAGAAGAGCACATAAAACTACAACCTCCATTTTAATGGGTGTATTCATTCTCCAACCCTTACGAACACATAGCAGATCAGATAATACATAAGACTACGTAACATAACGAACATACAGAAGAGCAAATTGAACTCGTTCCCTGTTTCAACCCCTATTTTAACATAGCAGATAGCACAGCTAATAAAGCAGCATGGCGTATTTTCCAACCCCTATTTTAACATAGCAGAAATTACGAACACAGAAAAGAGCAGATAACACATAGCACTATTTTAACATAGTAGGTAACATAAGATTACGAACACATATAAGAGCAGAAGACTACATAACATAGCAGGCCTCCATTTTAGGGGTGAACTCGTTCTCTTTTATGAGCATATTTTTCAACCCCTATTTTAACATAACAGAAATGACATAAGAATACTTATTTTAACATAACGAGCAAAGATTACAATCGAACACCCACGGTCTACAGATAATCATTTTAGAGGGTGTATTCATTCATTCTCTTTGTTTGATGACCATTTTTCCACCCCTAATGAAATTACATAGGAGAGCAGATAATACATAAGATTCGTTCCCTTTTATGAACACTTTTTAGAGGGTGAACTCGTTTTTCAACCCCTATTTGACCATTTTAACATAGCAGAAATGACATAAGCATGTCCTCAAACTACTGACCATCGTGAACAAAGGTCAAACTCGAAAACGAAACAACATATCGAGGTGCTCTTTCCACATTTAGCAATTGGTCATCAAAAAAGTACTGATCATCAAGGTCAAAGGTCAAAACTCGAAAACGGAGCCACATACTCAGGTGCTGTTTCCACATTTAGCAATAGGTCATCAGGTACTACAAGTTCCAAAATTAGTGGTCATCGAGGTCAAAGGTCAAAATACTTAAAACCCAATCACTCGTAAACGAAGCAACGTATTGAGGTGCTGTTTCCAAATCTAGTAATAGGTCATCAACTAGTGCAAGTTCCAAAATAGTGACCATCGAGGTCAAAGGTCAAAATACTTAAAACCTAATAACTCAGAAACGGAGCCACATATTGAAGTGCTGTTTCCAAATCTAGTAACTGGTCATCAACTACTACAAGTTCCAAAATAATGACCATCGAGGTCAAAGGTCAACATACTTAAAACCAAATAACTCTTAAATGGATCCACATATTGAGGTGCTGTTTCCAAATCTAGTAACTGGTCATCAACTGCTACAAGTTCCAAAATTAATGATCATCGAGGTCAAAGGTCAACATACTTAAAACCTAATAACACGAAAACTGAGCCACATATTGAGATGGTGTTTCCACATTTAGTAATCGGTCACCAACTACTACAAGTTCCAAAATACTGATCATCGAGGTCAAAGGTCAAAGTACTTAAAACTTAATAACTCGAAAACGGAACCAAATATTGAGGTGGTGTTTCCACATTTAGTAATAGTTCATCAATCACTGCAAGTTCCAAAATAATGACCATCGAGAGCTTGTAAACGGAGCAACGGATAAATTTTGTACAAAGCAGAAAAAGTGAAGGAGGAATAAATTTGAGTGGCCTATTGAATTTTGTACCAACGAGAAATGTCATTTTTTCTAGACCATGTTCTAATATTTAAACAAACGAAGGGGTGAATTTGAGTGACCTATTCAATTTTGCACCAACGAGAAATGTTCCAAAATAATGATCATCGAGGTCAAAGGTGAACATACTTAAAACTTAATAACACGAAAACTGAGCCACATATTTAGATGCTGTTTCCACATTTAGTAATCGGTCACCAACTACTACAAGTTTCAAAATACTGATCATCGAGGTCAAAGGTCAAAGTACTTAAAACCTAATAACTCGAAAACGGAGCCAAATATTGAGGTGGTGTTTCCACATTTAGTAATAGTTCATATATCACTGCAAGTTCCAAAATAATGACCATCGAGAGCTTGTAAACGGAGCAACGGATAAATTTTGTACAAAGCAGAAAAAGTGAAGGAGGAATAAATTTGAGTGGCCTATTGAATTTTGTACCAACGAGAAATGTCATTTTTTCTAGACCATGTTCTAATATTTAAACAAACGAAGAGGTGAATTTGAGTGACCTATTCAATTTTGCACCAACGAGAAATAATTGCGTATTTTAAATCATTTTGTACTATTTAAAGAAACAAACAATCGGATAAATTTAACCGGCTCAGAAGTGCAATACTATTTTGTACTCTTGAGTGAGCTTTCCAATTTTGTAGCAAGAAGGACCATTTTTTTAAAACTAACTCAGAATTTAATTTCATTTTTGTAATACTCAAATTTGGATGAAGTGTTTAGTTTTGTACGAACCAGAAAAATTTGATTGGATTATTTCCTTAGGTACCAACTGGAAAAAGTGAAGGGCCATTATTCAAATAAACGAAGGAATAGAGTATTTAGTTTTTGTACCAACTAGAAAAAAAGGAGTGAAGTATGAATAAAATTTAGGTGGACTAATTTCTTTTGTACCAACTGGAATGTTCTATTTTTGTATCAATCAGAAAAAAAACGAAGAAGAGCCATTTTAACAAGTTCATAATTTATGTAACGAAAGAATAATTTCGATGTTCTACTTTTTATACCAACGAGAAAAAATGAACTAGCTGAATATTTAAATATACGAAAGAATAAATTTAAGTGACCTATTCAATTTTGTACCAATGAGAAATGGCTCAGCAAAAGGCGAAGGAGGACTATTTTATATAATTTTACTACTCAAATAAACAATGAAGTATTTAGTTTTGTACCACCAAGAAAAAAAATGCACCATTTTGGAGTATTCAAATAAACAAAGGAATAAATTTGAGTGACTTATAATTTGTGTCAACTTTAAAATCAATTAAACGAAGTAATGCATTTGAGTGAGCTATTTAATTTGAAAAACCGAAGTTGAGTATTTTATAGCATTTTGTATTATTTCAACAAACAAAGGAATAAGAAAAAAAGGATCATTTTATATCATTTTAAACTAGTCTAATAAACGAAGGCATAAATATGAGTGAGCTATTTAATTTTGTAGCAACCAAAGGATTTTCACGAAAGAACAAAATTGTACTAATCAGAAAAAGCGAAGAAGACCCATTTTAACTAACTGAGAATTTCTGTACCTTTTTGTACTATTTAAACAAACGATGGGATAAATTTGAGTGACCTGTTTTTTGTACTAACTAGAAAAATCGAAGAAGGTCCAATTTAGCTAACTCAGAATTTATATACCTTTATACTAGCTCAATGAACGAAAGAACAAATTTGGGTGTTCTACTTTTTTATACCAAACAAGGAAGAACCATTTTAACTTGCTGAGTATTTTATACCATTTTGTACTACTCAAATAAACGGAAGAAAAAGCGAAAAAAACCTTTTTAACTAGCGCAGAATTTCTGTAACGCAAAAATTAATTTGGATGGAGTAACAAGAAGAAAAGCAAAGATATGCCATTTTAACTATTTAAACCAACGAAAAGATAAATTTGAATGACCTATTCAATTTTGTACCAAGGAGAAATGCCATTAACATAGAATTTCTAGTGCATGTTGTATTATTTAAACAAAACAAAGGGCTAAATTTGAGAAAGCGAACATGAACCATTTTACTCAAATTTGGATGGAGTATTTAGCTTTGTATGAACCAGAAAAAAAAGTAAAGAAGAACCATTTTAACTAACTCAGATCTTTATACCATTTTGTACCAATCAGAAGAAAATCAAAGAAGGGTCATTTTAACTAGCCAAGCAGAAAAAAGGAAAGAATTAACACTTTGTACTAACCAGAAAAGGAGAAGAAGGATCAGCATTCTATACTTTTTGTGCCATTTATTGGGGTGTCCTATTTCTTTTTTTTTACCAACGAGAACCATTTTTAACTGAGTTAGAATTTTATACCTTTTTGGAAAATTTGTATCAAATCGAAAAAAGCAAGGAAATACCATTTTAAATAGCTCAGCATGTTATAGCTTTTTGTGTTTTTGGATACACCCCTTCTATGTTTCATATTATCTGTTATCTGTTCTGCTGTGTGTTACGTAGTGTTATGTGTTATCTTCTCTTCGCTGTGTTCGTAGGGGTTGGAAAATATGCTCATAAAAGGGAATGAGTTCACCCCCTAAAATGTGCTCGTAAAAGAGAACGAATACACCCCCTTAAAAGTGCTCATAAAAGGGAACGAATTCATTCCTAAAATGGAGGTCGTAAAAGACCGTGGGCTCACGGTGCACGGTGGTCAATTTCCCAGGGGCTTGTGAGTTGTTCAACGCTGGCTCAGGTCTGGCCCAGATCGATCCATTTTCTACTACTATAAATTCAATAAGTTTGAGTGATCTATTCAATTTTATACCAATCAGAAGAAAAGCAAAGAAGGGCCATTTTAACTAGTTGAGTATTTTTGTGCTACACAAATCAACAAATGAATAAATTTGAGTGACCTATTCAATTTGGTATCAACAAGAAATACCATTTTAAATAACTCAGCATTTTATATCTTTTTGTGCTATTTAAATAAACGAAGAAAGCGAAGGAGATCCAATTTAGCTAACTCAGAATTTTATACCATTTTGTACTAATCAAATAAACGAAGGAATAAATTTTTGTGACCTATTCAGTTTTGAAAACAAGCAGGAAAAGGAAAGAATTAACATTTTGTACTAATCAAATAACCATATTAACTAACTCAAAGAAACGAAAGAATAAATTTTGAGTGGCTTAAGCAAAGAAGGTCAATTTGTACCTTTTGTGCTATTAAAACTGAGTGACCTATTCAATTTTGTTTGCAATTAAAAAAAAAACGGAGAAGGTCTATTTTATGTACATTTTGTACTACTCAAATAAACAAAGAAATACCATATTCTGCTACTCAAACAAACGACGGAATAAGCTCAGAATTTCTATACCTTTTTGTGTTATTCAAATAAACGAAGGAATAAATTTGTGTGACTTATACCAACCATGAAGGTCCATTATACCATTTTGTATTACGGGTGGTCTATTTCATTTTTGTAACAATCAGAAGAAAACAGCTCAGAATTTTATACCTTTGTGGTGTTACATTTTGTATATTTTTGTGTCATCCAGAGAACAATTTAAATTGACTCTCCCGCCACTAAGAAAGGCTCATAAAATATTTGAACGTGAGATTTGACAAACCAGAGTTGCGTAATAATTGTGTAGAACAGACTACATAGCAATTAGCGTAATATCATGCATGGCCATTTTTGATCACAGCAGCAGAAGAAGAAATTATATCAAAGTAAGAGAAATTTTCAAAGTTCCATGTTGCAGCAGATATTTAAACAAGGTTACGAATGCTTTACCTAACAGGTGTATTGCCTATTGCTCAACGATTCAATTATTTTTTTTTAAATTTTCTTTCCTCGTCTAAGTCCAAAAAGACAAATATATATTTTTGCATTTATGTATTTTATTATAATGGAATATAAGTTTATGGAGTATATTTGGAAATAATAGAACATACATCACGATGTTGTATTGTTTTGAAACATATTATTAAACACGGAGAATGCATAGAATGTTTTTATTGTAGATATATAAAATTATTTATTTGATTTGTTTTTGCTGAAGAGTAGAAAAATGACTAGCAAGGAGAATGTTTATGTTTCTCCTAGAGAAAAAGAAATTCAGCGTGAAAACGAAAAACCTATACTGTTAATTCACCCGTCTGACCCCGATTTGCCAGATGAATTACGTGATAAAGTGGGAATCATATATCCAACACAAGAAATAGAAGAAATGTATTATTTTAGACGCTATAATAGATATAATGATGAAATACTCCCGGAAAGAGATGATGACAGTGTTTCAAATATTACCTGTTTTGAACTGGAAGCTAATGAGTGCGACTGTACTAGTGAAACTATTAGTGATACATGTGTTATACAATTATTTAATGAGTATACACCAAATTCAGTATTATTATGTGAAGCATGTTCTAAACATAATGAGAATGAAAAAGATCACTACTGTTTGCTGCAATATGATTACGAATTATTGCAAAAGGTGTGGACGATCTTGATTAAACGTGAAATGAGAGAAAAAATCTATAAACTTTATATAAAGAAGCATTTTAAAGGTTGTAATATTAAGAACACTTATACCTTGGAGAAAAAATTTAATCTGGTATATGAATACATTACAGAGTGTGATTATTATATCAACAAAATAGTAGAAATGTTTTTAGAGAAAGATAAACAATTATTTAATTCTGTAAATGAACACTGAGCCCACTGTAGCATATGCATTTGATTGTGTAAGAATAGAAGAACTTGAACTGGTAACTGGATCAATTTGTAGTACTGTAGATAACTAACATTGGACTCTGGCAACTGAATTGTCAGGGAGAGTCAATTTAAATTGTTCTCTGGATGACACAAAAATATACAAAATGTAACACCACAAAGGTATAAAATTCTGAGCTATTTTCTTCTGATTGTTACAAAAATGAAATAGACCACCCGTAATACAAAATGGTATAATGGACCTTCATGGTTGGTATAAGTCACACAAATTTATTCCTTCGTTTATTTGAATAACACAAAAAGGTATAGAAATTCTGAGCTTATTCCGTCGTTTGTTTGAGTAGCAGAATATGGTATTTCTTTGTTTATTTGAGTAGTACAAAATGTACATAAAATAGACCTTCTCCGTTTTTTTAAATTGCAAACAAAATTGAATAGGTCACTCAGTTTTAATAGCACAAAAGGTACAAATTGACCTTCTTTGCTTAAGCCACTGAAAATTTATTCTTTCGTTTCTTTGAGTTAGTTAATATGGTTATTTGATTAGTACAAAATGGTATAAAATTCTGAGTTAGTTAAATTGGATCTCCTTCGCTTTCTTCGTTTATTTAAATAGCACAAAAAGATATAAAATGCTGAGTTATTTAAAATGGTATTTCTTGTTGATACCAAATTGAATAGGTCACTCAAATTTATTCATTTGTTGATTTGTGTAGCACAAAAATACTCAACTAGTTAAAATGGCCCTTCTTTGCTTTTCTTCTGATTGGTATAAAATTGAATAGATCACTCAAATTTATTCCTTCGTTTATTTAAATAGCACATAAAGGTATAAAATGATCCTTCTTCGCCTTTTCTGGTCAGTACAAATTTCTTTTCTTTTCCTGCTTGGTTTTTTCATTTGTTTGAATGGCACAAAAGTACAGAAATTCTGAACTAGTTAAAATGATCCTTCTTCGGTTTTTTGTTTATTTGAATACTACTGAGCTGGTTAAAAAGACATTTCACGCTGGTACAAAAAGTAGGACACCTAAACAAAACGTATATAAATTCTGAGCTAGTTAAATTGGTCTTTTTTTCACTTTTTTCTTTCGTTTATTTGATTAGTACAAAATGGTTCTTCTTTGTTTGGTATAAAAAGTAGAACACTCAAATTTGTTCTTTCGTTCATTGAGCTAGTATAAAGGTACCTTCTTCGATTTTTCTGGTTAGTACAAAAAACAGGTCACTCAAATTTATCCCATCGTTTGTTTAAATAGTACAAAAAGGTACAGAAATTCTCAGTTAGTTAAAATGGGTCTTCTTCGGTTTTTCTGATTAGTACAATTTTGTTCTTCCGTGAAAATCCTTTGGTTGCTACAAAATTAAATAGACTAGTTTAAAATGATATAAAATGATCCTTTATTTTGCTTATTCCTTTGTTAAATGGTATAAAATGGTATAAAATACTCAACTTCGGTTTTTCAAATGCATTACTTCGTTTAATTGATTTTAGAGTTGACACAAATTATAATTCCTTTGTTTATTTGAATACTCCAAAATGGTGCAAAACTAAATACTCCATTGTTTAAAATAGACCTTCTTCGCCTTTTGCTGAGCCATTTCTCATGGGTACAAAATTGAATAGGTCACTTAAATTTATTCTTTCGTATATTTAAATATTCAGCTAGTTCATTTTTTCTCGTTGGTATAAAAAGTAGAACATCGAAATTATTCTTTCGTCACAGAAATTATGAACTTGTTAAAATGGCTCTTCTTCGTTTTTTTTTCTGATTGATACAAAAGAAAATAGTCCACCTAAATTTTATTCATACTTCACTTCTTTTTTTCTAGTTGGTACAAAAACTAAATACTCTATTCCTTCGTTTATTTGAATAATGGTCCTTCACTTTTTCCAGTTGGTACTTAAGGAAATAATCCAATCAAGTTTTTCTGGTTCGTACAAAACTAAACACTTCATCCAAATTTGAGTATTACAAAAATGAAATGAAATTCTGAGTTAGTTTTTTTTAAAAAATGGTCCTTCTTGCTACAAAATTGGAAAGCTCACTCAAGAGTACAAAATAGTGTTGAACTTCTGAGCCGGTTAAATTTATCCGATTGTTTGTTTAAAATACGCAATTATTTCTCGTTGATGCAAAATTGAATAGGTCCCTCAAATTTATTCCTGTTTCACTTTTTCTGCTTTGTACAAAATTTATCCGTTGCTCCGTTTACAAGCTCTCGATGGTCATTATTTTAGAACTTGTAGCAGTTGATGACCAGTTACTAGATTTGGAAATAACACCTCAATATGTGGATCCATTTAAGAGTTTTGACCTTTGACCTCAATGACCATTATTTTTGGAACTTGTAGTAGTTGATGACCAGTTACTAGATTTGGAAACAGCACCTCAATATTTGGCTCCGTTTTCGAGTTATTGGGTTTTAAGTATTTTGGCCTTTGACCTCGATGACCACTAATTTTGGGACATGTAGTAGTTGGTGACCGATTACTAAATGTGGAAACAGCACCTCAATATTTTGCTCAGTTTTCGAGTTATTACGTTTTAAGTATGTTGACCTTTGACCTCGATGATCATTAATTTTGGAACTTGTAGCAGATGATGACCAGTTACTAGATTTGGAAACAGCACCTCAATATGTGGATCCATTTAAGAGTTATTTGGTTTTAAGTATTTTGGCCTTTGACCTCGATGACCACTAATTTTGGGACATGTAGTAGTTGGTGACCGATTACTAAATGTGGAAACAGCACCTGATATGTGGCTCCGTTTTCGAGTAATTAGGTTTTAAGTACTGTGACCTTTGACCTCGATGACCACTATTTTGGAACTTGTAGTAGATGATGACCAGTTACTAGATTTGAAAACAGCATCTCAATATGTGGCTCAGTTTTCGTGTTATTAGGTTTTAAGTATGTTGACCTTTGACCTCGATGATCATTATTTTGAAACTTGTAGTAGTTGATGACCAGTTACTAGATTTGGAAACAGCACCTCAATATGTGGCTCAGTTTTCGTTTTATTGGGTTTTAAGTATTTTGACCTTTGACCTCGATGGTCACTATTTTGGAACTTGCACTAGTTGATGACCTATTACTAGATTTGGAAACAGCACCTCAATACGTTGCTTCGTTTACGAGTGATTGGGTTTTAAGTATTTTGACCTTTGACCTCGATGACCACTAATTTTGGAACTTGTAGCACCTGATGACCTATTGCTAAATGTGGAAACAGCACCTGAGTATGTGGCTCCGTTTTCGAGTTTTGACCTTTGACCTTGATGGTCAGTACTTTTTTGATGACCAATTGCTAAATGTGGAAACAGCACCTCGATATGTTGTTTCGTTTTCGAGTTTGACCTTTGTTCACGATGGTCAGTAGTTTGAGGACATGCTTATGTCATTTCTGCTATGTTAAAATGGTCAAATAGGGGTTGAAAAACGAGTTCGCCCTCTAAAAAGTGTTCATAAAAGGGAACGAATCTTATGTATTATCTGCTCTCCTATGTAATTTCATTAGGGGTGGAAAAAATGGTCATCAAACAAAGAGAATGAATGAATACACCCTCTAAAATGATTATCTGTAGACCGTGGGTGTTCGATTGTAATCTTTGCTCGTTATGTTAAAATAAGTATTCTTATGTCATTTCTGTTATGTTGAAATAGGGGTTGAAAAATATGCTCATAAAAGAGAACGAGTTCACCCCTAAAATGGAGGCCTGCTATGTTATGTAGTCTTCTGCTCTTATATGTGTTCGTAATCTTATGTTACCTACAATGTTAAAATAGTGCTATGTGTTATCTGCTCTTCTATGTGTTATCTACTATGTTCAGAATAGGGGTTGGAAAATATGCTCATAAAAGGGAACGAGCACACCCTTGCTATGTTTCATATTCTTATCTGTTATCTGTTCTGCTGTGTGTTGCGTAGTTTTATGTGTTATCTTCTCTTCTATGTGTTCGTAATCTTATGTGTTATCTGCTCTTCTATGTGTTCGTAATTTCTGTTATGTTAAAATAAGGGTTGAAAAAGTGCTCATAAAAGGGAACGAGTTCACCCCTTAAAATGGAGGTCGTAAAAGAGAACGAGTCTTATGTGTTATCTGCTCTGCTGTGTGTTACGTAGTCTTATGTGTTATCTGTTCTTCTATGTGTTCGTAATCTTATGTGTTATCTCCTATGTTAAAATAGGGGTTGAAAAATATGTTCATAAAAGAGAATGAATACACCCTTGTTATGTTACGTACTCTTACGTGTTATCTGTTCTGCTGTATGTTACGTAGTGTTATGTGTTATCTTCTCTTCTATGTGTTCGTAATCTTATGTGTTATCTCCTATGTTAAAATAAGGGTTGAAAAAGTGCTCATAAAAGGGAACGAGTACACCCTCTAAAATGGAGGTCGTAAAAGAGAACGAGGTCACCCCTTAAAAGTGCTCATAAAAGGGAACGAATTCACCCCTAAAATGGAGGTCGTAAAAGACCGTGGGCTCACGCTGCACGGTGGTCAATTTCCCAGGGGCTTGTGAGTTGTTCAACGCTGGCCCAGGTCTGAGCCAGATCGATCCATTTTCTACTACTTGCAGGCTTCTTAAAAGTAGTGCGTTGCCACTGTTAGATTCAAGTGTTTCACTGCTAGGGGCATGTATGGCACCCTAGGGGAATATATACGTGTTTGCTGTTAAGTGCATGTTTGTTTGTGTTTGTTAGAACATAACAATATATCGGCGAAACAGTTTATAAGGACTTCAGGGGACCGCAATTTACGGTCGTTATACCCGATGTCGCACAATCCGGGTTTGCCTTTCTTTCTTAAAATTTTGTATCTTAGTTTATTCAGGCTGTAAACTTACGTGATAAATGAACAGAAAAAATCTAAAACTTCCCAAAAGAACTGAAATACAGTACATAAAATACAATATTTGCGGAGTGGAACTGAAGAGGACTTATTCTAATGATTGCAGTGCATACAACAGTAATATAGTATAGCAATAAAATATTAAAGCTTATAATAAATGAAAAAAGTAACAACAGTGTAAATTGTTCGATAACGTCGTACACAGTCTTGGCTAATGAATAACGCAAAGTGTTGAGCGTGTTTTAAACTTACCGTATGAGTTGCATAGCATAAGCAAAACAAGAGTTTGAACATAAACCTTACATTCTTCTTAGCAATCTCCAAATATGTCATACAAAACAATCAACATTGAACGTTATAGCCGGAAAATATCTGCAGTAATGTGATAAAAATAAGTCGTTTTATGCGATATGTCGTATTCGCCCTTATACAAAACACGTCGCAAAAAGAGATGTTGCTATAACCGATTTCGACTGTATAAGGTATGTTCATTAAAATTATAATTTCTATGAAATAAATAATTCGCTGAAGCACAATATAAAACTGTAAATTACAGTTGCCCAAAAGAAAGCGTCGTAATTTCGAGCTCAATAACAATTTCTTTTTGCCAACTTTCTCGGAAACTATGCATGAATACTTAATCCCAGAAATCTAATTTTATTCATCCTTACTGGTTATTTAGGCGTTATCTAGGAATGCATTTTCCACAATAACTAAAGCTGTTGGTATCAACAAAATTTAATAAGAATACGCCGTGTCAGTCAGTGATGAAGCAGATTGCACAAACTTTCTGACTCTCGACCCAGTACCAGCCGAACAAAGTATGTCCCAAATATCACAAAACAATGTCTTACGCTCACAATTATTTTCAAGTCTCCTTACTCAGTTTTCACCAAGATATTTCTCTATTTCTTCTCCTCTCATCAAAGATTTTGTTTTCTTTCTTCCTATTTGTTTAAAAACCATAGCATTGAATTATAACTGTAAGTCTATCAGAGTGTACATGTAGTAAAAGTTTAAAAAAATGTGAACCTGCATAGTGTTTCCTTGAGATGTGTCAAATTTAAGATAGACAAACGGAAAAACGACCGAACAAAGTACCCCACAGAAATGAAATTGAAATATTTAAATTCTCGTATCACGGTTCAACCGCGTTGGTTAATAGTCCAGCAAGGTATCAAAGATTGATCAGATCTATATGTAATTTAAATCGAGTTGAATTTTTGTGTATTTATTCACTGGGCAATTTTTATCTCCACCGCAAAAGTCACCAGAAAGCCAGTGGCAAGTTTTGGAGTTATGACGTCATCAATACGATCATCGACGAAAGTTGCACCGTTGTTTTTGAACTTGCATCAACCTCCACCTATTAGAAATAGACATTTGGTTTCTGTGCTAAAAGATGGAGATCTGTTTGTAAAATATACAAAATATATTGTATGGAACTGTCTGATGTTGGGAATTATATTAACTAATACTGAAATGTTATGTTTATGAAGCGTTATCATGGTAAAGCCATAATAATGTGTGAAATATGCGATATGCCTAATAATACGTCCAGAAAATATCTACAGACCGTTGAGACAGCTACAAAATAACACGAGAATTATTCGCTTTTTTTAACATATAAGGTAATTATGTGAAGCTACTGGGTGAGCAATGATTTTTATTGCATGTGTGTTTTATCTCGGATCCAATTTGCTCCGTTCAATTAATAAATCATAATGGGAAATCCTATGGTTAAGTTAAACTTACATGGGTCTTTCCATATCTCTCGTAGCATAATCTGAAATGTTCCCCCCGCAGGTTTGGTCTCCATATTGAAAAATGGCAGTAGTAGTCTTTAATCCTACCCTTTTATAGTGTAAGCTGTAATCCAAAAGGTGTATGTAAGATAATGAGGTATCTTAGTGTTCGTAAATATATCTCCCATACTTGTTACTTATTGTAGTTCTTGGTAGTCGCCATAACTAAGTAGTTGTGACATGTATTGTAGTCTTCATCATTATCATCAAGGATGAAAAGAACATTACTGCACATTGTATCTTTGCGATGAAGACACATTGAACTGAGACCTGACTGCTTACGTCCACATCTTCCACTACAATCACATTTACAACTACAATTGAGAAAGTTAACCAAAGGTCAGGAGCAGGAGGTGTAGTCATATCATTTGGCAATAAAATATTCCCAACATTTATCCAGCCCCAAGCAATAGTATTTAACTTCTTACCAAGCCACTGGTGTACCTAGCAGTAAGTATTCAATACATCTACGTGTCTGATTGGCGGAAGGGACAATTCAAACAGTTATAAAGTATCAGCCGTGCCACAGCTTCAGGAAGAGATGAATATCTAAGTTTCTGTAAGTGTTTGTGATTCTCGTCCACCATACAGTATCAAGCGTCAAATAGTTGATTCGGCTTTACCAATAATCACAACCGCTATGGCATTACTGTGCTTGAAAACATTCACTGCCTTCCGAACTATTGTCTTAAAGCAAAATGTAACTTGTTTTCTTTTCTTCTCTGGATATAGCTGAACTGGTAAAAAAATGTAAGACATGAGCCATCTCTCCAAAAGACAGTAGTAGTTTTATATTGTATTATATTGAAGAAAGAGTATAATAAAGATATGGTGTATCAAATTGAATTGTTCCAAAATGAGCTTAAGGTAATTAAATAAATGAATGGAGAATTGACAGACGAACATATAAAAAACATTTAATCATATACTTAATGACCTAAGAAAATATTACAAAAATGAAATTTATTTTTAAAAAGTTAAAAAAAGTGAGTTATTTGTGTGGAGCCTGAAATTCATTCACTATTAATAGCAATTTTATTTTTTTTAAACAATGTACAAAATAATGTTAAAACTGCCTTTGATATAAACGGATGCTTATTTTCCTTAAACCACTGTGGTGGATACATTAATAATTGGTAGGTCAGACAGTATAAAAATATACTGAAATTAACTGAAGAATTTCTTGCAGTGTTTAAAGCCAGACTTCCGTGTAAAGAAATCTGTATAAGCACATTACTTCATAGACTTCACAATCAAGGAAATATCTATAAACATTTGTAAAAATCTAGAATCAGGTATAAGGAAGTCTTACTAGAGGGAAGACAATTGAGTCACCTGCGAAGTAATTATAATGGTAAGAATTTAAAGTATTGCAAGAAACACGGAAGGTAGTTTTCAACCTTTATGTAGAACACAAGGAGAGCTGTCTCAATTAAATTCTCGTTTCGGAAAGATCTCGTAATTCGGCACCTAAGTTTTTATATCTCTAGTGATTGTAATTTCAACACTTCTATACCAGGACTGAAATACATCAACAGCAAGCAGGTTAGTAGTTTCTCTTGAGATGTCTAAGTTAAACAATTATTAACAGAACCAAACGATCATTAGCTTCAACTAAAACCAATTAAACTAACTTGCGTTCAAACTGCAAATTTAAGACTGTAAGAAAGAAATTGGAAAGTAGCTAGTAGCCACGCTGCCCATGCTAGGCCCTAAGTCATTATTAATTTAATTGTTATGAGAATTAAGAAGAAACTATTTAATAACATATGTGAAGTGGAGATATTTACTTGGTTGTCTAGTTTGGTATCATCGAACCCAGATTGACCAGATTATGATAATGTTAGTGGCCAATGATTAACCTTAATTATGAATCATCAACACCGAACCAGACACCACATGGTGGCCAGTGAGGTTCTTTTAATTGTGGCAGTATAGTGATTAGTATCTCTGCTTGTCAAGTGGGAGATCGGGGCTTGATTCCCTGTCAGAGACACATGATGGCCAGTTAGTGTAGTTCAGTTTCTTAACAGGAAACGAAGACCTTGCAGATCCAATGCTACATGATGTTAACGTCCGTCTGTGACATGACTTTTTTTTGAAAAAAAAAGAGAGAAAAGAAACAAAAATATATGTATTTAAGAAATGTTTGCGTAATTAAGAGTTAAGTAAAGTATAGCCAGGTCAAAATTATTTACACAGTACAATTGAAAAAAGAATTAAGAAAACTTTTCCTCTTACGAGGAAGGTTCATAAACCGTGAGAGTTGAATTTTGATGAAGTTTAGTGACAAGATTTAGTTCAAGTTGCTAAGTATAGTAGTAATAGTCACTTGATGTGCAAATGCTTCGTTGTACTGGTACACCGATGCCATCTTGAAATCCAGTATGCAATGTCCAAAAATACCCTTCACACAAAAATAAAAAAAGCTCTTGATAGATCTAACTTCAGTATTGTAAACCAAGGTAGAGCATCTATTTGTGGGAGTACTTCCAGTGCCTGATTGCCATCTTGAAAGTCACCATATTGAATCGCCGTCAAATATGATAAATGGCAAGGGGGTCATATGGGGTATCAAATAACACTAAAAATTTCTCCTTAATCAATTTCCGCAACCAAAGTTTACATATCTGTTTTCACTTCAGAGTTAAGAGCTCTCTTACTCACAGAAACTGTGCGAGTTAGACTTCTGTTATGAAACATTGTCGTGCGAGCACTTGCAGGATTTTAACTAATGCCGAAGTAGTCACTTGATCTACAATATCCACTATACCAATCAGGTATTGAGACTAGTAAGAGAAATCGTTAATTAAATTGGAATGACTGTAGTGAAAAATGGAATGGCAGCATGCTACAAGTTACACCTATTTCAAAGTGCGATGGAATAGACTGCTGGCCGATGACAAACGTGCCTGATAGTACTGATGAGCAGAGAATACCAAAGGGATTTTTCGGATATATATTAGAAAAATGATATAAACTGGTCCATATTAGTTGAACGGCCAAAATGCTTCGGACTCCACTATAATCAGTAGGTCCACGTGTCCTTTGCCCTAGCAGGCATAAGTGTGGGACGTTGAAGTGTATCACACCAAAAATCTATTTTAGGCAATTTTACGTGGTCCATTATAGTGTTAAATTTTCTACTCCAATCTCGAAACCTTGCGCAAAGACCCTCATTGTTGCAGCATATTGCGTTCTTTTCCAATACTCATAATTCCCAAAATATAATTTGCCGTGTACATTACCAAGTTAAAATACTTTAATGTATTTATTGCCAGTTTGTCTAAATACAATCGATTTATTACTGCCGCATTGAACAATGAAGAGGATTTAAATTATCAGTTTACAGCCAATTCTTAGAAAAAGAAACACCTGGAAACCTAGAATTCACTTTTCTTGTGTCTATTCTTCTATTAGTGATAAGAGAATGCATACACACCTGCTAAGAATAGATGGCAATAAAGATTATTACAAGAGTCAATACCAAGTTGCAATCCATAAAACAATCCTCTTTCTTACTTTTTCCTTCAATATTAAATAAATAAATATCTGCATCTTTCCACCTTTAACAATAAAGCACTTGCTTATAATAAGGGCAAGACTAGTTTTCATATCAAAACTGTAATAAATAACTAATTGTAGCAGGTGTTCACTTCTTCTGTGTACAAGTTATATGGCATAATTTTCATAAAGAAAATGCTTTCTGTTGTGTATCATCAATTTTGTGCGCCAGTCCTAAAGGACATGCTTGCATATGCATGGCAGAAATGTGGGTACGTAACAGGTGCAATAGTTGGTGCATTTACAGATGTTCAGACTAGTAGAAAATAGTGTCTGTGGTCATGAAGATTGTGACGAAAGTGCATTTGTTAAGTGTTTTCACTGCTCCATTATGCTGTGTGGTAATCACTTCGTTTAAGGTCTCCATCATCACAACTGAATAGCAAGAGGTTAGTAGGTTAATATTTGCTTATGTGCACTAGTATATTATTTTTCTAATATTTTTTCTAGTATTTTCCATTAAATTTCTAATATCTTCAAGACATATTCTTAGAAAGTCATATGTGCCGTTGCACCTAACTTATATTACAGCATTTAAATGCTATGCATAATCGCAACACACACAGATTCATATATATAGCGCATTTTGAAATAGGTATAATTTGTTACAGTGCTGCTATTCCATTTTCCACTACAGTTATTTCAATTTAATTAACAATTCCTCTTACTAGTCTCAAGATCTGATTGGTATAGTGGCTATTGTAGATCAAGTGACTACTACTGCATTAGTTAAAATCCTGCAATTGCTCGTACGACCGCATTACATAACACAAATTTTATTGCTCAGTTTTTATATGTTCCAGTGAGCGAGATAGCTCTTAACTTTGAAGTGAAAACAGATTTGTAAACTTTAGTTACGGAAATGGATTTAGGAGTAAATTCCAGGTCTATTTGATACCCTATATGGCCCACTTGCCCTTTATGATATTTCACGGCGATTCAATATGGCGCCTTTCAAGATGGTGATCACGCACTGGAAGCACTCCCACATATAGATGCTCTAACTTGGTCTACAATACTGAAGTCAGATCTATCAAAAACTTTTTATTTTTGTGCCGAAAGGGTATTCTTGGACATTGCCTACTTAATTTCAAGATGGCTTGGGTGTTGCAGCTCAACGAAGCATTTGCACATCGAGTGATTATTACTACCTTACTTAGCAACTTAAACTGAATCTTGTCACTGATTTTCATCAAAATTCAACTCTCATGGTGCATGGACCTTCCTCGTTAGTTATAATCTATGAGTGGCGTGAATTTAAAACAGTTAGTGGACGAATTAGTTAATTTATTTGATGAAATTCGGCGACCAGCAACACTAGTCCTAACAACAACAGGTGAGGCCACAAAGTTCTGACAGAAGCCCCTATAACGATCGAGGGTGCAACGAAGAGACATGATTTTGCTTAGTGCAGATGACACCGATGATCAGATTAGATATAGACGCCACCCTTCCGTTAGCAGCGACCAGGGACGTTCGTCATCTGACCAAGATACCCCAAAGAGAGTATCTGAGCGGGAGCGCAGTAGGCAAAAGAGTGACCCGCAGAATGAAGACAGACGACAGGACCAAGGAGCAGAAACTGATGGCGAAAATGGTGGAAAAGGCGTGGAAGAGATCATAGTCCACGGAGGGAGAATAGGACGATCATACACGTGAATAGAAATAACACCCCTAAATTTGATATAAAACATTAATGTATTGAAATTTTTGTAACATTTGAGAATTATATAAGAGAAAACTATTATTAGGAACGTAAGGCTAAACATATGCTACCGGCCTGTTTCGTAGTTAAAGCGCAGGGTTGGGTAAAGAATTTGATTAAGCGCAATAATGTAAATGTACTCCCGTATAAGGACTTTAAGAGAAATTTATAACGTTTTTCCTCGATTCATGGACGAGTGCGGATCCGATTATTAAAATTACTAACTGGACACAGGGGAAGCATGAAAGTGCAAAGTTTTATTTATATGATAAATTGGCGCTAATAGATAAATAGGCCATGCATATTTCACCCCAAACGGTACTGTCGATATTAGAATGTGGTTTTTAGGGCCAAGATAGTGGAAAAGTTAGGGAATAAGAAGTTTAGGTCCCCAAAACAACTTATTGACGCAGTCACAGATGTAGGGAACACGCTTATGAAGGTGAAGATGGCGAGAAAAAAATGGAGAAGAAGAGGTCGGCTCTGAAGAACAAGATGAAAAGCAATAGAAAGAATATAACGATGGATTCGTGAACATGAAGTTTATCACAGGACAGTTCCGAGGATGGCGACGGTAGTTATGGAAACAAAACTACATTTAGTTCCACTACCGATACTGTATCTGAGACAACTGTGATCGGAAGACGGTGGAAGATGAAAATGAAAAAACAGAAGAAGCAAACAGGAAGGGAAAAGTCCGCGACCAGGCCTACGACGAAGCCAGGGAAAGAGGACACTACTGAGAAAAGGAACAAGAGAGATGAACTTCGTCACTTATCCAAGAAATTAGAACAAGTCACGCTGAATATGTCACACGATACCCAGGTACCGAAAGAGGACGCTTCCCGTCCACCTCGTCAAGGTAAGTAGCCATCATCCAGTGCGAGTGAGCAAAAGCAACAGATTAATTTTCGAGAAAGAGGTGCAAACTTCAGAGGTCGTGGCGGTAGTATCAGTAGATTTGACGGCCAACAACACTTTCATAACTCGACTCCGAGAGGAAGAGGAACTTTCGGGCACAACAATACTATGAGAAATTTCAGTGGAAGAGAAAATTACAATGGCAATTGGAATGGAAGACAACCATCTAATTGGAATAGAAGACTGAATGATTTCAATGGTAGGCAACCATGTGGTAGAGGACAATCAAAACAGCAGGCACACCACATACCAAAATTTTACACTCAACAGCAACAGGTGTTACTAAATCGCAGTGGTTCTAAGTTTGTCCTGAATGTAGGGGAAGTATGTTAGAAATGTTTTATGCCTAATCATTTGGCGGAGAGCTGCTTATAGCCGAATTTTAAACTGAGAAATACTGGATCAATGTTAACATATTGATCCTCCAGGTGGACAATATGTTAGCCCCCATACTAATTGGAAACGAACACAGATTTCTACGTGTTCAGGAACAATAGCAGAAATGGGGAACCAAGTAAATAAGATAGGGTTGGTACAACAAAACAAGGATAAAACTAGAATGGCGACAAATAGGTATAAATTAAGCAAACGTAAACAAATTTAAGTACCTCTATATATTACAAGCAATATAGTAAGATTACAAGTACAGATTGATACACTAAATACTAATAATATCTTAGATAGTGTACGAACATTATCTTTAGTTGATAAGAAAATTTTGCCGAAGCATGTGGTGTTAAAACCCTTGGAAACTCATATTAAAGGAATTGGAGGTACAGTTCTTAATCTACCTAATGCCGTGAATTAAAAATTGGTTCAAATGAATTTTATCACTGTTTTTGAGTAGTTGAAGGAGTTGGTTTTGATTTGTTGTTGGGTGTAGATCTTTTAATTGCAAATGCGAATATAAACTTTAAGGATAAAACAGTACAATTGACGGTACAACCTAGGAAGTCCATCAAATAAGCACAACAACAAGAACGAGCGCTACACTTAGTGTGTACGTTGGTAGGAGAGCACTTAAACATGAAATTGGAGCCAGAGTTATTAACACTTAGAACAATTTAGATTCCACCAAGGCCGAAGATTTTAATCCCACTGAAATCAATGTACTCAGGGAAAATCAAGATATCTTGTTGGAGCTTGAAGATGAAGTTTTGAAAGAGAAAGGCACAGAGATACCAGTGTGTTTAGTGATAAGAAGCACTCATGTTTGGAAGTCGTGAATCCAACCTTTAAAAATGTAAAATTAAAGAAGAACTTCAAGATTGGAACTGTGCAATCCATTCACTTACTACAGGAAAAAAAGAAGATACTTCGAAGGAATATTTAGAGCAAGATAGGAAATTATTTGACCCAAAAAGAATTAAAATTGGACGTGCGGCCAAAAGGATATTAGAAACAAATTTTGGACCTTTGTTATGAATATGCCAATGTTTCTAATTGGAATCCGGACAGAATTGGGACCATACCGAACTACTAACACAAAATACCATTGCAGTCAGACGGACCTTTTTGTTTACGACAATATGCAATTTCGATGGCAGCGAAACAACAAGTAATTGAACAGATCGAGCAATTATTAAGACACGGAGTATTGAAACCTTCCCAGAGTATATATAGCTCTCCAACGCTATTTTTGAAGAAGGACTTAATCAATGGCGGCTTGTTACGGACCTTCGTCGATTGAAAGAAGTGTTATTTTTTCATCTATAAATCTCCAACCTATTTCCCACATAATAGCGAAAGCATCTGGTCATAGATTCTACTCTCAGTGCGATGTGAAATCAGCCTATTTCGACTTCTCTTGCAAAAAAGTCTAGACCATGCACAGCATTCCACATCCCACATCTAGGATCATTTCAGTATTGCAAGATGCCACAGGGTTATCGACTTAGTCCCCAAATATATGCTAGACTGATGTTCATAACCTTCCAGGATATGTCACAAGGTGTAATGACACATTGTATGGATGACATAATAGTCTACACTGACGACCAACAAAGAATGGTGGAAGTTTTTCGCGAAATTTTCCTGTGTTTACAGCGTATGAAAATTCGATTATCTTTAGACAAGTGTTCCTTCTTTCAACGAAGCATAGTAGCGTTAGGTTATAAGATTGACCAGCACGGTTATGCCATCTGCGACAGGATAAGAAATCAGTGGAAGAATGTGCACCTAGAAACACCATTAAAAAGTTAAGCTCATGGCTAGGCTTGACTAGTTACTGTCAAAAATATGTAAAAGACTATGCGAAAATAGCACAACCTTTTCAGCCATTAGTCAAGAGAGGAGCGAAGTTCTACTGGAACGACGAAAGACAGCAGGGTTTTGAGACCCTGAAAAAGGCAATAGCTAAAGCACCAACATTAGCACCATATGACTCTGAAAAACTATTGTTACTAGTGACTGACGGTTCAATGTCTGGAATAGGAAGAATCCTCTACATTGCAGAAGATAAAACAGTGAAAGAGCTCAGTGTATTATCCTATTTTTCAAGAACACTGACAAAAGTTTAGCGTGATCTCACCATGTTGGTAATTGAAACTCTTACTCTCATCTTTTGTCTCAAAGCTTTCCGTTATCATCTTACGGGTAGACATTGTTCTATGAAACTGGATAGCAGGGCGCTATTTTTCATTAAACAAGCGAAAAATCTAATGCGAAACTAGCCAGATGAATTACGTGTATTTCAGAGCGAGTTTACTTCAATTTTTGTAAAAAGTCATCAGAACGAAAGTGATTACTTATCCCGGGAAAGAAGAACCAAGCCGCACAAAGGAGATTTTAATGTAGGGAAAGATGACGACTATGGCATGTGTTTATTTTCATTGAAACCGGAATTGGATTTTGCAACATTGCAAAAGGACCTGTGGTGTGGACCCATATACAAAACGCTTTAGGACCACCAAGACAATCCGGAAGAAGTTGAAATTACGACAGACTGTTTGGCATATAAAGTTGAAAATATAGTTTGTACACGAAAGTGAAGTTTGCAAATATCACAAAATTGCCAACATACATACCAAAAAAACTATACCCGAAAGTCTTTCAATATTACCATATAAGCCCACAATCTGGTGCTCACTTCTCATTAACCGAGATCTATCCACGAGTCGTTGCGAAAATATATTTTCCTAAGATGCTGAAAATATTGGCTAAAATGATTGGAAATTTTGAGGAATGTACATTAAATAAGAAGGTACATAGAAATCCTAAATTAATTCCTGGTGTTAGGGTATCTACAAATCGTTTTAGTTATACACATTTGGACCATTAGAGACTGTACATAAATTCGGCCATGTATTAGTTATAGTAGATGTCGCAAAAGGTTCCTTATTTTTATACCAATAAAAGATATCACAGGCAATGAAATTGCTGAATCTCTTTACCGGTATGTAATTTTAAAATATGGCATACAGGAAACAATCTAAATCGCCTTCGTGGTGACCAAAGTAAGATTTTAGAAGAATTATCAAACCGTTTAGAGTTCAAATTGGTATTTGGCTTCACAGCTTACCACGAAAGCCAAAGTTTAGCAGAAAAGTTTGCAAAAACTAGTCAGGATATAATGCGATGTTATTTGGAGGATGGAGATTCTAATTGGACTAAAATTCTTCCAACCATCTCGATGGCTATAAACTGTTCAAAACATTCACGAATAAAGTATTCAGCTTTCGAACTTCTTCATGGTTACGAACCTAAACAAGCGCAGGATATTGAATTTCACACTCGAACCGAATTTCTTGAAAACGAAAACTGTATTGAGCATAAAAATAATCAGAGATCTAGTGAAGGGACGACTATTAAAAGATTTTGGAAAACGTAAAGTTCAACATGGGAAAGATCAACACGACCCAATATAATAGTTGGAAGTATAGTAAGAATATTTGACGTGTACAGAAAGTTCAATCAACCCGATGTTTTTGCACACAAGTACAACCAGAAAGCGGAAATTTTGTCGTTTAAGAATCCCAATATTGAGGAAGTTGAGTTCTTGGATGGTCAAAAGAAAGGGATAACCGATTCCATTGACGTTCGACGGATCAAAGTAATGCCGAGTACTAATTTAAATAAACATCAACTTGAAATTTTACAATTATTTCTATCCGCTGTTTGAGGCTGTTGACTTGGATTTCGCTAACCAAATGTAGGCTACTTATGGCAATGGATCCGAAACAATTGCTGGCGACTGTACGAATGTACGTAAAATTTCAATGAGATGAAATATAAAAATTTTCGTGGTATCAAATTCGTAAATTTTCCAAGCAAATTTCTCAGATACAAAATGCACAAGCGCCTGACGTACAAGATAGGTGAAAAAGAAGGACGATTTTAATATATAATTATTATGCCTATTAATGGTCATATATGTACGCCGCATACTAACAAGCTTGTAACCATAAACTTTAATTATTTAAATTATTTATTATCCTAACCCCACAATTATATAGCCTACCTATTGTTGTAGGGGTATTTACATAGGGAACTGGACAACCGAGTTTACGGCGGCTGTATAGTATAACAGTATTAATGCAGGTCGATTTAAAACCCGAGCTATTTTTTTTCTTCGAAAGTATGCCTTAGGTAACTGCAAAGCTAACAATGAGTCATTTTACTATGTAATGATCCATCCTCGCCGAGAATTTTTTCATCATCGAAGAATGGATTCGTTCGGAGAAAAGAATAATTAAAGGAAGAAAAATAATCTATAAAACAATAATAATTTGATTTGATATTAATTGTGTAGAATTATGTAGTAAAGTATTTCTGCATAGAAGTTTAAAAAAAGATGAAAAATGAAAGAATGTAAATTGACTTAGAAATCTAAGCTATTGACAACTGGAGAGAGAGAGAGAAAAATAACGAATTGCGCGACTAGGGGGCGTTGCCTAACTCTCGGTTTGGTTATGAGCTTACGAGCCAGCATAACACCTGGTTACGTTGTCTAGTTCTTTGTTCAGAGTCTGGCAGTTTTGATCTCGTTTGTTGCTTCGCTTCGTATACTTGTAGAAGCTGTTTGTTACATGTTTAAAGAGACTGCATTGGGGCAGTTTGAAGTTTCGTGCCAGTGTGAATTTATGTTATTTATCGTTAGTGATTGGTGTGATTGCAAGTATATTATCACTATAAATCAGCAGGGAGTGATTCGAAATGAAATAAACGAAAAAACAGTGAAATATCTAATATTGAGAAAAGAGCCGGACAAGGGGGTCAGACTGTAGGTTGAAGTGGGATGTGTTTTTGAAGTGGATTTTCAAGCTCTCTGGGAAAATATAATTAAAGTATTGGAATTAACATTTGTCGAGGTAACACACCTTAAATTTAAAGTGTTATTTTCTTACGAGATTTTTTAGAGTAGAAATTTTGTGGTGCACAAGTCAGAGTTTAGTGAATGGCTTCAGTGCTGGATTTTTCAGTAATTCGCCACCAATTAGTGGGATTTGTCCATGTTTTTTGGCTTCCCATTTTTATACTATTCATTTTTTGAAATTACCTATTTAATTTGATATTTGATGAAAAATCTTAACTGGCTCTAAATCGATAAATTGTCTTAATGCTTGATTTATAAGTTCAGAATAAGAAATACAGATGGTTCCATTAGATCTAAATAATCAAGGTAAAATAAGCAATCTACAACGAGGTGAGTGTCTATTTTTAATAGTTGATAAAGTAATCGTCACGTTTTCCTTGTGTAATTGCTTTGTTGTCCGGTTGTGACTCGAAATTCATTTCTATTGAGGAAAAGGAAACGGTTAATCCCTTTGTTTCTCTTGTGGTATTTTCTTGCTCTCCAAGATTTTGTGGCGATCATTTAAATATGGGGACTGAATAATATAATCGAATGCGAGTTTAATATAATGATCGAGTATTTCGATATAGAATATTTTTCTTTTGCATCTTGAATTTATTTTTTTTATAATTTGCGTTTTGTCGAATATTTATTTGAATTAAATACGAATATTTTTCGCCCCAGGTCCAGTTATCAAATAAATGGTTGTATAATAGTCAGATTGTTTATAGAAATTGAACTGCAACATTTCTAAATATAACGCAAAAATCAGATTTGAAATTAATGGAATTTATTAGGATGATTGTTTTGTATCGTTTAAAGTTAAATTACATTCACTAGAAATTTGTCGAAATTATCCGTATGTTTGGATTTTCATGAAGCTAAAAGATATTTCATAAATAGGAAATTTTGGAAATTTGAATTAACGTGAGAAAACTTGAAATAATTATACAAAGTAAATTACAATACTTTTTGAAGTTCTTTAAATTATGATTAACTTAAAATTCAAATATTTGAGTCTGATTCTTACTTTTGAAATTCAGAAAAAATAAATCTTCAGAATATTTTGTTATGAACGATTTGATCTGAGATTTGGGAATATAAATTGATTTTGACATACTATTATGTAATTATCTCAAACTTTGGATTCAGCAATCTACAACTGAAAGATTTTAACGCCTTATAGATTTTTATTAGTTATTTCATTTTTGCGTATATGCGTTATTCAAACGCTTTAGTGTATATACCCAATCGTATTATTGTTTGAATAAAATTTTTAATTAAAAATTGAAATACTTGTGTTTGATTTGTTTGGTTTGTTTATGTTGTTTGCTTGTGTAAAGAAATATTTGATCATTTGATTAATATTCTACGTGGGTTGCTTCGTTAATGAGCACCCTGACAGGAAGTTCATTCTGCCGGGTTTTGTCTAACTGAATCCAAATTGACAGTTTTGAAACTATTATATTTTTTCGTTTATTTTTTTTTAAATCTCTTGGTTTGGAATCGAAGTGATTGAGCTAGGCGGACATGTATGTTTCAACTATCTTTCATACTCCACTAGCTACGAACAGAATTGACATAATTGGAATAAGCTTACAATTAAATTGAGAAACTGGTTACATACATTACGACGCACATACATATTTTAGACTGTTCAATATTGTCCAGTGTTGCGGATCTTACAGCCTAATAGATGTCACTTGACGAACCATATTACTTACCTACAAAGAGAAAAAGAAAACGAAAACATCATATTAGTACTTTTGTAGCTTAAGAAATGGCCTGTGTTAGTATGGAAAGAGAAACTGTTAGTTATTTTACTATTATTTTCACAAAAAAGAGACTTAAGAATACGTAAATAAGCTTTGTACATTAAGCTATTTAAAGATTTTATATTTATACATGTATAGCAAGTTTTAATATTTAATTTAAAGAACTAAGAATTATGAAAATCAAAATGTAAGCAAGAATGAACTATTTACTTGATAGATAAGAAACAAATAGAGATAGATAGAAGATGAATAATCAGGAGAGGTTCAATGTCCTATGCATTATGAGATTAAAAGCGAAAAAAGTGTAAACAATTTTTCTCCTTCTAATCTCAGTCTGACCTTGGAACCAGCCTTAATAAAATACATACTTAAAATTCAAGAGACAACCTGATGTAGGTGCAACCTATATTACAGATGTCATATAAAATCCCAAGTACATATTAATTACAGGGCCATTACATTGCAAATTTACATTTTTAGGGCGGATTATTATAATGGAGTAAGAATTAATATATATCACATTGAAGCTTTACGCGCGGTAGTCTGAGATTATCATAAGTGATTAAAATTTTGTTATACACTGACCATTTATGAGCAGAACTCGTAATATTCAGGATATATTCGAATATTATATGATGTTATGATAAAGTACTTGCTAAGATGTTTTTACGGCAATGTAAATTTATTCACATAGTTACATACAAAGTGAAGATAGTAAGACGCGATTTATTTATTTTTCAGATAACATGAACAAGTTTGAACAACAACAACAGCAGCGATAAGTTGCGCAGCTACCTTATTTCTTATTCTCCTATACCCATGTAGTCAACACCTATGGTGTACAGTACTGGTATTGCCGATGTTTAATACTACATTTCTCTTTAGTTTTGCAAGAAGAACACCACTAATATGCTTTGAAATGAAGTATCTAGTTTAACATCCCACGATTGTGCACCAAGTCTAAGGGAGACAGTGATGATGAGAAATGACTGAAATGATGGAATGAAGAAAGTAGGAGGAAATGAAAAATACCGTGAAAACCCACGCACACGGTATTTTTCCGCCAAAAGAGCTCACATGGTGCGAGATAACACCTGTGTGGCTTGAAAATGAGTAATATCTACAGAAAACGCGAACAACCAATTCAGAAAACGACATACCGTTGCTATACGCTACAGAGAAAATCGACTCACACGGATTGCATAAATCACTGGGAACCATTCACTCCAGCAGCATGTTTACTGAAGCCAAGAAAGAAGTCCATATCCTCCTCTTTTACATTATATAAAAAAGCAGGTAGTGCCAGTACTTGTGCAAGACTCTTACGCAAGAGCCTTGGTCTTGGTCTTGGTCTTGGTCTTGCATGCAAGACTTGCAAAAACTGCAAGATTAAGACTCTTGCGCTTATCACTAATAGACATTATGCAGTACGGAAAATAGCACAATCCTCTCTAAAGTTCGGTCTCCTCACATTTTCGCACACAATTAATTTTAGGAACTTTGAGGCACGTATATAGGCTACTGAAATTTTACGAAAATATATTCAATTTATTCTTTCAGTTCTCTCGATAGCTGCTTATAGTTTGATACGTAATAGTTATTTGAATATGATCGAACAGCGCTATTCCTCCCTTTAAGGAAGTAAAACATAAAATTTCTCTTCCTGGCAAAACGTAGTGCTGATAAGAAATTTAAAATAGTTTCTTCGGTCCTAATTTAGAAACAGATGTAAAAAAAAAGTCACTAGACTTGTTTTCACTGATTTACTTTTATAAGTATTTCTTCGCAGCAGTGTTTGTATTTTAATTTCATTGCTCAAGAGAAGGATACTTGTAGCAGCATTTGTCACGAATTTCTTGATATTCGAAATATATGTATGTATTCTAAAAAAAAAAAAAAAATCTCTGTAGGCATTTCACTGAAGAAATAATTCTTTTAAGAGTTACGTTTAAACGTGTTACGGCATAACCGCGTTACGTAAAAGTGAAAGTTTTCTTTTCATTCCCTATGGGCTCTTTGGTTTTACGTTTTGCACAGCTACGGTCGATTTTTTCAACACAAGTCTTTTCAATGATTTTAGTTTTCATCTTTAGTTCCCTTGTAGCTAAATCGCTGTCGTTACTGTCTTCGATATGAGATAGGCAACTTCGCTTTAAGAAAGGAGAAAAAATCCAAATCAAACGAATAATTATAATGTTTTTCATAGCATTCTATTCAAACTGTTCTCAACCGATTTATCCCAGTTCTTTAATGTACAACGAAAATTTTGGAAATGTACTTTTGTCCTCTAATCAATATCAATAATGGGAGAGTAAGGCAAGGAGAACAAGTGTGCTACAAGCGTTCATTGACTTTGTTGATCTGATAATCAACGTCACATAAACGACTAGTTGACATTGTTTAGGGAAAGGTGCAGCTGCTTAAGGTGCAGCTGGATTCTAAAAACATGACTTATACAACTCAATAAACTAAATTAATCAAGGCTACTATTACGTATAAGCGCTACCTACAAATAGCTTTATAGCACCATCATACGAAGACAATCAGACGGCAAGACCGTTCGAGAAGAAGTACTGTCACTCATGGCGCAAACATAGGTCGAATGCCTGTATGTCCCAGGTATGCTTATCGTGTGAATGACCTTGTATAGGACTACCGACTAGTCTCTTCTTAAATTGTTATCAATTAAGAGTCCATGGGAAAAGAGGGGATGTCCATTTTTACTATTTTTTCAGGAAGCAATTTTTAAAGTTCAAAACATTTTATTTTCGAAACTAATCGTGAAAAATGCTTGAAATTTGATTTACAAGTTGTTTATTATATGGGAATTATCTTACAAAATCTTATGTTCAACGTATATTATTGTGAGTAAAAGAATAGAAGTAAACTAACATGCGGTCGGTATAAACTTAAAAAAACGCTCTATTTCAGGCAAAACAATGGATAAAAGAAGCGATTGTTTTTATTAATTATAAACAATATTATTAAAAATAAATTGCTTTCCTCGTTTGTCATTTTTATTCTCCTTTACTCCGCTAATTACTTATTTAGGAGTTACATATAGAAGGCTTGAGCATATGGGCTGCATAATACATTCAAAGCTTGCAGATCCTGCAATTTTCTTCGAGATAGGCAACTTCCCTTTAAGAAAGGAGAAAAAATTAAATCAAACGAATAATTATAATGTTTTTCATAGCATCCTATTCAAACTGTTCTCAACCGATTTATCCCAGTTCTTTAATGTACAACGAAAATTTTGGAAATGTACTTTTGTCCTCTAATCAGTTTCAATTATGGGAGAGTGAGGCAAGGAGAACAAGTGTGCTACAAACGTTCATTGACTTTGTTGATCTGATAAACAACGTCACATAAACGACTAGTTGACATTGTTTAGGGAAAGATGCAGCTGCTTAAGCAAGTTTGTCGACATTAAACTTTGAAATATCAGGTTCTAGGGGAAGAGTTCTATATTTTAAAATCATTTCATATACAGGATGGTCCAAAAGTATTAGTACAGTATATTATTTTGGAAACAAACATGATTAAAGCAAATCTGAGTGGCGGGGGGCGGACTTGAGTAAAGGAGCTACCGATACATGCATACGTTGTGAATGGTCGCCAAATTGGATCCAGGTTATTTTTTCAAACGGGAAGGTAGTCTTGTGACACATCAGATAACACTGCTTTTTGCAGGGAAATGCAGTCCCGCAAGCAGAAATGCGTCATCGTGTCCCTTCGAAAGTTATGACCCCCTAAAGTCCCACCTACAGGAAGCTCCACATGTTGTCCATCCATTGTATCCCACAACCGAAGTCTCTTAATCCAGTCCCCCTGAACCCTAACAATACTGCGGGGTTGATGCTATCACAGGCATTCTGAATACGTCACTGGAGGTGTGCAACATCCCGAATCTTCTGATACACCAGGTGTTTTAAGTGTCCCATAAAATATTTAAGGGAGTGAGGTCCGGCGACCGTGCTGGCCACTCCACAGGGCCTAGGCGGCGACCAATCCAACGTCCTGGATAATGAAGATCCAAGCATTCCCGCACAGGCAGCGCATAGTGCGGTGGGGCATCATTTAGCTGAAAATATCTCGGCAAGGTGGCATTAGGGCGGGGAAGCAACGTAAACACCAACTTTTGTAACATGTCCAGATATCTGACATCATATAGGGTACCAGGAATGAATTAGGGTCCTATGATCGACGTGTTCCATATGCCACACCACTCCATGATATGAGCAGAGGCAACGCTCTTGCAGGGATTGATCGCATGGGGTTTGCATCGGACCAATATCCCATATTCTGGTGATTCACTGCCCCATCCAAGTTTGCCTCGTCTGTGAAGAGAACGCTGGCTGGGAAATTCGGATCTCGGTCGTATCGTGACAAAGCCCAATGGGGAAATTCCATGCGCCGGTCTGGATTATCCTCTGAAAGGTTGTGGACAAGCTGCAGATTGAAAGGATGCCACTTGTTCGTATGGAGAATCCTCATCACGAAAGCACGTGGTACGCCTGTTATCGCTGATAGTTGTCTTATGCTGCGCTTCTTACTTTTCACACTCGCAGCAAGCACCATTGTGGATGTTTCCTCATCTGTCGCGATTCGTGGGGACCTGACCGTGGTCTGTCGGAAACATACCAGTTACACTGAATTTCCTAATGAGGTAGCTAACGATGTTGTGGCTTATTGCAGATCTTTCGGAGTGGCGCGCGTTGAAGTCCTGAGCAATCATACGACGACTTCTTTCCCCAGACATTAGGATGATCTCAATTCTTTCCTGCTCCGTTAGTGCCATCTCGATCTATCTGCAACGAGAAGAAAACCTGTCAAATTTGAGGTGTCACTACTTTCTTGCAGCGTTTGTGCCATGTCGCTTTCCCTGCAAGTAAACAGAAAACCGTCAATTTTGGGGCATCATAACTTTGGAACAATATGATAACGCATTTCTGCTTCCAGGACTGCATTCCTCTACAAATCAGTGTTATTTGACGTGTCACATGCCTACTTTCTTATTTAAAAATAAACTGGATCCAAGATGGCCGCTAATCACCAAGCATGCATCAATCGGTAGCTCCTTTACCCAAGTCCGCCCTTCACTAGTCAGATTAGCTTTAGTCATGTTTGTTTTCAAAATAATTTACTGTATTAAGACTTATGGATCACTCTGTATAATAATTCATGAATATACCTGTATTGCACGCATGCCCGTGACAGAACAATATCACTGATGTATAATATGATTTTTACAATCCAGGCCTCCTTTTCATTCGATTTTTCGTCAAATTTGATTGTAATGTATACGCAGGCCTTTACGCTTTATTGTAAAGTGTTATTGTAGTAAATTACAACATTCATACAATTTGTAGTATAAGCGTCCAGCTTTCCGACGCGAGTCATTTTTGGATGTAAGAATTATTCCTTCAATAAATCTGGCTGTGGTGGGCCTTTTCTTAATAGTAGGTGAATCACAGAAGAAAACCGAAGTCCATTAGAAGCGTCCCTACGTATCGAAAATCTTGGGTCACTTTTCTCTATTCGAAGCTCAATGATTGGTCTAGAGTGAAATGAACATTTTATCAAGTACAGCTGTTGTAAGAATGATATCCAATCTCGAATCATGAAGCTGTCAAATTCAATTACTTGATATGGTGTAGTTTTCACTCTGCTGCCTTTGACCACATCATTCCAATACTCTGCTATTTCTGCTCTTGATTTTATGTTCACCAGCCCCATGTTCTTATCACGTTCAAGGAAGGAATAACACGAACTGGAAATGTTAGTTAAATGGAAATGAACCTCTGCCTTTTATGTACAGTGTAATGAAGGCATCGGAATAAAGTATAATCCTTATTTTGACCACTGCAAGAGTCACAGAAGAGCTCAAGATTATGGATGTTGGGAGATATTTTGTTTTACTAATTTTTAAAGAAATAGATTGTTGAAGCTATATTTAGAGGTATCACCAATCAACACTGGAACATAAACAGTTGAATATTAATGAGAAAAGGGGCAAAAAATAAGAGTAAAATGAATGCCCCTTTCTTCCACTGTAACTAATGACGATACTTCTTCCATTTTAGAAAAAACTTTAAACTGCTATAACAAGCTAACCGTAAACCTTTTCCCCATTTTGATATATTTTATCTATATTTTTAAAATTTTGCCCAAAAGTGGACATCCCCCCATTTTTCCTGGACTCTTCAAATGTTAATTAGACGGTTGCTATCTTTTATTTAATCGAGTTATTTCTATAAAATAACATTTTTCTTCGTTTCTAAATTTCTCAGCTGTGAACAAATCGTTTTGAAAAAACCATGACCTTTGTTGATACTCGAGAATAGGAATCCCTGGGTTTTAATTTTGGTACAAGTTCTCAAAGAAATTATTCACTTTCTCTTGATTTTCATGTGAAGATTTGTAATAGCGGGTTAATGTCACTTTGCTCTGTCTGCAGGATGACAGGTTGGGAGAGCTTTTGCATTGCCCACCGATATTACAGGTGCGGGGAAACTTTTGTATTCCATGGATTTTCTGAGTGTTCTTCTGTTTCCTAACGGAGACAACTGGAGCAGAAAGTAGATTATTCTCAACATTGACGACACAATCCCGGGCACTCGTATGCATCAGCACAGAACCTACTGGAAGCAGGATATTTGAGCCTACAACGGCACAGAGCCGTCGACATGTTTCATTGTTGACATTGTGCTAAAGTGTCATGGTCCATTATGAAGGCCATCTAAGGTCAGGTCATATTCATGTCATGTAACTTGGCAGACTGTGATTGTCGACGCCGGTTGAAGAAGGTGCTACTTATGTTTTTCCATTATTTGCGCCGCAGTCACACGAGGACTCTGAGTGACAAACGCTGCAGTGCCTGGCGGTTTATTCCACCTACTGTTTCACTTCGCTTATGAGGATTTGCCGTCAGTTTTGTAGGTTGTAATCACTTTGGACACTGTCCTTCGCCGTACACCTAACAGACCTGCAAGTTTTATCGCTCTTGGAGAACTTGACCGAGCAACCATTTTCCTTCCTAGATATAGCGCTTATTTTACACTATCACTGTCTGCTCAGCTCATTGTCCATTCACGTTCTACTATTCCTCACGCAGAGCGGAATTGGCCATAACACGCCACAGCCATCGGCCCAGATCTGTGGTCGCCGTGTAGTCCTTGGTAATCCAGATATCTGACGGGTTTCCAGCTCCATGTGTTAAATAGGAAAGCATTTGTAGATCTGGAAGAACAAATATTTGTACGTTGGGTATATGGGCATTGAGTGGAAGTGTATTTAGTGAATTCGTCGATAGCCCATAGAAAATACAATTTTAAATTCGGATACTCATAGAAAGACTTACTGGATTTCCGTTTTCATATTTCCTAGTGGCTACATGGTTAGCATGCGCGCCTTAAGTGAGTGGAACCCGGCTTCGATTTCTGTTGGGACCCCATGTTGTTAGGATTCCGCATTAAACTGTATTTCACGTTCCTTATAGCCTCGGTGCTGTACGAGATGCTTAGCCATGAACCAACCAACAACTCTTACGTAAGGATCTGAAGAAACTGATGAATCGCAAAATTATCTTATCGTTTACGCAAACCATAATGAATGGGCCCGATGTGTTTTCAATGAATCTTCTATTGACACCAAAAAATTTATACGGCGAAGTTGAAGTTTAACTAGAATATGATATTGATCAAAACATGTTTCTATTTTAAGCGACGGAAATGTCATTATTACTTTTACGAAAATCAGTGGCGGAGGTTGGACGTTAAAAGTGGGGGCAAGACATGATTTGAATATTTGTATAAATGTTAGTTTTCCTGTTTGTTTCTAACAATTTATTTGAGGAAAGGGTATACAATTATTAGGATATTAATTTTTCAGTTAAAATACTGTATATCGTATTTCATATTTTATTAAGTAAATTAACAAGAGCAACGCAAGTAGGTACTAGCCGTTTATACTCTTAAAGAACGAAAGTGTAAGAAGAGATTTGATTACATGCTCATGAACATCTTTAAATATTGTCTGAAAAATTGTGTGATCAGATTATTGAATAACAAATTTTCGAAAGAAATAAATAGAAGGGATAATATTATTCATAATAATGAATAATGATGCCTGTTTCGCAAAAGTTATATTGAAACTAGGATTAACGCAAAGTTAATTTTTAATTCTACACATGCTATTCAATGTATTTTATTACTCTTGACAATGAAAGACAGTAAATACTATAAGCATATACTACGATATTTAAAGAAATATTTGCTTTTGCAACTTCCCGAAACGTGTTTGTTGCCATTAGGTGCAGTTTTCACTTGTACACCCCTAATCACCACTTCACTCGTGTATTACACTACAAAAGAATGGAAAATGTAGAAGTTGTTTCTTATTGCGCTCTTTTTAATCAATATTCCTTACTTCAGAAAGAAGAAAAGATAATTAAGAGCTGTCAATTTTTGTGGAATGAAAGAATAATTGTGAAATTCTTTTCTTGTTTAGCGAAATGTTCCCTCAATTAGTTTCAAAGTGACTGACTAACATATTGAGCCTTGTAAGAAAAAGTGGATGTGTCCTGCAATTGTGCTGCAATATGTTATTTTTTGGGTTTATTTTTTGTGGCAATTAAAATGCAATTCCTGTAATTTCCTCTACTCCACAGGAAGACAATCAATACGTACTCACACAACTGCAAATATTATATTGCAGCACCATTTTTTTTTCTATGAACTGCTAATATATACAAAAATTTTACATTTCCAAATGAAACTATATACATTAATGGGTTGCTTCAAAAATTGCGAGGCCAGCTGCCACCCTTTGCCCCCCTAATCACCGACTATTACGAAGATTATTGGAAGATAAGCGTCAGAACCAAAGATTTCATATGGCACTAGCACACTGCGTCTAAGAGAACTTGCTCCTGTTACGTTGTTGAGAACTTAACCGACGTCCTTCTCATTGTTTTCTAGAATATTATTCCTTGACGCACATGGCAATATCGTTACCAAAGTTAAATTCACGATATCCACCTAAAGTAATGGTTAAATAACAAATTCTTTCACTATTTTCGTGATAATACTGGGTTCAAAAAGAATGATAATAAGTTTAGTGATGTTTAGTTTGAATATTCCCAGTGGGATGGAAAATAGCACCATAGATACCAAGCTACTCCTGACACAAACGCTGATATTGTCTTTGTTTGATTATTGTGATGTTTTGTATGGCCCGCTTCTAACAAAAAACAATGCCATCCTGATCCAAAAGGTACAAAATTCATGCACCCGCTTCTGTTACAACATACGAAAATTCGATCATATTTTGCCTATTCTGAACAGCAATAGCATGCTGACAATGTCCAGAAGACGACATTTGCATTATTGCTCTCTCATTTATAAAAATCTTAAAACACAACGTCCCCCGTATTTATACAAGAAACTCAATGCTAGGTCAACTATTCACACTCACTTAACACGCATAAGAAACAGGTTTTATATTCCGCACCATAGACTCAAACAAACTACTGCGGCCTTGTCAGTATTAGCACCAAGGTTATGGAATGCTCTACCAAATGTAGTAAAAGAAGCTAAAACATTTAATTCTTTCAAGACAATGTTAAAAATTTATTTACTCAGCCAACAAAATTGAAGTTCAGGTACCCATGATTCGTATTCTATCACTTCAACCACGTAAATGAGATCAGACTTGACTTGGTACATATCCTTTATTAAATAATCATGCATTGCGGAAATATTTCATCACTCTCCTCCTTGCCAGGGGCGTCATTTAGGGGGGCAGTAGGGGGCAATTGCCCCCCCAAGAGTTTGAGGAATACATATACTTTAATCGATTGTCTACTAATATACTAGTACAAAACGCGAAAGTCTTACGTCGGTGGTGCTCTTGCCCCCCCCCCCAAGCGAAGTCCGAAATGACGCCCCTGCTCCTTGCATTGTGAATCACAAGCATAGCTTATTTTGTCTCTATGTTATTGATCGGTATGTGTTTGTTTTCATGTTTGTATTGTATTCTTTTTTCCCCTTTCTTTACTTGTCGTACTTGTGCGTGTGTGTTTTGTTAAAAGTACTGCATTTTCTTTTCTTTTTTTAATCATCTTACTGTATACCTGTATTTTTGTTGTATATAACCGTATCTTTTGACTCAATTGATTTTATGTTTCTTTCTTTTCTTTTCTTTTTTTTTGTATAACTCAATGTACTTTTTTGACAATAGTTAGGTGGTAGAGCAGCAATATGCTGAACCTCGCCCGCTTGAATAAAGTCTTTTTCAATTCAATTCAATAGAAAAAAATAGGAATATTCGGGTTTTTCTCCCCCTTGGCATATGGCTATATGACTAATTACTTTATTTTAATTTATTATCTTTATACTTCTAGGTTTTAAATAATTTGGAGGTTAAAACTCTAAAATTTGTTGATTGTACTTTATATAACTTATTAATAATATTATTTTTTTTTTTAGTTTCATTTTGATTTGCACTACAAATTATTAAATTTCTGATTGGCAATTGCTGTAAAAGTTGTACAAATTCTGTACAGATAGGAACGAAGTACTATCATTACACCCCGAACCACCTTTAATAGTAGATGTCTGTGTGTCTAGTGCCTCTGACTCAATTTTGTGAAAAGGTGTTTTTTGGCTTGTATTACATTTGAATTAACGTATGAAAATCCGTGAAATGAGTAGGAAGAAAGGTTGCGTGAGTCAATGTGATATGCAAAATTCTAAAGAGAAGTCCCAATCTTGCAAATATTGTGTAGGTAAATATATATGTGCAAATGTTGATAAAATGGTGAGACATGTTTTGTGGCAGTTACCCAACCTAATTTGTTTATCATTTAAAAAATTAATATGTTTATATATGTAGTAGGATCACCTTTAGAAAAACCAGTTGCATATAAACTTAAACTATTTAGCGATATAAAAGTATGTGCAGTTCCTATACCATTTTTTTCCCAATACATATACTCCCATAGACATATTGTATATATATACACATTTATGCGTACTCTCTAAATATAATAAAATATTATAAATCGAAATACCGTGCAGAATATACATTTTCAAGAATGCTCTGGAGTCAGCGATAATAAATATACTGTAATAAAAATCAATTTAATTTTGAAATCATAATGGTAATACCATGTAATTTTTGGGAATATTGCCGAAAAATATTTTTTTGGGAATTTGAACATCATTAAGTATGTAGCTTTTATTTTTCCCCTGATCTTCCAAATATAATTTCTCTAGTGTTTCTGACTTCACAAAATATAGCTGAGAGAGCGAAAGCAGTTAGAAGCTCCATGGAGCTCGTTGTTTTCAACCTTTATCCCGACAACAAGGTACAAATTTCTTGAATCAGTAATCACATTGGCGTAAATTCTAAATGCTGTCCAATAATAGTAAGAAGCTACAACGCAAAACACATGAGAACTTGTATTGAGTGTATATGTGTCTTGTTAGTGCCGTATCCGTTTCCTTTGAGGTACGAAAATGCACCATTTGAACGATACCATTTACCGAAGACAACTTGGTCACAGTTCTAAGTATCAAAGAACAAAGCGAAACCTAGCGCGAATTATTCTCTTACCGAAAGGTATAACTACCATTTGTTAGTGGCATCCAGTGAAGGAAAACAAAAGAAATATTTTCAATAAAAATTGGTTTCGAATCTTGTTAATATCCCACACAGGGATGTGAGGAAATTAAGGCTCACATTGAACTCACAAAGTTAGGCCCTAATGTTGCATCAAAAAGGATGTTTTACTGGACTGGGCTGAGTAAGGTATACAAACACATGAAAAATATTCTTAATCTAACACACAAATGAATATTTCAAAATATATGCTTTATGACTCATCTGCCAAAAAATAACACAAACAATTTACATGAATGAGGTATTCAATTTAGTCTAACTTTTCTTGTAGTTGATTTCAAAAAGAATATTTCATCCGGTTTGAGAGATTATTGTCACGGGCACCAAACAAATATTATAGTACTTGAAATATTTATTAATTATTGTAATTCAGCTTTTGGCCCTCCAAAGGTTACAAACGCGAGAAACGGTGTTAAATCAAGATCGGACTATTAGCTTTAACAAGGGAGAAAATAAAGAAAGAAATCGAATATTGGTCAGTATTTCGATATTTCGGTCTGGTTATTCATTTTCGGTATTTAGGTATGTAGATATTTTGGTATGAGTTGTAGGGGAATTTCGGATAATTTAAAATACTGGCTTCAGTACCGTTTACATTCCTAGTGCGCTCCCAAACATTTCTACCCACAAACTTAGTTCCATCTGAAATGGAACTTACCGTTATTTTCTACCGGCACGTTCATGAATTTTGTTAAATCCAATATTTTTTTTTATTCCTTTCAGATTTGTTTTACTTTAACATTAAATGCTGAAGATTTCAAATCTAAACCTTGAAGAGCTTTTGTTCTGGCAAAATGTCTTTTCAATATGTGAACATTGGTTGTATTAAAACGGAAACGAAAATAGAAAATGTCCCTATTGAAGTAGAAGTGAAAGCAAAGAATGAGCCATTTGAGGAATGTAATTATGAATTATGTACTGCTAACACTAATGATGATAAAGATCCTCTTGCAATCCGTTTGGAATTTCAGGAGCGAGAAAGTTCATTGAAAGGGGAAAATATCCCTTCAGAAAGTAACCAAGATGAAAGAATATCAGATTGCAAACTAACTTCGAATGCAATATATTTACCTGAGTTTTCATCAGTAGCTGAACAGAATAACATCACGTCAAAATCCTCCAATTTTACACGCAACGCGGAAGAGTCAAGCAGTCTTATATTTGCCACTAGTGGTGATCAGAACGATCAGAAAGAGGACGTTAAAGAACATGATGGAGAAGCAGATGACAATCTTCATGCCATCAGGTACGTTAAATTCGTTTATTTCATCAGAGTTATGTTTATATAAATATTTGCTTTTAACTTTTGCAATCCTTAGTTAAATATCATTAATTTCATTTAACTTAATAAAATTGCAAGCATTTGAATCCAGAAAAAAACGCAACTTAATTCTTAGGTTTGTAAGAAGTGAGACAATTCGCCAGTGAAATAAGAGTCCAAACATAGCGGTTATTTGCTATAAACCTCCTGCTTACTCCGTGCTTTGAGTGTTAATGTCAAAAACGACACGCTTCTGAATAGTGACAAGAAGAATTCTTATAAAAAGTTACTAGTATATAAAATGATCAGTCAGTAATATTTTAAACATTATATAAACTGCTGTCAAATTTCAAAACTATTTAATAGTTTCTGAAACACTAATTGCAATAGGAAATATGTGTATTTTGCAGGCTGAAAATTCGGTAATATATTTTTATTATAGGGAAGAGTACATCATTTGTTTATTCCTAAATTTCCTCTCTCATTTGACATATTTTAATAATAAAATGCTCAAATTTTTGTGTTTGTTTATTTATCTGTTCTGAAAGTGTAACATTATTTTATGTACAAGAGTTCCTAGTTAACATGTAAACCAAATAGAGACCAGAAGAAGAAATTATCTAGTTTTTTTTTTAAAGGTATTAACGTGACGGACCTTTTCACTTATTCTTACTGTCGTGATTTTTATATATGTCCTCGTACTAGACCAATCAGAAATTCAGCTTTTGTAAACAATTTATTTTAATATATAACGTAGATAACTTCACTGATAAAGGTTTGTTTCTCAGAAATTTATACGTTATGATGGCAGGTCTCACCATATTTTTATTTGCGATACATATTTATAAATTTTTCAGGGGACGAGCAAAATTTCAATATATATATTCACAATATTAATATTTAGGAGCTTCTTAAGCGCGGATTATCCGTGGAAAAACGCTGGTACAGCTGCTCTCCTCGCGACAGAAATAGCTTTAATATTTTGACCTGGGTGCCATACGTGGTATCATCTGAAATTGCCACCAATCGACAAGCAAACTAGCATTATAATCGATTGTTTGTCAGCAATTTATTTCTTGACATACGAGGGTTGCTAGAAGATGGGTTTCTCATCAGGTTTAAGCCAAAATTCAGAATCGCAAAAATTGTACATATGAGGTATCACATGTTAAACGACGATATGAACTTGACTCACGGAGAAACCTTATCAATGAAAAGGCATTTCTTCCCACTTCTCTATGACATTTGCCACCAAAAAAAGAAAAAAAAATCTCTTACATAACCCTCTTCTTTGTACTGTTCTTCGAACACTGAACGTACTACTGAGTCCCAATGGCTCACTGGTAGAGTATCATCTCTGTCACGGAGGGTTCCGATTTGATCACAAATCCCTGCAAATGGGCTTTGTATTTTACTAGCACTGTTTGCTGGGGTTTGTCGAAGTTGTCCTGTGGCTCCCACTTTCTTCATTCCACCATTGCCATACATCTAATCCTTATCCTCTCTATTTATCTGAGCATGACCACGTTACAAATAAACGTTGACAATCAATCTGCTCGAGAAAACGGAATATAAAAGGACTAGAATTCGATTAGTATTGATAGCATCCGGTAGCATTGAAACGAATAGAAAGTAGTGGAACGTTTATTTAGCTTTTCTGCTACTTTGGTTTTTCCAAACGGATACCTATATTTTTTCGATACTTCGTTTTACTTAAGTCAAAATAACAACGGTTGGTCTGTAACGAAATATCAGCACATTATAGCTTTAGAGTTTTTGTTTCATCTTTAATGATAATTCGTTACATTATCGTTTAATGAGAAACATTGAAACAATGATATATAATTGTTTACTGCAGACTGGCTGACAGTCTATTAGTATAACGTATACTATGATTCATTTTCTAATTAATTAATCAAGTTCTTTGAGTTATTGGCAGCCAATAATTGAAAACTCTAATTTATGATATTCAATAGTCAGGGAATGAGTTGTGTTTTGAAAAACATATTTTTGGATATATTTTTTTTAAGAGATACGTATACCGTTATTTAGCAGAAGTAGACTGCATATATAGGTGAGTAATGTTGCCTGTGTTGTATTGCCCGGAAAGGGTGTCAGTTATATATAGCTCAAAATCATAAGAGGTATATTGGGATTATGGGCAGATATTTTTCGTAATAAATGTTACAACTAACAAAGATACCTGAGGTCTATGCATAGCATGAAAAATAAAACAAATGGCTTTTCATACAAGCTGGGAAGTAAAAAAAGAGATCCAAGAAGAAGGAAATTATCTATGACTTTCAACTACAATGCCTAAATGTGAATTAAAAAAATTCCTCTTTTAGGATTACTAGAACTTTGCTTCAAGATGCTTTGTCTCTCTGCCGTTTAGGCCAACTATAAACAAGATTCAAATCTGCTTTTATCATAATAGTTTGATTTAGTGTTACTAGAGGAAAGGGACGTTTGAATGAATAATCATTGGGATTCACACTTCGATTAATAATAAAAACAACAGCGCTCTTTGTGTTTTCTTCCTTTCACCACGTAAAATGAGATCAGTCAAATATTACGTTTAACCAAATAAAACACAATTAAGAAATGTTGAGATATTTGTATTCTGTTTTCCGGCAAGTGTTTCTTAGACGTTGACTAGAGTAGGTAACTGTGAACCATAGTGGTTACGAAGAGTGATATGTCAAAGTAGTTGATAAAGGGTAGAAGTACATAGCGGACTTATTGTATTGAGGTGGTAAATGGTAAGTGTAACGTCGCTGAAGTTTTTGTTGACCTGACTGGGATGCACGCATACTGTAAATTGTCCAGAGTCCTTCATGACATATAAATTTACGTATTTTTCAGTGAAATTTTTTACGTAAAAGACTGAAAGCAAATGTTACATTGATTTTTAAGTATATTGCGCATTAATACAAATAAATAATTTAGTTAATTTCATTCTTTTATTCGCACTGGTGTTCATTTAAATATTTGTTAATTAATTATGCAAAGAGAGTTACGATTTTTTGTTTGTTTCCTAACATTAAATATCTCTGACAATTTTTCAGTAATTTGTGTATGTGTGACCTTTGTAGTAACACAATATTAACGTTACACTTTCTAATCGTAATGAGTAACATCTTTTGTTAATTTGCAATCGATATTTCTGCTCATAATCTAGAATTCATTTCATTGGAATGTTTTGAAATAAAATGAAATCTTTGGGATTTACATCTTACGGTTATGCCGGTTAGGCTAAAGTAGACGGCGATGGTGAGAAATGAATGAATTGGTGGAATGAAGAATGTGGAGGAAACGGGAGAACCCCGAGGAAACCCACGCCCACGGTGTTTGTCCACCACAAAGTTCAGTTTGTGGAGGCTGGGATTGTACCCGGGGCCCCAAGCACCAGAGGTGAACGCTCTATCACTGAGCCCCCAAGTGTTTTGAATTAATCTCGAAAGATGTTGATTATTAACATTTAATTGGTGGCACTTTGGTGTTTTTAGTAATAGCTAATAGAACGTATGAAACATCTAAATTAAACACAATACTAACTTTATACGTTCCAGCCTTCGTAAGTAGTTACTGCTAAATCTGCATAGTAAACTTCGCGGCTATTTGTTATTATTATTAAGGGTTCTCCCTTTTCCTGGTTCTGGGCCTAATAATTTTTTTTATTATCTTATATTAGTAGTGTACATATGTATGTTCTGCAGTCAACTTTTCCCCTTCACCCCTAACTGCCAAAAAAAATTATGAAGCCGCCACTGACCACAGTACTTTAACAAAGAAGAATAGCACAAAGTAGATTGGGTATTGAACACCGTGCATTGACTTTTACCACATTTAAAATAATTCAATAAATACAAAACAGAAATGTCATCGCAGTTAGAGAATGTTAGAAAGAATGATATAGATAAATTTGTTACAAAAGAAGATTTCCAAAAATCAAACAAAGAAGCAAATATGTTCATTATGAAGAAAGAAACTATAAATCTATTATGTCGATTGAGAACTAAGAATGTTAAAGACCCAATCTTTAGAATATTTAATCTATCGAATGGTTATATGTTTCTCTATGATGGGAAAATAATGCATATAGAATTAAGTTTAAATAAATACTATCTACATATATTTTTGAACGATACTTTAGTTGAAACTTTTCCTTTAGACCTTAAAAATGGTGATATAATTACGTTTCAAGCAGATAAAAATTCAGCTTTCGAAGAAGAACAATTACTATCTGTTATTATGTACGTAGAAAGAGAACTTAAATGATTTTCTATATAATAAACAGAAAGTATTGTGTTAAGTGCAAGAAATCAGCAGATTCCATAAAAGGCTAGTGTAAATGAGAAAACTGAGAACGAATTGTCCCCCTTTGTATATGTAATGATTTTAAAGATATTTATGTAAGAGGAACGAATCGTTCCACTTGTGTTTAAGCTAGATGTCTAGAATAATTTGTTTAATAGGAACGAATTGTTCCACTTGAGTCGCTCTAAGTATCTAGTAAAGGATGGAGGAGATGCAAAAACAAATTATTATTTCCGGAGCGTATGTAGTGAAAAAACTTAATCCTTCTAATTCTAGGAACTTTATTAAAGCAACTTACGAAATAAAACTTGAAGAATGCGAGGAAAGCAGGGTTGGCAAAAACCATGTTTTTTTTAATAAAAAACAAAAAAAACGTTTTTTTTTGTTTAAACCAGGTTTTTTTTGGTTTAAACCAGGTATATTTGGTTTAAATAATTTGCTCTATATATTCATATCATATATGGACCGAAATAAGTTTGTTTCGCCTTGATGTTATTATGCAACAGCCGGGTTATGCTGGAAGGGGTCACATAAGCTTAAAGCGGAATAAAAACTGCTTCTCGAGTTACATCCGAGAGAAATTGTCCTCCATTTGAACTCGGAACCAGGACTAATTGGCCACAAATGCAATACGTCTGCCGACTCACTCACGAAGGAATCCTGATAAAAATACGTTGTACTGATCTTTACATCTTCTTAATATAGCTCTCAAGAGTCATTTCAGAAGGACAAAAAGATAAACAGTTGCACAAGTGAAACCATTATACTGAATTACATATGGACAATTTCAAATTACTACGGAGTACAGAAGAACTAATTTAATTCAAGTCAGTTAACAACGATTTTTATTGGTCCAAATTAAACAAATACGACATAATTTGCATATCACAAAGATACGAATTATTTGAGTCCACTTTGGCTCAGATTCATTTATACATAAATAGATATCGAAGATACTTCTCATTTCACTAAATGCCTCTCGTGGGGTCTGTATGACCCTCCCCCCACACACAAAGTACGGCATTTCGATGTATTTTATCAATAGTAAACATTGAAACAAAACAATATTTAGAATGTTTCTTTGATTGCAATTACATTTCAATAATAACTACAAAAAATCACAAAACAAACATTTATAAACTTACATTAAAAAAAGTTGCTTTTGTAGTATAATCTTTTTGAGTAATGACTGGGGAATTTAGGTCTGAATATAATACGAATAATATACGGGAGTGATACGTGGTAACCCACAAATGTGTGTTCATCAAGATTTTACAAACACTTACACTTTTACGAACATTTTTTTCTTTTTGGTTTAAACCAGTTGGTTTTTTTGACCAGCCTTGGTTTAAACCAGCCAACCCTGGAGGAAAGTAAGTTAAAAAATTTTTTTCTAAACAATAAATATGGGTACTATAGATAGTTCTCTAAGTTTAAACGATACTTCTTACGAACAGATTATTGGTATGGTATTTTTGGTGATTTTAAACTGATTATAGATAAGAACACAGGATACTTTAAAGCTACTAAGTTGTATCAAAGAGGAGGTAAAATATTCAAAGAATGGTTAAAGTTACAAAAATCAAAAGAACTAATAGACTATTACAATAAAAAAGGCGCTGGGGACGATTCTACCAACCGCTCTATGTACACAATCAAAGGTGGAGAAAGAAAGACAAATATAAAGTTAAGAGGAACATATGTAAGAAAAGAACTAATATTAAGTATTTTGTTTTGGATCTCGAATGAGTTTTACGATAAGTGTTATAATATTATTGTAGACTTTTTCGTTTCCAGTTTTAAACAGATTCAAGAAGATCAAAAAGAGTTGCAAACGAGAGTAGAAAAAGTAGAACAAACAATGGAGAAATTAAGAATTCAAAACGAGGGCTTAAAAGAAATTGCAGCACTACATACAGACGATAATTGCCTAATCATATACAAGAAGAACAAACTTAATGATCCTTTCCCTTATTATGCTATCAGATGTCAAAAGAGAAACCTATATAAGGCTCTTAATGAAGCAGAAGAAAAATATCCGAATCATGAGATAATATACGAAAAGTTTAGAGATCCTAACAGTATTTAGTTATTTAACCTAATGCAGCAAGAACTAGATATTCGTAAAGGTAAGGGTAATAAATTTTGAACATCTCTATCAGAAGAAGATTTGGTTAAAGAAATTGATGGTTTATATGATCGGGTAATATCTAATCCTATGTAAAAGCATTAAATATAACTTTTATGATTATTAATCATAAAAACTTAACATTAATCTACACTAACCTAATTCCAGTCTTCTTCTTCGTAAAAAACGTGCTATCAATATCAGGACTTTCAGGATATCTAGAATGAACCGGATTATCAAAATCAAGTTCTTCAGCAGAATATTCAATATCGTTGTCGTCGTTGTTATGTATAACCACTCTAAACAATTGACATGTGTTATTATTTCCTAACCAGGTAAGCATACACTCAACACAGAACACATGTTTGCATGCTGTTTTACACAATTGAGTTTTTGTTTCTTTGCATATTGGACATTCTTCTGAGTTTTGTATTAAGTGTAGACTTGATGATAGTAATATTAGTTTGTTTCTAAGGGGATTACTAACATCCTTATTTACTCTTAAGAATTGAACTATATTGATCTTGTCTTTGATCGCCATTAGAAAGTTTCCAGAGAACCTCCTATTCCAACAAGTATATACTATCTTGCTTAAATGTAAGCCTTTTGTTTCAAACTCGAGAATAAATTTTTTGCTTTTATCGTCTAAACTAACTTTTGGCCAATAAACTTTATTTTGGTATTTTCTCATGTGTTTCATTTAGTTGTGGTGTAATAGCTTGCCAATCGATAAGAGAATTAAAGTCGCTCAAGAAGGTTGTTAGTTCTTTTCTTTCAATGTAACACCTTTTAGAAACAATATTCCAACGGACTTTATCTTTAAAGGTTCTTAGGAACGCAAGTTTGAGCAAATTTGAATGATGAGAGATTATATCCCAATGTAAGTATTCTCTGAATTGTGTACAAAACTTAATAGCTTGTTTCTGTGTATACTTTCTCCAGTTTTTTTTTTTTTTCACTGAACGCAAGCCAATCAATCTCCTCTTTAAATTCATTAAGAAAATCTTCACTCATTTGTCGAGCATATTCGTACGTGTAGTAATTTCAATGAATATGCTGTCTTGTATGTTCTTTATGTTTTAATACGAATTCTGGTTTTAAATGAGGATAAGACCTTGATCTATACTTTGGTTCACACAATTTGTCCCAGGAAAGTTTATCGCCATACTTATTAATAATGTTTTCATGTTTATGCAAGTCTTTTCTTTTTGATAATCTAGCCCAATTGATGTATTCTTCATGATTTTCAATAAAAGAAAGTGATAGATTATGGTTTGATGTAACTGAATACCAATTTACCTTGTTTTTGAAAGTACGTAGAAATTCATTGGATAAGCTCTTATTTCTGTTGTTTCCATTCTTTGGCATTTCGATTATTAAGTACATCTATAACCATATTCCTACAAAGCGGATTTTGAAAGTAATTTACAGTATATTCAGGATTAATTTTTTAACCATGTCTTTTATAAGTTCAGTTAGTTGTTGTGAATTTGTAGCAGTTGTTTTAGCTTCTTCATTTGGTTGTTGTGAATTTGTGGTAGTTGTTGTTAGACTTATTTCTGTGCTCGTTGATTAAGGTTATTAGTTCTGCTTTTGTAAACTTTGAATAACCATGTATTCCTTTCTCTCTACAGTATTGTTTAAGTTGGGGAATAGTTTTCTTCTCATAGTCTCGTTTTGCATATTAATTAAAAAAAAATAATCATTTTTGCTAAATTTCTATACAATAAATATGGAAGCACATTTTGATTTAATGCAAAATAAGCTTAGGCTTATTCATCAAGATCTTAAACTCATAACAGCACTACTAGAAAAACAAATATTATTAAAAGAGCAAGAAATGTTATTAAAAGAACAAGAAGTGTTTTTAAAAGAAAGATTTACACCAGAATCAAATTGGGATAGCGATAAAGAGATTGAGCCCACCGTTCGTTCTTTAGATTAGAGTGAACAATCTAGCAATGATCCAGAATATTTTAAACCATGCTCAATTTCTTTCTTCTCTGCTCTATAACATATTTTACACTTATCATACATCTTGTCCCCATTTTGAGCGAATTTTCGGTATTGTTTTAATTCTTCACAAATTATGCACTTTTTCATGATTTATTAAATATAAAATATCCAAAATAATTATTTCATTTTTGTTATAACTAGATAAATTTCATGATTTTGATTTTAAATACCTATGTGCAGAGCAAATACTCAATCTACTTTGTGCTATTCTTGTTTGTTAAAGTACTATGGTCAGTGGCGGATTCATATTTTTTTGGCTGTTTGAGGTGAAGGAAAAAAGTTGTCTGCAGAACGTACATATGTACACTACTTATATTTAAATTTGAACCTGAAAATATATCTTCTATGTTTCTCGATCTTCTGCTTCGTCGTTTAACTCCCAATATTTTCTTATAATTTTCAAATCATTCTTCTTTTTCCTACTTCTCGATTTCCTTCCATCTTTCCTTCTATACTGGTATAATAAAGATAATTCGCAGGGTGTGTCCAATCCAATTGGCGTTCCTATGAAGAATGCTGGCTAATTGTGCGAAAGTTAGAATATAAGTTATGCGTTCAGTATAACTCTTGCTGAAGAATTACAAATTTTTCAAATGTGTAAGTTATTCAATATTAATTCTAACAAGAACAAGTATAAACATTCTTTCTTATTCAGCAGTAAGCGAACAAATACATGTAAGAAAAAAGTTTCGTCTTATTGGTCAGACAGGAAGATTAAGGCAAAAACGAAATTTTCTTTTGTTGCCCTTTACTGAGTTTGTGGCATTGGATGCGGAAATTTTTTATCTTGGCAGTAATATGTAAACCAAAATAATTGAGATCATCTTTGAGTAAGACTCGCTACTTCTTCTCCCTGTTTTGACTAGAATTTACTTTAAAAGATATACGAACCAAACCAACACTAAAGTCCATAATCGTTCATCAGTAAGTTTCTTACTATCAGCAACAAAGCTGAAGTGTGAATGTGTCTTGGAATACAAACTTATAGACGTTTTGTAAATTTTCCTTTTACTTTTGTTTCGTATACGCTAATCCACCTGGTGGATTCTACGTTTTTACTCACAGAAACTAACCAGCTTCCTTGACACGAAAGCGAAAAGTACGTCACTTTGAGGTACTACTAACGAACACCAACATTTCAGAAGTGTTTGCATTTTTAAAGGATTTTTCACCTGTTTTCTAGGAGCTCGAAGAGGTTTCCAGATATTCGTATGTTTCGTATATGAGCAAAACAAATCTGGTAATGTTAGGTAAACACGATTCAACATGTGTTGCATATATATGCCTGGAAATACGTATAAACGATTTGAGAACATAAAAGTAGCTGAAGTATTGTTTTTTAGGTAGATAATTTTGTGGAACAGTTATCTACTGGTTTAATTATGTTACCGGTAGGTATATATGAAAAATGTTATGTTTTAAGACCGAGAATATATACAAATATATATGGGAGCTCCTTCGTGGGTAAGCGTTACCGTCTGTGCCGTGAGAGACCCGGTTTGTATTCCCAGCGCAAGCTTATGTAATTCAGATTACATAATAATCAGAAGGTCCAGTCTCAGCCTCGCTGCTGAAAGGGACGTTAAAATAAAAATCAACTCAACATATACATGGTTAACTGCAGGAAGCTGTCCCGATTTTTTAGACGCAATCTGTGGGCTTAAGGAAGATTGGATTGGATTACATTTAATTTTTGCGTCCGTTTGAACAGCGAGGCTATATGACACGTGTACCTACAGTCCAACTTGGTATACGAACAACATAACCTCCCACTGGGAATAGAACCCGGGTCTTCCCAGCCAAAGACGCGTACGACATCAGCGTGGGAGCTCGTTAGTCAAACGAGGATAGTGAGGATCAACCGCTCAGTATAACTCCAATTTAAATGAATTAAATATATATATTAAAGTCATTCGTTTTGGAGGCTTATGACCAATGACTTGTGTTTACTTGTTTTATTTCAGACTCTTTCATATTTCTCTGTCTTATTAATGATCCTTTATCATTAAAATCAATGCAGCATTTCACCTTTGGGTTGGTCGATATATTCTCTGACGTAAATTTTGTGAAATTTATGGCAGAATTGCGCGCCGTATTCAGATATGCTTTTGATTACTTTGTACTATTAGTAACTGTAGTGATAAATAACAAACCCCACCTCTAATTACATAAAATTCCCTACGTATCTTAAGACATGTTTTTGTGCTGAGCTGGGGATCTAATGTCACCAAGTAACTGGTTGAAGTTCGTGTGAAATTTGTAAGACAAGGTTCTTCTCTTAGATTCGTTTGTGCACTTATTGCTGGATAATTTATTTTTTTATATATTTATAACGTGACAATTTGCCTAGTTAGTGCCCCTTTATATATCGTCTACTAAATCATAGGGCCACTCGTGTTTTATGATTGAATTGATTACTTTTGCTGATGCAAAAACGATGTTTCAAACGATACGCCCTGCTGTTTTTGTAAATTCCGAACCACACTGATACGTGCACAATTGGCTTATGTAGTTGTAAAGGTTTCTGGGAAGCCGTTATTCATCTTACTGAACACGTGACAGGTGCACTACTCTTGTACGATTGTAGACACATTCTTGACAGCAGTATTACGAACTCTTAGTTCACACCACAATTTTACATCGGGAGAGGGTGAAGTAGTACTGAGAAAACATTGATAATACAAGTTATATTAAGTTGGAGGTCAGCACCGAGGAAAGTTTCGTAACTTTTGGAGTGGTATAGAATCTTCCGATCATCTAGGTAATAGTTATAACAACATTTATGTCGCCTGAAACAAAAATATGTATTCATCAATATTATGATGTAGTTAAACTTCAACTTCGCCGTATATATTTTTCGGTATCGATAGAAGATTCACTGAAAACATATCGGCCCCATTCAGTAATGGTTTCCGTAAACAATAAGACAATCTTCCGATAATCGTCATAGTAGCTAAAATGAATATTACTTTTTTCTGTGTGTGTGTGCGTTGCGATTACGTTAATGTACGCAGAATCTTTTAAAGACTGGTAAGGAATGAGGCTCAGCATGTATTTGTGTTACACGATTAGATTTTGTAACTGATGGTCTTTAGTTATCATGAATATTTCGTATTGTCACACCTTATCAATTGGGTATTAATAAAGAAGTTAACATCCACAAATTCAAAATCGTTATACTTTTATTAAATTATTGTTACTGGTTCATTCAATGAATTTAATAATCTGAATTACGAACCTACTTAAGCCATTTGATGTCAGTAGTATCAAAATCAACGTTTTTCGCCGATTCTGGAGGCCTAGGACCGCCAATTCTCATGTAGACCTCATATGTTTTTCTGAATATATATTATTTATTCCTATGTGTATTTTTTAAATGAATATACCAAATTTTGCATACCTTGAATTTCAATGGTTATATATGCCTTCCTAGACTCTTGTCTGTAATGAAACACACATGTAAATGACCCTCCTCCAAAGTTACAGAGAAATCGGCGCCCTTGCTTGCTGTGACTGCAGTACAATATAAATTTTGGAAAACACATCTAAAGAAAATTACTGATATAATCGTAACTAATCGACATGGAAAAAATCAGGGTACATATTTTACTCTAATATCTACTACTTTGCGATACCTAAATGCAGGTGTACACATAGTACCCATTGTATACGTAAGTGGAACTTTATCACAACAATTACATTATATGTATACTATTATTGCAACTTTTATTTCGAAAATTGACATTATTTCAAAATACAATTATTATCCGACACACCTTTCCTATACGTGCTCCAAAGAAAATGCAAAATTTTAGAATATCGAGATTATGATATTCATAGTAAGAGATGACTTTCACTTACAATGGTGGATTGTCTTCAACGACAGAATTGTTTAGCGTTACATATTTAGGTCTTTCATGATGATGTTCTCTAGTAGTAAGAATATATTTCAAAATGCCAATATATAGACAAAAGATTAATTTCAACCAATTCTTAAATGTTAATTATAAAAGTTTATAATTAACGTTATTTATCATTCAATAGAAACCTTATGGCAACGACTGCTTAATAATAATAATAATAATATATATATATTAGCTTCTCTTAGGGACCAAGTTTCTCTGGATTCTAGCGTCTACCACTGGTGCATGGGGTTCCCGGCTCGAACTTGCAGTAAGTTTCAAGCGGATATCGTTTTCATGAGTTTTCGTAGCGTACTTGTATTTGTCCTACCTTATCATTATATCAATTCTATTACAATTCACTTGCATTATTCAACTTGATATTGCATAACGTTAAGTTGGCATCTTGAACAGTTTTTGTGTTCGTGAAATCTTTTCATTATTTCAACTTCTAATAAAATCGAATTGGAAACGGGAAAACGTTCCTATTAAAGTTGAAATGAAAACAGAAAACTTATGGTTTGTGGAATGTAATTACAAACTATGTGCTAGTGGACTAATTGTCTTAAAGATGCTATTACAATACGTTTGGAATGCAAGGAATTTAAGAGGGGAATGGAAGAAGACAATATCTATTCTTAGAGTAATGAGAATTGAACAATATTAGATTGGAAACTAAATTTGAAAGCAATATGTTTGGTCAAGTTTTTATCAAACGTTGAAGTACTTCCCTCACTGTTTCACAGTAACACCAAGCCAGAATCCTCCGATTTTACACACAACACGGAAGAGTCAAGCAATCACATCTTTGTCACTATTTAAAATACGAACCATCTGGAACTGGACGTTGAAGAAAATAATAATCGAGAAGCAGGTAACAATGATCAGTCCCTCAGGAAAATTTAAATGCATTTATTTCGTCAGGGTTATGTGTACATTAACATTTCTTTTCGACACTTGCAATACTTAGTTAAATATTTCTTGTTTCGCTTACCTTAAACTGAGTTAATGAATCGGGGACAATTCAACTCATAAAGGAACGCAACCGAACGCTTAGCTTTGTAATAAATGAGATAGTTCGTTTGTGAAATAAGTATCAAAACCTAATGGTAAATCGCTATAAACCTTCTCCTTACAAGAAGCCTTGAGTGTTTGGATGAGTACCTACACGGTTGTGAGTAATGTCAAGAAAACTTCTTCTTGTAAAAAATGGTCGTTATAACGCTTTCATTCAGTAATACTTTAAACTACATATAATCTACTGTTAAGTTTGGAGACTAGTTAATAAAGGCTTCTGAGGCACTAATTGCAAAACGAGGTATGTTTATTTTGTCTGCAGAAATTTTTAGTAATAGGTTTTCTATTATTGGGAGTAGTACCTTACTCGTTTATCTGTAATTTTTTCCTCTCACTCAGAATAATTTCATGATACAAAAACTCGTATTTTTGTATTCATTTATTTACTGTTTCTGAAACTGTAGCATTATTTTATACAGAATCATTCTAGTTAATGACAATGTCAAATATGGATCACACGAAGAAATTATCATGTTTTGTTTATTAATGTGTTAACGTTACGGAACCCTTTCACTTATTGTTATTGTTGTAATTTAAATGTACGTCGTAACTCGAACGAACTGCTACTAGAGCAACAATAAATTCAGCTTTAGTAAATAGTTTATTTTAAAGAAATAATAAACACTTCTGACCAGAGTATATACAGTCTGGAAATTGGTCAGGTATAAAGAACAGGTGTGTCTGGAAAAGATAAACACAGGTGGGAGGGTAATTAAGTCAGGGCAGGTGGCCGAAAGATGATGCCCGAGGAAGTAGGACCCTGGTGGCTTCCCATGCACACAAGGACTTTCACTTTTTGTATAAATATCTACGCTTTAAGGTATCTTTTTCAGTTAGTGTCTGATGAAGACAACGTTAAGTTGTCGAAACTTACACTGAATTTAGTTTTTAAGAAACAAGTGTATATACTCTGGTCAGAAGTGTTTATTATTTCTTTAGTTCGTTCCAGAGTCGTGATGGATAGAGTTTATTTTAATATATAACTTAATTAACTTCACTGGTAATCGTTCGTATCTCAGAAGTTTATATCTTTTGATGATGTGTCTCATCATATCGTCGTTTAAAATGTCATACCTCTGAAGTCCAATTTATTAATTTTACACACGAAAAATTCTTAGTTACATCTGTTTACAATATGGATATTTCAGTTTCAATAAAAAGTGTATTTTGCGTAGAAAAGTGCTAATACAGCATCTCTCATCAAAACATAAGTGGCTATAATATATTGCGTTCGGTGCCATACAAGCTATCACCAGAAATTTCCAACATTCGACATGCAAGCCAAGACTGTAATTGATTGTTTTTCTCAGCAATCGATTTGTTGTACTGTGTGTGTTTGCTAGAACATGGATTGTTGTTTTCTTAATCAGGTTTTTGTCAAAAGCTCAAAATCGTGATAATTGTGCATATGAGGTTTCATATTTTAACGACAATACGATCTTGTATCGCGGGCAATGATTATAGATAAATGGGCTTTTATTGCTACTTTTGTATGACCTTTGCCTGAAAATAATCTTTTCTCTCAACTACGCTTTCCTCTGTTGTGTTCTGTGAACACTAACCATGTCACGGGACCATGGAGCCACTGATAAGAGTGATCACTTCTTGCTCCAGAGGCCCTGGTCCGATTCCAGAATCCCGATAAGTGGTCTTTGCATTGTAGGAACATTGTTTGATTGGGTTTTTCGTAGTTCTCCTGTGCCTCCCACTTTCCTCATCCCACCATTGTCATGCATCTAATCTTCATAGAGAGTTGAAGTAGATAGTGGGCAAAGTGAAATGTGGTGGGAAGTGTTGTATGTAACTTGGGTGAAATTTTATTTACACACAGGGGCCGCGGTGGCTCAGTGCTAGAGCGTTCATCTCTGGTGCTTGGGGTCCCGGGTTCGATCCCAGCCCCTGCCAAGTGAACTTTGTGGTGGACAAACACCGTGTGCGTGGGTTTTCTCGGGGCTCTGCCGTTTCCTCCCACTTGCTTCATTCCACCATTTCATTCATCACTCATCATCACCGTCTCCTTTAGCCTAACCGGCATAATCGTGGGACGTAAAACTCAAAGATTTCATGTGTTTACACACACTGTCTCAGATACACTCATCACTTAAATAATCCAGAGGTTGTGATGGCATATAAACTTACGACTTTCAAAGAAATATATTGATTTAAAAGACTAGGGAGTAAGTGTTAAATTCAAATAAATAATTTACTTGAGTAAACTTCTCTATTCGCACAGGGCTTCGTTTAAATATTCGTTACTTAATTTATATTGCAACCAGGGTTACGGATATTTTGTTCCTTAATTTAAATGTGGAATACTTTTGAAAATTTTTTGGTATTTTATTTATTTCTGGTTGGCAATATAATATTAATGTGTCCAATAGTACTATTTACATGCTTTTAAGAATAATATATCAGTACAGCATTTCTAGTGTACACAAAAAATGTCTTTTATTCATACATACGTACCAATTCTGCTCTTGTGTACTCGCTGCTAACTGTACACATAATTTTAAACGATATATTTATACATTTTTAATGGAGTACAGGTATAATTTTGGAATTATAGCTGTATAATTCTTGGTTGCTATTCGAACTTCTGCAGAAAACACCTTTGTTCAAATTCCATAATATAATGGTATCGGCATTATCTATCCCATCGAACATTTTACTCAGCCTTGTATATATGGATAAAATTACTTGAATTAAAAGTTTCTCAGACGAAGTTCTTAGAATTGCAGCCAGGAGCTTCAAGTGAGCATACATATACTTTGAAAAAAGCTAGGAGCCTCAATTGCACACACATGTATTCGCTGAAGCTGTTGTATGTATATGGTAAAAACAGGAAACAAAGTTGTATTTCATTAACTTCGTCGATTATGTCATCGTCTTTTGTAACTCTTCATCAGTTGCTGTTCAGTGAAGAACTATGCTTCGCTATAATTCCCTCTCTTATTTTGTAACTGAGAGTAGAAGCGTCTAGCAGTGAGTAGTCAGGACGAGAAGAAGCAAGATGCCATGAGCAAGTGAAGAAGTCAAGCGCCTTAGCTACACGTCAGAATATTATTAGTATATTTTAAAGTTATATTCGCACTGAGTATAATATCAGTGCTTCAAATGGATTAAAACATTGCGATGACAAGTTTGTGACAATACTATCATTTCTTTACAACATACAATAAGGAAAGTTGTGCAACTGCGCAACTGCTGCTAAGTGGTAAAATTATGGAAGCTTGTGAATTACTATTATCTGGTTCGTGCGGAACGTGTAAGGTTAATAAAAAAAAGGGCAAGAGTAAAATTACTACTATAGTGAAAATTATTTGATCATTATTTTTTGTGTTAACATTTCAAGTATAAATTTACTATGCAGGTAAAGTAAGCATAGAATGTATTAATCCAAGTTATTTTTTATTACTATATATATACATATATTGTTTTGTAATGCTCCCAACTCTGAATAATTAATTTGAGTAAATAATTCAGTGTGTATAATAGTGTTTTGGTAGCATAATTGTTATTGCAGTACTATTGATTTTCTGTTGTTCGTTTTTTTAACTAAGTGAAGATCAATGGCGCCATTTGAAATTGTTATATATCTTACAAGTGAAACTCAATGTAATTCGTTGCTCAATTTACTATGTTTCGACGAACCTTTAGATTTTCCACTCTACCCCTCTGATTCTCTTTCCACTTGTACCTTATGAGCTCTCTGTGGTCATTTATACGTAAACTGCGGTTGGACATCATATCCTGTATTCGTGCATATTTATCATTCAACCTTAAATCTGAGAAACGTATTGGTTGTTCCAAACGTAAATCTACCCCTATCAGAAATTGAACCTAAGACCCCAATGAATTGTTTTTCACAAACGTGAATGTACTGGATCAAACTTCGAAACTACCTCATAATATATATGCTTCGTATACGGTATGCGCAGCCAAATTGTCCTAGGAAATCTTTGGTTCTCTGTTTAAATTCAGACTCTTTCCTATTAATCTACCTTATTAATTGTATTTTATTGCTACAGACCATGCAGAATTTAATCATTGAGTTGGTCCATACATCCTCTTACTTAAATTTTTTGCCAAATTAAAGTAGAAGTTCGCGGCTTATTCATATATGCCTCCAATTATTTTGTATTACTCGTTGCTGTACTGATCGAGAGCGATCTTCGCCTTCAATTACATAAACCTAGTCACATATTTTATGAAACGATTTTGTTTCCAGAATTTGAATTTATAATCACCAAGTTACTGATTAAATCTTCTTGTCGGATCAACAAGAGACAGTTTTTTCTTACAGTCGTTTGTCCTCTTATTGCTGGATACTTAATTTTTTTTTATACTAATGACGTGAGAAATGTTGTGGTGACTTCCGCTTTACATATCGTATAATCAAGCACTAAACCACTTGCGTTTTTTGATTGAATTGATTACTTTTGCTTACGCAACATAGTTATGATCGGTACGCCGTGTTGTTTTGGTGGGTTAGGAGCCAGGTTGGAACTTGCGCAATTGGAATGTACATTTTAACATTTTCTTGAGAAACTGCTATTCATGTTACACAACACGTGATGGACGCTGTACGCTTACAACTATAGAGACACACTTATTAGTAGTAGTGCGAACTCATAGATCACACCATCATTTTATATGCGGAGTTATTACACGTTGTACATGGAGATATGCAGAAAGGAAACTTTTGTAGCTTTTGGTCTAGTATAGGATTTCGTCTCCAGGCACCCCTTGATATCACACTAGTTCACAAAATTCCAAAAATATACAATAGCGAATATAATATCCCAATGTAACCTGAGATATTTCTATCTTCTTTCCAGCGCTGCGCTCCAACAAGAATTGGATCAGGGACTACGAGTATTTTGAGCATGTGTTAATTCTTCTCCTTTAGGAAGAGAACTTACTTCTGTAAACAAAGTTTTATTAAGGTTTAAAGACTGTTGTATGAAACGAAAGAATCTATTACATCTATTACTGTTTTCAAAAGGCACTTTTAGTTGCAGGCCTCTATGTCACATTTGTCGTTGATAAGGAACAAATTCCCTCCCTAATTTTTCATTAATTGTACGCTGAATGTTGAAACTTCGGTTGTCCTGAAGCACACAAATACAATACAGAAAAATAAAATTAGAATTAATCAACATGTGCAGCGGAGTCTTACTGAAATAAAATCCCTTCCTTATAGCTGAGTATCATTTAGAGCATTTTCTTGTTTACAGTGAAAGGCATCTTGGAACCAGAAAGCAATTCCACATCCGTCTGTGATCCTTGCGTCCCATTCAATAAAGTGTCATTTACATGTGTGTCCTCGAAGTTTACAACTTTGTAAAATTCTAAATCCAAATAGCAATGGTATCGCGTTGTAGGAGAAATTTGCTTTGGATGTATAATAATTTATGTGAATGATAGTGGTTGGTGTAATAATGGCAATAAATTATGTAATTAAATAGGCCTATCACCCAACAGCATTTTTTTTTTAACACTTAAACTGTCAGCACTGCTTGCAATGGAGTAAAATCTCTATTGGCCAGCTAACATGATGTTTTGTCAAAGTAAAATTCACATGCATGACCATTTTGAGAAAAAAATGATTCCTCCGATCTCTGTATCGCTTTCGATTAAGCTTGCAACAAGTCCAGGCTAACGTATTATGTAGTTGGTTATTTACACGAAGGAATAAAGGCTGCTGCATTTTCGACACAAAATTTTGAAGAAGTTGGCGTGAGCTGAACTAAAGAAACATTTACGTCGCTATAGGTGTAGCTGATTTTTACAAACGGCAGACATGAAACACTGTTACACAAATAAAGAGTTCTCAAACTCAGATTGGTGACAGCATATGCATCAGCAATACCCATGCGAATTGTAAATTCTCGTTGAGAAGCTATGCGGTTTGATACCTGAAGAATATTTAGGAGAATATTATACAATAGTATCATATTGAATGTAGGTTATAGGAATCGAGTGTGGCTTGGTTTGATACCCAGTAGAAACATTTTTTTTCTAAGACTATGAAACATTCAGTTCAGTTAATTACGGGGTGAATAAGTTTCGTAAATACCGCATGTGCACTAATGTTTAACGGTGAAATATATATTCTGTTTTCTTCAGTGTTTAATATTTGTTCTTAATATTGTACATTGCAATTTTGCATAGTGTAACTTAATAACAAAGCTTTAAACAAAGAACAGCTGTGTGGCAGTTATATAACTCTTTTCAGTGTTTATTCATTATTTAGCAGATATATGCCCAATAAGTTCTTTATCTCTTTGTACCCAGATAAAAACAGCACGGGGTAACCTTATGCGTATTGTTCCCCGTTTCAGGACACATTTTGGTAAAGGGAACCCACTTTAACACTAATAATATAAATTAAATATCTACTTTTATTCAGAATGTGTTGCTAAGGGTGGGAGAAAAAAGGTAGGTCTATATCCTAAATTTTACTCCCTCAAATAGTGGCGGATCTAGATGGTAAAAGCTGGAGGCAATCAGACCCCAGATTACAATAATCATACCATGAATTTACTCTAAACCTTCAAAATTATATAAATAATAACTTCAATTATTCTTGTCACCCAAAAATCTGGAGGGCTAAAACCCTCGCGGCTACAGGTTACATTCGCCAATGCCTTCAGTAAGTGTTTAGGAAGTTATGTATGATGCTCTTAAAAGTAAGAAGATATACTTAGTAAAGAGGGTCCACAAGTTTCTTCCCGTAGAACCTCTAGTGCAATAACTCAGAAGTGAAACGTGTAATTTGAATGTAAATTAAGCAGGATGAAAGAATTATTTTTTGTCATGTTTTCCCCAAGAAGTAGGATAGTCCTCATAAGTGACAGGAGAGGTGTGGAGCAGAAAATTGGCCTTATTTGGAAGAAAAATGATCAAAATATTTTATTTGCCTGAACAGATTTCCAGAGTCCTATGCCACGAGACTTAGAATTTTACACGTTTTGCATATTAAAATATCGAAAGAAGTGTATATTTTGTTTTAGATGCATGGGCTCACAGCTAAATAACATTTCATGCAGTCCGTTTTAAATCCTAATTTTCATTAAGTTGCTTGTACGCTAGCAGACTTGTTGTTACTAAATTGCATTATACGATGTGTGGTGGATTCTGTACAATAAATATTAACTTCATATATGGCAATTTTGTTAAAAAGTATATAAGGAAATTATCCGCTTTCAGCCCTTAAAGCGAAGATCACTTGCCCGTTGTTTTTCAGAAAAGTTATGTAGAAAATTTCACCTCCTTAGTATAAACAATTCATCAGGTGCCTTATATCGGTGTACAATTTACACTTGTGTTGTTAGTCAAATATCCTCATTCTAATCATACTACTACCGTTAAAAAATGGAAAGAGCCGATTAAGAGACAGTGATACCTGCAATGTAAGTTTTTATTTTAAGTGATTCACTAGCTCATGGCAGACAATCTGGATATCAATTGTACGTACTGAGTAGTAGTGTGCAGATAATTCCTCATCTTCCTCTTAAATACGGTATTTCCCAAAACACTGATGAACGCGACAGTTTATTTTAAATGGTAATCTTAAGTGCTAAGTCTTCTTTTTGTAACAAGAGAGACACGTGAAGTTTTTGGCAAAAAATGTTAATCATTCTCCTCTCTTTATGATACTCATTTCAAACAAAATATCGTCTGCCTTCCTTTTTTAAAGTCTAATTTGTAACTTGTTTTTCTAATATTCAGAGTAGGATTTTTGTTTGCTCGTCCTTTTAAATTTAAAGTAATAAACAATAAACACTAAAGCTTCCTACGATTCGAATTATACTCAGGAGAGGTTCTTCTACATTTCCTCGAATAGCGGTGTTGCAATCACATAGAATTGCAATTTCTCGAATGGCACATCATCAGGTGAAAGGGTTTTAACATTTAGAGTACTGGGCTTTCGCATCTTTACCCATATGACCCGTCACGTATGAGGGATGACTTCCGTCGGCGATCACGCTATACGCGCCAAGGGAAGGAAGAAAAAATTGGGGAAGGAAAGAAGCGTCGTCGGATCTATATCATAGGTACCGGCCAAGCATTTGCCTGATGTGAATCAAAAAAGAAGGAAAAATTCCTTCAATAAGGTTGGCCTGAAAAACGATTTTGCACCGAGTGCACCCACCGTAAACAGAACCCAGGACTTCTCGTACCGACGTCAGGAGCTTTAGCGACTCGCTACACGGGTACCAAACATCAAGTGAAGAGAAAACGTTCAATGGCACTCATTTTTGGGGCTTGCAAACTAAGGACGTTACGCATCACAGATTTCAATATTCCATAACCTGCTAAAAGTAATAGCCGAAGAGAGACGAATGGAGCAATACAACTCCTCGTTACCTTCACGTCAAAGTCTACATTTCTAATGTCAGATATTTGTTACAAATAGGTGAAAATATCCATAGAATTGAAAACTCGGTGTTTCTGAAAAAGCTTTCTTTCAGGAAAAAGCTTAGGTATGTATCTTATCTAACCACGTAGCTACATTTAAGCAGACGTAAAGATCTTTAGGTGGGTTAAATTTTAATATGTGAAAGAATTGCAAGGATGTTAAAAAGCACAATTTGACATTGTTATACTGCTTGAAATGATGTATTCTGTGTACAATTTAAAAATTTTTATAACCATATCTCTCTTCTTTGTGATTATATGAACACTTTCCGGTATTGGTGATTGCAAAAAATTCTCACTATTACTAAATCTTTTGACCCTAAAATTAACGATATAATACATGAACATCTTCAGTGATTCCCTATATCCATTTTTCTCTAAAATAATATGTTCGTTTCACAGTGTAACACATGAATCTTCATATGTACTTAAGTGTGATATTGTATATGTAAATGTAGATAAAATTTGAGATTTTGTGGAGAAAAAGAACTTTTCGAGAATGGAAATAACGTGAGACTCCTCGATAGATCTCAATTCCGTTTTTCACGTAATATAACGTATGGGTATCTGCAAAATATAAATATTTGTACACTGAAAGAAGAACAGCCATATCACTTTTTACTGTATTTTATACACAAGTGTTTGACTTCTTTAATGTTTCATTTTATTTATTGATTTGTATTTTTTTGTTAATTTTTTTTTTTACAGCTTTCTTAAATGTACGGTTTCCACAAAAGCTGATATGCTTATTACACAAAAGGAAATCATTGCTGACTCACATGACGAATCTCATACTTGCAAGAAGATTTACATAGAATTTACAAGACCACATTTGAGAAGAAATATGGAAACACTAACAAGTGAAAATTCCCACGTCTGCCGTGTGTGTGCTAAAGGGTTTAGTCGTAGGTCATGTTTGGCAAAACACATGTTAATACATACAAATGAAAAATCTTACATCTGTCAAGAGTGTTCAAAAACATTTAGTCGTAGGTCATATCTGGCAAGACACATGTTTATACATACAGGTGAGAAAAATTACACTTGCGGAGAGTGTGGAAGAAGCTTCGTTGAAAAAGCTGCTTTGGCGAATCACATCCTGGTACATACGGGAGACAAACCGCATATGTGCTCAAAGTGTGGGAAGAAATTTCGTCAAAAGGGACATTTGGCAGCACACATGTTAATACATGTAGATGAGAAACCTCACGTATGCGAAAAATGTAAGAAGGAATTTTATCTACATTCTCAATTGGCTAAACACATGTTATTACATACAAGGGATCGTTGTCACACTTGCCCACAGTGTGGAAGTAGGTTTATTCATAAGTCACACTTAGTGAGACACATGTTAATTCATGAAGATGAGAAGCCTTACACGTGTAATGAATGTGGCAAAGGATTTATTGATAAATCACATTTTACGAAGCACATGTTAATTCACACAGGTAAAAAACCTCATATCTGTGAGGAGTGCGGAAAGGGATTTATTACTGAGTCATCCTTGGCAAGACACATGCTAATTCATACCGCTGAAAAACCTCAAACGTGCGAAGAGTGTCAGAAAGGATTTAGTCATAAGTCGAGTTTGGAAATACACCTGCTTACACACGCAGGAGCAAAACCGTACAAGTGCGAAGAATGTGGTAAGGGATTTTGTGAAAAATCAAATTTAAGAAAGCACGTGTTAATTCATACATGTGAAATGCCTTACACTTGCGATGTTTGTGGAAAAGCATTTCGTGATAGATCGAATTTGACGAGACACGTGTTAGTTCATACCGGTGAGAAGCCTCACTCTTGCCAAGAGTGTGGTAAAGGGTTTATTCAAAAGTTTCATTTGGCAACACATTTGTTAACACATAGAGGTGTCAAAGTTTATATATGCCAAAAATGTGGTAAGGGATTCGGCCAAAAGGCTCATTTGACCACTCATATGTTAATACATAAAGATGTGAAACCTCACATGTGCTTGCTGTGTCAGAGGGGTTTCAGGCAAAAGATTAATTTGACAACACATATGTTAAAACATAAATGTGTGAAACGTCGTCCGTACGAGTAATGCTCTGGGCTACATATATTCTATATCATTATTTAATAAAACACATACCGATAGATGAACTTGAAAAATCTCACAGGAACCAAGGTTTTGGCTAGTATTTATTAAAAAATCATATGCTGCAAGACATGCTAATACATCAACTAGAAAATCTCACAATTGGTAAGAGTATAACGATATTGTCATAATGCATGCTAAAAATATGTAGAACTACTTGTTACAAACACAGGTTTGGCTACGGACATGTTATTCATACTGTTAGAAACTGATCTTAAATAGACAGAAATATTTATTCTATGTTTACGTATTCCAAAACAAAATTTTACAGATTCAAGCGACAAACATCGTCGGCGCTGAGAGTGCGGAGAAGTAATTGATCATATTCAAATGTCGTAAAAAATTTTAATTTGAAAGCCTATACTACTGACTTTCTGAAACCATATTTGTAAAGCTCTTTAAAAATGCTTTCCTATACGTAAATGTGAGAATTCAAAATTTTATTTCTCAATCTATTTTCCATATCAAATTGTTTCAGCTCCATTTTGCTCGCAAAATATTAATGCCCTCAAAAGCTTTTTCTCAAACCTATTCGATGTATGACCTTATCTACACATACAAGTAAACAAATTAAATTCGTCTTTTGTTAGTTTTTTTCCAGAAAATGCTTTAAAGTATATATTCTGAACAGTATGTTATTTTCTTCGTTATTATATTTTGAAAGTGTACATCAAAGTGTTCTATTCACTTACTATGTGTTCTGTGAGTAAGTATGTTGCAAATATTTCGTGCAGGAAGTCCACATACATTTTCACAGCTATACAGTTTTAAATTTATATGAGAGTGAATTTTCTAAAGTGACCCACTTGCTGATATTGTGAATGTATTAAATTTCGAAATGTTATAAACCAATTATGTTGAGTAAATTCCAAAAAATCCATCTTACCATTTTGTCAATATTTGAGATTACATATGTATGTCCTCAATACTTGCAAGATACTGAATTAACTTTAAATTTTAGCACACATGACTTTCGTTCCTATCCATTCCTCGAAATTTTTTTTATTAGCTTACATTGTAAGATAAGTCTATGTATTCTTAAAACCTTTCCAGAGACAGCAGGCAAACCGACGTCTTTTAATAAGGATGGTTCTTGGTTTTTTGATAGTAGTTTCTTCACCTCCGTATCTACAGGCTCTCTATATTACTTTACGAACTGTTTCATTTCGTCACATGTAGATCAGCACTTTGCTACTTTCTAATGCAAATAAAACAAACTTTTAAAATCATATTACTAATTTGTTACTTAAAGTACAGTCAACGATTTTTAATATTTCTGACCTCCAAATTATTTAAAACCTAGACGCAAATAATAATAAAGTAAAATTAAGTAGTCACATGGTTCTTATACTTTGGAAAATAAAGTAAAAAAACGGAAATGCATTCCGTCCCGAAAATTTATCTGCTAGGGAAAAACCGAAATATTTCCATTTTTTACTTTCCTTCCCACATTCTGATTCCAATTACTTTTTCCATAATAATAATAATAATAATAATAATAATAATCTATTTGTGTTCCATCTTTAATAAGTGCCTTTACAAAAATTAGATTTTACAAATCGTCCAGACATCTCATTACCATTGGAAAGGCTCAATTTATTGGTGTCCGTTGTTCAAATTATTAGTCATGCAGTTCAGACTGCTAATACCGAATGTGACATTACGCGTGAAATTGACACTGATCTTAGGGAACAAAGAACTTGACCAATACCCACAATTCTTAAACTGGTGTAAATTTATCAAGTACAGTTATATTTATTATACAGTTAAAATACACACATTCATATTTACACATTTACACATATACAGTTACACATTTATTAAGTACAGTTATATATATTAAAAGTGCTAACAGCGGGCAGAAAGCTCTATACATCAAAACACGTGTTTTGAGTGATTTTATAAGGTTTTAAAATGCATTTAATACTGTCTACAGTATGTGTTTTTAGAGCATATACGTGTTCTTGTTAAACTTCACTCCAGTTCATTACAAATATGTTCTTTCAAAAACAAGTTTTTACATTACTTATTTCCAGTGTGGGGGCGTTGGGATCCCCACATCTCTATATGAGCACATTTTTGGGAATGACACGTGCTAACGTTTACAGACAAGCAGACGATACGCTGAGCAGGAAGACACGAATATCAACACGATGGGAACCGTAAAAGAAGAGCCATCTGAAAAGTGCTTATAAAAGAGAAACCGAAGAAGACCGTGGTATCAGTTGATCACTGATCACCAACCCATAACACGTGTGAAAGTTGCATTCGACTAAGGGGTTCCACCTGTCCTAAAATCCCTGGAGGCTGCTTCGAAGCGGAGGAGAATCCTCAACAAAAGCAGTATCTCAGGAGGCAGCCATGAGCCAAGGTCACCTAGGACCGTAAGCTGAAATCGCTACATGAAATCCAGGTAGCTGCTATGAGCGAAGAGTCCCGAATGAAACGTTACTTCCTTCACCCTTGGTCATAAGGGAGATAAATCAAACTTTGTAGAAACAAAGACTATTTTCTATTTTTATAAAATAAATCGATGAAGGTCTAGATTCGTGGACCATAATTGTTTCTACCTACACAAAATATTACAATATATATGTACAGCGTTGGTCAAAATAAGTGTTGCAAGCCAATATCTCTCGAACTATACATCAAATATGAAAAATATTAAGGGTTAATGTACAATAGAGAGGGACCGAAAAGTGAGTCAAAAACGAGGTTCCCCTCGCCTCCATTTTGGGGGAAGGAGGTGTCCGTCAATGTTTGAAATGGGAACATAGGTCGATTTATGCCTCGTTCGAAAGAGCTTGAAAAATTGAACAATTTTTGTAGGACACAACTTTAGATATTGAGCACCGTTTTTAAGAGGGCTCCAAAAATGATCCTGTGTCAGATAAAATTTCCACTACTTATAAATCAGAAAAGGCTGAGTAGAAAACGGTAAAACAAAAAAATGAAAAAGGAAAAGGTCATAGGCAACGTGGAATGATGTCGTGGTGTTTACAGAGCCTCCATCATGGGGCCCCGGAACCAACTTGAAAGTTCTAAATGGGAATATAGGTCGAGTGATACCTTGTTGGATAGATCGTGGAAAACCAAACAGCTGAGTAAAAAAAAAGTTTTGATTTTAAGCAAGCCTTTTTCAAAATGGCCGCTGAAAAATGTTCCCCATTCAGATACAAAGCGCAGTGTTTTAACTGAGTGTTACGAGCCAATATCCAGCGAACTATGCATCAAAAAAGAAATATGTTAAGAGTCAATGTACAATATAGACACCTTAGATATGGGTCAAACACGAGGTACTAATTTTGTACTCAGCTGATTGATATTTCACGATCTATCAAAGAAGGTATCACTCGCCCTATGTTGCCATTAAAAAATTCCATGTACACCCATCCCTCCAAATTGGGGGCGTGGGAAACTCGTGTTCAATCCATATTTTAGAACGTCTGTATTGTATATATACTCTTAACACTTTTCTTATTTGATGCATAGTTCGCGGGATATTGCCGTGTAACACTCAATTTGAAAACTGCGTTTTGTATCTGAATGGGGAAACATTTTCGGCGGCCACTTGCAAACAAGCTTGGCCGAAATAAAAAAAATATATTGTACTAAGTTTTTGGCTTTCCACGATCTATCAAACAAGGTATCACTCAACCTATATTCCCATTTGAAATTTTCAACTTGGTCTAAAAGCTCCATGATTCGTGCCCTTGGGAAATCGAGACAACACCATTCCAAGTTGCCTATGGCTTTTCCTATTTAGTTTTCTTCTTTCACCGTTTTCTACTCAGCCGTTTCTGAATTATAAATACTGGAAATTTTCATCTGATACAGGACAATCTTTTGGGGCCATCTTGAAAACGATGACCCATATCAAAAATTGTTTCCTACAAAAATTGTTCAATTTTCCAAGCTCTTTCGAACCAGGCGTCACTCAACTTACATTCCAATTTGAAAATTTCACATTCACCCCCTCGTGCTTGATGCATTTTTTAGGCCCCTCTGTACATTGATTCTTAACATTTCTCTTATTTGATCTATAGTTCGCGAGATATTGGCTTGTAACACATATTTTGACCCACCCTCTCTCTCTCTCTCTCTGTCTCTCTCTCTGTCTCTCTCTCTCTCTCTCTCTCTCTCTCTATATATATATATATATATATATAGGTGTGTTTGTGTACAAATTATCAAAAATACTACTTCAGTGTTTATGCATGTGTAATTAATCATTTGGTAAGATGAAAACACCTCACGGGCCTTTACTCTTGATTAAAAGAAGACAATTAAGAGTTCTTTTATTTTATTTTACTAACTGTTAAAACATTATATATTAATTGATGTAACAATTTTCTAGACGCGTGTACTGTTTGACTAGGTGTCAAGAAGAAGAAATTATCATTTGATTTAGTGCTTTTGTCGTGAAAAATTTTATAAATATACAGTGGCGGATAGAAAAGGTAATATCTGAGGGACAGCCAGAACTCAGACTATGATATTTATATCATAAGTTTCCTATAAACTTCCGAAATTATGTATATAATACCTTAAATTACTTTTTTTCACTCAAAAAATGGGGTCTAATCCAAGGCGTAAATTCCTCACTGTAAATATATGAATCTACATGCTAGATACGATGGTTCTGACATAGTAAACATTTTGTACAAGAGTGTAAGCTTATGTAAATTTCTTCCTTCTGCTTAAGGCATCCATGACTTTTCTTCTCTTTATGCGGTTTGTGATTACAATCATTGCTAATCTGTGTTTCTGATATATTTTTGTCAACATAACACCTGTAAAATAAATTACTGAAAGCATCATTGTGCAGGCTTCTTATAAGTAGTGCGTTGCCACTGTTAGATTTCACCATTTCACTGCTAGGGCATGTATGGCACTCTAGGAGAATATATGCGTGTTTGCTGTTAAGTGTATGTTTGTGTCTGTTAAAACATAACAATATATCGGCGAAACCGTTTTAACGACTGCAATTAGACCGCAAATTTACGGTCGTTATACCCGATGTCGCACAATCCGGGTTTGCGTTTTCTTGCTCAAAATTTTGTATCTTAGTTTTTTTAGGCAGTAAACTTACATGATAAATGAACAGAATGAAACTAAAACTTCCAAAAGCAACTGAAATATAGTACATAAAATACATTATTTATGGGGTGTAAATGAAGAGGATTTCTTCTAATGTTTATACAGTGCATACAACAGTAATACTGTATAGCAATAAAATAAAAAAGGTTATAATAAATAAAAAAAGTAACAACAGTGTAAATTGTTCGATAACGTCGTACACAGCCTTGGCTAATGAATAACGCAAAGTGTTGAGCATGTTTTAAACTTATTGTATGAGTTGCATCTAATAAGCAAAACAGGAATTTAAACATAAACCTTACATTGTTATTAGCAATCTCGAGTATGTAACACAAAAAATCCATATTGAACGTTATAGCTGATAAATATCTGCGACAATGTGATAAAAATAAGTCGTTTTATGCGATATGCCGTAATAAGCATTCATACTATGCGATTTTTTAAAATACAGTTTTATATACGATTTAGACAGGGTCGTTAGTATTCGCCCTTATACAAAATATCGCAAAAAGAAAAAAAAATGAAATGACATGAAATCTTTGAGTTTTACGTCCCTCGATTATGCCGGTTAGGCTAAAGGAGACGGGTCGCAAAAAGAGATGTTGCTATAAATTATATCGACCGTATAAAGTTTGTTCATTACTTTCATATGAAATAAATATTCCGCTGAAGCAAATTATAAAACTGTAAATTATAGTTGGCCATAAGAAAGCGCCGTAATTTCGAGCTCAAAAACAGTTTATTTTTGTCAACTTTGTAAGAAACTATGCATGAAAATTTAATCCCAGAAATATAATTTTATTCAACTTGCTCTGAAATATCAATTGATGTGCTACCCCATCTTTAGGAAAAATTAAGTTAAACAATTTAAGAGTTAATCATAATATTGAGTTTCATCGCGTTAGCCACACAACTTATTGATGATATGATAGTGTAATAATGATAACCATAATGAATTTATAATTTGTTATAATCTTTATATTAATATATGATGTTCTTAGTATATAACAATTTTTAGAACCTAAAAAAAATATTGAAAACTACTCAAGAATATTTACTTCTACCCAAGGGCGCCCATGTTGTGGTTTCCAATGGGGGCAAGTACAAGCGACCTTTCAAATATAGTTTCAAATTTTGCTATAACTTAAGTAAAAAATCTATTGGGTTTTCGATATTCCCAAGTACAACTTCCTCTTAGGGAGGCGAGCGCCCCACCTTGACCCCCCTGATGGACGCCATTGCTGGTACCTGTCTACTTTGTTCAGTTGAATATTTTTAAGATTTATTAATACAAGTCTTGCCTTTCGACTTTTTCTACCGTTAATCCTTAGTGGTATTTAGGTGTTATCTAGGCGTGCTTTTTCCACAATAACTAAAGCTGTTGCTATGGACAACACTTAATAAAAATACGCCGCGTCAGTGAGTGACGAAACAGATTACACAAAATTTCTGACTCTTGACCCAGTAGCAGCTGAACAAAGTATGTCCCAAACATCACGAAACAATGTCTTACGCTGACAATTATTCTGAAGTCCCCTTACTCAGTTTTCACCAAGATAGTTCTCTATTTTTTCTCCTCAAATCAAAGGTTTCGTTTTCTTGCTTCCTGTTTGTTTAAAAGCCATAGCATTGAATTATAACTGTAAGTCTATCAGAGTGTACATGTAACAAATGTTTAGAAAAATAGTGAACCTGCATAGTGTTTCTTTGAGATGTGTCAGATTTAAAATAGACAAACGGTAAAAAGGCTGAAGAAAGTACCTCACACAGATGAAATTGAAATATTTTAATTCTCGTGTTACGGTTAAACCGCGTTGGTTAGTAGTCCAGCAAAATATCAAATATTGATCAGATCTACATGTAATTTAAATCGAGTTTAAACATTGTGTATTTATTCACTGGGTAATTATCTCCCCCGGAAAAGTCACCAGAAAACATGGGAAGTTTCGGAGTTATGACGTCATCAATACTGTCATCAACGATAGTTGCACCGCTATTTTTGAACTTGCATCAACCTCCACGTATTAGAGATAGACATTTTGGAGCTGCCTGATGTTGGGAATTATATTAACTAATACTGAAATGTTATGTTTATGGAACGCTATCATGGTAAAGCCATAATAATGTGCAAAATATGCGATATGTCTAATAATACGTCCAGAACAGATGTACAGACCGTTGAGTCGGTTATAAAATGACACTAGGATACTTCGCTTTTTTTAACATACAAGGTAATTATGTGAAGTTACTGAGTGAACAATCATTTTTTATTCCATATGTGTTTTATCTCGGATCCGTTTTGTTCCGTTAAATTAATGAATCACAGTGGGAAATCTTATTAAGTTAAACTTACACGGGTCTCTCCACATCTCTCGTAGCATAATCCGAAATATTCCGGCCGCAGGTTTGGCCTTCATATTGAAAAATGGCAGTAGTAGTCTTTATTCCTACTTTATTTACCCCATAATAGTGTAAGCTGTAATCCAAAAGATGTATGTAACATAATCAGGTATCTTGTGTTCGTAAATATATCTCCCATACTTGTTACTTATTGTAGTTCTTGCTAGTCGCCATCAGCAGTAAGTTGTGGCATGTATTGTAGTCTCCATCATTATCATCAGGAATGAATGGAACAGTACTGCACATTGTATCTTTGCGATGAAAACATATTGAACTGAGGCCTGACTGCTTACGTCCACATCTTCCACTGCAATCACATTTACAACTACAATTGAGAAAGTTAACCAAAGATCAGGAGCAGGAGGTGTCGTCATAACATTTGGCAATAAAATATTCCCAACATTTATCCAGCCCAAAACAACAGTATTTAACTTTTTACCAAGCGACTTGTGTGCCTATCAGTAAGTAGTCAGTATATCTACGTATCTGGTTGGCGGAAGAGGCAACAATTCAAACAATTATCAAATATCAGCCGTGTCACAGCTTCAGAAAGAGATGAATATCTTAGTTTTTTAAGTGTTTGTGATTCCCCTCCACCATACAGTATCAAGCGTCAAATAGTTTATTCGGCTTTACCAATAATCACATCTGCTATTGCATTAGTGTGATTGAAAACATTCAATGCCTTCCGAACTATTGTCTTCAAGCAAAATGTAACTTCTTTTCTTTTCTTTTCTACATATAGCTGAAATGGTAACAAAAATATATGACATGAGCCATCTCTCCGAAAAACAGTAGTAGTTTTATATTATATTTTCGAAGAAAGAGTATAATAAATATATGGTGTATCAAATTGAATTGTTTCAAAATGAGTTTAAGTTAATCAAATAAATGAATGGAGAATTGACAGTAGAACATATGAAAGACATTTACTCATATACTTAATGAGCTAAAACAAATATTCCAAAAATGAAATTAAAAAAAAAATCTGTAAGAAAAAGTGAGTTATTGGTGTGGAGACTCAAATTCATTCATTATTAGTAGCGATTATACTTTTTAACAATGCGCAAAATAATGTTAAAACTGTCTTTGATATAAACGGATGCTTATTTTCCTTAAACTATTGTGGTGGATACATTAATAATTGGCAGGTTAGACAATATAACAGTATACGGAAATTAACTTAAAAATTTCTTCAAGTGTTTAAAGCCAAACTTCCGTGTAAAGAAATCTGTATATGCACATTACTTTATAGACTTCACAATCAAAGAAATATGTAAGAACATTTGTAAAAATCTAGAGTTAGGTATAAGGAAGTCTTACAACAAGGAAGACAATTGTGTCCCCTGCGAAGTAATTGTAATGATAGAAATTTAAAGAATTGCTTGAAACACGAAAGGTAGTTTTCAACCTGCATGTAGAACACAAGTAGAGCAGTCTCAATTAGATTCTCGTTTCGGAAAGATCTCGTAATTCTGCATCTAAGTTTTTATATCTCTAGTGATTGTAATTTCAACAGTTCTATACCAGGACTGCAATTCGTCAACATTATTTATGACCAAAATTATTTACACAGTACAATTGAAAAAGAGAAAGAAAACTTTTCCTCTTAGTTTTAACCTATGAGTGGCGTGAATTTAAGACAGTTAGGGGACGAATTAGGTAATTTATTGGATAAATTTGGGCGACGAGCAACACCAGTCCTAGAACGACGGCAGCGGCAACAACAACAGGTGAGGTCAAAAACATCTGACTGAAGGCCCTATAACTTACGAACCAGGGTGCTACGAGGAAAGATGAGTTTTCTCAGTACAGATGACACCCACGATCAGATGAGATGTGGACACCACCCTTCCGTTAGCAGTGACCAGGCACGTTCATTATCGGACCAAGACAGCCCAGAGAGAGGATCTGAGCGGCAGCGCAGTAGGTGACAGAGTGACCCATAGAATGAAGACAGGCAACAGGACCAAGGAGCACAAAATGGTGGCGAAAATGTTGGAACAGGAGTAGACCAACAGCGTGGTAGAGATTATAGTCCACGGAGGGAGAATAGGACGACGGTCATTCACGTGCATGCAAATAACACCCCTAAATTTGATAAAAATCATGACTATTGAAGTTTTTGTAACATTTGAGGATTTTATAAGAGGAAATGATTATTCGGAACGTAAGGATAAACATATGCTACCCGCTTGTTTCGTAGGTAAAGCGCAAGGTTGGGTAAATAATTTGATTAAGCACAATAATGTAAATGTATTCCCGTATAAGGACTTTAAGAGAAATTTATAGTTTTTTTCTCGATTCCAAGACGAGTGCGGATCAGAGTATTAAAATTACTAACAGGACATAGAGGAAGCATGAAAGCGCAAATTTTATTTATATGAAAAATAGGCGCTAATAGATAAATACGCCAGGCATATTTCACCCCAAACGGTACTGTCGATATTAGTATATGGTTTGAGGGGCAAGATAGTAGAAACGTTAGGGAATAAGAAGTTTAGGTCCACAAACAACTTATTGACGCAGTCAGAGATGTAGAGAACATGCTTATGAAGGTGAAGATGGCAAGAAAGATCGAGAAGAATAGGTCGGCTCTGAAGAATAGCAAGAAAAGCAATAGAAAGAAGATAACGAGGGATTCGTCAACATCATGTTTATCACAGGACAGTTCCGAGGATGATGACAGTAGTGGTGGAAATGAAACTACATTTAGTTCCAATACCGATACTGAATCTGAGGCAACTGAGACCGAAAGAAGGGGGAAGATTAAAATGAAGAAACAGAAGAAGTAAACAGGAAGTGAAAAGTCCACGACCAGGCCTACGACGAAGCCAAGGAAAGAGGGCACCACTAAGGAAAGGAACAAGAGGGAAAAACTTCGGGACATATACAAGAAATCAGAATAACACACGCTTAATATGTCATACGATACGCAGATACCGAAAGAGAACGCTTCCTGTCCATCTCGTCAAGGTAACCAGCCATCGTCCAGTGCGAGTGGGCGAGAGCAACGGATTAATTTTCGAGGAAGAGGTTCAAACTTCAGAGGTCGTGCTGGTAATATCAGTAGATATGATGGCCAACAACACTTTCATATCTCGACCCCGAGAGGAAGAGGAACTTTCGGTGGGCGGAACACTACTGTGAGAAATTTGAAGGGAAGAGGAAATTACAATGGTAATTGGAATGGAAGACTACCATCTAATTGGAACAGAAGACTGAATAATTTCAATGGTGGCAACCATATCGTACAGGACAACCACAACAGCAGGCGCAGCACATACCAAAATTTTACTCTCTACAGCGACTGGAGTTACTTAATCCCAGTGCTTCTACCTTTGTTCCGAATATAAGGCAAGTATGTTTGAAATGTTTTATGCCGAATCATTTGGCAGAGAGCTGCTTACAGCCGAATTTAAACTGAGAAATAATGGATATCGGGGCGGTGATCTTCCAGGTTGACCATATAATAACCGATACACTAACTGGAAACGAACACAGATTTCTACGTGTTCAGGAACAATAGCAGAAATGGGGAACCAAGTAAATAAGATAGGGTTGGTACAACAAAAGAAGGATAAAACTAGTATGGCGACAAATAGGTATAAATTAAGCAAACTTAAACAAATTCAAGTAGCTATATATATTACAACCAATATATTAAGATTACAAGTACAGATTAATACATTAAATATTAATAGTATCTTAGATAGTAAATCAACATTATCCTCAGTTGATAAAAAAATTGTCAAAGATGTGGAGTTAAGGCCCTTCTAAATTCAATTAAAGGAATTGGAGATAGAGTTCTTAATCTACCAAATGCCGTGACTTGCAAATTGGTTTAAACAAATTACTTAACAATCGGTTTAAACAACAAAAATCTTAAACGAATTTTGTCATTGTTTTCGAGTAGTTGAAGGAGTTGGTTTTGATTTCTTGTGGGGTTTAGTTTTTTAATGGAGGCGGATGCGAATATACACTTTCAAGATAAAAGAATAAAATTAATGGTACAAACTAGGAAGTCCATCAAATAAGCACAGCAAGAAGAACGAGCGCTACATTTTGTGTCTACGACGGTAGGAGAGCACTTAAACATGAAACTGGATCCAGAGTTACTAGCACCTTGCTACCTACTGTCTCCCTTGGGTACTGGCTTCCTGAGTATTCCCTAAAGAAACATCTGATAACAATTCAGGTCAGAGCCCATTTCCTGTCCAAGCGCAAATTGATGGCAGTAAAATAAAACAAGTGATTTGACATGAGTAGCTTCAGTGATTTCGAGACTTAGGTTAAGTTATACTTACCTTTACACACACATTTCTATATACGTGACTGGCCAGCCGACTATTTATAAGGATTCGCACACACATAAATAAAGAAGATAATATCACCTTAGACGAACTCTTATTTATTGAATAGATATACATGTGTACGGAGTAAACGGAGAATATTAATAACATACAAAATTTTCACTTCACGTAGCACGAATGCTTAAACAGAGGAAATTACACACACAAACTGAAAGAATGAAATCGAGGAAGATAAAACGCTTAATATCACAAAATAGACGTATATATGTACGTACATGATAGATGAAAACACTAAGAACATAGCCTTTTAGTTTATTGTAATCACTTGCACTGAGTCGCAATTTACACTGACATGAGACTTTCACTTCGTAGTTTCGGCAATGAGTGTAGGGATGGAGGGAACACTAACTCGTGATAAAGCTTCACATCTCAGAAAATGCTGAACGTCTGGAAGATAATTATTGGAACATCACTTCGTTCACTTTTCCGGGTGGTACGGCAATTATAATTTCACCACATACTTGATAACTCTTCGTAATTATCCTGTACTGATACGTAGGTAAATTTTTCTGTAAGAGATTTTTCGTTCTTTCTTCTCCCATTGATAAGCGCCAACTCATCGCTTTTACCACACTCGGGAACATCACGATCACCATGCCTCGGGTTGGTAGTATATTATAAAATTTAACCAAAGAAGTATCAAAGGTTGTATATTTCTACATAATACAAATATAATGGTGGTAGATTTAAGAGCTCTGGCAACACATGTTTCAGTTCTGTGGGAACGAAAACTCGAAGACGGCGACTAAACAAGTGTTGCTGACTAAACTTGAAGGTTCCTTCCACGACTGATGGATTTTTCACCCTATAGTTCTATGTAAAACTGTTCAGTGGAAAAGAATGCACATTGGCAATTATATGCCTTAGTCGTTTTGTCTGCGACTCATGCAGGCTATGAGCACTGTTTCCACGATAGCAAAGATGACGTAACGTTAATGTGCGGAAATGCAACATTCAACGGGCATTCACGCTGTTAACTACTTCATGTCTGAAAAGATTTCCAAGTATAATAATTGTAGTTGTGAAAAATATATACAAAATAGTCACAGTAGCGAAAACCATGGTTTGGTAACTTCACTTAGGGAAAGAAAAAAGTTTGCTGTTTGAAAGCACTCTCGTAAGAATATATGAGTTAAGTTGAGAAACAACGAGTTCTTTGTTTTGTTGTCAGAGGCGGCAAAAACTTAGGAACACCTGCACATAAAGAAAGTACTGAGTCTCTCATCAGCTTGGAAGGGTTCAGAACTAAGCAAGAAAAATAACTTTTCTTTTCCGTCAATAAAACAATGATTTTGTAAGATGAATAAAAGTTAGAAAGAAACACACTGTCTGTCCAAAAGTGTAACCTTGTGGCCATGCTGACGGTCACAACCTAGGAAAATTTGGATTCCACCAAGGTCGAATATTTTAATCCCACTGAAATCAATGTACACCAGGGAAATTCAAGATATCTTGCTAGAGCCTCAAGATGAGATTTTGAAAGACAAAAGTACAGAGATAGCAGTGTGTTTAGTGTCTAGGGAGCACTCATGTGTGGAAGTTGTGAATCCAACCTCTGAATGTGTAAAATTGGAGATAAATTTCAAGATTGGTACTGTGAAATCCATTCACCTACTACAGGAAGAAAAAGAAGAAAAAGATGGCCCTAAGGAATATTTGGAGGCAGACAGGAAATTATTTGACCCAAAAAGAATTAAAATTGGAAGTCCGGCCAAAAAGGATATTAGAAAAATAATTTTGGAGCTTTGTTGTGAATATGCCAGTGTGTTAATTGGAATCCGGACAGAATTGGGACCATACCGATCTATGAACACAAAATACCATTGCAGTCAGACGAACTTTTTTGTGTGCGACAATATTCAATTCCGGAGGCAGCGAAACAAGTAACTGAACAGATCGAGAATATTAAGATACGGAGTATTGAAACCTTCCCAGAGTTTATATAACTCTGCAACGCTATTTTTGAAGACGAAGGACACTAATCAATAGCGGCTTGTTATGGACCTTCGTCGGTTGAATGAACGTGTTATTTTTTGTCTATAAATCTCCAACCTATTCCTCAGATAGTAGCGAAAGCATCTGGTCATAGATTATACTCTCACTGCGATGTGAAATCAGGCTATTTCCACTTGTCTTGCTAAAGAGTCTAGACCATGCACAGCATTCCACATCTAGGATCATTTCAGTATTGCAAGATAACACAGTACTATCGACTTAGTCCCCAGATATATACTAGACTGATGTTCATAACCTTCCAAGGTATGACAGAAAATGTAATGGCACATTATATGGATGATACAATAGCTTACACTGACGACAAACAAAGAATAGTGGAAGTTTTAGGCGAAATTTTCCAGCATTTGCAGCGCATGAGAATTCGATGATCCGTGGACAAGTGTGCTTTATTGCAAGGAAGCATAGTAGCGTTAGGTTATAAGATCGGCCAGCACGGTTATGCCATCTGCGACAGGATTAAGAAATCAGTGGAAAAAGTGCACCTCCAAACACCATTGAAAAGTTACTCTCATGGCTAGGATTGACTAGTTACTGTCCAAAATATGTAAAAGACTATGCGACAACAGTACCTTTTCAGACATTACTTAAGAGGGGCGACGTTCTACTGGAACGATGAGAGACAGCAACCTTTTTAGACCCTGAGAAAGGCAATAGCAAATGCACCGACATTAGCACCATATGACCCTGAAAAACCATTATTACTACTGACTGACGTTTCAATGTCTGGAATAGGAGGTTCCTCTACATTGCAGAAAATGAAACATTAAAGGATCTCAGTGTATTATCCTATTTTTCAAGAACACTGGCAAAAGCGGAGCATGATCCCACAGTTTTGAAAATTGAAGCGCTTAGTCTCATCTCTTATCTCAAAGCTTTCAGTTTTCATCTTTCGGGTAGACATTTTTATGTGAAACGAGATAGCAGGCCGCTATTTTTCATTAAACAAGCTAAAAATACAACTGCGACACTAGACAGATGGATTATGTATATTACAAAGTATGAGTTTACTTCTATTCTTGTAAAAAGTCATTAGAACGAAAGTGATTACTTATATTGGTAAACAAGAACGAAGCCGCACAAAGGAGATTTTAATGTAGGGAAACATGGCGACTATGACATGTGTTTATTTTCATTAGAACCGGAATGGGTTTGGAAATACTTCGAAAGGCGGACCCGTGGTGTGGACCCATATATAAAACTTTTCAGGACCACCAAGACAATACGGAAGAAGTTGAAATTACGAGAGACTGTTTGCATATAAACTTGAAAATAAAATTTGTACGCCCAAGTGAAGTATGCAAATATATAAAATTGTTAACATGCTTACCAGAAAAGCTATACTCAAAAGTTTTTCAATATTACCTTGTAAACCTTGAATCTGGTACTCACTTCTCATTAACCAAGATCTATCCACGAGTCGTTGGGAAAATATATTTTCCTAAGATGTTGAAAATATTGGCTAAAATGATTGAAAATTGTGAGGAATGGGCATTAAATAAGAAGGTATACAGAAAACCTAAATTAGTTCGTGGTCTTAGGATATCTACAAATCGTCTTAGTCATATACATTTGGACGAATTTGGACCATTAGAGACTGACCATAAATTCGGCCATGTATTAGTTGTAGTATATGTTGCAAAAGGTTCCCTATTATACCAATTAAAGATATCACGGGTAATGAAATTGGTGAAGCTCTTTATCAGCATGTAATTTTAAAGTATGGCATACCAGAAACAATAATTCTAAATCGCCTTCGTCATCACACAAGAAAGTTTTCAGAAGAATTATCAGATCGTTTATGATTCAAATATTGGTATTTTATTTTACAGCTTACCACGAAAGCCAGTTTAGCAGAAAAGTTTGCGAAAACAAGTCAGGATACACTGCGATGTTATTTGGACGATAACGATTCTAATTGGACTAAAATCCTTCCAACCATCTCCATGGCTATAAACTGTTCGAAACATTCAGGAACAAAGTTTTCAGCTTTCGAAGTTCTTCATGGATACGAACCTAAACAAGCGCAGGATATTGAAAAAAACTAGGTTTAACGTCCCATAGTTTTGCTGCTTAGGCTATAGGAGACTGATGATAAGAAATACATGAAATGGTGGAATGAAGAAAGTGGGAGGAAACTGGAGAACCCCGAGAAAACTCACGAGCACGGTGTTTGTCCACCACAAAGTCCACATGGCGCGAGCTGGAATCGAACCAGGGCCGCCAAGCACCGGAGGTGAACCCAGGATATTGAATTTCGCAATCTCGAACCGAATTTCGTGAAAACGAAAACCATATTGAGCATATGAAGATAATCAGAGATCTATCGAAGTGACGATTAATAAAGATATTGAAAAACGTAAAGTTCAATATGAGAAAGATCATCACGACCATAAAAAAATTGGAAGAATAGTAAGAATATTCGACGTGCACATAAAGTTCAATCAACCCGATGTTTCTGCACACAAGTACAACCAGAAGGCGAAAGTTTTGTCGTTTAAGAATCCCAATGTTGTGGAAGTTGAATTCTTGGATGGTCAAAACAAAGGGAAAGCCGATTGCATTGACGTTCGACGAATCAAATTAATGTCCAGTACTAATTAAAAAAAATATTAACTTGAAATTTTACGATAATTTCTATCCGCTGTTTGAGGCTGGTGACTTGGATTTCGCTAATCAAATGTAGGCTACTTATGGCAATTGATCCGAAAGAATTGCTGGCAACTGTACGAATGTATGTAAAATTTCAATGAGATGAAAGATAAAAAATTCCGTGGTATCAAATACGTAAATTTTCTTACCAAATTTCTCAGATACAAATTGCACAAGCGCCTGACTTACAAGATAGATGGAAAAAGAAGAAGAGGCACGACTTTAATATATAATTATTACGCCTATTAATTGTCCTATATGTACGCCATATACTAACAAGGTTGTAACGATACAGTTTAATTATTAAAATTATTTATTATCCGAATGGTATTAGACAGGCCTTTCACAATTATATACCTATAGGTGAAGGCGTATTTAAATAGGGCAGACTGACCAGCCGAGTTTACTGCGACTGTATAATATAACAGTATTAAACCAGATCGATTTAAAACCCAACCTATTTTTTTCAAAAGTATGCCTTAGGTAAAAGCAAAACTAACAACGAATCACTTTATTATCTTTCATATTCCATTAGCTACAACAGAATTGACACAATTGAAATAAGTTTACAATTAAATCGAGAAACTGGTTACTTAAAGTCGACGCACATACATATTTTAGACAGTTCAATACTGTCCAGTGTTACGGATCTTATAGCTTAATATATGTCACTTGATAAACCATGTTACTTACCTACTAACTAACTAACTGTATGGCCTATGGAACCCTGAGGTTCAATGCCGGATTCACAAAAGCTCTCGACTGACTTCTATTCTTAGCCAACTGGATCCAGTTTCTACCTTGTATTCCTATCTCAGCGAGATCCATTTTAATAGTGTCCTCCCATCTGCGCCTAGGTTTTCCTAATGGTCGTTTTCCGATTGGTCTTTAAGTCAAGACCTTCAAAGCGTTTCTACTTTCTTCCATTCTAGTTACATGACCTGTCCACCTAAGCCTCCTAGACTTGACGACCCTAACAATGTTGGGTAAACTGTATTAATTATGAAGTTTCCGCCATTTCCTATTCCCGTTCCTCTTGGGTCTGAATATTCATCTAAGGGTCTTGTTCTCAAATACTTTCAACCTATGTTTTTCCCTCAGTGTAAGCGACCATGTTTCACAACCATACAGAACAACAGGCATGATTATCGATTTATGTATTTTAAGCTTCAAATTTCTCGACAGAAATCGCGACGACAAGAGATTTTGAACAGAGTAGTAACACGAATTCCCTGCATTTAGTCGACATTTAATTTGTTCGTGAATATGATTTTCCTATGTTAATATTAATACTAAATATCTAAAACTATCCACTTCATCAAAAGTATTATTTAATATTTTAACGCATCCATAATTTGCTGTATTGCGGTCCCGACGCACTTCCATGTATTTAGTTTTCTCTGCATTTACTTCCAAACCCATGTCCCTGCAAGGGTTTAATAAGATTTCTGCGTTTCTTTCTATTGTTCTCCTATCATCCCCTATTAAATTTACATCATCAACATATGCCATATCCTGGTGAATACCGTTCAACTCTAGGCCCTGGTTGCTATCTTTGATTTTCCTTATAGCGTATTCCAGAACAAAGTTAAATAATAATGGCGACAACGCATCTCCTTTTTTCAGACCTTTTTCGACGTGGAATCTTGTGGACAGTAGCGTACCTAAGAATTTATTTCGAGGGAGGTCCAAACTAAATATGAAGGTATTTTTTATTAAAATTCCTAAAATTGCCCCTAAAACTAGGCTAAATTTTAAAAAGTTGAAATTTCGGGGGCGGTCCGGACCCCCGTGACCCCCCTGCGTACATCCCTGCTTGTGGACAAAAATTTTCCTACCCGCACTTTACTGTGGGATTCATTTAAACATATCTTAATTAATCTAATATGCTTTCTCGGTATTCCAAGTTCTGTAAGAACGTTGTATAATGTTTCGTATTTCGTCGGAACGCCTTTCTAAAACCAATAAATAGTTGATGTACCGGGGTATTGTATTCCCACTTTTTTTCGAGTATTTGGCGAATGGTAAATATTTGGTCGACAGTTGATGGACTTCGTCTAAATCCGCACTGATAATCTCCAATAATTTCATCTGCGTATGGGTTCATCCTTGATAATAGAATATTTGAAAGGATTTTATAGGGTGTTGACCAAAGAGAAACGCCTCGATAATTATTACAGTTAGTTTTGTTGCCTTTCTTGCGAATTGGAACAATGATTGATTCTTTCCACTCTTGTGGCAATTCTTCCTTGTTCCAGATAAGGAGGATGAGTTTGCGTATCTTGTTCCACAATTTTTCGCCTCCAGCTAAAATTAACTCACCCGGAATTTCATCTACACCCGGAGATCTGTGTTTCTTTAATTTCTTTATAGCGGTTTCTACTTCTATTGGGTTGGGTTCTGGAATATACGCTTCGGCCGTGTGCACCTCCTTTTCTCCACGCACACTAGTTCTTGGCTGCGTGTTAAGCAAATCGTCAAAGAAATCTTTCCATCTATTTAAGATGCTATCCGTATGAGTGAGAAGTGTACCATCAGATTTCTTTAGTATATAAGCACGAGGTTGATAGCCTTTCTTAAATTCATTGACCGCTTTATACAAGTCCCGGATGTTTTTACTTTTAGTATTATTTTCAAGTTCCTTAATTTTAGCTATCAAAAAATCGCGTTTCTTTGTTCTAAAAGTTTTGGTAGTTTCCCGCCTGGTATCTGCGAAATTCTGTGTAGTTATTTCATTCGGATTTTGTAGCCAGCGTAATTTTGCCTGTTTTCTCTTCTCTGCTAGTTTTCTGCATTCCTGGTCGAACCATGGTTTGTTCCTACGTATTTCCGCGTGTCCCAATTTTTTCATCCTGGAATTTCATCCTATCTCTAGCCGAGAATCTATTTGAAACTTCAATCTGGTATTCCTCTCTTACCTGTCTCTCTTCTAATTTCTTTAAATTGAATCTCTCCGTTTTCGGACACTGAATATTACCTTTATTCAACGATAATCTCCCTCGTATTATCGCTGCTACCAGGTAACGATCAGTGTCACAATCAGCCCCTCTAAACGATAGGACATCATTTATGCTAGATTGCCTTCTTCTATCTGTTAATAAAACGTGATCAATTTGATTATGTTTTTTCGTCCGGTGATGTTCAAGTGTATTTATGAACGTCGCGATGTGGGAATTTTGTACTCTTCACGGTTAGGTTTTTGGATTTTGCAGATTTCACGAGTCTAACACCGTTGTCATTACTTTCCTTATGCAGACTTTCGTTCCCTATAATCGGTTTGATAATATCCTCTCGTCTTCTCTTCGCATTGAAATCCCCTAATAGAATTTTCTTACAGTATCGCGGGAGTTGGTCAAATATCTGTCCCACTTCTTCGTAAAAATTGTCTTTTATATCGTCATCCTTATCTTCAGTTTGGGCATGTACATTTAAAGCAATAATATCACACCACCGTCCCTTGGGAGTAATAAAAGAAAGCCTGTTAGTAACAAACTCAACCCGTTTAATTTGTGGTAATATTCGTTTGTGAACGAAAAACCCTGTTCCTAACTAGTGATTTTTAGTTTCTTCCCCGTAAAAGAACGTATAATTTCCGGAATTCACAGATCCATTTCCTTCCCACCTAACTTCCTGAACTCCTATTAGGTCCGTGCTGTATTTCTCTAACTTACTTGTTACGGATTTTAACATTAGATGTTCCGAATCACATGTCCATTTTCTTTTGCTGAGGTCGTGCCAAGTTATCAGTCCTTGTCCGAGAAATTTGTGAATATTTCTGAACACGTGCTTTTTTTTACAGGATGAGGTTGTTAGCCTTACCCAAACCCCCAAGCTGGAGGACCACTACTAGTCGGCCGCACGCGACTGTTATTCTGTATATTTGCAGCTATAGAGACCTTCTATAGTATATATAGAGGCCTTCTCCTCGATCCGCAACCTGAGGACGCGCCATGCCGTGGTGACAGGAACCCACGTTACAAAAGAGAAAAAGAAAACAAAAACATCATATTAGTACTTTTGTGGCTTAATAAATGGCCTGTATTAGTATGGAAAAAGAAACCGTTAATTATTTTACTATCTTTTTCACAAAAAGAGACTTAAAGATACGTAAATAAGCTTTATACATTAAGCTATATCAAAGATTTTATATTTATACATGTATAGCAAGTTTTAACCCTTAAGAGATCCGGGGTTTTTGGGCTAGTTTTTAGACTTTCACTCAAGCAGCTACTGCATCGTCATTGTTTATCCTAAGATCATGGTTCATACCTCATTCTCTTGAGAATGGAGCTGGCTTTCAAGTGATACCACTTGCATGCTCATACCATATACCAGGAGCGGGATAAATGATGTCAAATTTAAAATTTCGGAGGAAATTTTTTTCTCGCACTTTGGCCCCCCTGGAGCGACCGTGTGTGAACGTAGCCATCTAGAAAAATCCGATAAATAGTACTTGGTATACTGAATGTGTGTGCCAAATTTCAAGTTTCCATCTTGAATACCAAGGGCGGGAGAAATTTTATCAGGAATTCCCACCATGCCCCAAATTACCGTAAAATACCATGATCTCAGGTAAATAATTTCCTGACACATCCCTAATTACCCTAGGGTCATGTTTCGCCCATCATTCTCTTTAGAATAGAACTGCCTTTCAGGCGGTATGACTCGCGTGTCTCCATCATGTATCTAAGGCGGGAAAATGAGGAAAAACGGGATTTTTGGGTCTAAATATCCTTTTTTCAACTTTTAGCCTCCCTGGACCCCCCTGTTTTAACGCAGAGATCTGAAAAAAAAAATCTGGTAAATACTACTCGGTGGGCTGAATGTTTATGCACAATTTCAATCTGCTAGGTGCAAAAATAAGCCAGCACAAAAATAGTACCGAAAATGTCCAAAATTCCCTTATACAGAAGTATATTTTGATAAAAATTCCATGACACTGCCCTAATTACCCTAAGGCCATGTGTCGCACATCATTCTCTTCAGGATAGAACTGCCTTTTAGGCGGTACCATCCACTTGTCTCCATCATGTATCTAAGGCGGGAAAATGAAAAACGAGATTTTTGGGTAAAATATCATTTTTTTTCAAGTTTTTGACGCTCTGGATCCCCCCTGTTTTAACGCAGACTTTTGAAAAAAAACTGGTAAATACTGCTCGGTGGACTGCATGTTTGTGCAAAATTTCAATCTTCTACGTGCAAAAATAAGCCCGCCAAAAATACTTTACATACCCCCCCAAAAAAGTATTACACGAAAATATAAATTTTAGAATTATGACGTCATCACCTCCTATGTCTCGACACAGGAAGGTGTAAAACCATCCGTAATGTCTTCTGCAATGCCTCTGGACTTGAAAAAAAACGGACAAAAAAGCTCAAATAGGAGAGTTATAACGCAATGTACCATGAAACACCCCGTATGGTACAAATTGTACCATGGGATCCCCAAAGGGTTAATATTTAATTTAAAGAACTAAGAATTATGAAAATCAAAATGTAAGCAACAATGAACTATTTACTTGCTAGACAAGAAACAATAGAGATAGATAGAAGACAAGTAATTAGGAGAGGCGCAATGTCCACTGCATTGTGAGATTAAAAGCGAAAAAATTGTAAATAATTTTTCTCTTTCAAATCTCACTGTGGCCTTGGAACCAGCCTTAATAAAATATATACTTTGAATTTAATAGACAACCTGATATAGGTGCGACCTATATTACAGATGTCATATGAAATCCTAAGTACATATTCGTTACAGGGGGAATTACATTACAAATTTACCTGTTTAAAGCTTGTTAATGTAATGGAGTAAGACTTAATATATACCACATTGAAGCTTTACGCACGGTAGTCTGAGAGTATCATAGATGTTTAAAATTTTGTCATACATTTTGACCATTTATGAGCAGAGCTCGTACTACTCAGGATATATTCGAATTTTATATGATGTCATGATAAACTAATTGCTACTAAGAAGTTTTATGGCATTGTAAATTTATTCACATAGTTACGTGCAAAGTGAAGATAGTAAGGCGCGATTTATTTATTTTTCAGCTATCGTGAACAACTTCGAAACAGCAGTGATCAATTGCATAGCTACGTTATGTGTTATTCTCCTTATAACATCATTTTACATTATGTGTATGGCATGAAAGGAATGTGAGAAAAATAGGTCCAATAATAATCAACGATACACAGACAAAACACCTGAATATGAACTGCCTGCAGTAGTAAAACCAACTAATAGCCAAAAAGTTCACACAAGTACTCAAATTCTTTCAAAAGTCACCTTAAATACAGAAGTGGCAAGTCTACAAACATTATTGGCGTGCCCCAAGATTGTACAAGGAGAAACGCAAGTGCGTACCAAAACCCACTATACGCGAAAAATATCTATTTAAAGCTCGTACCAATAGAACTGAACATTTTCTCGACGACACTAATACATCTGAACAAATATGTCCTAATTTGCGTGTACTTTAAATGAAAATAGGCCGTAAATAACCTCCAAAAACGTTTTAATGGAAAAGAAAGCGAATATTAGTACATATCATGAAATTAATAACGTTAATTAAACTAGTTAATGTTTATTGTAAATATGCTATAACCGATATTTGAATTTGTAATACAAAGGTACAAGAGTAAATTATATAATGCACGCTGTATTTTATACTTTAAAATTTGTACGATAATATCCATATATTTAATAGATTTAGAGTTTATATTTAATAAATATTATAGTGTTGAGTTTATCGATTGTTTATTTTCTAATGGTATTTCAAATTATTAAAGTTGAAGCTAGTAATCATGGTTTTGCCTATGACATTTCAAGATAGGCTACTGACACTAACTGTGTGTGGACGTTTTGTGCTCATGTTAATGATTCTGAACTACGTTTATTTATACAAATTAACCATTCTTATATTGAGTACTTGAGTTAAATAAGCGTATTTCAAATGCGTATCCTACAGTGCTGTTAATAGCATATAACGTCACATATACGGAACACAGCGCCATCTCGAGATGTTTATGCACAGTGGACTACAAATTAACGTCGTATCTGTGTTTCGACTCAATACTCAGCTACTTCAGCATTATTTTTTAAACACTTGTTAAATATTTTATTTTATGATGACGGAGAAAAACACTTAACTACACTACTTATAATGTTAAACTACACTAATATAATGTGTGCAAAAACACTATATTCGGGAAAATAACAATTCAATACCACCATAGGTCACCAGCAGGTCTCATCTAGCGATGGGCAGTAAAAATATTCCAGGTGGGAAGGAAAAAAGAAAATGTGAATATTCCCGGATTTTTTTTCTGGCATATAAATTCCCAGGAAGGAATTTATTTCCATTTCTTTACTTTATCTTCCAAATTATAAGAACCATATGACTAATTACTTTAATTTCATTTATTATCATTTACTTCTAAATTTTAAATAATTCGGAGGTTTAAAAAATTAAAATTCGTTGACAACTTTCTTTAACTAATATGATCTTTTAGGCTCCATTTCCATTTGCACTAAAAGGTAGCAAATTACTATTTTACAAATGATGAAAAGAATTCAGTTTTTAAAGTAATGTAGAAATTATGTAGAAATAGAGATGAAATACTATTAATACACTGCGAACCACCGTTAGTAATAGACGTCGGTGTGTCTCCTGTCTCTGACTCGAATTTCTGAAGAAGTATTCGGACTTCCCTTACATGTGAATTAACGCATGAAATTTCGAGAAATAGGTAGGAAGAAAGGTCGTGTGTGGCAGTGTTACGTGCAAAATTATAAAGATAATTCAGTGTCTTGGAAATATTATGAACATAAATATGTATGTACAAATGTTGAAAAATTGTGAGACATGTGTCTTGTACCAGTTACCCAACCTAATTTGTTTTAACATTTAAAAAGTTAAGATGTTTGCAATATCAGTATTAGAGTGAAGTTTAAAAAACCACTTACTTATAAATTTAAACTGTTTACCTGTTTAAAAGTACGTGAACTTACTATGAGATATTTTCACACATATTTACTTGCACAGAACACATTGTAGGAGAATAACCATTTATACGTACTCTTTAAATATCATAAAATAATATTAATAATATTAATAAAATATTAATAAAATAACATAATTCCGTTCAGAATATATATTTTTAGAGACTCCTCTGGTGACAACAGTACTAATATACTCTGATATAGAAACGAATTTAACTTTGAAATCATAATATAGTAATAGAATGCAATTTTCTTTGTGATTGCATATAAATTCCGGGATAATTCCCATTTTGGGAAATCTTCCCGGGAATTTACCCGTCCACCACCAGTATAATGAACTTTCGATCCTGTGTAGGGTTGCCACTGCCAATTAAATTGAAGATATAGTCGCAGAAATAATTTGAACAATATCAATACGCAATTTATATCTATTAAACATACTTAAAAACATCGAATTAGTGACTTTACAGAAACAATAAAGGATATTAATGTTACTTATCAACTGATGATATAAACGATGTAACTACAGAAAATGGCCAAAAGGTAGAACGACGGAAGGGAACGCGAAAAATATCATCCAGTGATTTTTATGGTGGGGGCTACCGACAATACAAAATGTTCAAACACTCGTGAAACGCTAACAAATTTAAAACCAATATTTACGCATGACAGAAGAACCTTAAGAAAACAATGTAGAACGGGTACCCAAAGAAGGGGAGTTGCGATATACATCAAAACAGGATTAGAAACAAATATATGTAAAAATTTTACTTACCTCAACACCGAAAAAGACTGAGTCCTGTATAACGGAGTTACCAAAACAAAAACTATTTATCATTTGTATATTCAGAACCCCAAATAGTAATATTAAAGTACTAGCACACAATTTAGATGAGATACTAAAAAAATAACTACCCTAGGTAATAAAGTAGTAGTAATAGATGATCTGAATGTTAATTTTTTGTCAAGCGAAATCGATAAAAACGTATAGGTTCTTATTGATTCATACAACTTAACGCCAGTAATTAGGGAACCCACCAGAATAACACCGACAACAAAAAGCGCAATAGACCAAATGCTCCTAAACAAAGATGTCTTAGAATAATCCGTAAAAGTTTTCAATACCGGATTTTCCGACCATGAAGCTCAAATTTTTACTATTCTAAATGTAAACAGTAGCAATATTAATATAATATCGAAAACTATCACTAAAACAAATTTTAGCTCAGACAATGTGGTTTGCTTCAACTATCTCTTAAGCGGTGAAACATGGGGGGATATCTACAAGCAAACTACAATAGATGAAGCCTGGGAATATTTCCTTAATATATATAGTAATTATTTTAATGCAGCATTCCCGACTACCACTCATAAAATTTACACACATAAGACAAAGTCGTGGATAACTTCAGGAATAAAGAAATCCAGCAAAACAATTAGAGAGCTGACACAAGGAGTCAAACAAAAGTTATCGATCCCGGAACTTAATAGACAATACGCGTATTATAAGCGCATACATAGACGTGTAATAAAAATGGCTAAAAGAATGGAATATGACAAACAAATTGAGCGTTCAAAAAATAAATCAAAAACACTTTGGAAAATAGTAAAAAGTGAAACAAATAGTAAAGCATCTTCTAGGGAGATAGGAAACATTGAATTGAATCATGTAGATACTAAAATAACTGCCCCAGTATTAGTTGCTATTAATATGAACAACTATTTTACTGAAATCGGAAATAAAAATGTAACGGGTACTAAATTCGAAAGAAAATCTACGGAAGATAGGCTACAAAAAGCGATGTTCCTTCAGCCAGTAATACCTAACGAAGTTGCTCAAATAATTTCAAAGCAAAAAGACAAATAGTCCGAAGGTTTTGATAACATTCCAATTCAATAGTGAAGAATAGTTCCGCTTATATAGAGGAACCTTTGACATATCTTTTAAATCTTTCCTTTTCATCAGGACAGTTTCCTCAAAATATAAAATTAGCACGAATTAAACCAATTCTTAAAAAAGTTGATAGGTATAAGGTAGAAAACTTACCCATTGCCTTACTTTCCCCCTTCTCAAAAATAATCGAACCAACTATGCAAAGACGTATAGTAAGCTTCTTGGAAAAATATAATAGACACTGCTCAAAATGGTTTCCAACGCAAAAAGTCACCTGAGACGGCGATATTTAATTATCTCGATTATATTCGGGATGCATTAGATGACAGGAAAAATGTATTGGCATTTTTCTTGACTTAACTAAGGCATTCGACCTTGTTTCGCATCAAATACTCCTCGAAAAACTAAACAATATCTGTGTAAGAGGAGTTGTAAATAAATTGTTCCAAAGCTATTTAGAAGATAGAAATTAAGCCGTAGAAATTGATTACACGTGTCAGCGGGGTACAAGTTTCAAATATACCTCTGACATCAAACCAATAAAATGTGGGGTGCCACAAGGCTCGATTTTAGGCCCTATTCTCTTTATAATTTTCATCAATGATCTTCCAGTTCACACAGAAACAGCCAAACCATGTTTGTTGACGATGCAAGTCTAGCCATTACTGAATACACTGACATGAAAATGAAAGTTAGTATCGAACAAACAATAGAAGAATTAAACTCATGGCTTGAAAATAATCAATTAATTTAAATACCTATAAATCTACAGTAATAAACTTTCATCACTCTCGAAATACAAATGTAAATAATCCAATTATATCTATTAAAAATAAATTTATAGAGAACGTTAAAGCAACGAAATTTCTAGGACTCTGGGTAAGTGATTACACTAACGTGGGATAAGAACGTATCTATACTCCAAAAGAAACTTTGTAAAGTGCACTATGCCTTAAAAAGTGTGAAGAGATCATTCAACATATCAGCATTAAAAGTAATTGATCATAGTCAGTTTGACAGTCTACTTACGTATGGAGTAGTACACTGGAGAAACGCAGCAGAAAGTAAGACAATTTTTAAAATTCAAAAAAGGGTACTGAGAACAATGAAAGGTACAAAATCAAGAGTATCATGCAAATGAATATTTTGTGAGCTTAAAATTCTCCCACTGCCTTGCCTTTATATATTACGAACGGCAATCTTTATAAGAAAATACCTAAAACCGTCTCTTAAATGCAACAGTGACATTCATACATACAATACCAGAAACAAAAACGATTTTGCAATTTCCATTCATAATACAGCACTTTATCAAAAAGGTACAAAATATACAGGAATACAAATTTATAACAGCTTACCCATCAACATAAGAAACTCAGAATCTGATCACCTTTTTAAACAAAGACTAACAAAGTACCTAAAAGAGCACTGCTTTTAACTGTCTCGGAATTTTATGAACATGCTCAAGATAGAAACTTGTAGTTGTATGAATCACTAGTAAGATATTTATTATATTTTATTATTACATGAGTAGTCATATTTATTTATATACTATTATAATCAAATATCTTGAATACGCGTTTCCTAAATACTAAATGAAGATAGCATAATGCAAAGAAAAAACTATAGATTCTCGGACTATGAATAAAACCAGGTAGATGAATAGATAAAGTATGGTATTTCTATATATATATCATGTTGTAAGATTAATGTAATCTATAGGGAACTATAGTAGTTGTTTATTATATAGACAATAATAGAATTTGACATGTTCTATACCGCAGGTGCAAATGTACAATACTGTGGTCGCTTGAACGCAAAATAAATAAATAAACTTACCATTTTAGTTTCTGGATAATTGTTCCCCATGACGATGGCACAGTTTTATTTTTCCCTTTCGGAAGCAGCAGCTAATTTACAAATTGTGAATTCCATCTCTTAACCTCTCAAATTGCCTAATCACCTTTCGAACACTTTGAACACGGCGACAGGATCCAGTCCATCTGCCTGTAGTCCCATCAGCCATTCTATTATCATCTTATGGAACTTAATCAGATACAGACACACGCCATATTCATTCTTTTTTCGCGATTATACTCAACGGGGGCTCAACGAGGTAGTGCCACCCCCCTTATCTTTTCCGATGCTACGTCCAGAAGCCATACTATAATCAAACTGTAAGAAGAGATCTTTTAGTGTTACACCTTCAAGTTTGTGTCTTAGGGCTCATTCAGTGTTATCTATTTTCTCAAGTGTTCAATTACTGATGCATACATCCTCAGTGATTCTTAATATCAAGTTATCGTTGTGCAAGCAGTGGAAAGTGAATCCGATGAAATTCATGAATTATATTTGGTATTCTACTAAACTTGATATATTTTGATATCTACTCGCTACACAATTTCTCAGTATTCATTGAATATGTAAATGTATGCAGTTCACAGTTGTGATCGACATCTCATTAAACGTAATACTGCTTCGTCTAGGTTTTTCTTCTCTGTGTTTTTACTAACAGATATTTCAGACAGCCTTCATGCTTAACTTGTATTATTATTATTATAATGGTAACTTTTTCATTAAAAATGAGTTTAAGAACTAGAAATATTTTAATAAAGAGCTGAAAAACTTCATTAATGAGTAATAACCAACTTCGATATTATGTCTTCGTATAGGCTACATACTGTATTTGTATATTTTACTATGTTGTAATTAATTATTTTTTATTGTTACATGGTAGTCCATAATAATTCTAGTACTATGTTTTGTATATAAACCACATTATCATCCGACTTATTTCCTGAGGGGCAGGCAGTGTGGTGGATACATTAATAATTTGCAGGTTAGACAGTATAAGAGTATACGGAAATTAACTTAAGAATTTCTTGCAGCGTTTAAAGCCAGACTTCCGTGTAAAGAAATCTGTATATGCACATTACTCCATAGACTTCACAATCAAGGAAATATGTAAAAACATTTGTAAAGAACTGGAGTCAGGTATAAGGAAGTCTTACTACAGGGAAGACAATCGAGTCACCTGCGAAGTAATTGTATCGATAGGAATTTAAAGTATTGCTAGAAACACGGAATGTAGTTTTCAACCTGCATGCAGAACTCAAGGAGAACAGTCTCAATTAAATTCTCGTTTCGGAAAGATCTCATAATTCCGCACCTACGTTTTTATATCTCTAGTGATTGCAATTTCAATACTTCTATACCAGGACTGGTAACACATCAACAGCAACCAGGTTAGTAGTTTCTCTTGAGATGTCTAAGTTAAGCAATTATTAACAAAACCAGAAAATCATTAGCTTCAACTAAAACCAAAGAAACTAACTTGCGTTCAAACTGCAAATGTAAGACATTAAGAAATAAATAGAAAAGTAGCTAGTAGCCACACTGCCCATGCAAGGTCCTAAGCCATTATTAATTTAATTCTTATGAGAATTAAGAATAAACTCTTTAATAACATACGTGAAGTGTACTTAAATAGTTGGTTGTCTGGTTTGCTATTATCGAACCTAGATTGACCACATTATGATAATATTAGCGGCCAATGATTAACCTTGATTATAAATCATCAGCACCGCACCAGACACCACACTATGATTAATGGACAGATTTTAAAAAGTCTTTCTCACCAATTGAAAATGAAGTAAGTCGCAGAATTCACTGCCAGTATCCAAACTTATAGTTAACATGTAAATATATAAAATAGAAGTAAGCTTTTATGGTTGTGAAGTCATGAAACTGCTTTCTACGGTTATCCTTAGCATAATGAACCTGTTATACATTAAAGAAAGCTTACTTTAACCTTTATCAATTGCCGTTTCAATTTCTCATTCGTTATATGATTCCTCCGTGGCGTATCGCTTAGGGGTACATTAGGTTCTCCGCGCTATGGTTTTGTATAAGAATAATTGGACGAAGCAAATTCCATACAAGTACCTTATGTAGTTTCTTATTTAAAAAGCTTATAAAGGAAAAGTTCTCACACGAATCAATCAATCAATGGTCCGTAATGATTTTCTACTCGTACTTATTGCCCGAAAATCACAAGTTCTGCAGTCGATTCAAGCTTAATGTTGAAGAACTTCTTGGCTCTATATGAATCCTGAATGGCCAACAGAAACAAAAAAGAAAATATCAAAAAGATGAACAAACTCTGAAAGGGTTTTGAAACTGCTTTTCTTTCATCTTCAACTGAAACTAAGCTACACACCATAACCGAAGAAAAACGTAGTGTATGGAAAACATCTCTCCCGTAGTTCATTTCCAGTTGTTTGAATTTATGACATCTTTATAATCTGTGTTTATTTCTCTGAAAGGTGAGCAGTTTTCAAAAGTAATTTCTGACTTGTTATGTTTCGAAAAACCTTATATAAAAGGAAAAGTCGGCATGTAGAAGGAGGTATAGTTTGTGTGAAGCATGAATGGACATTATTTCATTTTCCTCTCTCTCTTGTGTTTCGTTATTTCATGGCTGTAGAACTTTTTTTTAATCATTTATTTAACTTTTCAGAGTTTCATTTTAATTTCAGTCAAACTCATGGACTTTTTGCGCATGATAGGTGCTGTTATTGTGATTCTATATAATTTTAAGTCATATTACATTTGTAAATATTTCGAGCTAGGTGTGACCAAATATTCCCTGAAATTGCTTATAACAATGCACAATTCTTAACACAAATAGCGATTTTGAATGAAATTCTGACACTAGCAAGATGATTGATTCTTAATTCCATCATTTTATTTACAATTGCCTCAAAGTGTCACTAGTGAAGAAGGAAGAATATTTCTACTTTGTGTAACTAATGGTAATTTGTTATCAGAAAACTGTAAAGGATAATAATAATAATAATAATAATAATAATTTTTGTATTACGTTAGCTTCATTTCTTATGAATCTAATATATTGATAGATGGTGCAGTATTTTAGTAGTGAATTATAATAGAGTCGATTTTAGAACTAAATAGCCAGTTATATTCAGAGTTAACGTTTTTACATGTCTCTGTATTAGTTTAATTTTAAACTGTAACTTCCGTAACAGCACACGATGTGCTAAGCATGTGCCATTTAGATGTCCCAGCTACTTTTTAGGTACCCGACATTTGGCACATATGGTATTCATGTACTAAGTATGTACTTCACCTACTTAAAGTTTTAGGTAATTATTAAACCTAATTGATACTTGCGACTATTTACCACAAATGTAACATTTATATACTTGGGTCAGTTTGGCATTGGGATAGTCATTTGCTTTTTATGTCGTCACTTGGGGCATCTGTCTTTCATGTTGTAGATATGTCTTTAGGTGCATACTTTTTCAGATACTCATCACATAATTTATATCTGAGCGACGCATGAATGCTAGTCAGCTGTTTGCGTTTCTTGTGCGCAATAACATGCAACGGTTTCTCGCCCCATCTGCTCCACTTCCTGCTCCCGTTTTAAATGCCAAGCGATAATACGTATCTGCGTGTTATTATGAAGTACAAATAATTCTATTACTATAAAGAGAAAGATGCCTAATTAGAATTATTTATGTTTAGATAATCTTATTTTCAGTAGTGTTAATTGTGGACTTGAATGCAGTAGTTATGTACGTATACGGTATGTTAACTATTCTATTTATTTTTGTATATTGTTAGGTAGTAAAATTTGTTGATTGTATGTGATGGTGAAATTTTATTTGGGGCCGTTGAGGACACTGTGAATGGACTTTGCGCCGTTGTTTCTCTGCTTTATTCTTGCAGTGTCAACTTAAACTATCCTTGCACTCAGATACGCAATATTTACACCTATCACAAACACATGAACTACCTCCCTTACATAAGCAGTACTCTTCATGAAATTGATAAGTTTTGAGTACGTTATTATTCTTTATCCTTAATATACGTAAATAATTAACTGATGTGAAAGAGTCATCTTAATTTTTTTCATCAGTTATGTCATTTCTTCCTTATAAATTAATCTCCCAAATGTGTAATGAGTAATAACCAACTTCGATATTATGTCTTCGTATAGGCTACATACTGTATTTGTATATTTTACTATGTTGTAATTAATTATTTTTTATTGTTAAAATCTCCATCCTATTGTGTATCTCCCACATTTGATGCACTTGTTGCTTCTTTTCCTAAGCGATTGTGTACTAGAAGCAACAAACGCTTCAACTTTATTAGATGGCAACTGTCGCCGATCATTTGAAAGTGAATATAGAAGGACTATAAAATAAAGTAAATAGACACTTGTCATTTTGTTATAAAATTACATGGCGAGCAGATATTATCTGATCCCAAACGGTTATCGTCGAATATTTGCTGTTAAAAGCGCACTCTGATTAGCCAAATTCAAAAGACCTCAGGAGGCGCGGTGGCTCAGTGGCAGAGCGTTCAACTCTGGTGATTGGGGTCACTGGTTCAATTACAGCTCGCGCAGTGTGGACTTTGTGGTGGACAAACACCGTGCCCGTGGGTTTTCTCGGTGTTCTCCCGTTTTCTCCTACTTTCTTCATTTCACTCATTATCATCGTCTCCTTTATCTTAACCAGCATAACCGTGAGACGTTAAAGATTTCATTTCATTTGAAAAGACCTCAATAATTTTTCCCTCTACAAGCGACGTTTTCTTCATTGCCTCTGTGGCCAAGTCGGAAGAGCTCGTGGCTAGTAATCCAGAAGTTTGTGTTCGCGTCCACCCTTGTGTACATTTTTTTAGTTCTTTAAAGTGTTGTTTAGACTCACCTTAACCTAAACATATTACGCATATAGGAAATTTAACATATTTTGGAGTAGTTTTATGGTTCATTCACTGTTACGGCATGTGGAACATAAATAGAACATACAAGGCACGTTTCCCAGGTATATTCAGGCATGTGCCTAGGAGTGGACATAGACTGTGACTATCAGTTGGCATCCATGTGATTTCTCTCTCAGAGGTATATAAGGTATATACTGGACACATTTTCATGTACCTGAGGGAACATGATAGACATATCCCTGCTATGTAATCGTCTCTTAGGGAACTGATGAATAAAAATTAATCTTTCATACATATGTGATCAGTTAATCATTTAGGTATATTACGGATAAAGAATAAGAACGTATTCGAAATTATCAATTTCACTAAGAGCACTGCTTCTTTAAGAAGGTACGATATACGGGGTACATTTGACAAGTACCAGGTATATCCCTTTGAGATAGTTGAGATACGTGCCAGAAACATGCATAGCGTGTACTAAACAGCCCAAACAAATGCCATGTACGTGACTGGAATGTACCTAAACTGCTGTGGACGACACTTGCATCTGCCAAGAACATACCTAGAATAGCCACGTTCCTCTCGTACATATCTAGCATGTGCCTAGGGAAGGACATAGACTGTGAATATCACTTGCCATCCATGTGATTTCTCTCTCGTAGGTACAAACGACACATACTAGGCACATTCCCATATACCTGAGGAAACATGGCAGGGATATGCCCCGTATGTAATTGTGCTGTCAGGGTTTGTCTCTACTAAAGTTCATGATTTAAATGCAGTAAAGCGTAATGTGATGTATTAGAAAATATAACTGTCTGATTCTCCTGTGATTGATTTTGTAAAGCGATTCAGTTCCTGTCATTGCAGTTGGCTAATACTAATTCTCTTAAATCAAAAGCAACAATATTCTTCTTTCAGGCTAAAACCACGTAATTCACGAACGGGAAGTCAGAACACCTCTCATCTCTGGACTTAAAAAAGAACTAATAATAATAGCTTATCATAGAGCAATATTCGTAGTAAATCTCCCGTAATATAATAGTAATATTAATCTCTTTTCAACTTAGATACGAACTTTCAAGAAAAAAAAATCCAAAATAGTATCGCCTCAAATCTCATAGAAACGAGGTAGCCTCTCCTTTCTCGCGCATTCTTAGTAAGAGACAATAAGTTTTTCATGTTTTGACTTCGACTCACGGCTTCTATGGAAAATTACATATATAAAAGCTATAACGGGTAAACGACCAATGAATCATGGCTGTGTCGTTTACCCGTTATAGCTTTTATATATGTAATTTTCCATAGAAGCGTGGAGAAACGGAAATTTCGGTAACGATTGCATTATGAACGGAAGAAAAGATAAGTGAGATTATAAGAAATGAGTAATAAAACACATAAGTTTCGGTAACGATTGGAGCATCAATTCAAAACGGTAAGCTGGTGCTTTGATAAGAAGCGAAGGGGAACTTAACATTGATTTTAAGTTGAGAATTCCTTTATAAATAACTTGTAATCATATAGACAGCGTAATTTTGATTTCGTGTTGACGATTGTTGAGTTGTGTGTGGTTATACTTTTGTGTTTTGTTGTGTGCATTTGAAGGGTGTGTTTCAGCGTTGAAGGTAAGAAACTTTATGCATATTGAGTGAATATTAAAAATATAAAATGTGCTGGGGATTCTTTTTCCCCTTATTGGATATATTTGTGAAATAGCGAATACTGAAAATATAAGATGAAATAAATGCCCTTTTACCCTTACTGATTATATTTGTGGAACAGTGAATAATCTTTATTTTGGTGTTGGCGGTTGGAGCACAAACTGGTATTGAAGGCTTGCACTTTTAGATGAAAGGGGAGGTTAGAAGAAGAAAGAATTTTATCTGTATATTTTAGCAAATAGAAATTGGGGTAGAAACTTAACAGCTTACATTGTGATTATAGGATAAAGCATTTCTTTACTTTAGAAAAGAAATGAATTTTTCTTTTTAGCACGAAGGATTCTTTCTTAAAATTTAAATGCATTTTATAGACAGATTGTAAGAGAATATTGTGAGAACTTTGTTTTTTAACATGTAACCGAGCTTATTATACAGGAATAACTTGATGAATGAATAGTGAATCCACTGTAGTCTTTGGAAGTAAGAGGGGAATTTGCCATTTAAAGAGGGGACCGTAAGCAGCGCAATAGGGGAAAAGTGGTCACTTAAAGAGTGGCAGCGGGAGGCGGAGTGGTGTTTTGCACTAGGAAAAATTTGCTGTTTATTGAGGCTCTCCTGTTGTTATTTTAACATATCATTTTCGAGAACAGATTAGGTGGCCGTCAATGAGTATTTCCAATCTTTTTTCATTGAGTTAAACGGAAGGAAAGATTTTTTCTTTTTCATTGAGTAAATAGTGTCTTCATTCACATAGATAAATTACTTTTAAAAATTAGATAGCCTAATCTAAATATTTACGATCAGAATGGGAAAAAAGACTATCATTGGCCTAGAAGCTGCAGGAATACTACATTGTACATTTGGGAAATAAGATTTATGAGTTTATCGGGACTAAGAGAAACGTATGATTACAGTAACTCAATGATGATCGAGGTAATGAGAATGTGGAAAGAAAGAGGAGAATTCAGAGAACATTGTAACGTATTTTTAAGGTGTTTAATAAAATTTAACTTAGTGTATCGTTGTGTTTGATTATTATATCTTGAAAACCGTATATCTATCTTTATGGCGGGGAAGAAACTTTTCATTTACCTATGGCGACTTGATTATGTTTTGGCACAAAACTGCTAAATTTTTGGCTTAACACGCTTTACGCTACAGCAACTAATACTAATGTATAGGAGAAATTTTACAAGTTGTTTTAATATTCACAGGACCTTTGAAAAACACTTGCATCACAGTAAACTGTTTACATATGTATGACATAGACTTTTGTGTACGAGAAACAAACATGGCGGCTTTATGTTGAATTGACTTAAATAACTCAAACTGTTAACGAACAAAAGAAGCGGCGTACAAGCGCGACGGCATGTATGGTAGCGCCATTTTGTGTGGATAGCCGTCCGCCATTTTTGTGTAAAAGTTAGCAGCGGCACGCGGGAATTCACTGATGAAGCATAGGCGAGCTGCCTACGCGAAAGATATCCGCTATTGGACCGCCTAGTGCATTTTAAGGAGCGGATTGTAAACAAAGATGGCGGACATTGCCCAGTTTTATGTAAGGGCAAGATGCAGTGCGTAGTAGAGACAATAAGTGACAACGCCAACGGATGCTGTTATACAGAGCATACAATAATGCATATAGATGCATACGAGATACACAGTGCGCAGTAAATGCGACGGATGATAGCTGCAAGGCATGGTATGTAGTACAGAGTATACAAGACTGCCTATGGATGCACAGCGGCTAGTAAATGCAAAGGATGACAGCGGCAAATCATGATATGTTATACAGAGCGTACATTTTTGCCAACGGAAGTCAAAATAGATGCAGAGGAAGTAGTAAACACACTGGGTAAAAAAAAACAACTGTAAGGGGTGCTGTGTTATACACACCGTATATTATTGCTTATGGATGTATACGAGACGCACAAGGGGTAATAAACGCAAAAGATGACATTGGGAAGGCATGGTATGTTATACAAAGTACACTATACTGCTTATGAATGCATAGAATGACAGCGTTAACAAACTTTTGTTTCTCAATGGTTGTCGAAACTATACACCTAAATTCTAACACTAATAGTTAAAAACAATTAAAATAAGGTCATGCGGTTGCGTCTGTTATCGCTAGTATTTTGCGTTCGCGCGCCATAACCCCACACCGCGCCGTGCTTTCGGCCCCGGCCGTCCTATATTTTGTAACCTAACATTCTAAATTTTTGTATATAATTTATTATTATCATCTATATGCAAGTTACTTCCCTTCCACTACATTCGGATAAAGTTTATCTTTGACTACTTATCTACAACTTAAAACTCACCCCCTTCCAGTACATTTTGTTCACATTTATCCTTGTCTACTTATCAACATCCGGGAAACAGTTTTGTCAAAAAGAGGGGGAAGTATTCCCTATAACACAGTGTATACCAACACCGGAAATACACTATCTCACCGGAAGTAACCAATGATATATTAACGGAAATTACCCGGACATCCATGTCCCAATCTACTACTACTACTACTACTAATAATAATAATATAGAAGATAAATTCCGTATGAAGACATATTGTATTAAAATCTTTAAACCACCCCTAGCGTTAGGCAAAAGTTACAAAATTTTCGGGATTGGCGGAAGTGTCAGGATCATCAGAACACATCTTCTGCGTGCGTCCATACAACTAGCTAAATGTTAAACGGAAAGTTTCCAGGCAAATTTCATGTGGAAACTAGGGCTACTGAACTCACAAGAGCACTAAGAAACTTGTTTTTAAGTAATGGTTATGCCGTCTAAGGTACAGAAGACGGCGATGATAAGAATGAAAGAAATTTTGGAATAAAGAAAGTGGGAGGAAGCGTAACGCGGAGAACACCTCCACACACGGTGTTTGTCCAGCAGAATGCCTACTAGGCAGGAGCTGGTTGGAACAGGTGGAACCATTAAATTCACAACACTTCAGTAATAATAATAATAATAATAATAATAATAATAATAATAATAATAATAATAATAATAATAGTGGTATTAAAAATTTTAAAGTTGGCCTAAAATTTGACAAACTTTCTTAAAAGTAGAGATTTCGGGGAAGGGGTTCAGTATCTTCAAGACACACCTCTCCAACTACCCAAATTTTAAACTATAGCGTTCCACTAAAGTTTCATGTGGAAATTATTCTACTGTATGTTTTGAGGAAAATGACTAATGAAAATAACTGAATATCACGCAACAGTAAGGCATATAATAAACTAATTTTAGGATATGCAGAGCTAATTATAAATGCTTTGCTACAAAATACCTACATGACCATAATCAATGAGCTCTTAAATACAAAGTAACAACATAGCCTATAAGTTTCATTCTACTTGTTACTTAAAGAATGGTTTCAGCAATTGTTACTTAAAGAATGGTTTCAGCAAATGTTACTTAAAGAATGGTTTTGCACTATCTCGAGAATCGAGACAAGACGAGAAATGTTTACGATACTTTTCGTCTCGTGTCGATTCTCATCTCCAAAGCGAGACGATAATTTGCGGTAGCCGTGTCCCGTCTCGAATGTAAAATCTTAATTCTCGCGTTATTTTGTTTGTTTCAGAAACGAAATGAGAAATTCCTCTTCTCGTGCGTAATATTAAACAAAACCGAAATATTCTTTCCAAATATCACTTTCTGCTTGTAATGGTATGACCTGAGCGATATGTAGCTCCAAGCATTTATTCTTCTACGAGATAATAATTATTAGTAGTTTATTGTTATTACTATTATTATTCCTGAAGATTTGATAGTTTAAGTATTGAAACATCCGAGTATTCAGATATCTGAATATAACAAAACATATTTCATGGAAGATCAATCGCCATCAAAAATCCTAAAGTAAAAAATGCTCGATGTGGATTCGAACCAATAACGTCCAGGTTACTGGTCAAGCGCAATGACCATTAAACCGCGATCAGTACCCGGTAAACGATTCGTCTCTAGTCTGGTTACGTTAGGTTTCTATTCCTCCGCTTGCAAAGTTGTATGTTATGTTTCTTCGATTCAAAATGTCTTCCGTATTTCTTCTATGATAATATAAGTGAATTATTTTCGCAAAGTTTATATTAATAACTTGAGTTGTTCTTAAACCTTTGGTTCACAAGTTTGTTTTTTTCTCCACATGAAACTACAGCTATGACGGATTTAATTCTAATACTCTGTATTTGTTTCAAAGCAATTGCCATTAACTGGTCAAAGACTTATGTCCGCTACAATACATGTAACATGATCCGGAGAATGATTAATAATTCCGATCTAATGTCTCTTTTATGCATAGCTATATGTTTAATTGTGTATCCTTTTCACATCTATTTGAATTTCCTTGCTTATGTGTACTCAATCCCACCCTTTGAAAGACGCAAGCACACGAGGCTAATTTAAGTTCACTCTCACTATTTACCACTCGCCAAGCAAGTGGGTGGATTTCTGGAGGTGAATGGCACTCTATGGTGCATGCGTCCAAAGGAATTCGGAATCGATCCAAGCCAATCAGAGCAAGCGTAGGAAATCGAGTAAGAAGCCCAGAACTCATCTATGAGAAAACAATTACTAGTACAAACAGAATCGATTCTGCAGGGAGATGCCTGGACTCGGTTTGTGAAAAGTGAGCACAGCAGAATTGAGACCGGCTGCGCTCAGAATGGAAGTACAGGAAAGCAGATGTTTTATCTTCCTACTTTGCTCGTAACGTTTAGTCAGACTTGAGTAAAGGGACATTAACACCACCATGGCACCAATATATTAAATGGCACCAATATACAACATAATCACAATTTCTAATTTTGAGGTGTTTCATACGTGTATTTTAACACACATTTGCTATAATAATTGTATATTTCATTGTACGAATGGTTTTATCACGCCAGATAATAACGTTCAACAGAATGATGCGTGTTCAGTACCAATGTGTACGCAGGGTAGATCCTGGGTGTTCCGGACCATCCCCGAAATCTCGATTTGTCTGTAGATTTAGTATCGTTTAAGGGTAAGTTTACAAATTTTAATATAATTTATTCTCATATTGAATTTAAACTCACCCGGGAAAGCTTTGGACCGCTCAAAATAAATTTCTGCAAACAGTACGTCGCTAGTCAGCACAACAACTGAGTGTTTTTTCTTGTTTTTCGACTCTTTCAGTGGCGGTTGTAGCCCGGGCCTAGGCCTCCCAGTTTTTGAGTGACAAAAATAATTTAAGCTATTATTTATGTATGTTTTGAAAGTGTACACTAAACTCATGACACCCAGGCTGGTAGCCAGCCCAACATTGTAGGGGTTGCCAAGCTGAAGTTAGAGGAGCCCTTTCTAACCATATTATAGTTCATCGCCATATTATTGTTCATTTGCAAGCCTACAGTAAATTTTTTAAGGAGGCCCAGGGCGACCAGTAAAAATGTTAAAATTTAGGAGGGGTGACCTTCCCTCGACCCCCTTGGATACGGGCCTGGAAACACCTATTATAGTCTGAGGTCTGGTAGCCCCCCACATTTTGTACCTTCTAGATCCGCCTTTCGACTCATTACTAACAATTCACTAGTTAAAATACACTCACAATAATAGTAATATTATTATTATTATTATTATTATTATAACAAACCATGGGAATTATGAGATATGTAGTTGGTCTAGAGTTGAATTTCGCCAGTACGTTCACTGCTGTCCTCACCAGAGTCAAACCCAGGACCTGAGTTGGCGTGGGTCAACAAAAACTTGACTCACGACCCACTGACCCACCACCCACCGTGACCCACTCTGACTTACACCCACCATGACCCACCACCCACCGTGATCCACTCTGACCCAGCACCCACCATGAACCACTCTCATCCACTGTGACCTACTCTGACTCACCAAAATCCATCGTCATCAACTATTACACATGATCCACGGTCTCTTCTCTACTGAGTAAATAGTTTACACTTCTAATAAAACAAGACTGTGAAATTGTTACTAATCGGAGTGTGAATTTCTACGGTCAATCGCTCAAGCACACTTCGTTACAATAACGGTGGATCTGACCTTTACAATACAAAATGGTAAAGTGTTTGTCAGTGTGGAAATTGAAGCACTTCGATGTGGGGGGATTAGTGTGTGTCTGAAATATACTTGTACTAGGAGAGTATTCTTGCAAGTGTTAATTTCTCAACACATTCCAAAAGAAACTTCTATTCGCAGGAAAATACCTCTGTACAATATGTAAAAGGTTATGATTTCTTAGTTCACAGTATTTTTCTCTCAAAAGACTTCAAAAATCAATATTTCATACCGTATAAGTGTGCTTGGGTACCCTCTGTGAAAGTATATCTACAAAGTATGCTCATAATTGTAATTTGTGTAATCACTAAAAAAACGTTAAATGTAAGTTACAAATATGCATAATTGCAATTATTATCAGTATTTATTCAAAGTAGTTTACCTGCTGGTTTATAGAAAGCAAAGAAGAGACTTATTAAAAATTATGTACTAAGTTGAATAACACAAATAAGCCACTTGTAATATAAGTATACATTTTCCGTAACCAGTAATTTGACACCTTAAAACAAATCTGAAATAGGGTTTCTTTCCTGTTCGCCTCCAGAACTTTTTCGTGGTAAATCATCCGCAGCGGAATGACGTCCATCCTTCATCCAAGAAATAACTAGCTCGTCTACTTTGAGCTTGTCTAGCGGTGGGCCATTAACATTGATGAACAGTAAGTTAGACAATGTTTGAGCACTTAATCTATTCCTAATATCAGTCGTCTGTAAATTCATAAGGGGAAATCCTCGTTCGCGCTCTGTCGTGCAAATTGGTAATACTTCTACCCGACGTAGAAATTCCTGCAGCTCCTCATCGACAATCTGTTTGTTAGACTTCAGTCTGATAACGTTGTTTCTCGGTCAGTTTTGAAACACTCAACAAGAAGTATCGCCTCTCTATCACCATACATCTTTTCCATATAGACCATGTGAGTTGGCAGTGTCGACTCATGGAGAACAGAAACTTCATCTACCACACCTTCGATAGGGAATCTTGTCCATAAATGATCTATTAAAGCTTGATGATTTATTATTTGTTTATAAATTTATTTTTTGTAATTACACATGAAGGTTTGATGTCATTACCAAGTCACCCCCTAGCCCTTTCCGGATCAGGGCTTTTTGGAGTATTTTTTAGACTTTCAGTCAAGCAGCTACTGTATCGTCAGTATTTATCCTAGGATCATGGTTTATACCTCATTCTCTTCAGAACAAAGCTGGCTTTCAAATTGTACTACTTGCATGCTTATACCATATACCAGGAGCGGGAAAAATAATGTCAAAATGAAAACTTTCGGAGGGAAATTTTTTTCTCGCACTTTGGCCCCCCTGGAACGGCCCTGTGTGAACGTAGCCATCTAAAAAAAATCTGCTAAATAGTACTTGGTATACTAAATGTGTGTGCCAAATTTCAAGTTTTTATCTTAAATACTAAGGGCGGGAGAAATTTTATCATGAATTCCCACAATGCCCCAAATTACCACAATACACTATGATCTCAGGAAAAAAATCCTGAGATATCACTAATTAACCTAGGATCATGGATTGCACATCATTCTCTTCATAATAGAACTGCCTTTCAGACGGTATGACTCACGTGTCTCCATCATGTATCTAAGGCGGGAAAATGACGAAATACGGGATTTTTGGGTAAAAATATCCCTTTTTTCAACTTTTAGCCCCTCTGGACCCCCCTGTCTTAACGGAGAAATCTGAAAAATCTGGTAAATACTACTCGGTGGACTAAATGCTTGTGCGCAATTTCAATCTTCTACGTGCAAAAATAAGCCCGCAAAAAATTCAGAAAATGCCCCATATTACTCTATACTCAGGTATATATTGAAAAAATCCCTGACATATCCCTAATTAACCTAGGATCATGGTTTGCACATCATTCCCTTCAGAATAGAACTGCCTTTCAGACGGTATGACTCGCGTGTCTCCATTATGTATTTAAGGCGGGAAAATGACGAAATACGAGATTTTTTTGGGTAAAATATCCCTTTTTTCAACCCTTTGCCCCTCTGGTTCCCCCCTGTTTTAACTCACACATCTGAAAATAATCTGGTAAATACTACTAGGTAGGCTGAATGTTTATGCACAATTTCAATCTTCTAGTTACAAAAGTAAGCCCTTAAAAAATATATATATACCGACAATGTACCATATTACCCTATACAGAGGGATATTTTTTAAAAATTCCCTGAGACATCCCTAATTACCCTAGGGTTATGTTTCGCCCATCATTCTCTTCAGAATAGAATTGCCTTTCAGACTGTATGACTCACGTGTCTCCATCATGTATATAAGGCGGGAAAATGACGAAAAAAGGGATTTTGGGGGTAAAAATATCCCGTTTTTCAACACTTTGCCCTTCTGGTTCCCCCCTGTTTTAACTCACACATCTGAAAAAATCTGGTAAATACTACTCGGTGGACTGAATGTTTGTGCAAAATTTCAATCTTCTACGTGCAAAAATAAGTGCGCCAAAAAATATTGAACATAGGCTTCATAAGGGAAAATATATATTTCAGAATTTTGACGTCATCACCTCCTATGTCTGGACGCAAGACGGTCTGAAGCCATACGTAATGTCTTCTAATATGCCTCTGGACTTGAAAAAAACAAAACAAAAATAACGGACGAAAAAGCTCAAATAGAAGAGAAATAACGCAATGTACCATGAAACACCCGTATGGTACAAAATGTACCATAGGATCCCCAAAGGGCTAGAAAGCAAAAGCGACCGAGGTTCCGAGGAAGTGTTCAGAGGTGCCTGTTAATTTCCCCTCTTCTTTCCCAAAATTACCACACTGCTCTTTGTCATGGGCCAAATTACGATGAATTTCAATTAAATTTTCATAGTATAATTATTTCCTTGTTGAATTATTGATACTTTTCTGTGGAAGAAAGGATGAAATTTGAAAGTCCCAAATCAAGGTAAGTAGACCACCATAAAGGGGAAAAAAATTTGTACGATTTTCCATATAATTATGCGTTCAGTCCAAACTTAAAATTTCCGTGTATTTAAGCTTAGAGTACAAATTTTATGTCTATTTTTCTCACAACTTTATGCGTTGATTGACGTATGACGTACGCTAAAGATAGCCCCAAACTTTAGAAAATTGAAACAATAACTAGGTCATTCGTTTGTACCACGTTTGTACAGTTTGTACCGAAAATATTTTCGAATGTGCCAATTTCCTTATAGGATTATTTGAGAGGTTAACTGGGGGCTATCTTGGCGCCAAAATAGCCCCCCGTATCACCGCACAAAAATTGAAATACACCATTCAAAAGCAAATCGTTTGTATCGTTTCTACCGAAAAAAAAGGTAGCCAAGGTAGCATCCCCGTATCCCAGCACAAAAAATTGAAATATTCCTACATCCTCGAAAGCAAATCGTTTGTACCGAAAAAAGTTTTGTTTGTACCCTGATAGCTTTCGAGAAACAGGAGATGACATTTGAGGCGGTGGGCTATCTTGGCGCCAATATAGCACCCCCCGTATCACAGCAAAAAAATTGAAATAAACCACTCGAAAGCAAATCGTTTGTACCGAAAAACAGTTTTGTTTGTACCCTGATAATTTTCGAGAAAGAGGAGATGACATTTGGGGCGGTCGGCTATCTTGGCGCCAAGATAGCAACCCCGTATCACAGCACAAAAGATTGAAATACACAATTCGAAAGCAAATCGTTTGTACCGAATGTACAATATAATTTAATAAGTGTTATTATTAGTTTATTTCTAAATGAGCATTTAGCTTCTGGTCACAAATGCCTAGCTTGTCCTCCAAAAACTTAAACTACAAAATCTTTAGAAATTCCCTTAAATCTCATCCATTTTCCTCTACTTTTCTGACAATGTTTAAACGTATAATATTATTATATGCATGCCGTAATTTTGTTGCGTCTATTGTGTACAATCATAACAAACATCGTATACAGGAAAGTGCGTTAATTTAATGTTACAAAATGATATGTGACTTAGATTTAGAAAAATTAAAAGAGACATAGAAGTAAGGGTAATATACCTACCCGTAGTCTACGAAGACTAACCTTCTGCTTTGCTACTTTGTTAATTCTTTCACAGCCAGTGTGAGTGTCTTCATCCCGTGACTTCCCATGAAGTCAGTAGAACGAGTACTTCATCGTACACTCATCGATATCAATATGGTGTAGCTAGAAACACCTGAAAACATTGTGGAATTTTCTGGTAATATTTGACTTGCTCTATCTACATATTACATGGTAAATAGAAATGAAGTCGAGGCTTTTTTCATAAAAGTAATGAAGGTCTCAAGATATAAAGTAAAATCACGTTTAGTTGCAGTGTCTGTGTTGCAAGTTTCTTGGCACATTAAAGTTACTGTAAGTCTATACTACAACAGAAAATAAAACAAAATTTAAAGAACCGATATGCGTGAATACAGTTAGTTGAACATATGCCGAGTATTTTTTTTTTTAAATTGTCATTCTCAGAAGAGTTACACCTTTGAGAAATTATTTTCCTAGAGAGATTTGTAATTTATTCTCTGTTACATTATATACATACGTTCCGACAATATGAAGGAATTCGTGAGAAATGCTGCTACAAGTAATTCTCAACTGAGCAATGAAATTAAAATACAAAGTGTGCTCAGAAAAATTGTTTAAAAGATACAATTCTGAAAAAATGGTATAGTGATCCTTTACATCTATTTCTCAATTAGAACCGAATAAACTATTTTCAATACCGAAGTATCATTAGTTTTGCCAGGATACGTAATTTTGTTTTATTTTTGAGACGTAAGAATAACGCTGTTTGATCATGTTCGAATAACTATTATGTATTTTATATTATAAGTAACTATTTATGTAACTGAAAAAATCAATTCAATAAATTTTCCTAAAATTTCAGTAGCTTATATATACACACTCCCCAAAGTTCTTGAAATTAATTGTTCTCTGTGAAGATATAAGCAGAACAAACTTTCTAGGGGATTGTTTAACTTTCTATACTTCAAAAATATATCCAGGACGTAACGTGCAACTGAGATAAGAAAAGATTGGAGGTGTCAGCTACATTTTTTCCACCTCTCAATGCTTATGTTAATAACCATGAGCATTTAGCAATAATAAGTTGCTGGCATATGTATTACCCATGGTTGATTCCACGTAAAGCGTAAAATAATAAAAGTTGTAGCTTTCTGCACAGTATTTCATAAGCTGTTTAGAAAATTCATTGGATCCCTTTCCAAGAAAATCACGAACAATGAAAACGGAAAATAGTAAACAAGTAGCTGCTAATTTAAAATATCCAATGTTTTCTTCTCTAAAGCTATCTGTAGGTGTATCAAGCCAGCAGTGTTAGTTTGTATATTAGATAATTCAGCTTATGGTATAACTAAGCGATTCGCTTAGTCTTCTTACTGGCTGCACCACTGGTGATCGAAATCTTTTCATCTAAGTTCGTATCTGGGTGTCAAGCTAGGCCAAGTTTTCATTTAATCCTTTTCTCTATTTTTGGAAATAGCAGAGATCATTGTATATAGACCTTTCTTTATGACGACACCACAGTGCATCGTTACAAACAACATAAGTAGGAAATTTTGTTTTTTCATTCTAGTTCTTTTCTCCTGTTATTTAGTTCCCTATTGTATTTTAGTCGTCCACAATTATGTTCACCTTGAACTCAGTAACTACCTTTATTTGTTTAATTATCTCAAATACCAGTATCAAAGTTTCTTCACACTTCACATATGAATGCAATGCGCCTTTACGTTATTATTAATAAATATAGGTACGATAATTCTACGTGAGATTCTAATTTCTGTGCTGTATGAATTTTAGATCCTAATTTTCATAGCACGCTGCCACAGGAAGCTTACGGATTTAAATTTTACATTTTATTTTCATTTTGTCATGAAATGGTTATAGATAATACTTGCAGTGCTCCAGTAATTATAGGTATTCATTTACATAAATATAAACAGTGGAAAACAAGATCGAAATTATGATTGTTCCAACACCTCTTAGTGCTTTTCAAAGTAGTGAAGAAAATGTAAAGGACAATCTGCAGGTAAATAAGTAGACTAAAGTAGATTGAAGATGGACGGCTGATACGTTTGTCCCGATGTAGCCAACAAGGAAGCAAGGGAATTTCTAATTTTTCCCTAAAATAGATAATTTAAAATTTTTCTGCGACTTTAAACACTGTTACCAGACATACGTAAGTTATCTTAAAATTAACAGTGATACAACACTAATGTATCCTACAAATAACATGGCGATATTCAAGAAACAAAACTTCTAATTACAAAATAAATTACGCTAAACAGAAAAATAGTGAAAACTAGAAAAATCAGAGGTTAAAACTTAAATAGGAATTTTTAATGTGTCTCTTAATTACCCCATTGTAACAATTTCTACCAGCTTTGGTTCAGTAAGAACAAATGCCTGATTGGCATAATTTTATTTGCGTTCGGATGTACAGGTACGGATTTATAAACAAAAATTTCGAATTTATTGCCTAAATGTGGGGAAATCTTAATTACTCTAGTTGGCTACACAGTGCGAGGGCCGGGACAGTTCATGTCAGCAATTAGGTATCCATCAGAGGTATCTATGTGATAAGTCTTAAGTAGATCTCTCGGCAAAAAAGAAGCTACAGAGAAAAAAGAAAATGGGAAATTGAATAATTCTCGAAATTTTGACTTTGGGCTAAAATTTGAGAAGAAAATTCGACACCCAGAAGAAAAAGAAACTAATAGGAAACTATGATATTTTGATATAATCAAATTCAGCCAAAGAAATACCCCGATATGTTAATTAGAGTCTACACAGGAGCGGACTAAAAAAAGTGACACACCCGTATGTCACCTGGGTCCTAAAGAATTAAACGGACATTGACGCATCTACTGCTTTTAGGTTTTTAACCTCATTAGCCCCTCCCCTAGGTAAGCTGAAAAGATAAATTTGGTAACAATGTATTCCTGAAGGGTTGAGAGTTTCGCCGATGTGCTTTTTATATACCTGTGGGTGTACCACAACGGAAGAGGGAGAGTAAAATTTGTTTTCTGAATCAGGTTTTTTGCGGATTATTTTCTCCCTAGCGGTACACTCAAAAAATTTGTATGTGAAGGAATCAAGTAGTCTAATACATGGCAAATACTTTATATGATTGCAGCAGAGGGCAAAGTTGTACAAATTTTTGAGTCTCAGTTTCTATATATACAGGGTGTCCGAGAAGTCCTTCCCTGATTACAGAAATTGATAACTCAGGCTAGAAATAAGATAGAAATATGAAACTGGTGTTGAATTGTTTACAAACTATAAAAGTTTTTGTCTTTGTTAGGTTTCTTCTGTTTTACCAAGTCTCAATTTTTTTGTTTTAAGTTTGTAGTACTTAAGTAAGAAGCCCAAGAAGCCATGCCAACCAACCAGGAGAAGGCACAGTGTGTCCTGTGGTACCATGAGACACGATCACCAACCACGGTGCAGAGACAGTTCCAGACAACATTTAGGAGGACTCCACCTGATGTCAAGAGCATTAAAGGCTGGTATGAGAAGTTCAAGAACACAGGGTCGGTTGCTGACCTTCCGAGGTCTGGTCGACCAAGAACCTCAGCAGACACGGTGGAGGCTGCGCGGCAGTCTTTTCTGAGAAGTCCTTAGAAACCGCAGGGCCTCACGTGAATTACAGATGCCACAAAGCTCTATCCATGACATTTTACACAAACGTTTATTGTTTCGTGCTTACAAAGTGCAACTCGTTCAGGCCTTGTTGCCCGACGACGGTACACATCGATATGACTTTGCGGTCGAAATGCTATCACGTATTGAGGACGATAATGGTTATCTCAGACGAATTGCCTTTTCCGACGAAGCGACATTCTTTGTCAGTGGAGTAGTGAATCGCCATAATGTACGCATTTGGGGTTCAGAACCCCTCAGGGAGGTCAGGGAGTTCACCAGAGGCAGTCCAAAGATGAATGTTTAGTGCGCGTTATTGCACGATCGAATTATCGGGCCATTCTTCTTCGCTGAGGATACCATCACATCTGCAGTGTACCTGGATATGTTGCACCTGGAAACTTTTATAGTTTGTAAACAATTCAACACCAGTTTCATATTTCTATCTTATTTCTAGCCTGAGTTATCAATTTCTGTAATCAGGGAAGGACTTCTCGGACACCCTGTATATATATATATATATATATATATAAAATTACATTTTTTTCAACATGGCTTCTTATAAGACATGTTTTTATTAAATTGGTCTACAAGCTAATTCTTGCTGATGTACAGATGTGAGAAGGAAAACCGATTTTAATATAACGTGGTACTATTGAGGGCGGGGAAGCGAAAGTCAAATTCAATGAACTTTTCTTCTACGCGTAACATCTTTTTAGAATATTTTTTGCATAAAATGAACTCATTACACTTTTCTTTTTAGTAAAACACAAAAATTATATTTTCTTTAACACAAACACAATAATTCCTTGTAGGAAGAAGAGAGTAACTAACATTTTCACTCCTACATTCTTGTCTACAAGTTCACCTAGAAATAAAAAGCTAGTGAGGGCGCAATATTTTCTGGAGTTCAAGTGGCTGTTGACAAGTGGAAAAGATAAAAGAGATTTTGTTGAGAAGGGCGAAGTTTGAATCTGTGTTCCATAGGTTTTCCAACGATGTATTGATCATGACTGTGATAATTAGGGGGATCACTAGGGCCGCCACAGCCAAGGTTTGTAACAGCCCTTCGAAAATGATAAAGAAAGCGTTTTTATAGGAACTTTGTTCTGAATTTTTATATCGCTTTGTATTGCAGCAACACCTATCATTTGTTATATTTTTGTGACAAATATATTGCTTATGCACTAGCATCATTTTCAGCGTTGGGTAACTGAAAGGTTTACCAGGGCCACCAAATTATCATTTTCCATTTTTTTGTTTCCTGTTCTAGGAATAGACAGGGAATCACCACCGTAGAAGGGTTAAAATCATTTTTAACTTCTTCAAGACATATAGGGCAATTGCGCATAAGGGCGGATCTTTATGCAAGCGTTCGTTGCTTGCGATTTCTTTGTATAGTCAACAGAAAGTTGCTTTACACGAAGAACCATACTTAAACAACTTTTTCAATTGGCTATTCAGCCACATAGCAAACAAAGAACGCAACAGACGCTTACATGAAATTCCGCCTTTACTGTTGTAAAAGTACATTACTAAAGTCTACTAAAGCATCCGTAACACCTGTTTATTCTGTTGTGCGAAAGCTGGGTTCATGCTAAAGACAGCTATATTTGAAGGAAAAGACTATTGTAGTTAGGGAATACTAAAATTTTTTCAAGAAGTACTGAAAAATACACTCCGCACTTTTGCTTTCATGACAGCGGTGCATGGTATTAATTGAAAGACAGTTTCTTTTTGAGGATCCCGACGTACGAACCATAAATCTATAATAATTAACAACGAGCTTTCCTTCTTTAAAAATGCTCTTGTTCTTTGGATCATATACCCTCAGATGGTATGGTTGACGTATAAGCCTTTGCATAAAGAGTCACAGGTTCGAGTCGCAGTAGAAGTGTTAATGTGGTTTATATCCCACTTCAGGCTGTAGGTCTTCATCTCACATAGTCTTTTTGCTAATAGTGACGCAAAATTATAGTCTAATCAAACAATTAACCTTGAATCATGGTGAATCAATGTTTCTAATATGATTGATGGTCATTTATTTACTATATCGCTAAAATATTTAAACGATCATAAAACTTCGGAGCTCCATTTCAAATAATTTGAATCTTCTTCGAGCGGCACATAGCTCTATATGTTTACCTGCATGCTGAATACTGACATTGTGTAACGTAATAGTGAAAAAACACTAAACCTATGTCCGAAAAATGAAAATAATAACACTGATATCACAATCATAAACTCACTGGAAAAAAATAATAATGCGAAAATATTTCTCTCGAAAACAAATACTATATATATATATATATATATATATATATATATATATATATATATATATATATATATATATATATATATATATATATATATATATACCGTGAGAGAGATGGACATATTTGTAGTCATTGCCACGTTCTATCTCATTGCTATTCCACGAAACGAAATATTATACGTATATTTATCGCGATCATTACGGCTAATTTGCTTAGATTGAAAGACTGAATATCTCATAATAAACACTGCACGGAGTTCCTGCCTGTGATTAAAAAGAAATGGCAGAATATATTCTTGAGAATGCTAAATTTAAATATGACAGAAAAAAAGGTAGACCACAAACCCATTTTGGTGGAAAACACCTTTTAGAAAATCTTCCTTTCGACCAGCCTGTATGCGGATTCTAATGCAGTCAATAGATGGCCCTGTATTTAAATGGGAAAATAAACTCTGTTTCATATCTCAGTGAATGAAGGTTTACATCATGTTTAGAGCATGAACTTTAGGTAATTATAATTTCTGTATCATTTCGTAAAACTACTGAAAATAGAAGGTAAATGAGTAATTTCTGTACTTCTTGCTAATTTGTCACATACACGTTTATATATAAGATCTTCAAATTTTAATATTCTTATTGCATTCGAACAAGAGGGAATTGAGTGTTCGAGTGAGTGACAATCCTAAAAGTATAATGCACAAAATACGATAAACGTCAGTGAAGCATATGTGCGGACCAAAAAGTTGTGTCGTAATTGACAGGATTGCAAACCCTCACAATGTTGTTGTTGTATTTGTGTATGGGATAGTCCAGCGAATAAAAGCACTACCTTATAAAAGAATGGCCAGTTCGTATAGAAAACATTCCTGGACAGTAGAATGTAGCACAGCCAGCCTTAGTTGAGAAATCTATAGTAATATTACCTCCTCCGTATGTGAAGCTTCGCCTGATGAAACTGATAAAGAAGGCAATCGATAAAGAAGGACAGGTATTCGCTTACCTGAAAGAAGACTTTCCAATCATTAGTGATGCAAAAATAAAGTAAAGCATCTTTGTCTCTCATCAAATAATGCAGCTGTTAGTGATCCTAATTTCGGGTAGATGTTAACTGGTGTGGAATCAAGAACGTCTATTGCGTTTGAAAATGTGTGGAAGAATTTTCTGGAAAACAAGAAATCGGAAAACTACGTAGAAACAATGGAAGAACTTACTTCGCCATCCAGGATTTTGAGGTGCGAAATGTCGTTAAAACTTAATGTGCTGTACTTCCATTTGATTTTTTCCCTACAAAACATTGGACCTGTAACTGACGAACACGGTGAGACATTCTACCAAGATGCAGCCTAAATAGACAAACGGCATCTTTATTGAACCACGCATTCCAATTGATCCATGTGATGTTATTTGGGAATTACCAGATGATGATTAATTATATTTATAAATTTTATCTTTAAATGTATAATATTTCTTTCTAGAGGTGAAGACTTATTCAAATTTAACTTTAACGAAGATACGGAGATCTAAATTTCCTTTACTTTTCGTAGTTCTGATACAGAGAAATATATCGAACGTATTTAGATTTCATGGATGGTTGGCGAAAAATGAATGATTCTCTGTCGAAATTCGTGTGTAATGGGGCAAAACGGTTTTGGGATGCTCCATTAGTAGCTCGAAATCTATAGAAATCTACCAACAATTTTCTATGGAGGTAAGACAGTTCAGATTGGCAGAACGCGTAATTTATTACACTTCTAACTATAGGTAACGTGATGTTTGAAAATCTAGTAGTGTAGTTTCAATTATGTATTATCATCTCTATTAAGAAGCGACTGAAATAAGCTGTAGTAGGTAACTCAAACAATTAAATAAGTTATAAATTGAAAACGAGTGATCGGTTCAGACAAAAATTGTTCTAAATTCAAAACCATACCCACAAAATGATCAGTGCTTTTATTTTCTCTAGAGCTAAGTATTTTATTTCAGTATATAGAGATAAGGCAAATTGTAGGAGAGGTAAGAAAGAGGTTAACACTCTTTTGTTTTCTTTAGTTATTCGTTTTAATATGCTGGTGAAACTAATACTGCTTGTAGACGATCCAAGAAAGCTTGAAGAAGATTCTTGTTCAAGACCATTCAAGACTGTTTGATGAAAAAGACGTCAGCACTGATGTCATTTTTGTCTTGAATTCAGTAGTTTTCTTCAAGAAATTTCGTTTCGGTCCTGTTCTAAACAATCCAATTCAAGAGCATTCAATAGCCATTCAGCGAAACAAGTATGATGGCGTCATGAGACAGAGCTGCAGTTGAGTAAATATCTTTTCGTTACTCTTTTGCCTAATTATTTGATATTCTATGTGTGTAAAGCTAATATTTGCGCCAGAAGATATTGTTAGTATTTTTTGTTGATAATATTCACGATTTATATAGTTATTATGCTTGCATGCCCATAAATTTTGTAAAATTTTGAGACAATGAGAACTATAAGTATTAATTTGAGATTTTAACATACAAGAATACAGGGAGTAGGTTAAGAAAGAAGAGTCCATTAAACAAAAATATACAATTGACTTTTCTTGATTTAATAAGACGTTTTGTATTGTTATTAATCTCTGATAATATCAAATAATTGCGTACAGATTCATAATATGCTCGCAAACTGAAGTATCCTGAAAATGATTACATGTTATCCTATTGTAATCTAATTATTTATCACGAAATCCACACGTAGTATATGAGAAGTTATTTCTTAAGGTAGAGGCTGCTTTCACGCGTGCAGATTAATTTTACCAGTGCTTTCCCGTGAGGTACAAATGTGCATCCTAACATATGTTACATACAAGACTGTGCAAAATTAATAATAAATAAAATCGAGATGCTATTTAACAGTGTCGGGGCAGGAAAATTGAAGGAGGTCCACGGAGAGTACGTCCGTACGGAGCAGGCGCGTCATGGATGGAGGTTATAGTACAAGAATAAGAATCATGTATAAATGAGAATAGTGCAACAAACCCTTGACAATGTATTCACTCATTTGAACTTAACTATAGCTCTTGTAATGATTTGGTACTGGTAACATTAAACTTCTAAACATAAAATACTGGTTTCCTACATTACACAGGTATGTTTCGACAGTGAGAATTATTACGGTATCTCAGATAATTCTCCTTCATACACACTCACACATTTTAACAGTAAAATTACTATTCGTTTGACCCGTTATTTTTAACCAGTACCAAATATGAGATAGATTTGTGAAGAAAGTCTGATGCCGGCATGGACGGTAACTACTGTAGCTGAAAAATATTATCATTGCTTTGTTTGGTTTTCTGTGATTTCAGTCTTTTCTTTAATCAGTCTTCGATGCCAAAGCATAAATAACATCAAAATACAGTCATTGCCTCGTGATACACACAATTTTAGGAAACTTCAATTTTTTTCTTTTTGAGTGTGGTTCTGTCATCAGCATGCCATTTGAAGAATCAGATTTAAAAAAAAAATTAGTATAGGGAACGATTTTATACCTAAGCAGCACTTTACTTTTTTAACGTCAGCTAACCTAACTCGCATTTAATGTAAAAGGGACAAATTACTAAGTGAAAATTCGATGGGATTGCTGCAAAATCAATTGACCTGTTTTCTAAATTATTTAATATAATCTATTAAATAACAAGTGCCTGCAGAAACTTACGAAAAGTATGGTAATATTGTAGCTATTCATGCGCAGGTCTGAACTAAATCAGTATGCAGTTTCGCTTTCATTCGTTTTCATAATTACAGTCTCTTGTTTTGTACTGCCATGTATTAGCAAGAATATAAAACAGATTCAATAGCTCTATGATCGTATAAGAGTTGTTTCAAGACCATTCGAGAGTTTTGTTCAAGTTTATCGAACAACACTCCTTTGAACGTGTAAATTTGAGGTATTGAATGGTCTTGTTTAAGCTTTCTTGGATCGTCTACAAGCAGCATAACAGATAGAAACTAGCACTAAACTCTCTTGAAGGACTATTTGCTACCAGATGGCACACGTTCAGCAGGGTTATTAGTGGTCAGTGGAATGCTCGTAGAAACTAATTTTCAGGACATAAGCTCAATACCCTCTAATTCAGTTAGCTTCCCAATCGCCACATGATACTCGGTTAATACCGGAAAATTTTCTCTCTCACCGAAAATGAATCACCTTACACAGATACCGAAGTCGCCGCGCAAACATTTCGACTTAGCGGGAGCTCATGTGGTTCGGATTCCACGTTAATCACTAGGTCCACGTCTCATATAGCCTCGCTGCTGAAAGGGACGCTAAACTAAATTCAACTCAACTCAAATTCGACTTAGTAAAAGCTCAGTATTTTTTAAAGTAAAAGAGCATCAACTTTCATATCCTCAGACGAAGTAAAAAACCTAAGTTCCAGAATAGCGGGGAGGCTAAACAAGCATTCAAAAGGAAAAGAGAACTATTAACATCAAGGAATGTGTCGTTGGACGTTCGTAAACGATTTATGAAGACACTGGCATGGAGCGTGGCGCTTTACGGATCAGAGACGTGAACATTGAGAAAAGCTGAAATATCCAAGCTGGAAGGATTTGAAAAGTGGTGTTTTGCGCAGAATGGTACGTATATCATGGACCGAAAGGAAAAGGAATGAAGACGTACTAAAGGAAGCTAATGAAGGACGACAGACCATGCAGATAATGGGAAAAAGAAGAAACAACATGCTTGGTCATCTTATTCAGCACTTCGATTGGATCACTGTGAAAAGGCAGAAGAAAAACCAGAGGAAGACCAAGGATAGAATATCTAGATGCAGTTACGAAGAAGGGGCCTTATCAAGGTATAAAACAGCTTTCCCAAGCGAGAGAAAAATTTTAATATTTCCATGTTTCCAACCAACTTATGGTTGAGGTGAACAAGAAGACGGTATTCGCTCCGAAATTTGTTGAAGCAATTATTTGCTTTAGTGCTGTCTATTTCTGATAAATTTTAACCCATACGTGTTAACGACAAAGAAGCGAAAACTACGAGAAATGTTACATATAATTTGATGAAATCCTATACAAACTTGAAGGTGAACTACTCTGAAGAAAAAAAATTGACTTAGTTGTACAATACTTCTAATATGAACCAAATTTCAATAGGAGTTTTTGAACCACTTCGAAGAGTATTCATCACCAAAAATATCCTACCCCTTGTGCATTTTTTAATGAGAAATGAATTATAAAATATTCTAGGGTTGTTATGTGTTCATGAAATATGACCAGTTTCTGAGAATTTTTTTCGAAAATACTCAGTCTTAGGTATATAACTTATCCTTTTCTGGCTTTTCCAGGAAAAAATCACATTTCATATTATAAGATTGTTAATAAAATATGAAAAGTATCGCCTCAATCATATTTCAGTAACGTCCGAAACAATGATAAAATCAAGAACAAACTACCCATTTTAGGTTTATAAATAAGAAACTATATAAAACAGTGCAGTGTTATTAATAATATACATGTCTATGGAAGATGAATAAAATTATTGAGATATTTTCCAAATCTTCCATAAACCCTTTATTAAGACGAAACTATGAGTTATAAATCTTGCAGGAGGACGTGCCTCTATGTTATATTGTTATTAATTATATATTAATTTTGCAATAAAATCCCCTGAATAATTTTTAAGATAATCATCCGCTGCTACACTCGTCTCAAGAACAAATTACCTCTGGATTTTTAAATGAGGAACTACTTACGAACAATGTAGTGTTATTAGTAAGATATATGTTTATGATGATTAACAAGATGGGCTAATAGAAGTTTTAAAAAACGAATTCCGAAAACTCATTCCCAAGATTAGAGTACTCACTCAATCTGTTTTTCAGGAGAAGTGGCACACTTCATATTGTTATATTTATTTGAAATATGAAAACAGGAACGAGTAATTTGTTTTGAGAATATCGTCGAGAGAACCAGTTCCCAAGAAGAAACTACCTCTTATGCATTTTGCCTTTAAAAAGACAAATTCTAATTATGGGGTTATTAATGGTAAGTTATGTATCAAATGTGAACAATATCTTAAGACTAGTTCTTGGCAAAATCGCAAATGTTGATGTTTAACGCTGAGTAAACTTCCCTTATTTTGGGAGGTAGGAAGAAAATTGGAAAATCTGTCCTGGAGAACCTTATGAAAACGTTAAGTTTAAATTTGGTATCGATATGTTTAATCTTATAACCTTTAGGCAAAGCTGTATACAGTTCGTAGTTTGTTGAATTTGAATTGGTTCTGGGTGTGAAGGATAACCTATAATTAAGACTAAATATTCACTTACTTCTCACCGGTGGTTGGAAATTCTGAATTTACGCATGCATCATAATACCATCATGGAACGTCTCCAGTAATACAAACAAAAATTACATTACCTGGACAACGAAGGCTTATTGATAATTCATGTCAAAAAAATAAAAACATGACTCACAAACATTTCTATAAAACGTATAGATCACCATCATAAAAATAATAAAGAGCATTTGACAAATTTCTATGAAATGGCCTTCTCCAGTTGTGATTCACTTCTAATAATTAATCATGTCTTTTCACACTATATCCTAAGGACAAATATAATAATCATAATCAGATGTATAAATTGAGAAAGTAACTTTCATTCTGTAAATTCAAAATTGTTACCTTTTAAAATCTATAAACGATGAATATTTTTTACTGATCTGTTCAGACAATTTAAAGAGATGACAAAAACTGTGTCAAAGAAAATTTGAGATTTACTTGTTCGGAATTTTACACATTTATTGAGGGTGAAAAGAATTCTTAAAGCATTTTTTAGTTGAGATATATTAGTTTAGAGAGTACGTATCATTGTGTAAATCCAGAATTTCATGTAAGTGTTAATACACTTTTGCTCATCTGTTTCGATAACTTTAAAGAAGTGGCAGTTCTCAATAGTATACATTTAAACAATGTGTATTATTAAAGTATATTGTGTAGTGTCTTGGTCATTTTTATGCGTTGATAAATGCTCTTCTATTGTTTTCATATAATCCCCATTTCGTTACGTTACAGTTTTTATTCTAGAAATCATGGAACACTAACAGTGTTTAAATGTAAGTTGCACCAGTGGAAAGTTGCTAATATTCCTCTAACAGTCTAGGGAGTTAACGTGTTTTGCTGAATGTCTTATGAGAACGTTTCCAATTATGGTCCAGTGAGGGAGGCGAAGGAAAAAAACGGAAGGACCCATTCAGCGTGAAAGTAGGTTAATAGGAGTAAAATTGGCACGGAGAAAGGAGGGAGTCGTCTTTTTCACAAATGAGTGAGAGACCACCTTTACCTCGAAGAAAAAGGAAAAAAAGTAGAACAAAGTCATAAACCACTTGCTGGGGAGACACAGGGAAAAAACAAATTACACGTTTTCGGAAGCAAGTGGAGTGAGTAGTCAGGGTGAGGTTCAAAAAGGAGGAAGGTTTTCAAATAGTACAAAGACACCCTCGGAACACAACAAAAGATCAGAGAGAGGACATCTTAATGGATCTTTCTGTAAACAGCACAGGTGACAAACATTAGAAATTCGGCACAAGCTCATAATTTTTTCTTGGTGCTGCAAAACAATCACAAGGAAAGATGGAGGAAATGCTCATACTTGTAAACATATTAAACAAGTCGGCTCTTTTATATGTCGACGTGCAGTTATGTACAATATAAATAGGCTTTGGAATGCGAAAAAGAGGGATGTATCTTGCACAAAGCAAATTTGTATATAGCCTTGGCTTCTGGTTCATCAGCTTCGGATGCATGTGGTTGTGGACGTAAATTTTCTGTGAAGGAAAATAAGACAGAAATTTTTATGGTAAAAATTTCTTGAAAGAAATTATAGCCGGAAGGGATTTTATTAGAAGTCGTCTTGTTTTATGTTTGTCTCTAGGTAGTTATAGAGTCGAAGATGATAACTCACCGGTGTATTTATTTGATAGATCTTATGATGTAGAACAATATGAAGAGTTTTTAATTGTAGAAGATAACGATGTCCTAATAGAAAAGTTGTTTGCTGATGTAAATATAGACATAGAAAATAAAAGTAGGTTAGAGCAGGTCTTAAGTAGGAATAATGAAGTGTTTTCCTTTAGGCCAGAGACAACACATTTAATTGAACATAGAATTTTATTAAAAGATGGCAAGCCTTTTTTTCTAAATTAAGATCTTTAAGAATGATAAGAAGCAATTCATGCAAAAATTGCTGACGGAAATGGAGGAAGCAGGTCAAAGAGAAAAAAATCTTCTTTGAACTATATTAGCGCTTCAATTTTACACCAAAAATCTAATTGGACTTGGAAACTGATTTTGGATGCGAGAAAAATTAACGTTATTGTTTCTTTGATAACCTGGCTTTTTCGGGCGATAGCCCAGAAGAATTATTTGATGTTTTAGATTAAACCTTGGAACGTATTCGGATGGCTGGTCTAATCTTAAGTCCGGAAAAGTGTGCATTTTTAAAGATCTAAATAAAATTATTGGTATTCCTTATTACTACTAGGTACGTGAGATGTACTGAAGTGAAATTGCTAATGGCGAATCAATTTCAACCTCCCAAAATGTGAAGGGACTTCAAAAGCTTTTAGGGTTCTTTAATTTTTTCGCTTTAGAATTAGAGACATGTCTTCTATCATTGCCCCTCACACTAACCTTTTGAAAAAAAGAGTTAAATGTAAATGAGGAGAGGAAGAGAATAAAGCTCTGTAGAGAAATAAGATTGTTTTAGCAGAGGACCCCGACTTGTTAGTTCCAAATTTACACGATGACTTCCACATATATATATAGATGGATCGTCGTTAAGCTCGGGCTACGCTCTCTGTCAGAAAAATGAGGTAAGAGAAATGAGGGTTATTGCATATGGGACTAGGAAACAATAACGTTCAAATAAAATACTCTTCAAGCTACCTTGAATTGCTGGCGATACTTACATCTCTTGCAAAGTTCAAAGTGTATTTAGCATGCATGAAGAGAGGTCATGTTTATTCAGATCATAGGGCAATTATGTACCTGTTGAAGGCTAAGAACTTGCCAGCTATGATTCACCCATGGGTCACCAGAATATCACGTTTTCCGGTTATTATTCATTTTATTCAAGGGAGGAAGCAAGCGGTCGATCTATTAAGTAAGATAGATTCGAATCATATGGAGGGGGGACTTTATCGGTTCAAGAGGGGCTGAAGAAGCCCTCCCAATAAATGCTTCGGATACAGGATTTATTAAGATTGATATAATGGGAAGAAGGGTTAGTGGAGCTAAGTGAGCCTCCAACTCATAACCTCATGTTAACAGATACTGTTAGTTCCAAGACAATCAAGGAAGAAAAAAAAAGGATGAAAAAATTGAAACAAGAAATTTCTCCTGCCTCGGAAACAAATGAAATTAAGATAAGTAAGGAAGAAAGGAAGAAGTTGTTATCGAATCAACCATTCTGGGAGGAAATAAAAGAAAAGGAAGATGAAGAAACCAATCTGGAGGTAGAGATATCAAATCTGAGAAACCCAGGATTTTGGAAAGAAGACAGTTGGAAGACAACTTTTTTAAAAAATTAATAGAATTTAAGAAGTGCCAAAGGAAAGGAATACCAAAAGAGAAAAGGATTAATTCAAAGAATTTCTTTTGAATTAAGACACATTAACTTTCTTTTCCTCAGTTGAAATTCTGATGTATAGATCCGGAGTTCAAGGCCAAGAACAAAATGACACATGAGTTCGGGAATCCATGAAGGCTATCTTATTCTACGCAGCTCATATTATCCTAGAATAAGGACATCCTTCCTTCGAAGAAACGTATGGGAAACTTCGTATGGAGAACTATTGGCGCAATATGGGGAATGATATATATATATATATATATATATATATATATATATATATATATATATATATATATATATATATATATTCACTATGGAGTGTACTCCTTGTAGTGTTTTTAAGGGGAACCTTAACACAAAGGAAGGAGAAATGCAAAGTACAGTGTCCAGCCGGCCTAACGCAAAACTGTATATTGACAATTTAGGCCCTATTGGGACCAGTAAGACAGAAGGATACAGATTTTGTTTGGTTATGATAGATTCGTTCACTAGATATGTGAAACTTTATCCTGTCAGGAAACTAACCACGAATATTATGACTAAATATTTACTCAGTTTTTTGTTTGAGTACGGTTTTTACATGTATATTCTGAATGATAATCATGGAATATTCACAAGCAGAATGTGGAAGGAAACGATGGAATTCCTAAAGGTCAAGTACAGTTACATTAGCGCTTACAGAGCGAAGGCAAATAACAGCGAAAATGTCATAAAACATGTCAAACAATTGCAATTCTAAGAGGCATGAGGACTGGGCGGATAAGGTAAAAATCATAAATATGCCTTGAACACCAGAAGGTGTAATATGACGAGATATTCGGCGTATTACCTTCAATTCGGAAGACTGGAGAAGCATCCATTTTTGAAAAAATCGAGAAAGAGGAAGAAGGAGAAGATGATGATGAGAAATTGTATTACAATTACGTCGCAAAACTGCAGACCGAAATTGAGACGGTTTACAAAAGGGCGATGTCTCTTCAAGAGAAGGAACACATGGAATACAAGAAGAAATGCGACAAGGGAAGGAAGAGAAATCCGTTCTCAGAGGGGGAGATGGTTGGGTGCGACCAGTTAGTATATGAAACCCATCCCAGAGAATTTCGGCCTCTTTACTACCCAGGTACCAGAGACCTTTTATTTTGGAGAAGAAATTGGCTCAAAATTCCTATCTGAAAAAAATATCTTAACTGGGAAGATATTGAGGACAAATGCGGACATGTGTAAGAAGGTTCATGACCCTCAGGAATTTGCGAAGCGCGTTCCTGAGCTCCGCTATGAGTTCATTCAGAAATAACAGGTGAAGAAAAGGGGAAGAGGAAAATAAGATACCCTTTGGAAGGAAAAATTTGAAACTGGATGGATGGATCTAGTCTGTCCCGCAAAACAACAACGCGAAATGCAGTCTTATATAGTTTTCCGTAGAGGTCGTTTCAGCTTCGAGTAAAATAAGGAATATGTCTAGTACCGAAAACTACTCGTAGTGAATATTGCGGGGTTCGTCCAAATCTCCAAAACGAATCCAAGTTACAATTATTATTTCGTGTCCATTCCTACAGAAATAATAGGAGAGAAAAAAGAAAATTCCAAGGTAATACTAGAAAAAACATAAAAACATCCGTAGAGATATGAAAGACTTATCTCTGCAAGGTCCAAATCATGATGAAACCAAACAACTGGAAGCAGAATGAGAACTGAACTCAGGATCTCCCACCAGTTACTCGTGGAAACTTGACGATGACATCCTGATTATTGGAAGAGATGGAGAACAGCCAGGAGAAGATTCTGGACTTCCTAAAACTCCAGGAAGGGGACTGGATAACCGAAGGAACCCAGGAAGAAGATGGAGGTAAAGGGGAGGTTAAGTTTTGAGGTCGTGTTAGAATTATTTTTTAAATTGTGCATTTTTTGCTTTTGTCGATTTATTTTCCCAGTGCTCAAGGGGAAATAAATCTGTACGAGACTCTGAACAATTAAGATATACTGTATATAATAAGATATAAAAACCGTACTCAAAGGAAAAACTGGGTAAACATTTAATCATGATATTCGTGGTTAATTTCCTGGCAGGATAAATTTTCACGTATCTAGTGAACGAATCTATCATAAACCAACAAAATCTGTATGCTGCTGTTTAACTGGTCCCAATAAGTTCTAAATTGTCAATATACAGTTTTGCGTTAGGCCGACTGCACACTGTACTTTGCATTTCTCCTATCTTTGTGTTAAGGTTCACCTTAAAAGTACTACAAGGAATACACGCCGTAGTGAACATATATATATATATATATATATATATATATATATATATATATATATATATATATATATATATATATATATCATTCCTCATGTTGCGCCAATGGTACTCCCTAATATATATATATATATATATATATATATATATATGGGTGAATTGTGAAAATTACTTCTAGCTGATTGTGATTAGTGTTGTGTGAAATTAAACGAGAATTACTTTCCCAGTGCTTAAGGGAAAGTAAGACTGTTAGAGACAAGAATTAAAATATATATATTAGAATTTGTGTATAATGAAGTGACAAGTGAATATTAACAATTACAATTCAGTTCCGATTGATAATGATATCTTTTCTTGGTGCGGTAATATACAAGGCGCACCTTGCTGGTTTTTGATATTTTATATATAAATGTACTTATATACTTTTAGAAATAATATGCAAACAGAACTACTAGAAATACCAGGCCTGGCCCTACTTTTATATATATATATATATATATATATATATATATATATATATATATATATATATATATATATATATTAGTAGTAGTATATTTAGGTAACTTGAGTATTGAATTGTAAATTACTTGTATTTTATGTATGTCTAATAATCTTCTTTAGGTGGAAACCCTTCTCGCTGGGGGTTGCAGAAGCGAAAAAACATTTTTTCGAAGAGGAACCTTTGGTTCCCGCACTCCGCGGAATGTCTCTTAGTTAGTCGTCGTGGACTTCTATAGTACGGACGAGAATTGGGTAACAGGGCTTCATTTTTGGAGACAGCCACTGAATGATGTGGTTTTTGTAGGTGAAGGTTCTGAGTGAGGACCTGTCTTGGCTGAATTTCTTTGATTCTAGCCCTGAACGATGTGGCTATAATTAATTAGTTTAGTTTTTGTTGAGTTATTTAATGTATGAATGATTAAGGTTTAGTTTGGGGAATTTCGGGAAATGTTTAGACGTAATTTATCTAATGCATAATTAAGTTTTTGTTTTTATTTCTCAATTCCCAGAGAGAGGGGATTAGGGAAGTAATAGAGGAGATTAAACATAAGTGATGTTTTGTAGAGCACACAGCGAGTGCTCGTTTTGTAATATTGTGTGTAAGAATTCTATAGTCGGGGTTCTACAGTATTGAAGCCTAGTCTTGAAACAGCTGCTAGAGAATTTCCTTAGTTAAGAATTTACCTGGGATTCAATGTACGGATCCAATTTATACTTTTCTCTAACCTACACCTAACCTAAAAGAATTAGCTTGTCTCCATATGTGGAACGGCTTTCAGGTCTGATGAGTTCCACGACAGGGACTTAGGTGAATCACTCTATAAGCGACTAGTAGTGCTGATAGAAACTAATTAAGGAGAGTACTAACAGCTTGTAAGTGAACGCGAGTTAGTAACTCCACAGGCCCACCCCAGTTAGAGTTGTCTAAACAATTTAGAGATACAAGATATATTAAAAATTCTAGTCACGTATAATTAGAAGCATCGTAGGTCTTTCATAAATAAAACACTTTTATTTAGTAAATAAACAGACTAAATTTTAAAGTGTTCTATGATTTCTATATCTAAAAATCGTACCCGAGAGGTTAAGATAATTAAGAGATATTTTCCCCTAGACATTTTAGTATATAAGCGAGTCTAAATTCATACCCCCTTCTCGGTTAGTTAAAAGAAGGAGAAAAGAAGTCCACAAGAGAGAAGGTAAGATGGTAGATCAATTACAATCTCATAGTGAGTACTATTGGGAGAGAACTGTGGAAGGAAAAAGATAGAGAAAAAGAGGAATTAAGTAAATTTTAAGAATACCAAATTCTGGATACTAGGTATATTTCCAGTTAATCTCCTTCTTCATTTTGGTTATGGATTTAATTCTGATTCTCTGCATAGTGCAATTATTCATTAGATAAGTACGGGAGTCGTATTTTACCAATAGGAAGAATTGGTCGCAAGGTGTGGACTTTATTTAACCATAAGATAAGCCGCCAGTATCTACCTATCTATCTATCTATCTATCTATCTATCTATCTATCTATCTATCTATCTATCTATCTATCTATCTATCTATCTACCTATCTATCTATCTATATGTGTGTGTGTGTGTGTGTGTGAGAGAGAGAGAGAGAGAGAGAGAGAGAGAGGTAGGTAGGATATGTTTAGGTAAACCGCTATATTTCGTGTCAATCTCAATCGCAAGTGGACAGATGACAGAAACAAGATGAACACAGAAACTGCCAAATTATTACTACTAGTTTTGTACAATATGAAAGACGTATCATGCGTAGAATTTTATAAGATTTTATGCAATAGATATTGTTTAAAGAAAGTTAAAGGGAATTAAAAATGTAAAAAGAATTGGCATAATCATACACATTTTAGTTCAGACCATGAATAATTAATGTATGATCTCATGGGTGTGTATTTCTTTGGTAACATTCTGTCCAGTTCAACTGAACAAGTCTATGTTGTTACGTAATCTATGTGTTCAACTAGTCTTTATATATTCAAAAATGATTGCAAATTGAACTACGGTATCCTTATCATTTTGTTTAGATTAGCTTCATTATTAGTGGGTTTTTTTCTTTTACAATGTTTATATTGTATTTCATATGTTGTGAAGCAGTGGTAATTTCGTATGTTAGTATGACTTCGATTAGAAATCTTTGAAAATTATCAGAAATTTTATAAGATATGGACCAAGACTCCTAAATATGTTTTAGCTTTCTTACGATAAAAGTTTAGAAATTATTTTGTATTTTTTAGGGAGTAAACCGTATGAGCAATATCTGCCATATAGCGCTTTTTTGAAGACTTGCTTTACAATTAGATATCTTACTGTAATACTTACTTAATACTTACTTTACAATTCAAGACTCATATTTGTTGTACTTAAAACATTAACGGCGAAAGCTAAATTTACTTTATTTAGTTTTGTGAGAAAAGTACATTGGAAGTGTCACTTAACAAAGAAATCACTAAAAGAATGGTGAAAAGGATCGTCAGTATTTGTAATACACAAGTCCACATCAGTACTTACAATTTAGAATTCCACGCTTTTCTAATTTCAAAATGTGGCAACCCTATCCTAAGACCAAAATAAAACGAAAAGTATAGAACAACGTGGGTGCATAAATGCTTCCTTTTGGAGTTATAGGCTACCTATAACATGAATAAATGAACTTTATAGGTCCATAGCTCCAATACTATAGGACCTTTCGTAGTCGGGTCAAGAATTTATGTAGAAACTAATATGTGCATTATCCAAATATCCAAGTTTGAGAATGATCCGAATACCCCACATAATCTTTTCGCTGACAGTTTCACTACAGTAACTTAAACACACTTTCCAGCACCTTTTCAGCTTGAATTAGCGATATAACCTTGTTTCCCATAAAAAATCTGATTACAACCGAAGTGCAATGTAATCGCAATCGGTTTCAAAGACATTGGCTTCTTGTTTCGGAAAAGAAAGAAACAGTAATAAGTAGTCTTTTGCATGCAGGACACGACAGGAGAGAGAATATTTCTTTCAACAACTGCAAAGCTAGTACAGTGAAACCTCTGAATAACGGACACCAATGGGACAAGAATTTTTTTCCGCTATTGAGAGGTGTCCGTTACACAGAGGTTACAGAAATTTAATTTCTAACAATGGTAATTGTATGCAGTAATATACAGTAAATGCATTATGTATGAGCATAGATACGTAAAATTCAATATGAAAATATTCTATTTGATACGCATTTGAATTACTGGGAGGGATGAAGGAGAAATATAATCCTGTTAAATAATATTATTACTAAGGAATGTGTTAATATATTCATTCTTTGGATGAAAAGGCAAGTTATTGGAAGTGCATATGTTTATTGACCCAGTTCCAATCACAAAGAATATTCGCTTAGTGAAAGTGAAAAGGAAGGCTGAGAAACCCCAAACCCAGACTTGTTCCAGTGTCATAAGTAAATGAAAAATGTTACTTTTTCCAAAATGTAAGAGAGGAAACATTGCTCGTTGAAAATGTCATTGTAAAACAAACATTATTTTGTTATTTAAGAAACTGTCGGGAAAGATGCAAGGCCCAGATGAAAAAGGGCTAAATTTGTTAGGAAAGGGAATATCTTTCGCGTAGAATTCTTGGCCTTACGACTGACCTGCATGAGGGTTATTACTTATTGAAGCTTTCCTAGGATTTCCATCAGAAAGCAGTTTATTGCGGGCATAAACAAAGAAGAATTTCAAGTTCAGCTTGAAGCTGTTCTGTTTGATGGTTCACCAGGTCTAGACTCATGATAGATACCCTTGTGGGGAAAAGACTTTTCTGTCTCCTGTAATATATCGCAGAACCGAGAATAATTCCTGTCCGTTATGAAGAGGTTATTGAAACGTTTGGGGAGAAAAAGGATTGTCCGCGTCCGTATCTGAGAGTGTCCGTTAAAGGGAGGGTTTTGTTCCATAATAGAACATATAAATTTGCCGGGACAAAAAACTCTGTCCGTATTATAGAGGTGTCCGTTATTGAGAGGTGTCCGTTAAGGGAGGTTTCACTGTAACTGCAGGACCATCTTTCTTTGAAAGTCTGGTTGCAACAATATATGAAGCAGCTGAGAAAACTCTTGAGGAAATAATGCTTTTCTTTTTTCCTTGAGAAGTGGTCAGAAGTTATTTTAATTTCAAATGGAATTTGAATCAGAACCATTGAAATATAAGTCAAAGCATGTATGTTCTTCTCCCCTCTCCTCTTTATTTCCTTTGTCCCTACTTGGTTCTATCCCAGATCAAGTAAGTTTGTGGTGGACAGCATCGTGTCCGTGGGTTTTTTCGGGTACTCCCGTTTACTCCCACATTCTTATTCCACCAGTTATTTCATCATCATTCACTTGTCTTAATCACCCTTCTCCTCCCTTAGACTAGATGACATAATAGTAGGTCATAAAATTGGAAGATTTAATTTCATTTTCCTTTAGTCTCTCTTCTATCATATGTAAAGTTCTCCCTTGTGCATAGCACCATGCCATGAGATCATATAGATAGGGTGGAGTTAATTCTCCAAACTTTCTTGATCTCAGTCGTAGATGAATGTGGTGTTGGCACCTCGCTTCGGCCGCATCCTCCCCCATTCCAGGTATGCATTGAATCTGAGGTTGGTAATGCCCCAAAGCCTCACGACATCTTATGTACAAAATCAAATATCGTAAAGTAACCAAGAGCAAAAGATATCTGACATATGTATTTAGACCAATCCCCTTTAAAATCGGACAATTCGTTCGAAAGTTATCGTAGATTTCACGCGGTTACGCTCAAAATAAGAACAAATACTTGAATTCTGGAAAATTCCCCTTGTCGTATGGCAACCAAAACAATAGATGTCTGGTGAAAGCAAAAGAGAGCATTTTAAAATGAGTTCTATTAAAATCGGACAATCTGTTCGAAAGTTATCGTCGGATGCCACATACAAACAGACAGACAGGATGGCTTATAATAGAGAGCTTCGCACACAAAATTCTCAAGGTTTGTTTCACGACAATCTGAAATACTCGAACGCATTCGAGCGTCAGATAGTAAATTTTCGAAACGAAAGTTTGATACGTCTTCTGACTTATCGAATTTCTTTATCTCTACCTATATCAGTAGCTGTCTCTATACACAACTTTAAATCAAACCCTCAAAATCGTATGTAAAATAATTTCTCCGCCTGCCCCGTTATTGGCGCAATCGGCAAAATGACTATTAGTAGACTAATGGTGTCTTGGACTCCATTCCATTCGGGTGATGCATGTTTTTTCTTTCTCACTTATGACATACTTATTAAACCTTAGACAGATATGTGGGGAAAATCTTTTGCTTCACTTCGTTGCTAAGGAGAGAAGTTTGAAAATGAACACCCTGCATGTATGTATTACATATTATATACAACTATGATAACCTCGAATACATTGTTTCTTCCGAACACTCCGATCATCCCGAACTTTTCAAAATATTTAAGCGACTCGACAAATGTGATCATATTGATATATTTCTGTATTTTCTGCTTTCAAACAATTTGAGACTCTCGAACAGTTCGAGTGTCTCGAAGTTGTATAATGTTTTTTACATTTCGAGTGCCTCAAACATTTAGGGAGTCTTCAACATTTCGGGAGTCTCGATCATTTCGAGAGTATCGAACATTCCGGGAGTCACGAAAGTTCGATAATTCGATAAAATTAAAATTGTTTATCGATGAAATGGTTTTGAAATTTTATCGAATTATTATCGATTACTCGATTATCGGAACAGCCCTATATATTTACGCAACGGCAAATATTATATTGCAGCACCATTTTTTCAATGAACTGGTAATCCATACAAAAGACTTTACATTTCCAAATTACACTATATACATTAATGAGTTACTTCAAAGAAGTGCGAGGGCAGCTGCAGCCCTTTTAACCCTCTAATCAACGCCTATGACGAAGATTATTGGAAGATAAACGTCATGACCAAAGATTTTATATGGTACTAGCGCACTGCGTCCAAGAGATATTGTCCCTATTACGTTGTCGAGAACTTAAGCGACGCCCTTTTCGTTGTCTTCTAGAATATTTTTCCTTGACCCATTTGGCAATATCGTTAGCAAAGTTGAAATTCACGATATCCACCGAGCGTAATGGTTAAATAACAAATTGTTTCACTATTTTCATGATAATACTGGGTTCACTAAGAATGATAATAAGTTTAGTGATCGTTTGTTTCAATATTCCCAGTGGAATGAAAAATAAAAAGGAAATAGGAATAATCCGGTTTTTTTCCTCCCGGGCATATGACGATATGACTAATTATTTTATTTTAATTTATTATCTACATGTACGTTCTTTTTTATTTTCGTATCACTCGAGAAGTAAATGAAAGTGGGTTTGTTACCCCCTTTTTAAGTTCGTAGATACTCAATGAATAATCCCTAAAAGTATGAGCGTCCAGCTCCTTCTGGAACTGATGCGGTCTTACGTATACTATATCCAAAAATAATTTGGAGATTAAAACTAATATTCGTTGACTGTAGTTTATATCACTAATTAATAATATGATTGTTTGTTTCATTTTCTTTGCAGTAGAAAGTAGTAAGTTACTGATTTGCAATTAATATTTAATAAAATGTACAAATTCTGAAGAGATAGGAACGAATTACTATCAATACACTCGGAACCACCTTTAATAGTAGATGTCTGTATGTCTGTTGTCTCTGGCTCAAATTTCTAAAGAGAACTTTGGGCTCGTATTACATGTAAATTGACGTATGAAATTTTGTGAAATGAGTGGGAAGAAAGGTCGTGTGAGGCAATGTGACGTGCAAAATTCTAAAGAGAAGTCACTATCTTGCAAATATTGTGGAATTAATATGTATCTGGAAATGTTGCTAAAATGGTGAGACATGTTTTGTGGCAGTTACCCAACCTAATTTGTTTATAATATTTAAAAAAAATATATGTTTATATCTGTAGCAGGATCAATTTTAGAAAATTCACTTACATGTAAACATAAACTATTTAAAGATATAAAAGTATGTGCAGTTCCTAAACCATTTTTTCTCCAACATATTTACTCCCATAGGTATAGGCCTATTGTAAGTAAATATACATTTATGCGTAATCTCTAAATACAATAAAAGGTTATAGTTAAGGAGCCGTACTTCCCATTTAGGGAAGGACGAGAAACGCCATACGTTCAGGAATTATTCATTGACTATCTAGGATGTTAAAAAGTAGGTAATAGACTGAGTTCTTGCCCTTGTACTTAGGGTGTTTAGGTAGTGCAACAGTAAGATGTATCCTCGTGCACGGGAGATGAGAAGTAGCTGTTCTTAACTATTACCCAATAAAATATTATAAAAAGAATTGCAGTTCAGAATATACAATTTAAAGAATCCTCTGTAGAGAATATTATATATATTGTGATAAAAACGAATTTAATTTTGAAATCATAACCATAGGAGCATGGAATTTATGTTAGTTACTTAGGTTCCCGGAATATTTACATTTTGGGATTATTCCAAAAAAAAAAAAAAATATTTTCCTGGGAATTTGAACATCATTGAGTACGGTATCTTTTATTTTTGCCCCCATTTTGCAAATATAAGATCTCAAGTGAATCTGACTTCACAAAATATAGCTGAGCCAGCGAAAGGAATTAGAAGTCCCGGAGAGCACGTTGTTTTCTATCTTTATCCCGATAACAAGGTACAAAGTTCTGAAATCATTACTCACATTAGTAGAAATTCTAAATGCCAACCAATAATAGTAACAAGCTACAACGCAAAACACAAGCGAACTAGTAGTGAGTGTATATGTGTCTGTGGTTAGTGCCGGTATCCGTTTCCTTTGAGGTACCAAAATGCACCATTTCAAAGGTACCATTTACCGAAGACAAGTTGGTCATAGTTCTAAGCACCAAAAAACAAAGCGAAATCTAGCACGAATTATTCTCTTACCGCAAGATATAACTAGCAATAATTAGTGGCATCCAGTGAAGGAAAACAAAGGAAATATTTTCAATAAGTATTGTTTTCGAATCTTGGTATTGTCCCACACAGGGAAGTGAGGAATTTAAGGCTCATATTGAATTCAAGAAGTTATACCCTAATATTGCATCAAAAAGGATGTTTTACTGGACTGCGCTGAGCAAGGTCTAGGTGAAATATTCTAACCCATAAATGAATATTTCAAAATATATGTTGTGTGAGTCACCTGCCAGAAAATAACACAAACAGTTCACATAAATGAGGTGTTCAATTTATTCGCACTAACTTTACTTGTAGTTTTTCTTTTCTTTTTTTTTTTTTAATGTTTCATCCGACATGAGAGATTATTTTCACGAGCACCAAACAAACATTATAGTACTTCAAATATTTAATAATTATTGATATTCAGCTTTTCGCCCTGGCAAAGGTTACAAGCGCAGGCGGAAAGGCAAGCGTGGACTATTCGGAACTTTTACGTGTGATGAGAATTATTTACAATTAGACATTGTGCTGAGTGTAGATGATCATTATTGTTTCCTTTAAAACCTGGTGTATAGAGTGTTTTGCTTCAGCTTACGGTGTAATCTTTAGCACTAGCAAATCTTGAACACAAATAAAATTCCAAACTTTATCTCATTATAATCGTGGTAGAAAGTACTTTTACATTAATTAACTACTCTGGAGATTATTATTTTAAGATTTTGTCTACATTTTAGAAATGATTATTTATTCTTAAGATAGCATTTTAGAAACTTCTTTACTTCATTTAACAAGTTGTCATTTGGAATCCTTGGCGGTAAATGAATGTCACCACCTAGTATCTTCTTTGCTTTGAACAAAGGATGCCGAATAGATACAATGTTTCTCTTAAAGTTAGTTCCATTTTTTATTAAACATTAACCCAATTATTAATGTTATCTTTAATACATTCAAAATATATTTATTATCACTTATCACTTGTAACACTTAGGATTATCCGACTTAGTTAAATACTAATTATTTTCCTAGAACAAGCACATTAAATGCAGGCTTCATTACATTAATTTGTTTATTTCATAGGTGGGTGGATGGTAATACGTCGTTGACGCAAACTTTACCGAACTTGTAGTAAAACTGGTGCAGATGGAATTCTCGTAATAATGAGACATCCGAAATTTAACACAAATGAAAAATAAAATTGCGCGTACACTGAAATTGAAATACATTGAGTAAAAAATAATTTTAGCTTCATATATTCCTTCACACGTGGCACCTAAGAACAGGAATGCTATTTAACTGAGACAGGCAGTTCGGATGTAGTGTTAGCGTGCGACAACTTGGGTGAGCGCCGTAGGAAAAAGGAAATCAGCTACTCTGGATTTGCTCATCAGCGATAACAGTAAAAACACGAGAGAAAGGACCGGCCATTTTCTTAAACTGTTTAATTGATGGAGGTCAGCCTTTTTGTAGAATCGAAATAAAATATACAAGTTCGCTAATTTCTATTAATGTTATGCTAGTTTAGATTCTAATCGTTTAATCTCCTTCGTTTAAACATAACTTTTTCCTATATATTGAAACGTATAGATCTCGATACCTAGGAATGCAAAAATTATGTATCATACATCACTAAAAACTGCTCACTTCCGTATATCACTGGAAACTACACAACTTTCATCCTTATTTTGGTTTATCACATTATACATTGCTAGAATATGGCAATATTAGAAATCACTAAAATAAATAAATATAATAAAATAAAAGGTTAACGAAAGATACATGCAAAAGCGAAGACGTTCACTATATTTCCCCTGCCCTATTTTATATATTGACAGTTTTTTTCTTTTTTTTTAAAAAAAAAAGACATTTTCATTCACTACACTACATACTACCAATTCATGATCTTAATCTCTTTCATATATGAAAAAATGGAAGCAAGTCTCTTTACGTAATTAGAATTTTGTGGTGGAGGATTTGTAAAATGTTTTTCCTGAGTAGATCCTAGTAATTGCATACCTTCGAAAGTTTTTCTCGTTGTTTTTCTCTGTAAATCAGTCGCTAGCAAATAATTTTCACAAATTGAAAAGAGAATAGTTTGCTGCAGATTGTTCTGTTATACAGTGTATAAATATTGATTCAAACCATTGAAACATGTAAAATACATCTGCATGGAAAACATTTCGTTTACGTTCAACTAATTCCTGTTCCAAATTTATAGCTAAGACATCAGCAGCCATACTTACTCGACTTTTTATCTTAAGAAAACATCCACATGGCTATCTGACATACCAACAGAATAGTAACGAGCATTTCCGCATCACGTAGTAATTAACTACTGTTTATAAAATGTAAGTAAAATCCAAGATTGCGAACTCTCTACATGTAGGATTGGAAACAAAATATATTTTGATTTGTAAGACTTTCTATACTTGATCGAAATTACCATACGTTTTCCCACTCCGGATATATACGTAGTTAGTTCTCACAGTTTTATTATGTCACTCAAATCATTAACTGTAGCAATGATAATTCAGAGTGTTTGTCTCTGAGATCGAAAGAAATACTAGGAAAGCACTGGTAACCCTAGTTTTGTACTGTCAAAAAAAAAAAAAAAAAAATCATGTGGTGAATTCGTAGCTCCGGCAGCTGGCATTGATTGTGACTTTCAAAGAAACTTACTTGGCGGTTTTGGGAGGTATTTTCCAGCAACTATTTTATTAATACCGAAGGGTACGCCTAACTCATACAAGTATTTATAGAACAGAGGTAAAATAATATTGTTTATTTTTAAGGTAAAGTAACTGATTGCTTAAATCGTAAATGAACATTTTAATATGAATAGGTCTTTATTTTTGTAAACTAATTTTATATTAAAAATTTGAACAATTACATGAGTCATATAATTCTCTAAACTTTTTGTTTTATTTTAAATTTTAAAGGAAATTGAACGTTTCGTTCAAAAATGCGCAGATAGGGCTATTCAGTGTTATGATTGCGGGATATTGATGTTGATGATTCAAATATCGAAAAACATTATTACATCGCAAAACAAAAATACTATGAGAGCGGATATCGTTTAATGAAATTTTTCATTTGAGTATAATGTGTCGTATACCAACGCTTTTAGTTTATTTTTTCTTTCATCAATTTAATGTAGGTATGCCCTGCACTGTAAAAAAAATAAATGGTTATATACCCGATTACATCCTATATAAGAACCTATATAGAGGATGTCCAATTACATCATATAAAATGTACCCATGGATAGCAAAAACAAATATAATAATGTACTTGAAACATATGTCTATAATATGCTTTTGTGTAAAGTATTGGAAAAGTATACTTGGTTTTGCTTTAACAAGGTTGAAAATAAAGAAAGAAATCGGATATGGGCCAGTATTTCGATATTTCGGTATGGTTATTTATTTTCGATATTTAGGTGTGTAGATATCTTAGTATGAGTTGTAGGGGAATTTCGGATAATTTAAAATACTGGTTTGAGTACCTTTTACATTCCTAGTCCGATCCCAAACATTTCTACCCAGAAACTTAATTTATCTGAAATGGAACTTACCGTTATTTTCTACAGCAAGTTCATAAATTTTGTTAAAACGAATAATATATTTTTATCCCTTTCAGATTTGTTTGTTTTACTGTAACATTAAGTGCTGAAGATTTCAAATCTAAGCCTTTAAGAGCTTTTGTGCTTGCGACATGTCTTTTCATTATGTGAACTTTGATTGTATTAAAACTGAAACTAAAATAGAAAATGTCCCTATTAAAGTAGAAGTAAAAGCAGAGAATGAGCCATATGAGGAATGTAATTATGAATTACTTACTGCTAACACTAATGATGATAAAGATCCTCTTGCAATTCGTTTGGAATATAATGAGCAAGAAAGTTCAATGCAAGGGGAAAATATCACTTCAGAAAGCAATCGGAATGAAATAATATCAGACTGGAAACTAACTTCGAATGCAATATATTTACCTGAGTGTTCAACAGCTGAACAGAATAATATCACGTCAAACTCCTCGAATTTTACTCACAACACGGAAGAGTCAAGCAGTCACATCCTTGACACTAGTGGGGATCAGAACGATCAAGAGGAGGACGTTGAGGACCATGATGGTGGAGAAGCAGATGACAATCCTCATGCCGTCAGGTACGTTAAATCCGATTATTTCGTCAGAGTTATGTTTATATAAATATTTGTGTTTATCTTTTGCAATCCTTAGGTAAATATCATTATTTTTATTTAACTAATGCGATTGCAAACATTTGAATTCAGAAAAAAACGCAACTTAATTCTTAGCTTTGTAAGAAGTGAGACAATTATCAGTGAAATAAGTATCCAAAGGTAGTGGTTAATTGCTATAAACCTGCTGCTTACACCATGCTTTGAGTGTTAATGTAGAATATTGACACGTTTTTGAATAATGACATGAGGAATTTTTCTTATAAAAAGTTATTAGTAAATAAAATGATCAACCGGAATACTTTAAACAATATATAAACTGCAATAGGAAATACGTGTATTTTACGGGCTTAAAATTCGGTAACATATTTTTATTATAAGGAAGAGTACCTCATTGGTTTATTTCTAACTTTCCTCTCTCACTCGAAATATTTTAATAATAAAAATCTCATATTTTTGTATTTATTTATTTATCGGTTCTGAAACTGTAACATTACTTTATGTACAAAACTCCCTAGTTAATTTGTAAACCAAATAGAGGCCACAGGAAAATTATCTATTTTTGTAAGGTATTAACGTGAGAGAACCGTTTCACTTCTTGTTATTGTCCTAATTTTTATGTATGTGCTCGTACTTGACCAATCAGAAATACATCTTTTAACGAGACGAGAAAAACTTCCCTATATATATTCACAATATTAATATTTCGGAGCTTCTTAAACACGGATTATCCGTGGACAAACGCTGGTACAGCTGCTCTTCACACGACAGAAATGAGTTTAATATTTTGACCTGCGTGCCATAGGAGGTATCACCTGAAATTGCCAATAATCGACATGCAAACCGGCACTACAATCGATTGCTTCTCAGCAATCTATTCCTTGACATACGAGGGTTGCTAGGACATGAGTTGTTGTTTTCTCATCAGGTTTAAGCCAAAACTCAGAATCTCAAAAATTGTACATATGAGTTATCACATGTTAAATGACGATATGACCATGTCGTACGGAGAATGATTATAGATGAAAGGGCCTTTCTTCCAACTTCTGTATGACATTTGCCGCCAAAAAATGTTTTCTCTTTCGTAGATCTTTCCTTTTATTCTGTTCTTTGAACACTGAACATGTTACGGAGTCTCAATGGCTCACTGGTAGAGTATCATCTCTGTTACGGAGGGCCCCGATTTGATCACAAATCCGGACAAATGGGCTTTGTATTGTACAATCACTGTTTGCTCGGGTTTCTTGGAGTTGTCTTGTGGCTCCCACTTTCCTCATTTCACCATTGCCATGCATCTAATCCTCATCGTCCCTATTTATCTGAGCATACCGATGTTACAAATAAATGCTGGCAGTCAATCTGCTCAAGAAAACGGAATCTAAAAGGACTAAAATTCGATTAGAATCGATACCATCCAGTACCATTGAAATGATAAGAAACTAGTGAACATTTATTTAGTTTTTCTGCTACTTTGATTTTTCTAAACGAATACCTGTATTCTTTCGATACATCGTTTTGCTTAAGTCAAAATAGAAACGCTTGGTCTGTAACGAAATATCAGCAAATTATAGCTACAGAATTTTTTGTTTCACCTTTAATGATAATTCGTTACAATATCGTTTAATGAGAAACATTGAAACATTGATATATAATTGTTTACTGCAAAGACAGGCTAAAACTCTATTAGGATAATATATACTGTGATTCATTTTCTAAGTAATTAGTCAAGTGCTTTGAGTTAATGCCAGCAAATAATTGAAACCCAATTTATGATCTTCAATAGTTAGGGAAGGAGTTGTGTTTTGATAAACATTTTTTGGATATATTTTCCTTAAGATATTCTTATACCCTTATTTAGCAGAAGTATACTGCATAATTAGGTAAGTAATGCTTGTCTGTGTTCTATTACCCGGATAGAGTGTCCAGATTATGTACAGATATTTTTTATGGCAAATGTTACAACTAACAAAGGTACCTGAGGTCTATGCATAGCATGAGAAATAAAACAGATGGCTTTTGATACAAGCTGATAGATAAAAAAGAGAACCAAGAAGGAAATTATCTATGATTTTCGACTACAATGCCTATGTGAAGGAAAGAACTTCCTCTTTTTAGCATTACTAGAACTTTGCTTCAGGAAGCTTTGTGTCTCTCGTGTTTATTCTAGCTATAAACAAGATTCAACTCTGCTTTTATCGTAATAGTTTGATTTAGTGTTACTGTAGAGGAAGGGGACGTTTGAATGAATAACCATTGGGATTCGCACTTTGGTTAATAATAAAATGACAGCGCTCTTTGTGTTTTCTTCCTTTCACCACGTAATATCAAATCAATCAAATATTACGTTTAACTAAATGCAACACATTTAAGAAATGTTAAGATATTTGTATTCTGTTTTCCAGCAAGTGTTTCTTAGATGTTGAGCAGAGTAAGTAACGGTGAACTGCAGTGGTTACGAAGAATGATAGGTCAAAGTTGTTGATAAAGGGTTGAAGGACATAGTGGATTTATTGTATAGGGGTGGAAATTACTGAGTGTAACATCGCTGAAGTTTTTATTGACCCGCATGCACTCATACCCTAAATAGTCCAGAGTCCTTCATGACATAAATTTACGTATTTTCAGTGAAATTTATTTACATAAAAGACTGAAAAGCAAATGTTACATTGATTATTAGGTATATTGCGCATTAATACAAATAAATAATTTAGTGAACTTCATTCTTTTATCCCCGCAATTGTTCGTTTAAGTATTCGTAACTTAATTAATATTGCAAAGAGACTTACGAGTTTTTGTTTGTTCCCTAACATTAAATATCTTTGACAATTTTACGGTAATTTGTCTGTGTGTGACCTTTGTAGTAACACAATATTAACGTAACACTTTCTAGACGTAATGAGTAACATCTATTGTTAATTTGCAATCGATATTTCACTTCAAAATCTAGAATTAATATCATTGGAATGTTTTGAAATAAAATGAAATCTTTGGGTTTTACGTCCCACGGTTATGCCGGTTAGGCTAAGGGAGACGGTGATGATGAGAAATGAATGAAATGGTGGAATGAAGAAAGTGGATGGAAACGGGAAAACCCCGAGAAAACCCACGAACACGGTGTTTGTCCACCATAAAATTCACTCGGGAGAGGCTAGGATCCAACCCGGAACCCCAAGCACCAGAGGTGAACGCTCTACCACTGAGCCACCGCGGGCCCCAAATTTTTTGAGGTAATCTCGAAAGATGTTGATTATTTACATTTAATTGATGGCACATTGGTGGATTTAGTAATAACTAATAGAACGTATAAAATATCTAAATTAAAAACAATACTAACTTTATACCTCCAGTTTTGATAAGTAGTTATTGCTAAAGCTGAATAGTAAACTTCATCCCTGCAGCGGATACGGTTATTTATTACTATTAAGGATTCTGCCTTCTCCTGGCTCTGGCGCTAATAACGTGTCTTTTTTTCTATACTTAAGTTTAAAACTTGAAATATTTCTTCCATCATTCTCGATCTTCTGCTTCGTCCTTTAACTCCTAATATTTTCTTCTAATTTTCAAATCATGGATCAGTTACATTCTTCTTCTTCCTACTCCTCGCTTTCCTTCCATCTTTCCTTCTATACTGGTATAATAAAGACAATTTCTTCGCAGGATATGTCCAATCCAATTGGCATTTCTCTGAAGGATGCTGGGTAATTGTGCGAAAGTTAGAATGTAACTTATGTGTTCAATATAACTTTTGCTGAAGAATTACAGATTTTTCAAATGTTTAAGTTCTTCAATATTAATCCTAACAAGAACAAGCATAAACATTCTTACTTATTCAGTAGTAAGCGAAAAAACAAATATAAGGAAAAAGTTTTATCTTATTGGTCAGACAGGAAGGTTAAGGCGAACACAAAGTTTCCTTTTATTGACCTTGACTGATTTTGTGGCATTGGATGCGGAAATTTTTGTTGATCTCGATAGTAATATGTAACTAACTAACTCTATGGCCTATGGAACCCGGAGGTTCAATGCCGCGTTCAGAAAAGCTCTCCACTGACTTCTATCCTTAGCTAACTGCATCCAGTTTCTACTTTGTATTCCAATTTCTGCGAGATCCATCTTAATATTGTCCTCCCATCTGCGCCTAGGTCTTCCTAATGGTCGTTTTTATGATTGGTCTTCCAGTCAAGACTTTGAAAGCGTTTCTACTTTCTTCCATTCTAGCTACATGACCCGCCCACCTAAGCCTCCTAGACTTGACGATCCTAACAATGTTGGGTAGACCATATAAATTATGTAGTTCCTCGTTATGAAGTTTCCGCCATTCCCCATTCCCGTTCCTCTTGGGTCCGAATATTCGTCTCAGGATCTTGTTCTCAAATACTTTCAGTCTATGTTCTTCCCTCAGAGTAAGTGACCATGTTTCGCAGCCCTACAGAACAACAGGCATAATTATCGTTTTGTATATTTTAAGCTTCGAATTCCTTGACAGAATTCGCGACGACAAGAGATTTTGAACCGAATAGTGACACGAATTCCCTGCTTTAAGTCGACATTTAATTTCTTTGTGAATATGATTTTCCTCTGTTAATACTGATCCTAGATATTTGAAACTATCCACTTTATCAAAAGTATTATTTAATATTTTAACGCATCCATAATTTGCTGTATTCCGGTCCCGACGCACTTCCATGTATTTAGTTTTCTGTGCATTTACTTCTAAACCCATGTCCCTGCAAGCGTTTAATAAGATCTCTGCATTTCTTTCTACTGTTCTCCTATCATCCCCTATTAAATTTACATCATCAGCATATGCCATAACCTGGTGAATACCGTTCAACTGTAAGCCCTGGTTGCTATCTTTGATTTTCCTTATAGCGTATTCCAGAACGAAGTTAAATAATAATGTCGACAACGCATCTCCTTGTTTCAGGTCATTTTCGACGTGATAACTCGTGGACAAAAATTTTCCTACCCGGACTTTACTTTGGGATTCATTTAAACATATCTTAATTAATCGAATTAGCTTTCTCGGTATTCCAAGTTCTGTAAGAACGTTGTATAATGTTTCTCTCCTAACCGAGTCGTACGCCTTTCTAAAATCAATAAATAATTGATGTACCGGGGTATTGTATTCCCACTTTTTTTCGAGTATTTGGCGAATTGTAAATATTTGGTCGATAGTTGATCGATTTCGTCTAAATCTGCACTGATAATCTCCAATAATTTCATCTGCGTATGGGGTCAGTCTTGCTAACAGAATATTTGAAAGAATTTTATAGGATGTTGACAGAAGAGAAATGCCTCGATAATTATTACAGTCAGTTTTGTCGCCTTTCTTGTGAATTGGAACAATGATTGATTCTTTCCACTCTTGTGGCAATTCTTCCTTGTTCCAGATAAGGAGAATGAGTTTGTGTATCTTGTTCCACAATTTTTCGCCTCCAGCTAAAATTAACTCAGCCGGAATTTCATCTACACCCGGAGATTTGTGTTTCTTTAATTTCTTTATAGCGGTTTCTACTTCTATTCGGTTGGGTTCTGAAATATACGGTTCTGCGGTGTGTATCACCTTTTCTCCACGCACACCTTTCTTCTTTAGTTTTTGGTTGCGTGTTAAGCAAATCGTCAAAGAAATCTTTCCATCTATTTAAGATGCTATCTGTGTCAATGAGAACTGTACTGTCAGTTTTTTTTAATATATAAGCACGAGGTTGATAGCCTTTCTTAAATTCGTTGATTCCCTTATACATGTCCCGGATATTTTTATTTTTACTATTATCTTCAAGTTCCTTAATTTTAGCTTTCAAAAAATCGCGTTTCTTTGTTCTAAAAGTTTTGGAAGTTTCCCGCCTGATATCTGCGAACTTTTGTGTAGTTATTTCATTCGGATTTTGTAGCCAACGTAATTTTGCCTGTTTTCTCTTCTCTGCTAGTTTTATGCATTCCTGGTCGAACCATGGTTTGTTCCTACGTATTTCCGTGTGTCCCAATTTTTCTTTTGCTGAAAGTTTATTGCTATCTCTAATTCCAATCCAGGTATCCTCAACACTAGTGCACTCCGAATCTTCTAAAGCCGAGAATCTATTCGAAACTTCAATCTGGTATTTCTCTCTTACCTGGCTGTCTTCTAATTTCTTTAAATTGAATCTCTCCGTTTTCGGACAATGAATATTACCTTTATTCAAGGATAACCTCTCTCGTATTATCGCCGCTACCAGTAGAGATCAGTGTCACAATCAGCCCCTCTAAACGACGGGACATCAATTATGCTAGATTGCCTTCTTCTATCTACTAAAACGTGATCAATTTGATTGTGTGTTTTTCCGTCTGCTGATGTCCAAGTGTATTTATGAACGTCGCGATGTGGGAATTTTGTACTCTTCACGATTAGGTTTTTGGATGTTGCAAAGGTCACGAGTCTAACATCGTTGTCATTACTTTTCTTATGCAGACTTTCGTTCCCTATAATCGGTTTGAAAATATCCTCTCGTCCTACCTTCTCATTGAAATCCCCTAATAGAATCTTCATATGGTATCGCGGGAGTTGGACAAATATCCGTTCCACTTCTTCGTAAAAACTGTCTTTTATATCGTCATCCTTATCTTCAGTTGGGGCATGTGCATTTAAAACAATAATACCACACCACCGTCCCTTAAGAGTAATAAAAGAAAGTCTATCAGTAACAAATTCAACCCGTTTAATTGCTGGTAATATACGTTTATGAACGAAAAACCCTGTTCCTAACTGGTGATTTTTATTTCCTTCCCCGTAAAAGAACATAAAATTTCCGGAATTCTCAGATCCATTTCCTTCCCACCTAACTTCCTGAACTCCTACTACGTCCATCCTGTATTTCTCTAGATAGTAATATGTAAGCCAAAATTGAAACCATCTTTGAGTAAGTACCGCACCTTCTTCTTGTTTTGACTAGAATTATCTTAAAAATATACGAACCAAACCAACACTAAAGTCCATAATAGTTAATCAGTAATTTTCGTACTATCAGCAACAAAGCTGAAGTGTGAATGTATCTTGAAATACAAACTTATAGACGTTTTCTAAATTTTCGTTCTACTTCCGTTTCGTTTGCAACAAACCACCTGGTGGGTTCTACGCTTTTACTGAGAGAAACTAACCAGCTTCCTTGACACGAAAGGAAAAAGTACATCACTTTGGAATACTACTCACGTACATCAACATTTCAGAATTACTTGTATTTTTAAAGGATTTCTCACCTGTTTTCGAGGAGATCAAAGCGTTTTTCAGATATTCGTATGTTTCAAATATGAACGAAACAAATCTGATAATGTTAGGGAAACACGTTTCAACATCTGTTCCATATACGAGCCTGGAAATAAGTGTAAACGATTTGAGAACATAAAAGCAGCTGAACATTTTTTATGTGGGTAATTTTGTGCTACCATTATCTACTGCTCTAATTATGTTACCGGTACGTATATATGAAGAATGTTATGTTTTCGGACCCAGACAATATACAGATATATATGGGAGTTCCTCCGTGGGTTAGCGTTCCCGTCTGTGACGTAGGAGACCCGGTTTATATTCCCAGCGCGATCTCATGTGTAATTCGGATTCCTCGTTAATCAGTAGGTTCAGTCTCATAGCCTCGCTGCAGAAAGGGACGTTAAACTTAAAATCAAATCAACATGTACATGGTTAACTGTAGGAAGCTGTGCCGATTCTTTAGACGCAATCAGTGAGCTTAACGGGGACTGGATTGGATTGTATTTAATTTTTGCTTCCGGTTGAGCAGCGAGGCTATACGAGACGTGTACCTACAGTCCAACTTGGTATACGAACAACATAACCTCGCACTGGGAATAGCACCAGGGTCTTCCCAGCCAAAGTCGTGTATGACATCTGTGTGGAGCTCGTTAGCCAAACGAAGATAGTGAGGATCAACCGCTCAGTATAACTCTAATTTAAATGAACCAAAAATATATATTAAAGTGCTTCGTTTTGGAGGGTTATGACCGATGACTTGTGTATACTTGTCTTATATCAGACTCTTTCCTATTTCTCTGTCTTATTAATGGAACTTTATCATTAAAAGCAATGTAGCATTTCACCTTTGGGTTGTTCGATATATCCTGTGACGGAAATTTTGTAAAATTTATGACAGAATTGCGCGCCGTATTCAGATATCCCTTTGATTACTCTGTACTACTCGTAACTTTAGTGATAGGTAACAATCCCCGCCTCTAATTACATAAACCTACTTACGTATCTTAAGATATGATTTTGTGCAGAGCTGGGGATCCAATATTACCAAGTAACTGGTTGAAGTACGCATGAAATCTATGAGACAAGGTTCTTTTCTTAGATTCGTTTGTGCACTTATTGCTGGAAAATTGATTTTTTATATATACTTATGACGTGACAATTTGCCTGGTTATTGCCGCTTTATATATCGTCTATTAAATCATAGTGCCGCTCGTGTTTTATGATTGAATTGATTACTTTTGCTTATGCAAAAACGTTGTTTCAAACGATACGCTCTGTTTTCCTAAATTCCGAACCACACTGGAATTTGCGCAATTGACTTATGAAGTCGTAAAGGTTTCTGGAAAGCTGCTATTCATCTTACTGAACAGAGTGACAGGTGCACTACGCTTGTAGACACATCTTTGTCAGCAGTATTACGAAGTCTTAGTTTACACCACAATCTTACATCGGGAAAGGGTGAAGTAGTACTGCGAAAACACTGATAATACACGTTGTACATGGTCCGAGGTCTGCACCGAGGAAAGTTTCGTAATTTTTGGAGCGGTATAGAATCTTCCGATAATCTACGTAATAGTTATAATAACATTTACTTCGTCTAAAATAGGAACATGTATTCATCAATATCATGATGTAGTTAAACTTCAACTTCGCCGTATAAATTTTTCGGTATCAATAAAAGATTCACTGAAAACATATCGGCCCCATTCAGTAATGGTTTGCGTAAACAATAAGATAATCTTCCGATAATCATCATAGTAGCTAAAATGAATTTTACTTTTTTCTGTGTGTGTGCGTTGCGATTATGTTAATATACGCAAAATCTTTTAAAGACTGGTAAGGAATGAGCCTCAGCATGTATTTGTGTTACACGATAGATTTTCTAACTGATGGCCTTTAGTTATCATGAATACTTCGTATTACTGTCGTCACACCTTATCAATTGGGTAATAATAGAGAAGTTAACATCCACAAATTCAAAATCGTTGTACTTGTATTAAATTATTGTTAATAGTTCATTCAATGGAATTTAATAATCTGAATTATGAACCCAATTAAGCCATTTGATGTCACTTTATAAAGTTATTCGCCGATTCTGGAGGTCTAGGACCGCCAATTTTCATGTAGGCCCCATATGTTTTTTGAATATGTATTGTTTATTCTTATGTGTATTTTTAAATGAATATACCATATTTTGCATACCTTAAATTTCAACGCTTATATATGCCTTCCTAGACTCTTGTCTGCAATGAAACACACATGTGAATGACCCTTGCCCAAAGTTATAGAGAAATCGGCGCCCTTGCTTGCTTTGACTCCAGTACAATATAAATTTTGGAAAACACATATAAAGAAAATTATTCATATAATCGTACCTAATCGACATGGAGAAGGTCAGGTTACATGTTCTACACTAATATCTACTACTTTGCGATACGTAAGTGCTAGTGTATACATAAATACAAACTATACATAAGTGTAAACTTTATCACAACAATCATATTATAAGTATACTATTATTTCGAAAATTTACATAATTTGAAAATACAATTATTATCCGACACTCCTTTCCTATATCTGTTCCATAGCAAATTCAGAACTTTAGAATATCGAGATTATGATATCCATAGTAACAGATGACTTTCACTCACAATGGTGGATTGTCTTCAATGACAGAATTTTTAGCGTTACACATTTAGCTCTTTCTAATGATGTTCCCTAGTTTTAAAAATATATTATAAAATGCCAATATGTAAACAAAAAATAATTTCGAAAAATTCTTAGTTGTTAATAATAAAAGTTTATAATTAACGTTATCATTCCATAGAAACCTTATGACAATGATTGCATAATAATAATAATATATAATTTTAGCTTCTCTTAGGGGCACGGTTTTTTCTGGATTGTAGCGTTTATCACTGGCGCATGGGGTTCCCGGCTCGAACTTGCAGTAAGTTTCAAGTGGACATCGAGTTCATGGGTTTTCGCAGCGTTCTTGCATTTGTCCCACATTGTCATTATATCAATTCTATTACAATTCACTTGCATTATTCAACGGTTGATATTGCAGAACGTTAAATTGGAGACTTTCGTTTTCAAACTCGTATTTCAAAATTTGTGATAATTTTAACACAAATATTATCAAATATTCCATGGTTTCTACGTCAATGGTCTCTCCGTTCGAAACGTCGCATTTATTAAGCAACGCGTGAAAAGTAAACTATTGACCAATTTGCTAACTGCCATAAAGGGTGAATAAGATGATCATCTTAAAAGAAGAGAGCAGCTAAAATGGTCAATATCAGGCATTCTTTTTACTCGAAACCCTGTCAGTCAAGTCACATTGAGCTATTCATAAAAAAAAAAAAAAATCATAGCAGTCTGTATCTGTTAAAAAGAAGAACTGCCTGAACTGAAGATAAAGTCACACAATTAGCTCTAACCCTCAACTTATGCTCAATAGTTAATATTAAAATCATTTTCTCCATTAAGGAAGATCAGTCAACGGGAAAAGTCAACAAAAAGATATTTATTATCCAAATTAATTAATAACATAAATAATGCGATTTCTATGTGCAGAACGTCAAGTTCTAATTAAACTATCAATTTCATGTTTCCTATTGTTCCATTTCTTGTTGAGTTCACAAATGTTTAATATTTTACTCCCACGGGATATTTCGATCTCGTCACAATCACCTACTTACCAAGGTACAAAAGAACTGAAGCCATTAGTAGTTTGCATCTGTCAAAATGATAACTTCCTGAGGTGGAGACAATGTTATATAATTAGCTCTGCCACTCAGCTTATGCTCCTCAGTTGGTATATAAAATCGTTTTCAGTATTAACGAGAATCAATCATGCTAAAGTTAACAAAACCAAATTTATTGTTGAACACGTTCAGCCATTCTAATTGATAATTTAAATAATGCAATTTTGTGTGGAAAAAATCTTGATCTAATCAACATCAATTTCAGGCTTCCTATTGTTCCATTTCTTGTTGGACTTCACAAATAGCCAATATCAAGCATTCTTTTATTCGGTTCGCAATTTTCGATCTTCTCACAATTCCCTACTTATCAAGAAACAAAAGAACTGAAATCGTTCATAGCAGTCCGCATGTGTCAAAATGAAAAGCTACCTGAAATGGAGACAACGTCACATAATTAATTCTGCCACTCAATTTTGAGTGCATTGTAGCGGCTCGGGTTACTCTGTAATAATCATGTGTTTAGAGGAATATTAAACTTAATAAAGAGATCGTAGTATTGTATTTGCTTTAACGCTGGAATAGATTATAATAGTCTTGGATTACTTTGTTTACCATAAGTCGTAGATAGAGCAATTCCATTATCTCACCTTTTGATCGTGTTTGCTCTCTTCATTTGAATTTTAGCTTCACATTTAGCGCCAAAGCTTTATGATACGTGGGTCTGAAGCTTAACATGTGACCTAAACCTCATGAACTCCCTTAAGGATTCGTACACGATTCGGCTGCATCGGAACCATGAGAGAGTTCTCCATTTTAAAATATGTCTTATGAATTAAGTTGCAAACTATGTTGTATTTGCATGAGATTCTGTTTATGGAATGAATTGTTTTGGAAGTGGACAGTAGGTCAGTGGTAGGGAGCTAACCTTTGCTGCGAAGATATTTCTTTCCATCCATCGTCACTTAAGTTTTTGGCTCGAAACATTCTGTCCGGACGTTTCCTCAGGTTGCTAATACATCACTCGGAACCCCAGGAATTTCCGCTCCGAAATTTGAAAATTACCCCGAGGCAAATTCTATATTGTGCTGCACAAGGATTGTCAATATTTTGTAAGTGATACTATTACCCTCTGTGTATTGAAATCTCCAGAGGAAATTCATCCGATACTATCACTTCTGTTGAAGTTCTATCAAACCAATTATTTCATAATAATTGGCTTTCATTAATCAAGTGTCTCCTTCAGGCTAAAAATCATCATCATGAAACGTACTGATAAAAATATCAATTTCACCGCTTCAATCACTTCAAGGTTATTTCTGCAGAACAAATCTATATTTGTCAGCTAAAGGCAATAACTAAACACAAAATCCAAAAGTTCAAGATACGTGATTGGACTATCTTAGGTTAAATTAATTAAATAACTGTATGTCCTATGCAACCCGGAGGTTCAATGCCGCCTTCACAAAATCTCTCCATAGGCTTCTATCCTTAACGAACTGGATCCGATTTCTATTTTGTATTCCTATCTCTTTGAGATCCATCATAATATTGTCTTCCCATCTGCTCCTATGTCTTCCTAATGGTCGTTTTCCGATTGGTCCTCCAGTCAAAACTTTGAAAGCGCTTATACTTGCTTCCATCCTAGCTGCACGACCTGCCCTCGTAAGCCTACTGGATTCATGGCCCTAACAATGTTTGGGAAACCGTATAAATTATGTAGTTCCTCGTTATGAAGTTTCCCCATTCCTGATTCCCGTTTCTCTTGTGTCCGAATGTTCGTCTCAGGATCTTGTTCTCAAATATTTCAGTCTGTGTTCTTCCTTCAAAGTTTCGCAACTATGCACAATAACAGGCATGATTATCGTTTTATATATTTTAAGCTTAAAATTTCTTGACAATTCGCGACACGAGATTATGTACTGAATAATAACACGAATTCTCTGCTTTTAGCCGACATTTAAATTCTTCGTGAATATGATTTTCGTCTGTTAATATTGATTCTAGATATTTGAAAGTATCCACTTTATCAAAAGTAAAATTTAATATTGTAATGCATCCATAATTTGCCGTATTACGGTCCCAACGCACTTCCATGTATTTAATTTTCTCTGATTTACTTCTAAACCCATGTCGTTGCAAGCGTTTAATAAGACCTCTGCATTTCTTTCTGTTCTCCTATCATCTCCTATTAAATTTACATCATCAGCATATGCCTAACCTGGTGAGCACCGTTAAATTCTAGGCCCTGGTTGCTGCCTTTGATTTTTCTTATAGCGTATTTCTGAACGAAGTTGAATAAAAATGGTGACAACGCATCTTCTTGTTTCAGGCCATTTTCGACGTGAATGTTCGTGGACAAACAATTTCCTATCCAGAATTTACTTTGAGACTCATTTAAACATATCTTAATTAACCTAATTAGCTTTTCTGGTATTCCAAATTATGAAGAACGTTGTATAAGATTTCTCTCCTAACCGAGTCGTAAGCCTTTCGAATATCAATAAATAGTTGATGTACCGGGGTATTCTCACTTCTTTTCGAGTATTTTATGAATGTTAAATATTTGGTCGATAGTTGATTAATATCCTCTAGATCCGCACTAATAATCTCATATAATTTCATCTGCGTATTGGGTTAAACTTGCTAATAGAATGATTGAATGGATTTTATAGGATGTTGACAAGAGAAATGCCTCGATAATTATCACAGTCAGTTTTGTCGCATTTCTTGTGAATTGGAAAAATGATTGATTCTTTACACTCTTGTGGCAAATCTTCCTTGTTCCAGATAAGAAGAATGAGATTGTGTATCTTGTTCCATAATTTTTCGCCCCCAGCTAAAATTAACTCACCCGGAATTTCATCTACACCCGGAGGCTTGTATTTCTTTAATTTCTTTATAGTGGTTTTCACTTCTATTCAGTTGAGTTCTGGAATTTACGGTTCTGCGGTGTGTATCTCCTATTCTCCACGCACATTAGTTTTTGGCTGCGTGCTCAGCAAATCACCAAAGAAATTTTTCCATCTATTTAACATGCCATCAGTATCAGTGGGAACTGTTCCGTAAGCTTTCTTTAATATATAAGCAGGAGGTTGATAGCCTTTCTTAAATTCATTGATTACCTTATATATATATATATATATATATATATATATATATATATATATATATATATATATATATATATATCCTGAATGTTTTTATTTTAACTATTATCTTCAAGTTTTTCTATTTTTGCTTCAAAAAATTCCGTTTATTTGTTCTAGTTTTGGAGGTTTCCCGGCTGACGTCTACGAAATTTTGTGTAGTTATTTCATTCGGATTTTGTAGGCAACGTAATTTTGCCGGTTTTCTCTACTCTGCTAGTTTAATGCATTCCTGGTCGAACCATGGTTTGTTTCTACATATTTCCGCGTGTCCCTTTTTTTTCTGAAATTTTAATTTTGTCTCCAATTCCAATAGAAGTATCTATAACCTAGTATACTTCGAATCTTTTAAAGCCGAGAATCTCTTCGAAAGTTCAATCTAGTATTCATCTCTTACCTAGCTCTTTTTATTTCTTTAAATTAAACCTTTCCGTTTTCGGACATTGAATATTTCCTTTATTCAGCGATAATCTTTCTCTTCCTATCACTACATTTATATTATGTCTAGTTTCTGAGCACATATTGGCAACAATGTGCATGGATTTGTCCCAGTTATAATAGAGAAAAAGAGATGGCGAAAAGGATGGAGTGCTGATTGTAAGCTTAAAGAGAACCAGTCGTTAAAACAATTATGACGAGGACAATTTAGTTTTAATTCAAAAAACCCTCCTTGTGAGACGTATATAAAACAATTTTACATTTATTGCATATAGGAGATACTTCTGGTGTACTTACTTCTTTAACCGTTAGTGTTTCAACAAAAAGGAAAATAAGCCACGTGAGTTTATACAAATTATGAATATATATTTATAAATCAGGTTTTTGCTTCACGCAAAAATTTCTTACAACGTTTCTTCTCATTTTCCTCTAGAATATTTTTCGCTGATATAGAAGACAATATCGTACGTGGTGTAGATGAAATTCAAGGGGTCCACTAGAAATAATAGTTAAATAACGAATTCTGATTTGGGTGATAATACTGGGTTCAATATTAATAATTAAAAAATACAATGCAAAATAAAGAAACGAAATGTGGTAAGATGTCACCAAAGAGTTCAAATGCTCTATAGCAAGGAGGAAGTGCAAAACTAGTGGAACCGCCCGGTAGTTTGGGTGTGTGTCCATAAGACGAGGGACAGCCACTGCATTTCCTCATAACCAATAATAGTGGAAACATGAGACAGACTCATTCCGGAGATTACAGGTATTTTATCCTGGACTTATGTCTAGTTGGTGGATGCCAGGCTTTTTGTAGAATCGAATGAAAATTACATGTTAGCTAATTCTAGTAATATAAGGTTAAGTTAGATTCTAAACACATGGCTTCTTTCGTCTAAAGAGATACCTTTTTCTATATTAAAATAATTGGATCTCAAAACGTAGAAATGCTATATTTGTATAACATATATCGTTCGAAAGTTTGTCTTTTCCTCTTTATCTCAATATTAGAAAGTGTCCTACGTATTACGTAGAAATCACAAAACTTAAACAAGTTAACGAGGCTTACATGCAAAAAGGAAGCACGTGCAATATATTTTACTTCTATATAGTATATATTTTTAAAACCATCATTATTTTCACTCCACTGGAATGTATTGATTTATGATGAAAATGTTTTCATAAATGTATAAAATCGAAGCTAGTTTCTTTGCATTATGGAGCTTTTTCAGTAGAATTTGTTTTTCTGAGATCAGTCTAGTAATTTCGTAGTTTCCGAAGGTAACTGCATGGATCCTTTTTTTATACAACCAATCCCTCACAAATTTCATAAATTCCAAAGGAATAGTAGTTCTGTTGTACAGTATGGAAAAACTTATCCGAACGATAGAAATCTGTGAAACACGTTTGCATCAAAAATATTACTAGCACTTTCTGTAAATTTCTGTTCAAATTTAGAGAAACGCATCATCAGACCTATTCTCTCTCCATTTTTACCGTAACATAATATTCACATCGCTATTGGATAAGAACAACATAAGGAGCATTTACGCATGAACTAGTAACAATATTACGGTCTGTGTAATCTAGAGTGCAATCCAAGATTGATAACTACGTACAAGTATGGAAGAATACATAAAATATATGTTGGTTTGAAAGACGTCTTTGTGCGTGATCGCATTCTCCGCATGTTCCGTCACTCCGTATATATTTGGTCTAGGAATTAATTCGTGCGAGTGGACAAGAGATGGCGCAACGAACGGAGCGTCCCACAGTTCCGTGTATCCACACATGTGTTGCAAACCCCTGTCATCGCGTATCGTTCGTAGTATAGGGCAGTGGATTAAAGCGTCAGCAACACCAGTTTGTAGTTAAGTGAACATGGCGCAATTTGTGCCTGATAAAGTGTTTTTGCGGGGTGTCCTGCTGCATTACTTTAACATGCAGAAAAGTGCGACTGAAAGTCATCGTATTTTGGTGGAAGTGTATGGTGACCATGCTCTAGCTGAGCGAACGTGTCAGAAGTGGTTTGCACGGTTTAGAAGTGGTGATTTCGGCTTGGCAGACCAAGAGCGAGCTGGACAGCCAAAAAAATTTCAAGACGAAGAATTGACAGCATTGCTCGAGCAGGATTCGTGTCAAACGCAGGAACAACTTGCAGCAGCATTAGGTGTTGATCAAACAACAGTCTTCAAACGCTTGAAAGCCATGGGAATGATTCGAAAGATGTCACATTGGGTTCCACATGAATTGAAAGACAGAGACGTTGAAAGACGAAAAACCATTTGCGAATTGCTGCTTCAACGACAGAGCAGAAAGGGGTTTCTGCATCGAATTATTACGGGTGATGAGAAGTGGATCCATTACGAGAACCCTAAACGAAAAAAGGCCCGGGTGAAACCAGGTGAACCGGGTCTATCACAACCAAAACGAGATATTCACTGTGCAAAGGTTATGCTGTGCATATGGTGGGATATGAAAGGTGTGGTGTACTATGAGCTGCTGCAACCGGGTAAAACTATGAATGGAGAACGTTATCGACGACAATTAATGCGTTTGAAGCAAGCTCTGGCCAGAACACGACCAGAATGGGAGAACAGACATGATAAACTTATTGTTCAACGTGATAACGCTCGCCCACATGACGCAAAACCGGTCAAAACCTATTTAGAAAATGTCGGATGGGAAGTTTTACCCCACCCGCCGTATTCACCAGACGTTGCTCCTTCGGACTACTACTTGTTCGATTGCATGAACAACGATTTGATTGGACAGCGGTTTACTTCTTCAGAAGATATCGAAACATGGGTCTCTGACTGGATCGCTTCCAAGGATGAGGACTTCTTTCGCCACGGAATCCGTACATTGCCTGACAGATGGGCGAAAGTGGTGGCTAGCGATGGACAATATTTTTCTTAAGGTATTTATGTATTTTGTGTTTGTACTACAGCTTCAATGTGTGCGTACCAACCGCACGAATTAATTCCTAGACCAAATATATGTAATTAGCACTCCCTATATTTACGTAATTAGCACTGTGTTAATATGCCTTTTGACTAACTAAGAGTAGCAGTGGTGAATTCAGAAGATTTCTCCCCGAGCTTGCAAGGAATACTGCGATAGGAACTGAATCCCAAAAATCCTCTGGGGGATTTTGTAACTCCTGGAGGTGGCATTCACTGTCATAGGAGAAAAACCTCCTTTGGCGCTGTGGGAGGAGATTGTCTGGCAATTATTATATAAGGCATCAAAAGCTCTATTTGATTGAAAACAATATTTACATAACACAATTAAAATAATTAATATTGTTTTTGTGAGGTAGAAAAAGATACTGTTTACTGCATCTAAATAAAAATAACCGTTTAAATTGTAAAAAATAATAATATGGATAGGGATTTATCTTAGTAAAATAAATTTAATTCAGAAATTTGGTTAAATAGAATGGTAACATAATTCTCTCGCCTTTCTATGTTACTTTAATTTTTAAAATAAAAGTAATTTTTCGTTTGTTGATACTAATTTTTGTGTTTTAAATATCAAAGAATATAATTACATCGCAAAACAAAATTATCGTGATATCAGATTTCGTTTTGTGAAATGTTACAGTTCAATAAAATGTACCATACATATATCCACGTTTGTAATATGTTTGTTATTTCGTTTATTTAAGGTAAGTATGCGCTGGACTATAAACATATTCAATGAAATCTTTAAGATTTACGTTCCACGTTTTTGCCAGCTAGACTAACGGGACTGCGATGATAAGAAATAAATGAAATAATGGAACGAAGAAAGTAGAAGTAGACGGGAAAAACCCAAGAAAAGACATGCAGATGTTGTTTGTCCCTCATAAAACTAACTTGGCCTGAGTTGAAATTGAACCAAAGACCCCATGCATCATAGGGGAACGACCTGCACCTAAACCACCGCGGTCCCCGGGATTATAAAATGTTTCAGTGGGTACATCCTGCATTGCATCACCATATAAGTGCTCTCTCTATGTACCCCGAGCGTATTCTTCGCGAAAGGGCCGTTCATTTCTGGTAGATCTCGTGTCGTTAGGATAGAACCGTAACCAGTAGTTTCATGCTTTATTTATCATAGGTACTAAAATGGACGCCATACATCAATACAACCAAGAAATACCGTAAGTTACTGCAAAAAATCGAGTGACAATTAAACACTGGAAAACCGAAAATACCGAAGAAATTCAAGACGTTCTAGTTAACACATACAACAAGGACAACGTAATAAATTTTGCTAGAATGTGTTTGCGCTATATGTATTTGAGTAAAATTGTATATTTCGATTCATATTTTATTTCAGAAATATAAGCTAATGTAAAAGAGGAAATTTTAGTTTTTGACTTCTCTATCGTCATGCAACACTGATCGTAGGTTGAGAATTAATAGTTTTGGTTAAAACGAAAAGAGAGGGAGAAAGCAAAAACAAGAATAGTCCGATAACACGTACCTATGTATATCAATAAGAAAAATAATAATGTACGTGAGAAATAGTATTGGACTACTATATACTTGAGTATATAGTATTAAAAATATGTTAGGTTTTGCTTTAGCGAGTAATAAAGTGAAGAAAAAATGGGATATTGACCAATATTTCGATATTTCGGTATGGTTATATGTTTTCGATATTTAATTATCGGTAATAGTTGTGGGTTGTAACAAAGTTTTGGACACTATCAAATACTGGTTTCAATTCCTTTTTATATTCCTTGTCTGATTCCAAATCATTCCATTCACTAACTCAATTAAACTGAAATGGTACTGGCTGTGATTTCTCACGCTTTTTCCTCATAGATTTTGTTAAAACGAATAATACTTGTCCCTTTTTTTTGAGTTTTATTTGGTTTCCTTTAACATCAAGTGCTGAATATGTCAAATATCGATCTTGAACAGTTTTTGTGTTCGAGAAATCTTTTCATTATTTCAACGTCTAATAAAATCAAAATGGGAACGGAAAACGTTCCTATTAAAGTTGAAATGAAAACAGAAAACGAGTGGTTTCTGGAATGTAATTACAATCTATGTACTAGTGGCACTAATGGTCATAAAGATGCTATTACAGTACCTTTGGAATGCAAGGAACACAAAAGGGGAATGGAAGAAGACAATATCGATTCTTAAAGTAATGGGAGTGAAACAATATTAGATTGGAAACTAAATTTCAAAGCAATATGTTTGGTCAAATGTTTATCAACCGTCGATGTGCTTCCCGCACATTTTCAGAGTAACACCAAGGCAAAATCCTTCGAGTTTACACACAACACGGAAGAGTCAAGCAGCCACATCTTTGTCACTATTGGAAATACGCACGATCAGGAACTGGACGTTGAAGAAAATGATAATCGAGAAGCAGGTAACAATGCTCCGGCCCTCAGGTACGTTGAAATGCATTTATTTTGTCAGAGTTATGTCTGCATTAACATTTCTTTTCAACACTTGCAATACTTAGTTAAATATTTCTAGTTTCGCTTACCTTAAACTGAGTTAATGAATCGGAAACAATTGAACACATAAAGGAACGCAAAAAAAAAAAAAAATGCTGAGCTCCTCCGTGGCTAAGCGGTTAGCGTACGCGCCTTTGGCGCGGGAGACCCGGGTTCGATTCCCGGCGGGAGCTCATGTGGTTCGGATTCCACGTTAATCAGTAGGTCCACGTCTCACATAGCCTCGCTGCTGAAAGGGACGCTAAACTGAAATTCAACTCAACTCAACGCAAAAAAATGCTTAGCTCTGTAAGAAATGAGACAGTTCGTTTGTGAAATAAGTATCAAAACGTAACAGTAAATCACTATAAACCTTCTCCTTACAAGAAGCCTTGAGTGTTTGGATGTGTACTTACACTGTTCTGAGTAATGGCAAGAAAACTTCTTTTTGTAAAAAATGCTCGTTATAAAGCTTTCTTTCAGTAGTACTTTAAACTGCATATAATCTATTGTCAAGTATGGAAATTAGTTAATAAAGGTTTCTGAAACACTAATTGCAATAGGAGGTACATTTAGTTTGTCTGCAAAAAATTTTAGTAACAGGTTTTCTATTATTGGGAGTAGTATCTCACTCGCTTATCTGTAACGTTTTCCTCTCAGGATATTTTCATGATACAAAAACTCTTATTTTTGTATTTATTTATTTATCATGTCAGGAACTGTAGCATTATTTCATACAGAATCATACTAGTTAATAAGAATGTCAAATATGGATCACACGAAGAAATTAGCCTGTTTTGTTTTTTAATGTGTTAACGTTACGGAACCCTTTCACTTATTGTGATTGTTCTAATTTTGATGTATGTACTCGAACAAACTGCTAGAAGAGAAACAATAAATTCAACTTTATAGATAGTTTATTTTATTATATGACTTAATTAACTTCACTGGTAATCGCTTGTATCTCTGAACCTTATATCTTGTGTTGATGTGTCTCATCATATCGTCGTTTAAGATGTAATACCTCTGAAGTCCAGTTTATTAATTTTTTACACGAAAAAGTCTTCGCTACATCTGTTTACAATATTAATATTTCAGTTTCTTAAAAAAGTATATTTTCCGTAGAAAACTGCTAATGCAGCTTCTCTCATCAAAACCTAAGTGGCTATAATTTATTGTGATCGGTGCCATACAAGCTATCACCAGAAATTTCCAACAATCGACATGCAAGCCAAGACTGTAATCGATTGTTTTTCTCAGCAATCGATTTCTTGTAATGTGTGAGTGTTTGCTAGAACTTGGATTGTTGTTTTCTTAATCAGGTTTATGTCGAAATTCAAAATCGTGATAATTGTACATATCATGTTTCATATCTTAAACGACGATATGATTTATAGGGGCAATGATTATAGATAAAAGGGTTTTTCTTACTCTTTTCGTATCACATTTGCCTGAAAATAATCTTTTCTCTCAATTAACGCTTTCCTCTGTTGTGTTCTGTGAACACGAACCATGACACGGGGCCATGGAGCCACTGATAGAGTGTTCACCCCTGGATAAGGAGGCCCTGGTCCGATTCCAGAATCCCGATAAGTTGTCTTTGTGTTGCAGGAATATCGTTTGATTAGGTTTCTCGGAGTTTTCCTGTGCCTCCCATTTTCCTCATTCCACTGTTGTCATGCATCTAATCTTCATAGAGAGTTGAAGTATATAGTGCGCAAAGTGAAATATGATGGGAAGCGGTGAATGTAACTTGGATGAAATTTTATTTGCCCACTTTTATCAATTTCCATATTTTTTTTCCTTAATTTAAATATGGAATACGTTTGAAAATGATTTGGTATTTTATTTATTTTTGGTTGGCAATACAATATTAATGTGTTCAATAGTAATTCAATATGAAACTTCACGCTCCAGGCGTGAGAGTAATTACAGCTAAAAAAATATTAAACTTTACACCAGCAACGCGCACGGTTTATTACTATTATTATTTTATTATTATTGTTGTTATTATTGTTACTAAGTATTCTGCTTTTCTCCATGTTCTGCGGCTAATAAGGTGTCCTTTTTCATCTTTTTTTTTTTTACTTCGATTTGGACATAGAAATATTTCTTTCACGTTTATCGTCCGTCAGCTTCCTCTTTTAACTGAGAATAATTTCTTATATTTTTTTAAATCGTCGTTCAGTTTTGTTCTTCTTCCTATTTCTCGCTTTCCTTCCATCATTCCTTCTATAGCAGTATGAAGAAGAAAAATTATTAGCAAGATGTGTCCTATCCAATAGTTCGTCCTACGAAATTTAGAACTTGTTATACTTTCCATTAGACATTGTTTTGTTTAAGGCAGAATTTATTTAGAATTAAAAACTATATTTTTGTGCAATTTTGCATACAACATTCAAACATTTCAGAGAAAAACAATAGATTATTCTGTACATAGGTTCTTTGATGTTTATTTCTGTGAATCTCAGTTCTAATAATATATTCATTACCGAAAAATTACTAGTTTTTAAATGTTTAAGTTTCTTAATATTAAGTACAACACTAAAAAATTATTAATAGCATATGCATTTTCTCCATTAATCAAGCTCTCTTCTTGCACTTCATTCATTTTAGCTCTAACGGGAGCGCGGTGGCTCAGTGGTAGAGCGTTCACCTCCGGTGCTTGAGGTCTCTGGTTCCATCCTACCTTGCGCCGTGCGGACTTTGTGGTGGACAAACACCGTAGTAGTGGGTTTTCTGGGGATTCTCCGTTTCCTCCCACTTTCTTCATTTCACCATTTCATTCATTTCTCACAATCACCGTCTCATTTAGCCTAACCTGCATAACCGTAGGACGTAAAACTCAAAGATATCATTTCATTTTTTTTTCATTTTAGCTCTATGTTACACATTGTTTTAGCCAACTCTATATTATTATTATTATTATTATTATTATTATTATTATTATTATTATTATTATTATTAATATTATTATTATTATTATTATTAAAATAGTATTATTATTATTCACATCGATATTGTAATGATAATGATTTGAGTCGTTATTGTGTATTTATTGTATAAACTTCTTATGAAATAAATTTCTTTACATGCTACCACAAAAAATTTTCACACTTCTGTGATGACACTTTTAGACAGGGGTTTCTCTGGGCATAAGTGTAAAAATTGTTGCTTATTCAGTAATTAAGCCAACAAAGGAAATAAGAGAACAAACTTTTCTTATAGGTCAGACTGGAAGTTTAAAGCAAACTCGTGGTGAACTTTGATACCGAATTCTGCAAATGATTACCGTAACATATGACTGATTTACTGGCATTGGATACGTGAATTGTTATTGATCTCTACACTAACAATTATGGGAGAATAATGGAAAGAATTTCTGAGTGAGACACGCATCGTCTACTCTATATTTTGTCCGTAATTTACCTCAGAAAAATACGAACTAAACCAATGCTGATGTATATAATAGTTCGTCGGTAATGTGCATACTGTTAGCAATTTAAAGTGTGAATGTGTGTTGGAATACGTGCTAATACACCTTTTGTAAATTTATCTTTTCTTGCTCTTTGCTTTGCTACAAATCCACATGGATTCCACGCTTTTACTGGGAGTAATTACACAGCGTACTCTACTATTACTAGCGGCCACTAACGTTTCAAATGCATTTGCATCTTTAAAGAATTTATCTACTTTCGTGGAGGTGAAGAATTCTTTCTAGATATTCATATGTGGAGGAACGAAATGTGACATTGTTAGCAAAACACGTTTGAACATCTGATACATATGCGATCCTGGGATTACATGTAAACCATCGGAGAAGAAAGGAGCTGAAATACTGTTATTTCTTTTATGTAGACTAGATTCTGGAACAATTATTTTCAGGTTTAATTATGTTATTTATACGCGGAAAATGCACTTATTTTGGATCCAGTGCACCCTTTCTGTTTGAGAGCAATAAATTAAAACTTAGGAAGACAATAAACCTATATATATGATTAACTGTAAATAGCTGTCCGGATTTCGTAGACGGAATCAGTAGGCCCAACGATGGTTTTATTGAAATTAGATTTAAGTTTAGCATATGGTTGCGCAGCAGGGTTACATGGGACATGGACCTAAAAGCTAACCTGGTATCCGATCCACATAAGCTCCCACGGGGAATCGAACGCGGTTCTTTTCCGCCAACGATGCATACGCTATCCATGTGCGAGGTCGCTAGCCAAACGACGATAATGAGAATGAACCTGTCCAGCCCAACTGTATTAAATGAATTAGATATAGTGGTAGATAAAGTGGTTTGTGTTGGAGATCTAAATCCAATCAATTGTCTTCACTCCTACCTTCAGTTTTACCTTCAGGTATAATTTTTCTCCATGCCAATCAGTGTGTGTGTGTGCATTATTATAGTGGTTTTTATGGTCAGATACCTTTCCGATAAATCCAGTTATTCCATTGTAGCTCGTGTTACACATCGTGGGGTTTTCCATATCATTTTTACTCCTATTATTAGGTTCTTTTCCGACATTAGGCAAAAATTCAAGCCTTGTTATCCATAGTGAATAAATGCAGTCAGTTATTTTATAGTACTATAAGACCTGTTGGTTTCCATTGGATATGATTCGTACGAATAAAAAGATAGAGCGAAAAAATGTCGTAGGTTGTAAACTAATTTGTTGTTCCTTGTTTCGCATACCACGAACATACCTTTCTTAAAGACCTAAATTGCTATTTACTTGATAGAAGTGGTAGAAAGTTACGTTCTTCGTAGCTGTATACAATAACTGGTATACGTATCTGTTAAATATTATATATATTAATTTTCCTTCCAATTCGTTGTAACAACTCTATTGATAAATTAGTTAAGTTAATTCATTATCGTACGACCCTTTGATATAATTATCTAACAATTTTATATTAAATAACATTATCCTAATACTACATAATATATTCTTGTATCCTAATGCCAATTTTGGGAAAGGATCACTTTCAAATATGTCCCGTTATCTCTTCTCAGTTATATTTTTCCAGTTTTAATTAGCACATTTCGATGTATTTTTGAATATATTACATTTTATTATTTAATATAGTTTGTATTACCAGCACATAGATTTTTAATTGTTAAAAATGTTCCGAAGAGACAGCAAATATTAGTAATAGTAGAATTTTCAAATATTGAAAATTTTTTTAACTATGCATTCTCAATGTGTTGATATTTTTGCAGATGATTTAAAAAAATAAAAATGAAATTCATGCTTGAAAACGAAGAGTTTAAAACAAAAATAAAATGATGTGAAAGTAAAAGCAAAATAAAAGAGTGAAATTTTTACAAATATTGACTTATCCGAATGCGTTAAATGCCGTACACGTTTCGTAAGCGTATTGCAGATAGACTTACATTTCGTTACGTTCTTTCATCCTTCATCAGAAGACTTCTTTGGAAATTAAACTTATGTACTGCAACGGATAGAAACAATTTAATCTTCAAGAAAGTCGTCATAATTAATTTAGTGAAGTGAAAATTTTGGAATGATACCTCTACGATTTTTACGGGCTCCTACCCTTGTTCAAATTCAATTATCTAACGATATCTATCAATAATTCTTACTGTGATAAGTTCTAAATTAACGTACTATTTACATGCTTTTAAGAATAATCAGTTCAGCATTTCTAGTATACACAAAAAATGCCTTTTATTCATACGTGCGTACCAATTCTGCTTTTCTTTACTTGCTGCTAACTGTACATATAATTTTAAACGATATGTTCATACATTTTTAATGGAGTTTATTCCTCATATAGTCTTAAGTGCTAATGCCAATTTTGGAAGTAGATCACTTTCAAATATGTCCATGGATCTCTTCTCCGTTATAATTTTTTAGTCTTAACTAGCTCTTGCGTTATACTTTTAGTATATATTAGGTTTTATTATTTAGTATATTTTGCATTACCTACATTTAAATTTTTAATTGTTATAAAATATTCCAAAGAGACAGCAAATACTATTAATACTAGAATTTGGGAAATATTGAAAAAAATTTGTAGGAATGCATTCTCAATATGTAGATATATTCGAGTTTTAAATAACAAAAAGGTGTGAAAGTAAAAACAAAATAAAAGAGAGTAAATTGTTTATAAATATTGCCTTATGCGAATGCGTTAAATACCCTACACGTTTTGTAGGCGTAGTGCAAATAGACTTATGTTTCGTTAGTTTCTTTCATCCTTAATCAGAAGACTTAATTGAGAATTAACCTTATGAACTCCAATGGATAAAAGCAACTTTAATCTTCAAGAAAGTGGTATTAATTCATTTAGTGAAGTGATAATTTTGGAATTATATCTCTATGATTGTTGGTTGCTGTTCGAACCCCTAAAGAAAACACCTTTTTTCAAATTCCATTATATAACGGTATGAGCGTTATATACCCCACAGAACATTTTATTCAGCCCTGTATATATGGTAAAATTCTTTGAATTAATTTCTCAGACGGAGTTCTTAGGGTGTCAGCCAGGATCTTCAAATGAGCATACATATACTTGGACTAGAGCTAGGAGTCTTAACTGGACATACATATATTCGCTGAAGGTATTCTGTATATATGTTAAAAAAGGAAACAAAGCTGTATTTCATTAACTTCGTCGATTATGTCATCGTCTTTTGTTACTCTCCATCATTTGCTATTCAGTAAAGAATTATGCTTCGCTATAATTTCCTCTCTTATTTTGTAACTGAGAGTAGAAGCGTCTAGCAGTGAGTAATCAGGACGAGTACAAGCAAGATGCCATGAGCAAGTGAAGAAGTCAAGCGCCTTAGCTACACGTCTAATTTTTCAAGAATATTACTAGTATGATTCAAAGTTATATTCGCACTAAGTATAATATTTTTATTTATTCAGTTCAGTGCTTCCAATGGATTAAAATATTGCGACGACAATTTTGTGACAGTACTATTATTTCTTTACAACATACAATAAGTAAAGATGTGGAACTGCGCAACTGCTGCTAAGAGATAAAATTTTGGAAGTTTGTGAACTAATATTATCTGGTTCTTGCGGAACGTGTAAGGTTAATAAAAAAGGGGGGACATGAGTAAAAGTATTGCTATAGTGAAAATTATAAGTTGATCATTTTTTTTTTGTGTTAACATTTGAAGTATATATTTACCAGGCAGGAAAAGTAAACATATTATGTTTTAATCCTATTTATTTTTTATTACTACAAATATATACTTACGTTGTTTTGTGATGCCCCAACTTGAAATAAATAATGTGATTAAATAATTCAGTGTGTATAGTAGTGTTTTGGTAGCATAATTTTTATTGCAGTACAATTGATTTTTTGTTGGTATTTTTTTAACAAAGTGAAGATCAATAGTGCCATTTCAATTTGTTATATGTCTTACTTAAAAGTGAAACTCGATATAATTCGTTGCTCAATTTACTGTTATGACGAACCTTTAGATTTTCCACTCTACCTCCCTGATTCTCATTCCACTAGTACCTTATGAGCTGGCTGGCTATTGCCATTTATCCGTAAATTGAGGTTTGACATATCCTGTATTCGTGCATATTTATCATTCAACCTTAAAGTATGAGAAAGGTATTGGTTGTTCCATGCATAAATCCACCCGTATCAGAAATTGAACCTAAGACCCCAATGAATTGTCCTCACAGACGTGAATGTACTGGATCGAACCTCGAAACTACCTCATAATATATGTTTTCTATACGGTATGCGCAGCCAAATTGTCCTAGGTTATCTTTGGCACTCTGTTTAAGTTCAGATTCTTTCCTATCAATCTGTCTTATAATTGTATTTTATTGCTACAGACCATGCATAATTTAATCATTGACTTGGTCCATACATCCTGTTATTTAAATTTTTACAAAATTTATAGTAGAGGATGGCGCCTTATTGAAATATGCCTCCGGTTGTTTGTATTACTCGTTGCTGTACGGATCAACAGCGACTTTCGCCTCCAATTATACAAACCTAGTTACATATTTTATGACACGATTTTGTTTCCAAAGTTAGAAATCTATAATCATCAAATTACTGATTAAATGTTCTTGTCGGATCAATAGGACAAAGTTTTTTCTTACTGTCGCGTGTCCTCTTATTGCTGGATACTTGATTTTTTTTATACTTATGACGTGAGAAATGTAGTGGTGACTTCCGCTTTATATATCGTATAATCAAGCACTAAACCACTTGCGTTTTATGATTGATTTGATTACTTTTGCTTAAGCAACATAGTTATGATCGATACGCCTTGTTGTTTTCGCGGGTTCGGAGCCACATTGAAAGTTGCGATATTGGCATGTACATTTTAATAGTTTCTTGAGAAACTACTATTCATGTTACAGAAAACGTGACGGGCGCGCTATGCTTACGCAACTACAGGGACACACACTTATCAGTAGTAGTGCGAACACATAGGTCACACCACAATTTTATATGCGACGGTAATACACGTTGCACATGGATATATGCGGAAAAGAAACTTGTAGCTTTTGGAGTAGTATAGAATTTCGTCTTTCAGGCATCCCTTGGTATCATCATTACCTCAAGCAATTCCAAAAATACACAATAGCGAATATAATATCGCAATGTAACGTGAGATATTTCTATCTTCTTTCCAGTGCTGCGCTCCAACAAGAATTGAATCAGGGACTAAGAGTATTTTGAGTATGTGTTAATTTTTCTCCTTTAGGAAGAGAACTTACTTCTTTAAACAACGTTATATTAAGAATTAAAGACTGTTGTATGAAAGGAAAGAATCTATTATATTTTTAACATACAATATTGTTCCTGTTTTAATATATATTTGTGTGTGTACGTTCAATATTCTGCCTTCAAAAGTGCATAATCATATAGTCTCTTTTTGGTTTAAGTTAATACTGCGGTTAATCTTACATCTTGCTCTTAATAAAACTGATTTCTGTTCTATTTTTTCTTACGAAACGAGACAACTGAAGAGAAAAGCCAATGTGACATGAATTGCATATTCGTGTAACAATATGATATAAAAACAAAATGTATTAAAACTAATGTTTGATGCCATTTATTTTTGAAGGGAAGAAGACATGAACAGAGGCTGAAGATATTGTCAACTTAATTCTAAAGTAGAAAGAAAAAATTCTTTTGAGCGGTTAGTGAGGTCGTTTTTTATATATATATAAATTTTAAAGATTCTATTTTACTGCAAAATTGTCCTGACATTCGGTAATTTTGACATGGTAACCCTAGGCTATCGAAAATTACGCTTACCTATCTTTTCTTTCTATACACACCTTAAAACGGCACAAACAACATTCGGAATACTGTTTTCAAAAGGCACTTCTAGTTGCAGGCCTGTATTCACTTTTGTCATTGGTAAGGAACAAATTGCCTCCGTAATTTTTCGTTAATTATCCGCTGAATGTTGAAACTTCGCTTCTTCTGAAGCACACAAATACAATATAGAAAAATAAAGTAAGAAGTAATCAACAGGTACAGCGGAGTCTTTCCGAAATAAAATTTCTTCTTCCTTATAGCTGAGTATAATTTGTAGCATTTCCCGTTTTCAGTGAAAGTCATCTTGGAACCAGAAACCAATTCCAAATCCGCCTGTGATCCTTGCGTCCCGTTTAATAAACTGTTATTCACATGTGTGTCATCAAAGTTTACAACTAAAGCCAAAAATTCTAAAGCCAACTTTGTAAAAATTCTAAAGCCAAATACCAATGATGTCGCGTTGTAGCAGAAATTTATTTGGATGTATAATAATTTATGTGAATGATAGTCGTTGGTGTAATAATGGCAATAAATGAAGTACTTTAATAGGTCTATCACCCATCAACATTTGTTTTTTCTAACATATGAACTGTCAGCACTGCTTGTAATCGAGTAAAAACTGTCTGTTGGGCAGGGAACGTGATGTTTTGTCAAAGTAAAAATACACATTGAAGACCACTTTGAGAAAAGATGATTCCCCCGACTTCTGTGTCGCTTTTAATTAAGCTTGCAACAAGTCCAGGCTATCGTATTATGTAGTTTGATATTTACACGAAGAAAAGAAGCCTGGTGGATTTTCGACACAAAATTGAGTAAGTTAGCGTGAGCTGAACTAAAAGAACACTTACGTCGCTATAGGTGTAGTTGATTTTTGAAATAGGAAGACATCTAATACTGTTACACAAATAACGAGTTCTCAACGACAGGTTGGTCACGTCACTTGCATCAGTAACAAGCATGTGAATTGTAAATTCTTGTTGAAAAGCTATGTGGTTTGATACCTGAAAAACGTTGGGAGAATATTTTACAATAGTATCGTATGAATGTAGGTGATAGGAATCGAGTGTGGCTTGGTTTGATACTCAGTAGATAAATTTTATTTCTAAGGCTATGAAACCTTCAGTTCGGTTAATTACGGGGTGAATAAGCTTCGTATAATACTGCATGTGCAATAATGTTTAACGGTGAAATATATATTATGTTTTCTTCAGTGTTTAGCATTTGTTCTTAAAATTGTACATTGCAATTTTGCACAGTGTAAGTTACTAACAAAGCTTTATATAAAAATCAGGGTTTTTTGCACATATTTAACTCTTTTCTGTCTTTGTTCATAATTTCGCAAATATATGCACAATAAGTTCTTTATCTGTTTGTAGCCAGCGGAACACATGAGGGAACAATCTCTGCAATAGAGTGTCGAGGAAAACCATTGCATAACTGTAACTTTTGAATTTTACAGTTCTTTCGACATAAACAATCTGGCGTAAACTGTGTAATTTAAATTAAATGTGTAATAAGTTAAATTAAATAAAATGTAAATTAAATATCTACTTTTATTCAGAATGTGTTGGTAAAGGTGAGAGGAAAAAGTAGGCATATCTCCTAAATTTTACTCCCTCAAATAGTGGCGGATATTGATGGTAAAATCTGGGGGTAACCAGACTTCAGATTACAATAGGCTTACTGTGAATTTACTATAAACTTTCAAAATTATATAGTTAATAACTTTAATTATTCTTGTCACCCAAAAATCTGGAGGGCCAAGGCCCTCGCGGTCATAGGCTACATCCGCCGCTGCCTTCAAGCGTGTGTAGAAAGTTGTATTATGTATGATGACCTTAAAACTAAGTAGATATACTTAGTTAAGTGGGTCCATAAGTTTCTTCCCGTAGAACGTGTAGTGCAATAACTCAGGAATTAAACGTGCAAAATGAATGTAAGTTACGCAGGAATAAATAATTATTTTTTTGTCATATTTTCCCAAAGAAGTAGAATATTCCACATAAGTGACAGGACACTTTATATTTAGTTTTAGATGTATGGGCTCACAACTGAATAACATTTCATGGCGTCCGTTTAAAATCCTAGTTTTCCTGAAGTTTTTGTCCACTAGCAAAATTGTTGTTACTAAATTGCATTATATGATGTATGGTGGATTCTGTACAATAAATATTAATTTCGTATCATTGTAATTTTGTTAATAAGTATATAGGTAAATTGTCCGCTTTCATCTCTTGAAACGAAGATCACTTGCCCGCTGTTTTTCAGGAAAGACTTTATGTTGAAAATATCATTTCCTTAGTATAAACCATTCATCAGGTGGCTTATTTTCGGTGTAAATTTAAACCTGTGTTTTTAGTCAAATATTCTCATTCTAATCATAGCACCGTTAAAGAATAAAAAGAGCCGGTTGAGAGACAGTGATACCTGCAATGTAAATTTTAATTTTAACCGATTCCCTAGCTCGTGGAAGACAATCTCGATATCAAGTTTATATACTGAGTAGTAATATGCAGATTATTCCTCATCTTCCTCTTAAATACGGTATTTCCCAAAACACTGGCGACCGCGACAGTTTTTTTTAAATGGTAATCTTAAGTGCTAAGTCTTCTCTGTAACAAGAGAAGCTCGTCAATTTTTGGCACAGATTGTTAATCAGTCTTTTCTCTTTATGATACTCATTTCAAACAAAGTAACGTGATTATAACCTAGTTGAAGGAAAAAGCATATTAGAAAATTTATTTTAAATAGTTCATCAGTCTTCCTTTTTGAAAATGTAACTTGTTTCTTTAATATTCAGAGTGTAGGATTTATGTTTGCACGCCCTTTTAACTTTGCAACTAACAAAGAAAAAACACTAAAGTTTCTCACTATGCAAATGATCCTCGGGAGAGGTTGTTTTATTTCCCTCGAATAGCAGTGCAGTCACATAGAATTGGAATTCCTCGAATAGCACATCTTCAGGTGAAAGGGATTTAAGATTTAGTCCTGGGCTTTCGCGTCTTTGGCCATATTAGCCCGTCACATATGAGGAATGACGTCCATCGGCGATCACACTATTCGCACCAAGGGAGAGAGGAAAAAATTAGTGTAAGAAGGAAGCGTCCTGGGACCTATATCATAGGTACCGGCCAAGCATTTGCCTGATGTGAATGAAAACAGAAAGAAAAGTTCCTTCAGTAAGGCTGGCATGAAGAACGTTTTCTGACCGAGTGCCTCCACAATAAATAGAACCCAGGACCTCTCGTACCGAAGTCACGAGCTTTAGTGATTCGCTACACGGGTGCCAAACATACAGTGAAGACAAAACGTTCAATAGCACTCATTTTTGAAGCTTGCGAACTGAGGACATTACGGATGACAGCTTTCAATATTCCATAACCGAAGAGAGACGAATGGGGAATACAACTGCTCGTTACCTTAGAGTCAAAATCTACAATCCTAATTTCAGGTATTTGTTACAAATAGGCCAAAAGTTCCATGGAATTGAAAGCTCCGTGTTTCTGAAAAAGCTTTCTTTCAGAAAAATGCTTAGTTATGTATCTTATCTAACCTCGTAGTTACATTTAAATAGACATAAAGATCTTCCGGTGGATTAAAATTTAATATGTGAAAGCATTGCGAGGATGTTAAAAAGCACAAGTTGACACTGGTATACTGCTTGAAATGATGTATTTTGTGTGCAATTTAATTTTTTTTTATAACTATCTTTCGCTTCTTTGTCATTATATTAACACATTCTGGTATTAGTAATAGCAAAAACTTCTCACTATTACTAAATTTTCTGACCCTAAACTTACCGATATAATGAACATCTTCACTGACTCCCTATCTCCGTTTTTCTCTAGAATAACATGTTCGTTTCGTAGTGTAACACATGAACTTTCGTATGTATTTAAGTATGATATCGTATATGTAAATGTAGAAAAAATTTGAGATCTTGTGAAGCAATATATATATATTTCGAGAGTGGAAATAACATGAGACTCCTCGATAAGTCTCGATTCTTTTGGTCACATCATATAACGTATGGGCGTCTGCAAAATCAAAACATTTTTGTAGACTAAAAGAAGAACAGTCACATTACTTATTTACTGTATTTTATACACAAGCGTTTGACCTCTTTAATGTTTCATTTTATGTATTTCAATTTGTATTTCCTTGTTTATTTTTTTTAATTTTTTTTTTTTTTTTTTTGCAGCTTTTTTAAACATACGGTTTCCAGAAATGCTGATATGTTTCTTACACAAATTAAAATAATTGCTGACTCATATGACGAATCTCATACTTGCAAGGAGCTTTACTTGGAATTTAAACGACCACATTTGAGAAGAAATATGCAAAAACTTACAAGTGAAATTAACCACATGTGCTGTGTTTGCGCTAAAGGGTTTAGTCGTAAGTCATGCTTGGCAAAACACATTTTAATACATACAAATGATAAATCGTACACTTGTCAAGAGTGTACGAAAACATTTAATCATAAGTCATATTTGGCAAGACATATGTTTATACATACAGGTGAGAAAGGTTACACGTGCGAAGAGTGTGCCAGGTTATTTACTCAAAAAGCTGATTTGGCGAAACACATGCTGGTACATACCGGAGACAAACCTCACATGTGCCCAAAGTGTGGTAAGAGATTTCGTCAAAAGGGACATTTGGCAGCACACATGTTAATACATGTAGATGAGAAAGCTCACATATGCGAAGAATGTAAGAAGGGATTTTGTCTAAAGTCACAATTAGCTAAACACATGTTGATACATACAAGGGATCGTTTTTACAATTGCCCACAATGTGAAATAGATTTATTCAAAAATCACACTTAACGAGACACATCTTAATTCATACAGGTGAGAAACGTTTCACGTGTAACGAATGTGGCAGGGGATTTATTGATAAATCACATTTTACGAATCACATGTTAATTCACACAGGTGAAAGAACTCATATGTGTGACGAGTGTGGAAAGGCATTTTTTACTGAGTCATATTTGGAAAGACACAAGTTAACTCATACACCTGGAAAACCTCACACATGCGAAGAGTGTAATAAGGGATTTAGCCATAAGTCGAGTTTGGAAATACACATGCTAACACACGCAGGTGCGAAACCTTACACCTGTGATGAATGTGGAAAGGGGTTTTGTGAAAAATCCAATTTAAGAAAGCACGTGTTAATTCATACAGGTGAGAAACCTTATACGTGCGATGTGTGTGGGCAAGGATTCCGTGATAGATCATATTTGACGAAACACGTGCTACTTCATACCGGCCAAAGTACCGAGAGGCCTCACACGTGCCAAGAGTGTGGTAAGGGGTTTAGTCAAAAGTCTTATTTAGCAACACACTTTTTAACACACAGTGGTGTTAAACCTCACATTTGTCGTAAATGTGGTAAGCGATTTAGTCATAAGGCTAATTTGACTACTCACATGTTAATACATACAGGCGTGAAACCTTACACGTGCTCGCACTGTCAGAAGGGCTTCAGGCAAAAGATTAATTTGGCAACACATATGTTAAAACATACATGAATAAAACATCGCATGTGCCAATAATGCTCTGGGCTATATATTCTATATCAACATTTAATAAAATACATACTGATACATGAATGTGACAGATTTTACAGGAACCAAGGGTGTGGTTAGTATTTATTAAGAAATCTGATGTTGCATAACGTGTTACTACATGGAGCTCCAAAATCTTAGACATGGTAATATAGTGTAAAGATATTGTCATAATGTATATCAACATTTAATAAAATACATACTGATACATTAATGTGACAGATCTTAGAGGAACCAAGGGTGTGGTTAGTATTTATTAAGAAATCTGATGTTGGAAAACATGTTACTACATGGAGCTCCAAAATCTCAGACGTGGTAATATAATGTAAAGATATTGTCATAATGTATGCTAGAAGTTTGGAGTAGCACTTGTTACAAAAACACGTTTGTCAACTGATATGATACACTTACTCTTAGAAACTGATTTCAAATTGCGAGTAAAAATTTAGTGTATGTTTACCTATTACAGAACAAAATTTTACATATGCAAGTGACAAACACCGTAGGTGCCTAAGGTGGGGGGAAGCAATTCATCATATTCAAATGTCGTAAGGCATCTAAATTTGAAACCCTATACTACTGATCTTCTGAAACCATATTTGTAAAGCTGCTTAAGAATGCTTTACTATATGTAATGCGTGAATTCGAAATTTTATTCCTCAATCTTTTTTCTATATGAAATTGTTTCAACTCAATAATCCTCGCAAAATGTTAATAGCCTCAAAAGCTGTTTCTCAAACCTATTCGGTATTTGACCTTATCTACACGTACAAGTAAACATATTTGGATGTATATAAATTAGGCTGGAAATTCAAATTCGTGTCCTCATTTTTTGAGCTCTAGTCATTTATATATTATTTATACTTGTATGTATATGACTTTTATAGCAAAGCTCTGGATACGCCATTCAAGTCAGATGTGCTCATACGTAGTGATGGGCAAATTGCAGGAAATGCCCATTTAATATATATATATTAAAAGTGCTAACAGCAAGCAGAAAGCACTATATGTGAAAACACGTGTTTTGTGATTTTATAGTGTTTTAAAGTGTATTTAATACTGTCTTAAGTGTGCGTTTTTCAAGCGTATCAATGTTTTGTGAAACTTCACTCCAGTTCTTTACAAATGTATTCTTTGAAAAATAATCTTACAGATTATTTCTTTCCAGTGTGAGGGCGCTAGGATCCCCACATCTCAACATAAGCAAATGTTTCGGGATTAAACGTCGTAACGTTTATGAACAAGCTGAAGATACGCTGCACATGAAGACACCAAGACCGACACGATGGGAACGATTAAAGGAGAGCCACTTGAAGAGTACCTATAAAAGAGAAACCGAAGAAGACCGTGGTATCAGTTGACCGCTGATCACCAACCTATAACAAGTCTGGAAGTTGCATTGGACTAAGGGGTTCCACCTATCTTAAAATCCCTGGAGGCGGCTTCAAAGCGAAGGAGATTTCTCAACAAAAACCGTTTCTCACGAGGCAGCCATGAGCCGAGGTCACCTAGGACCGTAAGCTGAACTCGCTACATGAAGTCTCGATGGCTGTTAAGCGCGAAAGGTTTCCCGTATGAAACGTTACTTCCTTCACCCTTGGTCATAAGAGAGATAAACCAAACTTTGTAGACACAAAGTCTATTTTCTATTTCTACTAAATAAATCGATGAAGGGCTAGATTCCTGGACCATTATTGTTTCTATCTACACAAAATGTAGCAATATATATATATATATATATATATATATATATATATGTGTGTGTGTGTGTGTGTGTACAGGGAGAGTCAAAAGAAGTATTGCCAGCCAATATCTCGCAAACTATACATCAAATAAGAAAAATTTTAAGGGTTAATGTACAATACAGAGGTGTCTAAAAGTGACTAAAACACGAGATTCCTCTCGCTCCCATTTTGGAGGGAGGAGGTGTCTTTGAAAGTTTGAATTGGGGACATAGGTCGAATTTCATACACCCCTCGTGTTTGACACATTTTTAGGGCCCTCTGTACATTGACTCTTAACATTTTTCTTATTTGATGTATAGTTCGCGAGATGTTCGCGAGTTCGCATGTACCACTTATTTTGGCCACACTGTACATATATATATATATATATATATATATATATATATATATAGAGAGAGAGAGAGAGAGAGAGAGATAAATAGATAGGTGTGTGTGTGTAGAAATTATCTAGAATACTAATTGTGTGTTCACTCATGTGTAATCAATCATTTGGTAAGATGAAAATGCCTCACGAACCTTTACCCTTGCTTAAAAGAAGCGAATTAAGAGTTCTTTTTTTTTTTTTTTAATTTTAGCAACTGTTGATACATATATAATTTGATGGAAAATTTTCTACAGGCGTGTAGTGCTCGAGTTGGTGTCAAGAGGAAGAAATTATCGTTTGATTTTGTGCTTTTGTCGTGAAAATTTTTATAAATATACAGTGGCGGATTGAAAATATAAATAATGGTGGGCAGCCAGAACCCAGAGTAGGATACCTATATCATGAGTTTCCTATAAACTTCCGAAATTTTATAAATAATAGCCTTAATTATTTTTGTCACTCAAAAAATGGGACCTAGTCCCCGAGCTGGATCCACCACTGTAAATAGATGAATCTATATGCTAGATACGATGGTTCTAGCGTAGTAAACATTTTGTACAAGTGTGTAAGCTTATGTAAATTTCTTCTTTCTACTTAAGTCATTCATGACTTTTCTTGTCTTTATGCGGTTTGTGATTACAATCATTGCTAATCTGTGTTTCTGATATATTTTCGTCAACGCAGCACCTGTAAAATAAATTACTGATACCATCATTCTACATGCTTCTTATGAGTAGTGCGATGCCACTGTTATATTTAACCGTTTCACTGCTAGGGGCATGTATGGCACTCTAAGGGAATATATAACGTGTTTTTATTTTAAGTGCATGTTTGTGTTTGTTAAAACATAATATATCGGCGAAACCGTTTATAACGACTGCAGGGGTACCGCAAATTTACGGTCGTTATACCCGATGTCGCACAATCAAGGTTTGCCTTTGTTTCTCAAAATTTCGTATCTTAGTTTATTCAGGCAGTAAACTTACGTGATAAATAAACAGAATAAAACTAAAACTTCCCAAAACATCTGAAATACAGTGCATAAAATACAATATTTGTGGAATGGAACAGAAAGGATTTCTTCTAATGTTCATACAGTGCATACAACAGTAATAGAGTATAGTAATAGAATATTAAAGCTTATAATAAATAAAAAAGTAACAACAGTGTAAATTCTTCGATAACGTCGTACACAGTCTTGGCTAATGAATAACGCAAAGAGTTGAGCGTGTCTTAAACTCACTGTATGAATTGCATAGGATAAGCAAACAAGAGTTTCAGCATAAACCTTACATTGTTGTTAGCGATTTCCAAATATGTCACACAAAACAATCAACATTGAACGTTATAGTTGATAATTATCTGCGGCAATGTGATAAAAATAAATCGTTTTATGCGATATGTCTTAATAAATAACGCCATACTAAGTGATTTTTTAAATATACAATTTAAATGGTCGTTAATATTCGCTCTTATACACTGGGGCCGCGGTGGCTCAGTGGTAGAGCGTTCACCTCTGGTGCTTGTGGTCCCGGGTTCGATCCCAGCCCCCGCCAAGTGAACTTTGTGGTGGACAAACACCGTGTGCGTGGGTTTTCTCGGGGTTGTCCCGTTTCCTCCCACTTCATTCCATTCATTACTCATCATCACCGTCTCCTTTAGCCTAACCGGCATAATCGTGGGATGTAAAACTCAAAGATTTCATTTCATTTCATTTTTTCGCTCTTATACAAAATACGTCGCAAAAAGAGAGGTTGCTATTACCGATTTCGACTGTATAAGGTATGTTCATTAAACTTATACTTTCATATGAAATAAATAATCCGCTGAAGCACAATATAAAACTGTAAATTACAGTTGGCCGATAGAAAGCGTCGTAATTTTGAGCTCAATAACAATTTATTTTTGCCAACTTTGTCAGAAACTATGCATGAAAATTTAATCCCAGAAATCTAATTTTATTTATCCTTATTGGTATTTATGTGTTATCTAGGCATGCTTTTACCACAATAACTAAAGCTGTTGTTAACAACTTTTAGTAAGAATACGCCGCGTCAGTCAGTGATGAAAAAGATTACACAAACTTTCTGACTTTTGACTCAGTAGCAGCTGAACAAAGTATGTCCCAAACATCACTAAACAATGTCTTACGCTCACAATTATTCTCAAGTCTCCTTACTCAGTTTTCACCAAGGTACTTCTCTATTTCTTCTCCTCTCATCAAAGGTTTCGTTTTCTTTTTTCCTGTTTATTTAAAAACAATTGCATTGAATTATAACTGTAAGTCTATCAGAGTGTACATGTACCAAAAGTTGAGAAAAATGTGAACCTGCATAGTGTTTCCTTGAGATGTGTCAAATTTAAGATAGATAAACGGAAAAACACCCGAATAAAGTACCACACAGAGATGAAATTGAAATATTTTAATTCTCGTACCACGGTTAAACCATGTTGGTTAATAGTCCAGCAAAGTATCTAATATTGATCAGATCTATATGTAATTTAAATCGAGATGATTTTTTGTGTATTTATTCACTGGGCAATTCTTATCTCCTCCAGAAAAGTCACCAGAAAACCAATGGCAAGTTTCGGAGTTATCACGTCATCAATACGGTCATCGACGAAAGTTGCACCGTTATTTTTAAACTTGCATCAACCTCCACCTGTTAGAGATAGACATTGATCCTGTGCTAAAAGATGGAGAACTGTTTGGAAAATATACAAAATATGTTGTATGGAGTCGTCTTCTCTTGGGAATTATACTAATACTGCAATGTTATGTTTATGAAGCGTTATCATGGTAAAACAATAATAATGTGTGAAATATGCGATATGCCTAATAATACGTCGAAAACAGGTCTACAGACCGTTGACTCAGCTATAAAACATCAAGAGAGTACTTCGCTTTTTTAACATATAAGGTAGTTATGTGAAGTTACTGAGTGAACAATCATTTTTATTACAGGTGTGTTTTACCTCGGATCCAATTTATTCCGTTAAATTAATAAATCATAATGGGAAATCTTATGGTTAAGTTAAATTTACATGGGTCTCTCCAAATCTCTCGTAGCATAATCTGAAATATTCCGGCCGCAGGTTTGGCCTCTATATTGAAAAATGGCAGCAGTAGTCTTTATTCCTACGTTATTTACCCCTTTATAGCGTAAGCTGTAATCCAAAAGGTGTATGTAACATAATGAGGTATCTTAGGGTTCGTAAATATATCTCCCATACTTGTTACTTATTGTAGTTCTCGGTAGTCGCCATCACGAGCTAGTTGTGACATGTATTGTAGTCTTCATCATTATCATCAAGAATGAATAGAACATTACTGCACATTGTATCTTTGTGATGAAGACACGTTGAACTGAGACCTGACTACTTACGTCCGCATCTTCCACTACAATCACATTTACAACTACAATTGAGGAAGTTAACCAAAGACCAGGAGCAGGAGGTGTAGTCATAACATTTAACAATAAAATATTCGCAACATTTGTCGAGCCCCAAGCAAAGGTATTTAACTTCTTACCAAGCCACTGGTGTACCTAGCAGTGAGTATTGAATACAACTACGTATCTGATTGGCGGAAGAGACAACAATTCAAACAATTATCAAGTATCAGCCGTGCAACAGTTTCAGGAAGAGATGAATATCTTAGTTTCTGTAAGTGTTTGTGATTCTTCTCCACGACACAGTATCAAGCGCCAAATAGTTGGTTCGGCTTTACCAATAATCACATCCGTTATTGCATTACTGTTCTTGAAAATATTCACTGCCTTCTGAACTATTGTCTTAAAGCAAAATGTAACTTGTTTTCTTTTCTTTTCTGGATATAGCTGAAGTGGTCGAAAAAATGTAAGACATGAGCCTCTCTCCGAAAGACAGTAGTAGTTTTATATTGTATTATATTATCGAAGAAAGAGTATAATAAAGATATGGTGTATCGAATTGAATTGCTTCAAAATGAGTTTAAGGTAATCAAATAAATGAATGGAGAATTGACAGACGAACATATAAAGAACATTTAATCATATACTTAATGACCGAAGAAAATATTACAAAAATGAAATTTATATAAAAAAAATATATGTAAGAAAATTAGTTATTGGTGTGGAGCCTGAAATTCATTCATTATTAATAGCAATTTTAATTTCTTTAAAACAATGTACAAAATAATGATAAAACTGCCTTTGATATAAACGAATGCTTATTTTCCTTAAACTATTGTGGTGGATACATTAATAATTTGCAGATTAGACAGTATAAGATTATACTGAAATTAACTTCAGAATTTCTTGCAGTGTTTAAAGCCAGACTTCTGTATAAAGAAATCCGTATATGCACATTACTTCATAGACTTCACAATCAAGGAAATATTTAAAAAGTTTTGTAAAAATTTAGAATCAGGCATAAGGAAGTCCTACTACAAGGAAGACAATTGAGTTACCTGCGAAGTAATTGTAATGGTAGGAATTTAAAGTATTGCAAGAAACACGGAAGGTAGTTTTCAACCTGCATGTAGAACGCAAGGATAGCAGTCTCGATTAAATTCTCGTTTCGGAAAGATCTCGTAATTCGGCACCTAAGTTTTTATATCTCTAGTGATTGTAATTTTAACACTCTATACCAGTACTGGAATACATCAACAGCAAGCAGTTTAGTTTGTCTTGAGATGTCTAACTTAAGGAATTATTAACAAAACCAAATGATCATTAGCTTCAACTAAAAGCAATTCAACTAACTTGAGTTAAGCTGCAAATTTGAGTTTCAAAAATAAATTGGAAAGTAGCTAGTAGCCACACTGCCCATGCAAGGCCCTAAGTCATTATTAATTTAATTATTATGAGAATTAAGAAGAAACTATTTAATAACATACGTGAAGTGTAGTTATTTAGTTGGTTGTCTGGTTCGCTATCATCGAACCCAGATGGACCAGGTTATGATAATAGTAGCGGCCAATGATTAACCTTAATTATGAATCATCAACACCGAACCAGACACCACATGGTCGCCAGTGAGGTTCTTTCAAATGTGATAGTATGTGTTTAGTAGCAGTATAGTGATTCGTATCTCTGCTTGTCAAGTGGGAGATTGGGGCTTAATTCCCTGTCAGAGACACATGATGGCCAGTTAGTGTAGTTCAGTTTGTTAACAGCAAACGAAGGCTGTGCAGTTCCAGTGCTACATAATGTTAACGTCCGTCTGTAACATGACTTTTGTTTGCAAAAAAGAAACAAAACAGAAGAAAAGAAACAAAAATGTATGTATTTTAGGAATGTTTGCGTAATTAAGAGTTAAGTAACGCATGGCCAGGCCAAAATTATTTACACAGTATAATTGAAAAAAATTAAGAAAACTTTTCCTCTTAGTTATAATCTATGAGTGGCGTGAATTTAGGACAGGGGACGAATTAGGTAATTTATTGGATGAAATTGGGCGACGAGCAACACCATTCCTAGTTGAATGGCAGTGACAACAACAGAAGGTGAGGTCACAAAGTTCTGACAGAAGCTCCTATAACTTGCGATCCAGGGTGCAACGAGGAGAGATGAGCTTTCTTAGTGCAGATGACACCGACAATCAGATAAAATGTAAACGCCACCCTTCCGTTAGCAGCGAGCAGGGACGTTCGTCATCTGACCAAGATACCCCAAAGAGAGTATATGAGAGGGAGCGCAGTAGGCAAAAGGATGACCCGTAGAATGAAGACAGACGACAGGACCAAGGAGCACAAAATGATGGAGAAAATGGTGGAACAGGAGCAGATCAACAGCGTGGAAGAGATCATAGTCCACGGAAAGAGAATAGGACTATCATTCACATGCATACAAATAACACCCTTAAATTTGATATAAAACATGACTGTATTAAAGTTTTTTGTAACATTTGAGAATTTTATAAGAGAAAATTATTATTCGGAACGTAAGGCTAAACATATGCTACCCGCCTGTTCCGTAGATAAAGCGCAGGGTTGTATAAAGAATTTGATTAGGCGAAATAATGTAAATGTACTCCCGTGTAAGAACCTTAAGAGAGATTTACAGTTTTTTTTTTTTTTGGTTCCAAGACGAGTGCGGATTCGATTATTAAAATTACTAAAAGGACACAAGGGAAGCATAACAGTGCAAAGTTTTATTTATATGATAAATTGTCGCTAATAGATAATTACGCCACGGATATTTCACCCCAAACGGTACTGTCGATGTTAGTATGTGGTTTGAGGGCCAAGATAGTAGAAAAGTTAGGGAATAAGAAGTTTAGGTCCCCAAAACAACTTATTGACGCAGTCACAGATGTTGAGAACATGCTTATGAAGGTGAAGATAGCGAGAAAAGTGGAGAAGGAGAGGTCAGCTCTGAAGAATAAGAAGAAAAGCAATAAAAAGAATATAACGAGGGATTCGTCAACATGAAGTTTATCATAGGACAGTTCCGAGGATGACGGCAGTCAGTGGCGTATTTACGATTTTATTTCGGGAGGGGCTTTGCTAACTTTCGGGGGGGGGCTTTGCCTGAAAATGTGAAAATTCTGCAAGATATTTCATATACTTTATTATAGTAAGTAAGATTTCGGGGGGGCTTAAGCCCGGAAGCCCCCCCCTAAATACGCCACTGACGACAGTTGTGATGGAAACAAAACTACATTTAGTTCCACTACCGATACTGAATCTGAGACACCTGAGATCGAAAGAAGGTGGAAGATTAAAATGAAGAAACAGAACCAACAAACAGGAAGGGAAAAGCCCGCGACCATGCCTACGACGAAGCCAGGGAAAGACGACACCACTGAGAAAAGAACAAGAGGGATAAACTTCGTCACTTATCCAAGAAATTAGAATATGTCACACGATACCCAGGTACCGAAAGAGGACGCTTCCCGTCCACATTGTCAAGGTAAGCAGCCATCATCCAATGCAAGTGGGCAAGAGCAACAGATTAATTTTCGAGGAAGAGGTGCAAACTTCAGAGGTCGTGGTGGTAATATCAGTAGATTTGACGGCCAACAACACTTTCATAACTCGACCCCTAGAGGAAGAGGAGTTTTCGGTGGGCACAACAATACTATGAGAAATTTTAGTGGAAGAGGAAATTACAATGACAATTGGAATGAAAGACGACCATCTAATTGGAAAAGAGGACTGAATAATTTAATGGTAGGCAACTATATGGTACAGGACAACCACAACAGCAGGCACACCACATACCAAAATTTTACCCTCAACACTAACAGGTGTTACTAAATACCAGTGCTTCTAACTTTGCTCCGAATGTAGGGGAAGTGTGTTCGATATATTTTATGTCTAATCATTTTGCAGAGAGCTGCTTATAGCCGAATTGTAAACTGAGAAATACTGGATGACAATATCTTCCAGGTGAACAATATGTTAACCGCCACACTAATTGGAAACGAACAGAGATTTCTACGTATTCAGGAACAGTAGCAGAAATGGGCAACCAAGTAAATAAGATAGGGTTGGTACAACAAAACAAAGATAAAACTAGAATGGTGACAAATAGGTATAAATTAAGTAAAGAAAACTTTTGTTTGGACACTGAAACAGCTGATTAGTTAATTCCGCATATAGATAGCAAATATGAGTTATGCTAGTAGGTCAGGTTTAATGAACATAGCTCTTCGTTTGGTCGTTGAGAGTTAACAACGCCACCTATGAACTGTGGTAAAAGTGCTAACCTATGATTAGCGTCAGAACAGAAGAAAAGGTAGTGGAGTTCAGGTCGAGAAAATTGTAATCGTGTTTCATTAAGTTAAACAGGGTTTATGTTTCTAATGGGGCGTTTACACTTAGTCGATTTGCGTTCGATTCAGTTGAATTGACGTCACTTTCAACTTAATCAACCGTGTAAACAGGACTTCAACTTAATCGCTTGTTGATCGAAAGCTACTAATCGACTAGCAACTGAATTGAAAGACGTTCTATTTTCTGTGGTCGATTCATTTTCTTCTGCTATAACACCGCAATTTGTACCAATTACTTTTTACTTGGACATCTTTAAAATTACCAGTCGATTTCGAATCGACCAGAGGAGAGCGAGTCGACAAGCAGGATTAAATTTCGGTTGAAACAATTGAACACATCCATCGATCTCATTCGGTCTAGTTGCTTCGATTTAGTCGCAAATGCAGCGAGTTGATTTAGCCGTGCGACTAAATCGACCAAGTGTAAACCATAAATTTGTTAGTGTTTTGGTATAACCTAATACCCGCCTCTGAAGTGGTGTGAATTTATTTAGCCTGAAATGTGATAAGAAATACATACATATATATATATATATATATATATATATATATATATATATATATATATATATATATATATATATATATATATATATATAGGGTGCGAATTACCGGGGCGATGAGGGGGATTTTCCTCCTCAATCACATTTTGTCCCCCCCCCGAAAGAAGTCAGCTGAAGTATCCCCACCGGGGATGCTCGCTTTCCCCCTCAAACTATGCTTAGTATAACTCCAAATTTCACTGATTTTTGTTATTTCTTGTAAATTTAATCTTCTAGCTGTATTTCGAAATGATCGATGTAAACTGTTCAGTTTTGGTCATTTCTTCTTACCACCTAATTACCCACTATTTTCAACGTTGTTTAGTAGAACTAAATTATTATGAATACGGTTGTTACTTGCAACTGTACCTTCGTACCGTTCAGTTCGTCATCGTTTGTGAATTTGAGTGTACTAATTGCGTATAACAAAGCCACATATAGATTTATAAATGTTCTTAGCGGTTGGCCAAGAAGAAGTAAACAAATAGCTTCTTCTACCATACTTGGCGAAGTTCGGATATGTCATATTCATCCTCTATATTTGTATCGATTATCATCTTATTTTAATTTTTGTTATAACATGTTATTTCATTTTCCAGTGTACTCTTTGTTAGCGCATGGTCTTCATTCCCTAGTAGGTTGTGTGTATGCAACTCAAAAGTTGCATTTAATTTGTGATAATTAGCATAGTAATCACTGCTTTTACAGTTTACGGAAATGAACTTTTGAAACTGTACTCAAAATCTGAGATATAGGTATTCTCTCGTAAGTATATGTTAATGTACACGCTGGAGGATACGCTCCTAGTGAGCAGACATGTTAATGAAGGTGATTTTTAGGTGAATAAGCGAATAATTCAAGATTTGTTTCAGCATTTGTTAATACGACTGGTTCTCCGTGTCTGTATAAGCATTTCAACTGGAGCGAGTTTTTTTTTTTTTTAAAGTTAACCCTTCATTTTTCCATCTTTTCGCTGTACAGTTTGCTGTCCACGCAATTAATGTTGTCTGAAAAACTTCAGTGTAATGTTTTACTTTATTTGAATAACGTAGCCCATAGTGAATCAACTCATCTTCAACCTAACAGTAAAGTAATTTTTAAGTGTTCACTTTCCGTGCCCATCACGGAATCGATATTTGGAGAAAAAAAGTGATGAGCACAGCTTTAGCGGGAAGTAGAAGCACAAGCTCGAAATTTGAATTGAGAGATTTTAAATATTTGGCCTTCGATTTGACCTTGATGTGAGAAATCGGGACCAGCAACAATCCATTTCTTATTTGATAGGCTAATATCTAGATTTTCTTTTTTTAAAAAAATGTCCGGTTTAACTGATAATTTTAGTGGGTTTCACAAGATTGAAGTAGGTTTCTTTTCGCAACCTGTGTGTATTAATGCAAAGTGGAAGCTTTCAATATGAGTGGAAAAATTAACATATGCTTGTGATCATGGCTATAGCTCGAGCCGAATTATTAACTAATTAAACCTTAGAGAGCTACGGGGACAAGAGTGAGTACAACATTAAAACACGTTCAGAAAGGTTTAGTGGGGTGTGTGTATGTCACACAATATATATGTTCATAGTTATTGTCGGTAGATTTATTAAATTAATAAATCTCTTATTTATTACACATGCCACACACACACACACACACACACACATATATATATATATATATATATATATATATATATATATATATATATATATATATATATATATATATATATATATATATATATATGGGGGTAAGCATTGGCGTCTCTGGCATGTAAAATTTGGGGGGGACATCAAAGGAAATGATCTAACTGCTAGTATCTCAGCGGAATTTTAGATTATGTCACTCAAAATATTGGGGGGGACGCGTCCCCCCGTCCCCCCGCCAGAGACGCCCATGGGGGTAAGGCATTTATTGTCTCATTTTGAAATTTGAACCTTCAGACTATGTCCTTTGGCCTGATTTTATCCCCCCCAATATAGGTTATCTAATTCGCACACTGTATATATATATATATGTTTGTAAGTGGATTTGATGTGGCATATTCAACGGGACCGTAAGTATGTTCTAAATTTTAATCTTTCTTTCTTTTTCTGCCATTTTTGGATCAACTAATACTTCCATTCTGAGGGATATGTTCATCGGATTCCCTCGCTGTCTCTGGTGGAACCATCGGTTCCATTCCATCGTAACTATTATTCCTTGTTATATTAATTTCAAGTTTAGTTTAACTATGACGTTTTTGGAATTAAAATTAGAAAGTTTTAAAATTACTATTTTGATAGGAATGATTAATGGAAATTAATGGGCGTTGAAATGTGGAACCGTTCACACCGCTGTCTGAAAATATTGAAAGGGGAAATTTCAATTTAATGTGTTATATAAAGTGTTTGTTATATAAAGTGTTAATCCTTTCGAAATTTGTTGAATATTTCTTGCAAATTGAATCATTGTCTTTAGTTTCGCATCAAAGGAAAGATTATTTGCACTCTTTAGAGAATAGCAGTGTACCCGTTATGGCGCATTACTGCTACAAGTGTTACAACTTCAAGTTTGTGTCTTAGTGCTGATTCAGTGTTATCTTTTCTACTCAAGTGTTCAATTACGGATGCATACATCCTAAGTGATTCTTAATATCAAGTTATTGTTGTGTAAGCAGTGGGAACTGAATCCCATGAAATGCACAAATTATATTTGGTGTTCTACTAAATTTGATATATTTTGATATCTACTCGCTACACAATTTCTCCGTATTCATTGAACATACAAACGTATGCAGTTCACAGTTCTGATCGACATCCGATTAAACGTAATACTGCTTCGTCTAGATTTTTCTTCTCTGTGTCTTTAGTAACACACTTTTGAGACAGCCTTCATGGTTGACTTGTATTATTATGATTTCAAGGGTAACTTTTCCATTAAAAAAAGACAGCCTAAGAACTAGAAACATTTTAAGAAAGAGCTGAAACACTTTATTAATGGTCAATAACGAACTTTGATATTATGTCTTCGTATAGGCTACATATTGCATTGGTATTTCTTTTGTATATTTTACTATGTTGTAATTAATTATTTTTTATTGTTACAGTTTAGTCCATAATAATTGTAGTACTATGTTTTGTAAATAAACCGGATTATCATCCGACTTATTTTCTGAAGGGCAGGCAGTGTGGTGAATACATTAATAATTGGCAGGTTAAACAGTATATGAGTATACGCAAATTAACTTATGAATTTCTTGCATTGTTTAAAGCCATACTTCCGTGTAAAGAAATATGTATATGCACATTACTCCATAGACTTTACAATCAAGTAAATATGTAAAACATTTGTAAAAATTTGAATCACTTAGAAGGAAGTCTTTCTACAGGGAAGACAATTGGGTCACCAGCGAAGTAATTGCAACGGTAGGAATCTAAAGTATTGTAAGAAACACAGAAGGTAGTTTTCAACCTGCGTGTAGAACACAAGGAGAGCAGTCTCAATTAAATTCTCTTGTCGGAAAGATCCCGTAATTCGGCACCAAAGTTTTTATATCTCTAGTGATTGTAATTCGCAGAGATTGGAATACAAAGTAGAAAGTGGGTGCGGTCAGCTAAGGATAGAAGTCAGTGGAGAGCTTTTGTGAACGCGGCATTGAACCTCCGGGTTCCATAAGCCATAGAGTTAGTTAGTGATTGTAATTTCAACACTTCTATACCAGTACTCACGAAGAAATTATATGTCGACTAAAAGCAGGGAATTCGTGTTACTACTCGGTTCAAAATCTCTTGTCGCGAATTCTGTCGAGGAATTTGAAGCTTAAAATATATAAAACGATAATCATGCCTGTTGTTCTGTATGGTTGCGAAACATGGTCGCTTACTCTGAGGGAAGAACATAGACTGAAAGTATTTGAGAACAGGATCCTGAGAAGAATATTCGGACCCAAGAGGAACGAGAATGGGGAATGGCGGAAGCTTCATAACGAGGAACTACATAGTTTATACGGTTTACCCAACATTGTTAGGGTCGTCAGGTCTAGGAGGCTTAGGTGGGCAGGTCATGTAGCTAGAATGGAAGAAAGTAGAAACGCTTTCAAAGTCTTGACTGGTAGACCAGTCGGAAAACGACCATTAGGAAGACCTAGGCGCAGATGGGAGGATAATATTAAGATGGATCTCGCAGAGATAGGAATACAAAGTAGAAACTGGATGCAATTAGCTAAGGATAGAAGTCAGTGGAGACCTTTTGTGAACGCGGCACTGAACCTCCGGGTTCCATAAGCGATAGAGTTAGTTAGTTAGTTCTATACCAGTACTGGAATACATCAACAGCAAGCAGGTTAGTAATTTTTCTTGAGATGTCTAACTTAATCAATTATTAACAAAACCAAACGTTCATTAGCATAAACTAAAATCAATTAAACTAACTTGCGTTCAAACTGCAAATTTAAGACTTTAAGAAAGAAATAGGAAAGTAGCTAGTAGCCACACTGCCCATGCAAGACCCTAAGTCTTTATTAATTTAATTGTTATGAGAATTAAGAAGAAACTATTTAATATCATACGTGAAGTGTAGTTATTTAGTTGGTTGTCTGGTTCGCTATCATCGAATACAGATTGACCAGATTATGATAATGGTCAATGACTAACCTTGCTTATAAATCATCAACACCGAACCAGACACCACACTATGGTTAATGGACAGATTTTAAAAAGTCGTTCTCTCCAATTGAAAATGAGGTAAGTCGTAGATTTCACTGCCAGTATCCAAACTTATAATTAACGTATAAATATATAAAATTTAAGTAAGTTTTTATGGTTGTGAAGCTATAAAACGATTTTCTACTGTTATCCTTGGCAGAATGCAACCTGTTATACATTATTAAGAATCTTACTCTAACCTTTATCAATTGTTCTAATTTTTCATTCGTTATTTGATATCTCAGTGGCGTAGCGCTTAGGGGTACATAAGGATCTACGCGCTATGGTTTTGCATAAGAATAATTCGATAAAGCAATTTCCATTCAAGTACTTTATGTAGCTTTTTTTTTTACAAAAAGCTTATAAAGGAAAAGTGCTCACACGAATCAATCAAATTTCCTGATTTTCTACTCGTAATTTACTTATTGCACGAAAATAACAAGTTCTGGAGTCGATTACCAAGTTCTGGAGTCGCTTAGTGTCGAAGAACTACTTGGTTGTATATGAATCCTGAATGGCCAACAAAAGCAAAAAAAAAAAAAAAAAAGAAAAAAGAACAAACTCTAAAAGGGTTTTGAAATCTATTTTCTTTCATCTTCAACTGAAACTAAGCAACACACCAAAACCGAAGAAAAACGTAGTGTATGAAAAACATATCTCCTGTAGTTCATTTCCAGTTTTTGAATTTATGACATCTTTATAGTTTGTGTTTATTTCTCTGAAAGGTGAACATTTTTCAAAAGTCTCTTCTAAATCGTTATGTTTCGAAATACCATATATTAAAGAAAAAGTCGGCATGTATACACGACTCCAAAAGTGCATTACCACCTGCTGTTCTCCTTTTCCTGCAATAGCAGGCAACCCAAAAAGCTCGGCGCTTCGGTTGGTTGCGAATTCGAAAGATGTTGGACCAAACCTCAATTTTGTAACAAATATATTAGTGGTAAACTGCTAATAAGAGAATAAAACAAATCTTTAAGAATGACAATTTTATTATCGTGACGGAGTTGGATGACATCAAAAGTTACAAAATGTTCTTACTTAAGCAGTTCAAACAAGATGAATGGCAAGAAACAGGTATCAAAGGAAACCATTTTTCCCCTTCGCCCCCAAAAAAGAATCTCATAAAAAAATGTTATATAATGCAAAGCTTTAATATAAAAGCTCCAATCAAAATTTTAAAAGTTGACACCCGAAAGGCAAGAACAACTGAACCGAAATGAGTGAAATTGTGTACAGATGTTGCAGACGTAAAATGAAGGAATACGGGTTTCGTATTTTAATGAAAAAACGGTTAGGTGGAGCATAGTCCATTCCAAAAATTTGATCACGAAACATTAAAAGTGCTGGTAGCAGTATGTCAGATGTGTGTAAAGAACATGAAGAATTACAGCGAAACTTTACGTATGGACAATACGAAAAAAAACAAACCAATACATTTTTTATTTTCTGCAGAAAAAAGGTTTTAGGGGGCAAAAGCCCCAACCCAAAATTTCGAAAGTTGACTCCCAAAAGGCAAAAAGAAGTGAACCGAAGTAAACGATATTGTGGACAGATATTGTAGAGGTAAAATTACAAAAAAAGGGTTTCGTATTTTGCTTGAAAAAACGGTTGGGTGGGGCACGAACCCCTCCAGACTTTGAGCACAAAATATCAAAAGTGCTAGTAACAGTATGTCAGATGTTTGTAAAGGACATGGAGGATTGCAACATAATTTTGTGTATGGACAATACGCAAAAATAAACGACGAACACGGGTTTTTTATGTTCTGCGGTAAAAAAAAATTAGGGTTGCAAAATCCTCAACACAAAATTTTGAAAGTTGACACCCGAAAGCAAAAAACAAGTGAACAAAGTGAATTAAATAGTGCACAGATATTGTAGATGTAAAATGACAAAAAACGGGTTTCGTATACTCCTCCAAAAAAGGGTTGGGTGGGGCAAAAGCCCCTCCAAACCTTTGATGGCGAAATATCGAAAGTGCTAGTAACAGTATGACAGATGTGTGTAAAGCACATGAAGACTTGCAACGAAACTTTGTGTATGGACAATACGCATAAAATAAACATATACTATTTGTTACTTTCTAAAGAGAAACGGTTTTAGGGGGCAAAAGGCCCTACCCTAAATTTTGAATGTTGACGCCCGAAAGGCAGGAAGAAATGAACCAAAGTGAATGAAGTTGTGCACAGATATTGTAGACATAAAATGAAGGAATACAGGTTTAGTATATTCCTGGGAAAAAAGGGTGTTCGGGCCACCGACCCCTCCAAACCTTTGATCACGAAATATCGAAAATACTAGTAACAGCATGTCAGATGTGTGTGTAAAGGACATGAAGAATTGCAACACAATTTTGTGTATGGACAAAACGCCAAATATAAACTCATACAGTTTTTTTTTTATTTTCTGCGGAGAAACGGTTTTTAGGTTGCAAAAAAACTCACCCCAAAATTTTGAAAGTTGATGCTGAGTGCTAAGAGGAAGTGAACCAAAGTGAATGTAATTTTGCACAGATGTGAAATGATTATACGGGTTTCGTATTTTCCTTTAGAAAACGGTTGGGTAAGCACCGAACCATCCAAACCTTTGATCACGAAAAATCAAAAGTGCTAGTAACAGTATTTCAGATGTGTGTTAAGGACATGAAGAATTTCAACATAACTTTGTGTATGGGCAATACGCAAAAAATAAACATATATTATTTTTTTTTAATTTTCTGCGGAAAATCGGTTTTAGGGGGCAAAATCCCCCACCAAAAAGTTTGAAAGTTGACACCCAAAAGGCAAAACCAAGCGAACCAAAGTGAATGAAATTTTGACCAGATACTGCAGATATAAACTGAGGGAATACGAATTTCGTATCTCCCTGTAAGAAACGGTTAGGTGGGTCACGGACCCCTTGAAACCTTTGATCACGAAATATCAAAATTGCTAGTATCAGTATGTCAGATGTGTATAAAGCACATGAAGACTTGCAATGAAACTTTTTGTATAGACAATACGCATAAAATAAACATATACTGTTTGTTGCTTTCTAAAAAAAACGGTTTTAGGGGGCAAAAGCCCCTACCCAAAATTTTGAATGTTGACGCCCGAAAGGCAGGAAGAAATGAACCAAAGTGAATGAAGTTGTGCATAGATTTTGTAGACATAAAATGAGGGAATACGAGTTAAGTATATTCCTGGTAAAAAGGGTTGTTTGGTGCAATGACCCCTCCGAAACTTTGATCACGAAATATCGAAAGTGTTAGTAACAGCATGTCAGATGTATGTAAAGGACATGAAGAATTTGAACGAAACATTTTGTATGAACAATACTCAAAAAATAAACGATGACGCGTTTCTTTATTTTCTGTGGATAAATGGTTTTAGGGGTCGAAAGATCCCACTCAAAAATTTGAAAGTTGACGCAAGAAAGATAAGAAGAAATGGACCGCAATGAAGGAAATGTGCACAAGTATTGTAGAAGTAAGATTAGGGAATATGTGTTTCGTATTCTTCCTGAAGGAGAAAAACTGTTGAGTAGATCGAGGCTTTGAGGGGCTAGAGGGGTGGACAAAAGCGAATGAAATTGTATGTAGATATTGAGTGTGTAAACTTCGTGTTTCACATGTGTCGTGTCTCCATCCGATTTCTTTAAGTTTTCCAGATCAGCTACAAGCACAAACAGTATACCGTTTTCTGTAGTATTTCAGAAGGCACTTTTAACCCTTATAATGCTTTTGCGCATAAACAAAAATACGTGTCGATTTATTTCCAGTTTGGTCTTGATCTGCCAAATTTGAAGCAAAACGGATAGGGACACTTGAGAAACACGAAAGGGCTAATTTTACATAGGGTGTATATAATATCTACACACAATTTCATTTGCTTCGGTCCACTCCTTCCTGCGCTATTATGGAAATATTTACTTTCTTCGGATGAAGCCTAGGCCCCAACAGTGTTTTTCCACTGAAGGTGAAACACGTTTTATTTATTAGTTTGGAATATACGAAGTTTCGTTGCAATTCGAAATATTCTTTGGGAACGTCTGGCATATGCTTATTTGCAATTTTGATATTTAGTAATCAACGGTTTAGAAGGTCCGTGCCTCACTCAACCGCTTTTTTCCAGGATAATACGAAACCCAGTTATCTCATTTTACATATACAATATCTGTGCACAATGTAACTCAATTCGGTGCAGTTCTTCTTGCCTTTTGGGCCTCAAATTTCAAAATTTTGGATGTGGCTTTTGCCCTCTTAAAACCGTTTTTCCGCAAAATAAGAAAAAGTTTTCGTTTTTTGCGTATTGTCCCTACACAATGTGTTCTTCCAATTCTTCATGTCCTTCAAGCACTTCTGACATACTGTTATTGGCACTTTTGATATTTTACGATCAAAGTTTTGGAGGGGTCTGTGTAACATCTAAACTGGTTTCTTTTTTTTTTTCAGAACAATAAGAAACCTGTATTCCCTAATTTTATGTCTACAGTATCTGCGCAAAATTTCATTCCTTCAGTTTACTTCCTCTGGCCATTCGGCCTCAATTTTCAAAATTTTGGGTGGGAGCTTTTGTCCCTAAAACATTTTTTCCGCAGAAAATAGAAAACCCGTATTCGTATATTTTTTCCGTACTATCCCTACACAATGTGTCGTTCCAATTTTTGATGTCTTTCAACCACTTTTGACATACTGTTGTTATTAGCACTTTTGATATTTCACGATCAAAGTTTTGGAGGGGTCTGTGTCCCACCTAAACGGTTTTCATTTTTTAAAGAAAATAAAGAACTTGTATTCCCTCATTTTATGTCTACAATATCTGTGCACAATTTCATTGACTTCGTTTGATTTCCTCTGGCCTTTCGGGCCTCAATTTAAAAAAAATTGGATGGGGGCTTTTGCCCCCTAAAACCATTTTTCCGCAGAATATGAAAAACCAGTATTCCTTTACTTTTCGTGTATTGTTCTTATTCAAAGTTTCGTTGCAATTTTTCATGTCCTTTACACACATCTGACATACTGTTACTAGCATTTTCAATATTTCGTGATGAAAGTTTTGGAGGGTTTCGTGCCCCCCCTAACCGTTTTTTTTAAGGAAAATACGATTCCCTTAAGCACGTATTCCCTGATTTTGTCAGCAATATGTGTGTAAAATTTCGTTTACTTCTGTTCAATTTCTTTGCCTTTCGGACGGCAACTTTCAAAATTTTGCGTGGCCTAAAACTGTTTTTCCGTAGAAAATAAGAGATACGTATTCGTTTATTTCATGTGTAATATCTACCTGCGAAATGTTATCAAAATCGAAGTGTTACACATCGGAAGTGTTATTTCTTAGTAAGTAATATTTATTTTAAATTTTGGAGGCGCGGTGGCTCAGTGGTAGAGCGTTCACCTCCGGTAATTGGGGTCCCATGTTCGATCTCAGATCGCGCGGTGTGGACTTTGTGGTGGACAAACACCATGCTCGTGTGTTTTCTCGGGGTTTTTCCGACGCCTCCCACATTTTTCATTCACTCATCTCTCATCATCACCATCTCCTTTAGCCTAACCGGCATAAACGTGGGACGTAAGAGCTAAAGACTTCATTTTATTTTTTCTTTAAAATTTTATGAACAAATAGTGGGAATTAAAGATTATATAAGCGAAAAATTGAGTTCTATTGCAAGTTTCGTCTCCTTTCAACATTGAAGGAAATGACGGCACAGGTATTTGGATTCAAGGTAGACATGAAATTTGAAACTGAGATTTCACTATATTTCTGTCATCATTTTAATGCACACTGTAAAGTTCTTAAACGCTAATTAAGTCAGGATTTTGCATCCAAATTAAGTTGCAACATAATAATTACTAGAAAACCCGAATTGGCAATCCGAATTTAAGATTAGTTGATACTTTAGATAGCATGGAAAAAAGGTGAAGAGTGTAACCTAAGTGTGTGGCCAAGTAGGTTGCGAGGCGATTTAAAAAATTGCATGTCTTCTACTCGCCAGAGTCAACCTCAACCGTTTCATTTTGTTTTAAAACAAAACACGTTTATCATGAGTTACATTAGCATACAGTGCATGAGTGACAATTTATATTATGATAGAATATACTATGAGTTTTAATACAAAAAGTGCAGACACTCGATAATTATTACGTTGTAAGATTTCAATAGACCCAGTGCTTGATCGTGCCGTGTGTGAAGTTGTGAAATAATTATCGCCCTTCCCTTGACGCACTGGTATACACTGGATAAAATGGGTTTCAATCCTATTTACACTGGATAAAGTTGGAAACTATGCTTTAGTCTCTACCTTGATCATATCCTGGTTCGGCGGCTAGGTTTCCGAGACGAGACGAGATGTCTCTTGAAATGCCTCGTCTCGTCTCATGCCACAAAAATGCAAAGACAGTTTTTGAAATTGTTTAAAAATTTATAAACTCGGAATAAATTATTGTCTTCGAAAGTATACCAGCGTTTATTATTTCAAATATGGACTATCCTAAAAACAACGAATACTTAAAAGTAATTGTTTTAACCCTTTCGGGGGCAAATTTTTCTACAAGGATGGGATGATACCTTCTCTATATTTCCCAGTACACACTCAACACAAACAAACAAAATCATTTCTTGAATGCAATTCCCATTTCCGTAGTGAAAAGACTTAAGACTAATGGGAATATCGCTTCCCAGTGCAGCAAATAAAAGCATACCTAGGTTCCCTTTGTGGGAAGTATACTTCCCATTGCCCACGAAAGGGTTAAATGATTCTTAAAAACAGCTTTCATTTCCATTTTCCAATCGATTCGAGTTTAAATATTTTGTGATAGTGTTCCAGATTCAAGTAAAATGTTAAACCATTCATCGAGATCAGTGTTTCAGAAGATATCATTCCGAGGGCTGGTGGTTATATGTATGTATAAAAACCTTTTATAGAAATACAAGTTCTCTTAATGCCACTTTCATCAGTGACTAACCATTGTTTCATGAGTTTTCTCGCTCCGAACAAAGACACAAACGTGTCAGCCTTTTTCTGTCTGAGTTTGAAAGGATGTTGGTTTGACAATAAAATTTAGTTTCTTTTTATTGTTTTATGATGTTATTCGAACCAAAACCATTTTTGGAATCGGAAAGTCACATAGGTTGCATTTCTTAATAATTTATTTCATACACACTACAGATAGTACTCATATCATTTTAATTACAAAGCACATAGTATTTTGACATAGAAAGAAATCTTTGTTTATAGCCAAATCCTTATTACCAATGGGCATTTCCCTCATCTTCCTTGTAATTTGCACACCGTCAACAGATATAGAACACTGTTGAACATTTCTCGAACTACTTCATCACACTCCTTGCCTTGTGACATGGTGCATTTTCTTGTCGAAAAATGCCACTATCGTTGGGAAACATGGTTGTCATGAAGGGGTGTACGTAGTCTGCAAGCAGTGTGCATTACTCCTCGGCCGTCATTGTGTCCTGCTCGAGCTCCACTAGACACATGGATGCTCACGTGAATGTTCCGCAGAGCAATATTATTATTATTATTATTATTATTATTATTATTATTATTATTATTATTATTATTATTATTATTATTATATTTGAAATAAAATCAAATATCACGACATTAATTATTAGTTTTAATTAACTGAATTGAGCTGAAAATTAAATCTTGATTTCGAAAGATTAATTATTAAGTTTATCCGTTCTGTACCTTTCTAAAGTAATAAATGCTGGAATTGGTTTCAAGGCTGTTTCTAAGTGAATACTTTCTTCAAACTAATATTAAAAATTAAAGACAGATTTTCGAGACATTCGAGTCGAGTCAAGATTTTTACGAACAGTCTCGACTCGACTCGAAAATCAGAGTCGAGAAATACGTTTGTCTCGACACGTCTCGAATTTTACAAAGTGTGTCTCGACTCGACTTCTAGTCGAGATTCGAGACATGTCGACTCGTGCGCATCCCTAAATATTCATATTTTAAATGTGCAATACTACCTCGAGAAAAATGACACCAAAGTTAATTTACCAAAGTCTACTTTCTTCTTGTTAGATTAGTGATCGTTGTTGAGGATAGATCGTGCAAAGTCAGATATGGTTATGTATGTTTACACATCCGTTTCTTTCTTTCAAAATGTATTCCTATCTATTCTCATTTATTATTAATAATTTATTTCTTGCATTTATTAATAACTATATGAAAAACCCATTATTCGCATGGTGGGTATATTTGGAAGTCAACGCATGTAGTAGTATCACCGTTGATTTCAGCAAGTGCGAAAAGTATGGATTTGACATTAATATCGGTCATTTTGGATTTTTTTACATGTCAGGGTATTCCCCCCGGTACCCGACCCGCAACCAAATGGGGTGAATTTGGAAGTTAATGCAGTCTGAGTTTCACCATTGCTCTCAGAGACCGCCAAAATTATGAATTCGACACTAATATTGCTCATTTTCTACTACTTTTACATGTCCCTGTAAACGTCTCTTGAAACCCCCTGATTCGATTAAAAATAAGAACGCTTCACCTTGATCTGGGACCTGGACCAAGGTACACGAGATCCAAAATTTGGTAACTCTCTCTCCTCTCCTCTGGTCTCCAGGCAGAACACAAATACATACATAGAGACAGACGGACACACAAACAAACTTTTTATTTTATTTATATTAGATTAGGTGTATTTCAAACAGTGTTTCTTCCAGAAGTGTTTTTAGGGGGCACTGCCCGCCCGGAGCTCTGAGAGTACCCCCGGAAGAGACCAAAATAATACGTGTATAATATAATAATAAATAGAATAATATCAACAGTGTCCCCGGAATACGAAATGTGCCTCCCGGGAACAGTTTCTGAAAGAAACACTGATTTCAAACACAGCAGATAGAACCAACGGCGCCGACTTTCCAAAATGTATGTGGATGCATATCAATGGCGGGGCGTGTTTTATGTTTTCAGGGGAGTCTCGATATATATGTATCTTTTTTGATTGATTTATTTTCTGTTAAAATCTTTTATGAACACTGTCATAAAGGGCTGTGCTCTGCTAAAATAAAATATACCGGTAATATAAGGATAAGTTGGGGCTGTCCTAGCTCAGTCGGTAACACGGCTGACTTAAACGTAAAGAAACAGGTTTAAATCCGGGTACAAGTTTAATTACTGTAATGCATATTCCCAACATATATAATCGTGATATTTAGTGTATATTTTCAACAACTTACATGATGCACATTGAGTGCAAGAGGCAGTGATATTATCAACACGTTACTAAAAGAAAATACTACATTCATACAAATTAAAATGAAAAAATCATCATAAAAGAAAATAATTTTAATATCATTGCAGGAAGAACTCGCAAAGATTTTGTTGTGGACATAAAGCATAAAGTGACTAACTTAGTGTGTTCCTTGGTTGCCTTTGCACAAACGAACTTGAAACAAACAATTATGCTTTAGAGATAGAAATTTTAACTTCCATCTCGATGTTTTAATTGTTTATTTTTTGATAGTGGCAAGTGAGAAATATTTATTTTATTATGTTTCTATGAACCTAAAAATCTTGCCTGCAGCGCCCTGACAAGATTATTTGTGTGAGTGCTGGAGCCAGGGAGTACCCACGTAGTCGGGGCGCATGGACAAAACAACCTCTAGCATTTCGTACACAGCACATGGTTGTTTGGCATAGAACGTTGCTACTATACTACCGAGTTCCAGCTAGAAAAGCCTTTTATTAACAGCCGGAGGCAGCATTCTGTTATATCGTTGTAGTGAGTCACGTGTTAAAATACTCCTAGTATCAGCATTTTCATTCTTCTATTGACCTTGAAGGAAAAAACAAATGGCTTTCGAGGAATACAAGTTCCCTTTAATTCATGAAGTTGATATAGAAATGACCTTCCAACCTATGCTGTGCATAAATGCTGGAAGTCTTTCTAAAACGAGCGGAACGAGCGAACCATTTATCAAACGGCTCGATGTCAAAAACAGAATACGACTGATTCTCCGTGTCATTCATAGTCTGTCTGTGTCTGTATAAGCACTTCAAATGAAGCGGACCGTTTAAAGTTAACCCTTCAATTTCTATCTTTCTTTTCGCTATGCAGTTTGTTGTCCACGCCAATAATCTTGTCTGGAAAATTTCAATGTAATATTTATACTTCATTTGATAACATAGAACATAGTTAATCAGCTCATGTGTATCCTAACAGTAAAGTAATTATAAGTGCTGATTTCCTGAGCTCCATCATAGACTTGACTTGATTTTGACTTAAACGTCCCGTTTAGCAGCGAGGCTATATGAGACATGGACCTACTGATTAACGTGGAATCCGAACTACATGAGCTCCCGCTGGGAATCGAACCCGGGCCTTCCATGCCAAAACTCCATCATAGAATCGATATTTGACAAAAAAATGGAGAGCGCAGCATTAGCGAGAAGTAGAAGCGTAAGCTCGAAATTTGAATTGCGAGTTTTTAAATATTTGGCTTTAGATTTAACCTTGATGCCAGAAATCCGGCCCAGCAACAATCCATTTCTCGTATGATAGGCTAATATGTAGATTTTTTTTAAAGTAAATCCGGTTTAACTGATAATTTTAGTGGTTTTTCATAACACTGAAGTAGGTTTTCTTTCGCCAGGCTGTACAAAAAGTGGATGATTTCAATATAAGCGGAAAAATTAACATGTGTTTGTGATCATGGCTATCACTCGGGCCGAATTATTAAGTGAGTAAACCCTAGAGAGCTACGTGCGCAAGAGTGAGAACAACATTTAAATACGTTCAGAAAGGTTAGGTGTGGTATGTGGATTTCAAACAATATATTCATACTTATTGTCAGTAGATTTATTGAATTAATAAATCCCTTGTTTATTACAGATGTCACATCATATTTATGTGTGTATGTGGGGGAGATAAGGTATTATTGTCTCATTTTGAATTATTGCACCTTCAGACTATACGTCAAGTTGGTCTAGTTTTATCCCTCCCCCCAATATAAATTGTCTAATTCGCAAACTGCTAGTTTTTGATAAATATTTCCCACCGGGACACTTCAGACACTTTACTTTTAAATTCTTTCCACCATTATCCTCAACCTTTAAGAAAAAGTGTTCTTTGAAATGTTCGAACGGTAAACTATTTTTGTTCTCCATCTTTATAAGAACAACACCAATGAAAGTAAAACAGACTCCCGATACCACTACACTTGTAGTTCAATTAATGAATGTATTGATTTGTAACTGTGAAAATCTATGACAAAATCTTCCAGGTGCTTGCAATTAGCACACGTGATTTCCCTGAGACTGTTCTCATCTTTCAAAAACGGTGTCTTCCCGTTTTGCCTACAGACCTTCCAGCAATTTATATCATTATCTCACTCTCATCTTATCTGTAAGCAAAACGATTATTTCCGTTTTGCGTACGCACACTAAACGAGAGATATTTAGTGTTTGAGCGAATTTTTGAGTGTTTGAGGTGGGAACGCTATATAAAGATTATGAAAATATTAATATACCTACTAAATGCAGTCATTCCATTTTCACGTTAAATCTGTAGAAATCAGTCAGTCTAAGGAATAATAAGTTAAACGAACAGCAACGAAAAGTCCAGAATTAACATTTGCATAGTAATCCTTTTATTGTCTAAAATTCTCATACTAATTAATAAATATTGCAGTGTTTTCTCTAAATTGTTTTTAAGTTTCTATGCCTAAATTTCTCAACTTATGTTCTTTTAAGGTTATGAGTAAGGTAAACTAAATGTTATCATAATAGTTTTAAATTCGATTCAGCAACGTTCAAATCCGTCGTTGTCTGTTATCATCATGTTCACTTTAAACGTTTTGGCTTGTCTCAAGGCTTATCCTGGCTTATCACTAAGATAAATTTTGTATAAAAATTAATAATTTAACTAAGATAAGCTTAAAGATATTGAGAAGGTAATTAGCGCCCATTGGAGGTATTCTGCCCTTTATTCCAGAGCCGCGTCAAATACTAAGGTAAGTTGGAGGAATATGGCCACATGTGGAATATGGGCAATATTAAGCTTATACGTTCACAACTCCTGACCGTAAACATGAAGAAATTCGAAATGAGAGTTGACAACAATTGTGGAATGTAACTATTTGTCTGATGGTCACTGTTTCATGCAACTCTGCATTTAGAGGAATTTGTAAAGGAAAAAAGACAAAACATATTTTAGATTTTGTATTTAAAGATTGCATGAACTTATAATATTTTCATAGTAAGTAAGACATTCTTGCAAAATGTAAGACAACAGAAGAAAATCTAGGTCCCACGCATATAGAGGGAACAATACACTGTGTGATGAATGGTGCACGGAGCGCGCTGCTATACTGTACACAGCAGTGTTTCCATCTAATATGAAAGTTACTAATTGGAGAAATATGAGCAAATCAAGTCGGGGTAAAATTATTAGAACAAACCATTGCTGTTTAAGAAATTGACAGAATGAAGCTTTTCAAAAAAAGAAGCGTAAGTTATGGGATTCGAACTGATGATCGTGGATAAAAACAATACTTTGGGAGCATGCGATAACCGTCTACTCTACGAAGGTATGCTAAGGTTCAGACTGTTAGTAAACGAATATTAGAAAATCACTACCACAAACTGCTTGATCGCTTCCCATATTTTGTGGCTTATTTTTTTTATGTTTGTTCATGTATAAAATGTTTAATATCTATTATTATTAGAGCTGTGCAATATGTATAGTAACTAACATTATGAAAGATTTACGTTGTATTTTTAATAAAACATAAAATCCCTCTCTCTCTGTGTGTGTAAATTTTGCCGCGCGTTTGCCACGCTTACGAAAATGGAACTTAGAATTTGGCGATGCGTTTCGGAAATTTATTTTGTTAATCATAACTTCTTTATTTCTTAATTTTTACAGTAATATTTTTGGAAATGTGTGGTTTCATTTTTCTGTATATTTCTAAGAAGACATTTAACATTTTCTATCATAAGAAAGAGTTATTAATATTTATGTAATTTTGAAAAACATGCGACAGAAATTCTGGACACAAGTATAGTTTTTTCTTTTATTTATACTCCATTCCTAGACACAGACAAAACAACTTTCCTCCATTTTACTGTTTCTTTAAACAAATAACTTAATGACCCATACCTTCGGTTTGGTCTTTCTTGTCAGCAATAAACTTCATGCGTCTCGATTCGTTTTTTTGCCTTTTCTACTTGTGCTCAAGAAATAAAATTGGTTCTGTGTGCGCGGGAATCGATCCGTGGATTACAAGATCTTCAGACCACCTTGCTATCACATACTCTACAAGGGAGGATAGCCAGAGCAGAGAAACTGATTTCTTTGTTCAAGAGACATACGCACATTACTCTGGCTTCCTTACCTAGATCTATGTGTGAATTTACACAACTAACACGGTCTTGAAATTTTACACGTGATTTCGCCAACAAATTATTAGCTTTAACGCTACATGCAACGTTGATAAAGCATTAAAGAAAGAACACAAATTACAAATAGTGATCGAACTTTCAACTGTAGTCACAAGAACGATTCTATTCAAGGTGTCACCTCACCTTCCTATCTAGAAAAAGACCCGAGTGCGATTCCCGGCAGGAGCTTATGTGGTTCAAGTTCCACGTTAATCAGTAAGTCCCGTCTCATATAGCCTTTCTGCTGAAAGGGACGTTAAACTCAAAATCAACTCAACCTATCTAGAAGGACGAAACAAAATTCATTACTGCTACCAGCTATGAAATATTTATACTTCATTACTTGTCCTCATTAAATAATACATCTACCTGTCAATCCATAAACGTAATAATACTATTATCTTCATATGTGAAGCTGAAAAGAATCTGACATAGAGTATCTCTCTTCTGTTCCTATCAATAGCTTCGACTATGTCTTTTTCTTTCTCTTTTGTCATTCTAGTAAATAATAATAATAATAATAATAATAATAATAATAATAATAATAATAATAATAATAATAAATGGACACTTGTTTTCCGCAGAAACTTCCGACTTTAAGGTCAACAGTGTAGAGTTCGGCCGATGACAACACACTGGACATTATTTATAAAAAGGACCGAAAATCATTATTCACCAACTTATTGTCTACGGTTTGGACTGCAAGAAATGATCATATTTCTTCGCGATAATGTGAATACAATAGCGAAATATTGTGTTTCTACACAATTTCCTCTTTTCGGATGACTGGATTATTTAAAAAAAAAAAAGTTCTATTGTTGTAAAGAAAATAAAAAGTATGTCTTCAGGGGAAATCGATCTGATGACCACTAGAAACTTGAGCTCACGGAGTTATCGATTACACCATAAAACCTGGTTGCAAGCAAAACGCTACATAGAGTGATTTCTCGAAAGAGTCCAAGTACTTTACATCGCATTGTATTTTTTTGTTTCGTTTTTATTACGTTCACTTTTTGTTTTTCGTACAATGCACGAAAAAGCAAATACATCTTTTCGCTACAATGCCACAGAATGCCACTAGAAATACCGTTTTAACTAATCAGCAAATAGGAAGCTACTGGTGAAATGATATGGGGTAATGTGTGGTATATTATTTTCATAGCAACAAGGGGAAGATACTATCCCGCGGAAAACATGCATAAACTTGTTTGACAGAAAATACTCTCGTGTTGGATTCCCTTTAAGAGTCAATTAAAATTTTACTTTAACTAGAATTTATTCCGCCTCTTTTAGCCTAAACGTTGAGAAAAGTATATGGGAAAAATGTTGAAGACTATGCATAGAAAAGTCAAGTGCCAGTGTTTTGTAAACTATTGTGAACTCCCTCGTGGCTAAGCGGTTAGCGTACGCGCCTTTGGCGTGGGAGACCCGGGTTCAATTCCCGGCGGGAGCTCATGTGGTTCGGACTCCACGTTAATCAGTAGGTCCACGTCTCATATAGCCTCTCTGCTGAGAGGGACGCTAAACTAAAATCAATTAAAAAAATTGTAAGCTATTGACAAAATAATAAAAAGACAGGATAGAAAATCTCTTAAGAACTGAAACTGAGCAATGTTTTAGCTTTCATGCTTGATTTGCTACTAGCGTGACATATTAAATTCAATGTAATATACATATTACACACAAAATTCACTACTTGACTGTTGACATGAAAAATGATATGTATTGTTAAAAATTAAACATAACACCTCCGACCATGTTTAGAACTTTCGGTATTAAGTAGAGAATAGCGGTAATTTGTATTTTTTTGGTTCAATAGTTAAAAATGATGACATGGAGGTTGTGTCTTGTCATCATAGCAAAATGGATGGAGCACTTGAAATAATCTTTTTAATATACTGTGTTTAGCATTTGGTCCAGCCGGGTTTCTATAATGCATTAACGCATACAGTATAACATAAGAGGAAGAGGTGAACATAACCACCTTATTTTCAAATATGTGAGCCCATCTTCAAATGTCCTTAAAAATCCACTTTTGAGGAGAAAAGGGTACAAGCTCTAAATACGCAGTCAATATGTAAAAGTAACATCATGATTGTCTGTCTGATCATCACGGGAAATCGAATGAACTGTTTCAAATGAATATTTGAATTCATTTAGTACTTGGAAGAAAATGATTAGCTGACGTCTACTGGAAACTTGGCAATACTTCACAAATATATGATGAATTAACACTTTACGCGTAGTTGAAGATGGCTACTTTGTTGGTTAAAGGAAAAAACAAAAAAGAAGACTCGAGCAGGAATCGAACCCAGGACCCTTTGCGCGTGAGACGTGGATTTTTCTAACTCTGCTACTCCGTCCCTTGATAACTTTACGTTTCGTCTCATACATGCGTAAAGTTGGAATCTTTAAGACGCTTTTTCCCCACTATTTCTGGCTATTGCGCTCCTCTAGTTTGTAATATTAACACTTTAAATGTGCACTACTACCTCGCGAAGGATGGCCTCGAAGTTTTTTTTTTTTTTTTATACCGAAGTCTGCTTTCCCCTTGTTAGTTAACTCTCTCCGGGCTTTCCTCACATTACTTTCATACAATACATGTTCTAAGCGAGGAAAGGAGTATTAAAAATATAAAGAAAGAGAGTTTCTAACGAATCTCTTACCATGGGAAGACGAAGATCTCCTTCTTACAAATCTGTGACAACGTGGTGCATCGTTTTCAGAAATTCTAACTCTAGCAAAGAAAGCAAAAGAAATGCTACAATATCTCAATTTCCCATTTTGTGTTCATAAACTGGCAAATGTGAGTAAACATTTTAGCTGTTTAAATTAAATCTACAATATATTTAGCAGATGGATTCACTTGGATCTTTTTCATTTCACTTTGTTTGATATGCTATTCTATTGGGGAAGAGATTTGAATATTTCTCAAATAACATTTCCGTAAACTTATTTTTCTCGCTCGAAGAATGAGCATTTCAACTAGTTTGTGTCTCACCTTTAAAGGTTGCTCCAGCCCATATTTTAAAACGAATTGTGTATTCATTTTTTTTAATTTTTAGAATATATTTACAGGTCTTTTGAACCTGTCTTAGGAACCTAGACATTAGCGCAAGCCTGTCTTCAACATTGAGGGTAGCTGGGCCACCTAAATACCACATGCCTAACACATCTTGTGCTGTTAGGGAAGTGACAACATAACAATAAATGACTGAGTACGAAAATGAGTCTGGTATGTAAATGCTATATTTGTGGTACATAATTATAAATATCAATTAGGTGTAACAAGAACCTAGAACTGTAGGTAGCCGAAGTAAATATCTAGCACATGAATATTATATGAGACATCTAAACGCACATGCCTAGCACCAGTGTGCGAATTGAAAAATTTTCCCAGGGGGAAATGAATTTCACCCATATGCGCACCCAGTCCTCCTCCTCCCCCCCCCATATATATATATATATATATATATATATATATATATATATATATATATATATATATATATATATATATATATATATACACTAACAAGTACAAAACAGTTGAGATGTGAGATCTTTCATAAATTTTCACTCAAGTAGTATTTAGGTTAGCTACGCAAAGTAAGAATTGTTCCCTTTTTCTATCTTATCTTTATGTCCATTTAAAAATACTCCAGAGGGGGAAAAAGTTATTCCTGCCAGGGATAAAATTTTTCTTCTCCAGGGTAGGAAAGATTTTTGTCAGGGGGGGAAATCCCTGGCATCCCCCCGCCAATTCGCACCCTGCCTAGCACATCTTGGGCTGTTAGGGTTGACCCGAATTTTGCTTTTCCGCACAAACTGAAACCACGTGTTTACCTATTTCTTTTCGTGTTGTCCCTAGAGAAAGTTTCTTTGTAATTCTACATATCTTTTAGGCACTTCTGACGTATATTTATTCCCACTTTTGATATTTCGAAATCAAAGGTTTCGAAGAGACTCTGCCCCACCCACCTGTTTTATTTATTCACGAAAATAAAATGCACGTGTTCCCTCATTTTTAGTCTTCAATATCTGTGCACAATTTCATTGACTTCGATCCATTACTTCTTACGTTCCGGGCTTCAACTTTCAAAATTTTGGAGGTGGGCTTTTGCCCTTAGGCTAAACCGTTATTCCGCAGCAAACAAAATATACATAGTCGTTTTCTTTTGCGTATTGTCACTACACAATTCTTTCTAACTCTTCATGTCCTTTAAGCACTTCTGACATACTGTTATTAGTACTTTTGATATTTCGTGATCAAGGGTTTAGGGAGGTCCGTGCTCCACCCAACCGTTTTTTCCAGGAAACTACGAAACAAGTATTTCCATATTTTACGTCTACAATATCTTTCCACAATTTCATTCATTTCGGTCCACTTCTTCTTGTATTTCGGGCGTCAACTTCCAAAATTTGGAAATGAAATGAAATGAAAGCTTAAAGTTATCATCCTACGGTTATGCCGGTTAGGCGAAAGGAGACGGTGATAATGAGAAATGAGTGAAAATGGTGGAATGAAGAATGTGGGAGGAAATGTGAGAACCCTGATAAAATCCACGAACACGGTGTTTGTCCTCCACAAAGTCCACACGGCACGAGCTGGGATCGAACCAGGGACCCCAAGCAGCGGAGGTGAACGCTCTACCACTGAGCCACCGCACCCCCTCCAAAATTTTGAGTTGTGGCTTTTGACCCCAATAAGCGTTTTTCCGCAGAAAATGAAAAAAACGTATTCTTTCTTTTTTGATATTTTGTGATCAAAGGTTTAGAGGGGCCCTTGCCCAACCAAACGTTTTTCTCCCGGAAAATATGAAACACGTATTCTCTCGTTTTACGTCTACAGTATTTGTGCACAATTTCGTTCACTTCGGTTGACTTGGTTTTCGCTTTCGGGCATCAACTTTCAAAAATTTTGGGTGGGGCTTTTGTCCCCTAAAATCATTTCTCGCACAAAATAAAAAACACGTATTTGTTTCTTTCATATGTAGTATCTACCTGCCAAATTTTATCATAATTGGAGTGTTACACTTTGGCAGTGTTACTTTTAAGATACGTGGTAGACACACGTGAAATATCTAAACAAGCGCTTCTTTGTGATTGGCCAAAACTGGAAAATGTGAACAAATCCTTATCTCAGATTGGTCGAACGCCTGTCCACGGAATTTAAAGGGAACCTCTAGGAATATTTAAATTTATTGTTTGTTTCATACAAGTTTGTTTTCCTTAGTTTTCCAATAACTATTTTCTTACAGTTTTAATCTTACAGGCAATCTTACAATTAGATATGATACAGAATATTGAAGTGCTGGTTTCCAAAAGGTACTATACCCATTTCTTTTAGAAATTTTATTGGGAACTTAAAGATTAGTGGTACTTCTGCATAAATATGATTATAATTTGTGCCAGAACGCTCTCAAGCCATGTTAGAAAACGAACTTACAAACACATTTGTTCCAGTATGTACTATTTCCAGCAATTATTTGTTTCGAAACATACTATATCTTTTCTTCTTTCCATAATGTACTGTATACAATATTGTCTTAATACTTATGTCTTCCTTTTCATGCCAAAATGTACTATATTCAAATAAAACAGCAAAACAGTTCTCTTAAGCTCCTTTCTAAGTATTCTGAGTGGGAAATAGAACTTTTTTCATTTGTAAATTGTACTGAAAGGATTCATGCTTTCATTTCACAACATCGCATTTGGTAACGTCGTTTAACGCTACAGTAAACATTGTTGTTAAGATCATGGTTGGTGACACTCTTATTGCTAGCAGTGCTCAGTTTTAACTGATTTTGCACGTTAGTTTCCGTCAAACATTACAGTTTTCGTGTTGTTTCTGTAATATGTTTGTTGTTTGCTAGTTTAATAAACATCATAATGTTTCCTAGTAGCAAGAAAGTTTTCGGGCAGTTGACGCGTGCTCGGCTTTTGAGATTCTACGCTTGCTCTTGAAATGCATGTTTTCATACAATCAGTCTTTTGTTGTACTTGCAAGCTATGTTTTAGACCCTTCGCAGAGCGTCATAGCATCACTGGTCGTTCATTAGCTATTCACTTGACTTGTAAAACACTTGCGTCAAGCCTGAGTGTAACACTGAATGCGAGGTTGTCTCTATGTAACTTCGTTACTGGAATACAGCTTGAGGCATGCTTACACGTTTTAGAATCAAGCTGGATGCTAGCTTGGCTGACATGCAATTCAAGCTCACAGCAAGCGGTTTGCGAGTTATCTTTGCTACTAAGGTTATGGAGTGAAGAAAAAGAATATAGTTATCAAGAAGCATGGGACTATTGTGCTCAAACATCACCAAAACATTCATGGAAACGACAAAAATATGTGGTGGACTTATATACATTTATATCGTGTAATAAAAATTAATGTATGGTTTTAGTGTACTATTTAGTAAGCAATGGTTTTAAAAATAAATTCCTGTATTGCCACCTGTATATCCATTCTATTTAGTACCAAAATATATTATATCCACATACTCGCATATACCCAAAAGTACTATATCCATAATTCCTAAAAATTTTTAATATATATTTTTTTTTTTTTTTGAAAAATTACTAAGTACATGTATGCATCGAATTATGTCAGTAAAATAAATTGTAAAATATTCTACCTAAATAAAATTGAATCACTATTGCACAGCAAAATTTAATGATCATATTTGTTTTTTCTGTTTCCTGAAGAAAAAAAAACAAAGTGGATATAGTACATTTTGGAACAGGTTCCTCAATTATTGACAGGGACATGTTCCTCCACCTCCCTCTCTAACGACGTCCGTGTACACATATAATAGCGACAACTGAGAATGCTACTGTTATCCATACTTTTTTTTTTTTTTTTACCTAAAGCAACTTGCGTTTTGATGACTGTTTTTATTAGTCCAAATGCCTATGCCATTGATGGCAACGTTGCACATCTTTTGCGCAATGTTCAATTCTGTTTCCTGCTCATTAAGTCTTTATCTATGCTGATAGATAAGGGAGTGAAAGTTTGCGCAATTTCAGTGCACTCGCTCAGGCACAACACTGGGCCATTCTCTGCCCAATAGCAAAGACACAATAGAAAAGAATTTTGTCTGGAGTCTGACATGAGTCATCTAGCGAAACAAGAGATGATACAGTTGATAAGTAATTGGTCCCACCAACCGCACCGAACCGTCTCCTTATTTCCTGGTGTAGTTTCTGAAACCAATGATACTATGAAACCCAACAGAAATCACAGAGAGATATGAACTCCTAAAGAAATTTCAGTACACGAAAGATAAAAGAAGAAATATGAAATATGTATTACTGCAATTCTCGCTGAAATTTCCTTCCCGACGAGAAATATATCTAACTAATAATCGAACTCAGATGTACTGAGAAAAATTTTGAATTGAGTTGAAATGAATTTCTCTTTATTTCAGCGGGCGAGGTTCAGCCGGAGGCTGCTCTGCCACCTAACCCTTGTCATCATTACAAAGAAAAGAAAGAAAAATAAAGACACAAATAAGATACAAATAACAACATAACATGAAACATTCAATAATACTAAGGATAAACAAAACAGTCAGTAAATGTAAATGTAAAAAAAAAAAAATCATACTGCTAGTCCAATTTCATACCAATTTCAGTCCAATTTCATACTGTAGTAAACCTTTCATGTGTGCCAATGCTTTGTCTCTGATCTCTAAATAATAATGTTTGGAGTGATGATTTAAATGAATTGTATGGTTTGTCAGTGATTGACTTTGGTAGGGAGTTCCAGATTCTTACTGCCGAAATTGAAAATGTCTTCTCAGTTATTTTTAAAGAATGCCGGGACGTATTCAGTTTATTACTTCCTCGGGTATTGTAACGGTGAATTTCTGATCTACATGTTAATTTATGATGCAAGTAAGGTGGTGTTTTATGTGAATTTATTTTATATAGCAAAAACAGTATTGGAGATATCGTCTTCGGAACATGGTTATGATACTGTTTTTATTAAGTACCGGCAGAATATGCTGAGACTTCCTGTAATTGAGAGAGAAGCGTATAGAGTAGTTCTGTATTTTCTGAATTGCCCTAGTACTTTGAGTGGAGAGAGAGCTACCATATATTGAATCGCAGCAGTCGAACAGAAGCAAAATGAGAGTGTTAACAAGATATAGTCTTGTTTCTTGCGACAAATAGCCTTTTAATTTATAAAGCTGTCGTAAGATGCGCTTAGCTTTAATACACTGTTCAAAAATGTGTTTATTCCAGCTAAGCCCCTGGTCTATTATTAAGCCTAGATCTTTACAAAGGGAGAAAATGGAATATTGGAATTCATTATAGTTACTTTTAGGTCATCAGCGTTGACTTTGCTCAACTGATGTGATGTTCCCAATACAGTGAAAACACATTTTAATGGATTTAGTAAAAGACCATTCTTAAGGCACCAGTTGCTAAGATCTAAAAGATCCGTAGTTAGTAACTCTATTGTGTCCATAATATTTTCAGGCGTACTACTGGTGAAGATCTGTGTGTCATCCTCATAGAAGTGAACTGATGAATGTTTTATGACTGAAGAAAGATCTGTTGAAAAGAGTGAAAATAATAGGGGAACTAATATTGAACCTTGCGGAACTGCTGCCTTTATCAGGGATGGAGGCCTGATACCTGAGTCTTTTCTCCTCTTAGTATTACTTGTTGCAGTCTACAAGAGAGATAGCTGTGGAACCACTTAATAACTGATTCCAAGAAGTTGTAATATTTCATTTTGGCCAGTAGGAGTTCATGACTTACCAGATCGAAAGTTCTCGAAAGACCCAACAAGACCAAAACTGTTACCATTGAATTTTGTATTGAATTCGAAATTGAATCTATAATTTCTAAAAGGGCTGTGGTTGTGCTATGTTCTTTACGGAAGCCGGATTGAGTAAAAGGCAATATTTCGTTTTTATTGATATACCTAAGTTGTTAATTGCTGAAATGCTACATTTTCTAGTACCTTGGAGATAGTTGGAAGTATACTGATGGGACGAAGTTCATCAAGCGACTTTAAAACTGACTTCTTGGGCAGTGGAGCCACCTTCGCTCGCTTCCACAATTTTGGAAAACAACCTTGAGTTAATGAGTAATTTAGTATGTGAGTAAGTGGAGTTAAAATAAACGGAAGAGACAGTCGAAGCAGTTTTGTTATTCCATCAAACGCACATGCGTTGGACTTCATACGGTGTAATGCAGTTTTAACTTCTGTTTCGTTTACAGTGTGAAACTTAAACGTCTCAATATTGCTATTTAGTTTACGCGATGAAAGCCAATGCGTTTGTTAATCAAGTGCTTCAGTACTTGTCTCAGACATTTTATAGACACTTGAGAAATGAGAATTTATAGCTTCAATGTCATTTACATCATCCGGAAGAATCAAGCATGAATCGCTTTTACTTACACCAAGATCATGCAAAGTTTTCCATATGTTACGTGCATCGTTAGGAGATCTCATACGATCAGAAAAATACGCAGACTTTTCTTGTCGAACAACAGTAGTTATAAAGTTACGCAAGCGTATGTAATGCTACCAATGCAACTGATTCTTCGTTCTTTTATATTTTCTGTAAGTCACTTTCACGCAAATTCATTAAGGCTAGTTTTAGACGGAAGCATTTATCGTAGCATTTCTCGTAGCAAAAATCGTATCATCGATATCCTACCGTGTAAAGTAGCAAATGCTATAGCATTTCCCATGCCATGGCATATCCTATGGCATTTCTTGTCAATAGAACCTGTTCTATTTCGTAGCATTTTCCCCAGCATTTCTGGTCCGATTGCAGCGCCGTGGTGTGTTAAAAAGAAACGAAGATTTTGTGCCAAATATCCATGTTCTTTGTTTTGTGTGAGAAATTGAATTATAGTAAAGAAAAATGAGTTAGAGTAGGGATTCTCTTTTTCCACATAGTTCTTTGTGATTTTCGTTTTTTTAATATGACCGTCGAGAACTGTTGTTACAATTACTATAGCTTTAGCTACTTCTCGCTTAATTTCGGAGCCATAATTGCAGTCTTCTCCAGTGATTTGTTTTCTACGTCACGACAGATGCTTATCAAAATGCTACCGTTTAAAAGCACCATATACTTTTGATGCCATAGAATATTATATGAAATTTTTGGCATTACATCTGCTACGAGAAATGCTATGATAAATGCTTCCGTCTAAAACTAGCCTTAAAGTTTTGTGTTACTTGAAATAAAGGGAAGAGTGCTCTTAGATAGCCTTTTCGTTTTGAGCGGTTTGGTTATCAAAAATATCGACTACAGACTTTTGTAAAAATTCAATTTTTACATGTATCAGTGTTAGAAGTTTTACACATAGGGTTTACTTCTGATATAAATTAAGCTGATAGTTTTGGAAAGAAATGGATTATGGCTGTAATTTGGTAAAATAATAATAATAATAATAATAATAATAATAATAATAATAATAATAATAATAATAATAATAATAATAATAATAATAATAATAGATCTAATAAAACTGAACTACCTGAGATGGTAATTTTGTACTTGAAAAATCACCCCGCAGACAATACTCTGAAATTATTACTTCCTTTATTAATACTGTCGTCTCCCGTGGATGAATGGTTATGCTCGTCGCCCAGCAATCAAAGGGTCCCAGTTGGGACAGAAGCTGTTCGGATCCACGTTAAGCTGTAATCACTTTTTTGCTCTCTTTCCATTCTTAATTAAAATAATTTTCTTTTGGTTAAGATAGAAAAAAGAAAGAAAAGGAGATCAAAAGAAGTTTTGCCATTTCTAAAACTCAGAAAGATTTCATTGAATTCCTTCTGTCTGTACTTTTATTCCTTTTAGCTACCTTTTCTCGTGATTGAAATCAGTGGAAGTGATCGACAGTAATGCGCTCACGATTGTAGATTGACACTCTGGTGAACTTTCTCGGCAATTGGTAATGCTACCTTTAAGCGGACAGTTTTAGTCACGTGCTAATGCAGCGGCAACGTTCTAGCAGCCGTTAGGCGTATCTTGTCTTCCCTCTTCAAGTTTCAAACACAAAAACTAGCCATTGAAAGCTAATTAAATACTTTTTAGGAGAAGAGAAGTTATAAAAAATATTTTTGTATCGTCGGTAAATATTTAACATTTTAAAAGATAAACTATAGTATTGATATCTTTTCTGTTTAAGGGGGTAAGTACATAGAAGTAATAGCCTATAAGCGGCCACAGTACAGACCAAACTCTGGATAGCCTACACGGATCATTGTCGAAACATTGGGAAATACAACTGATATGACACATTGTATTAATACTTCATGGGTTCGAAACATTCCTACACAAACAGATTGATATGACTGTGGGATGTTTGTGCTATACGCCGCGAGCATTATTAAAAACTTCCATCCAGTTTTACTACACAGATCCATAATATAAGTAGTAGTAGAAGTAGGGGTAGCAGTAGGGTAAGGAACGGGTTAGAAGCCCTACAGGGGTTCGTTGGGTTCTGTTCTCGACATAACATGGGCAAATTAAAGACTTCCCTAAATTTTTATGGGCCATGTACATTAGTGGATCCATATAGAAAACCTGCAGCAAAACTTTATATTTACTTTTGACTAGCAACACATCTTTTGTACAGGAAAATGATTCAAGCAGAACTAATAGCTTTGGATTCTCAGGAACATTAGATTTCCTGTTTATTGGAAAGATTATTTTACCATTAGTATTGGAATTACTGATGATAACCCAACTCCGCTAAGTAAATAAGGCTTAGTAAACGGGAAATGGTTAACTAGGAATAGGTAAAATCGGTATCGATCGATTTGTTTTTCAAGCTGAATCGATGATATATAGATTGGGTAAGCCTTATGCACAATCGTTTTGTAGTATGATCAGCGTCATATCAAAGGCCTGGCTATTGCAGGAAACATGTGTTAGTCGAACTATTTACTATGGCACTAATGACGCGTCAGAACGACTCTGCAGAAAGCCCTATATGTTTTGTTCCTGATTACATCCCACTCCCAGGAACGAAATTAGGTTGAGTAAACCGAAAGTGGTTAACCGGAAGTAGTTAAAATCGGTATCGATCAATTTGTTTTGTCAAATTGAATCAATTGGTATATAATATATATTGTATGGGCCTTATGCAGCGTCATTCTGAAGTGTGATTAGTGCCATACTGAAGAGTTCCACTAACATGTTTCCTACAGTAGTCAGAGCTTTAGTACGACCCTAATCATACATCAAAACGACTTTGCATAATGCGATATATGTTTCACCCCCAGTAAGTAAATTGGGCTTAGCAAACCGTACGTGGTTCTCCGAAAGTAGTTAAAATTGGTATCAATCGAATTGTTTTGTCAAACTGAATCGAATGACATGTAGATTATATCTGCCTTATGCAGAATCGTTTTGAAGTTGATTAGAGCTATACTAAAGGCCTGACTACAACAGAAAACATATGTTTAGTCACATTCTTTAGTGTGGAACTCATCACGTGTCAGAACGTCTCTGTATTAGACCCTATACGTTACGTTGCTGATTATATCCCACTCTCGGTAACTAAATTAGAATCATTAAACCGAAAGTGGTTAACCGGAAGTATTTAAAATCGGTATCGATCGATTTACTTTGTCAAGCTGTATCAATTGATGTATAGATTGCATCGGCCTCATGCAGAGTCGTTTTGAAGTATGATTAACGTCATAGTAATGTCTTGACTACTGCACGGAACATATGTTAGTCGATTTCTAGTATGACACTAATCACGCTCAAAATGACTCTGCATAAGGCCCCATAAGTTTCGTTGCTGATTATATACCACCTCCAGTAACTAAGCTAGGCACAGTACACCAGAGGTAGTTAAAATCGACATCGATCGATTTGCTTTGTAAAGCTAAATCAATTGACATATAGGTTGTGTATGTTTCTTTCCTGATTGTACCCCGTCTCCAATAACTAAATTAGACTCAGTAAACCGGAAGTGGTTAAATAGTTATAATTGGTATTAATCGAGTTTTTTTTAAGCTGAATCGATTGATATACGGTATAGATTGTATATGTTTCATTGTTCATTATACTCCACCCCCGGAATCTAAAGTATTCTTTTTTTCTGATTTTCTTTTTTTCTTTTTTTAAGTAACGTAGATGTCGAGGTTCAGGATATTATATTAGTTGTATTATCTGTCAGGAAAGTAAATGTACACCTATGCTTCGAATCTGGCATTTCTGCGATCCATTCCTGGAGAGTATGAGAGTTAAATCAATCAAATGTTTACTCAGGGGCAAGAAAAAAAGTCTTATCTGAATAAAACATTGCAGAAGGGCACAAGCTGTGAATACAAATAGTGCATAGTGTAAATAAAGGACGACACCGAAAGAGAAAGCCACAAACAGCTGCTAAAGGGAGAAAAAGAGTAAAAATTGTCGAAGTGGAAACACTAAACACACATAGATCAAATACACTGACAACTCAACGTTCACCAAACCATGATCTTGATGTAGTGGTTAAGGTGCTGGCTTACAACTGCAAAGGACGCCAGTTCAAATTCCGGCAAGGACATTTTTAATTGTTTTGTTAATAATACATGCAGCTCATGAGATATGGTAAAAGGGGTCTATTTAGTCTTTCGTAGCAATTATTATTGGTAATGTTTAGTACTGACAATACTTTTTGTCTTTGCGTATTGCTTTATTCTTGTCTTCATTTCGAAAGAGAAGAATATCCGGACAAATGCCACCAAAGTTCCTCTTATTTTGAATGTAAATGCCATTTGCAATTAGTAAAGAATAAAAATTGAACATTCCGACGTAGCTGCAGAAAGTAAAAAAAAAAAAAAAAAAAAAAGAAAGAACATGAAAGTGGAGGAATTCGAAAACCATACTCATGGCTATTAGAAATACAATCACTATATGCCTTAAACCTCTCGACCATGTTTCTACGTTAATTACTAAAAGGCTTATGTTTAGATTAGGCTGGTCAATACGTTTTGCAAAGAGGCCGGTTTAGCTCTGACACAGTATAGGTGGGAGAAGGGAGAAGGGTGCAAGACACTTTTTCTCTCTTCCTCTGTGTCTCTATGTATCTATCTGTCTGTATGTATATAACGCTATCTGTGAATGCCATAACAACCGTAATTTTCAGCGGATTGAGACGAACTTGGCACATTAATTGTTGAAATATGTTGACTGAGTTCGTTAACCAGAATAATCAGATGAAAATGTTCAAAATGGCGCCCTTCAAACTTTTAAAAAGTTCCAAGGGAACCACATTTCGCCCATAAATCGGTATTCACAAAGTTTGACTAACTTTTCCTCTTTTACTGAAATATTTGTGTGCAGGGACTTATCCTCTTTTATTGAAATATTGGACCCGATTAATCGCCTAAAGAAGGTTCACGCCCTTTCGCTACGGTCAGGCATTTTCTTTAGCAGGGGGAGGGGATATTTTCCTATCGGAACAAGATAATTGTTAGTTAGGATATGAAGTTACACATTGAAAGTGAAGTAACTTGTGAAACGTGTTATTTGAAGAATAATATAATAAATGTGCTTTCCCCTAACACAAAGAACTGTAAATCATGTATTTCGAGTTCGGGAGCGTGAATGGCGAGGAGTGTTATTTGATTTGCTTTTCAGTAACACATTGCATTGCAAATAGTGGTAGGCAACATAAGTGCTAAGTAAAACAACAACAACAACAACAATAATAATAATAATAATAATAATAATAATAATAATAATAATAATAGGTGTTGTTTGTGTCAAGGCAATATCTTCCTCAATTCTTCTTCGAACGTAATAATTGTAACGCCATATCTCCCTTACGAACAAAATATTAGCAATTTATATCTAGAGAACGGTAAATGTTAGAGTGATGGGAGCAATTTTGGACAGTATGCACTCATCGTACTCAGAAAAATAAGCGATTCTAATGCAAAAAGAACGAAGAGTTATTGTATGGGGAGTGATGGGGCCACGGTAGAGCCCTCTTTAGGCAAAATGTTTATAACTTATGTCGAGAGAACAGCAGGTGATATTGGGATGGGGCCAACGTTGGACACTGTGGACCCATAAGGCGCATCGAAAAAATTTGAGGGAGCGCCAGCCAGCCAGGCTTACTTATTTCCACATGATAATATAAAATTTTATTGTGCGAAATACACACACGAGTTAGCTAGTAATATTTCATATTATATTATATTATATTATATTATATTATATTATATTATATTATATTATATTATATTATATTATATTATATTATATTTTTTTTCCCTTATTTGATTCGTTTTATTTATTATATTATATCTGGTTGCCCCTGACAACCTGCTATCCAAAATCTTATTATTTTAGAACGTTTGAATATCTTTATATATTGACAATTTTTTTTAAATTACTTTTTTATTTAACCTACATACATTTAGCAATTTTAATTAAATTTCAAACTAGAATACACGAGAAGCTTATGGACCTATATGACATAAAGAAATACAAATGAAATTATAACAAACTGTATATGAAAACAAAGTTATCAGGAAATGTAGCCTACATGTTGCGCAAACGACAAACAATAAAAATGGCACACTTATTAAATACATTTATGAAACAAGGACAGTAAAGAAAAAATAACTAAGTCAACAGGAAACATATTTCGATAGTCGAACCAAAGGAAGGGGTAGAAAACCACCTATCAACGGCATCACATCCAGTGCCACTGCCTATCTTTCCACGTCATCCAATGACGCCACACCCTACTTGCATAGCACGTCGTCCAGTTGTACAAATGTTCAGTATTGTCCTCTGTGTTAGAGAAGAAATATCTCATCTAGTTCTTTTCCATGTGGTAAAGTGCCAAGAACCGACGACACGTTGCCACGTTGAATAGCAATAGATATGCGTTGTATTAAGAAAGATGTTGAACGAATATCTCCAGTAACGATAGAAATGCGTCTGCCTACTTCTCTAATAAAATCAAGGCTTGCAGATCCCCAAGCACCACTAGTCTCGATGGCAATTGGAGCAAAAATAAATTTATCAAGGAGGCTGTTATATTTCCTTTGCTTTTCTACTTCTCTACGTCTAGCAACAGCCCCAGCATTCATAACAGCTAAAGGGAGACTTGAATGGGCAAATGTATCTGAACACGTAAAGTCCCAAACTAGTGATTTGCCTTTCAACCAAGGAACTAATGTCATGCCATCAGGTCGTTTACCATCTGAACGACAACATCCTGAAGGTTCACGTATTGAAGGAATTCCAGCTGTGGTAAGGGCTCGTAAAATGATATCATTCACAGAGGATAATTGTCAATTACAGAATGAACTAATGGAATTATATTATATTATATTATATTATATTATTATTATTATTATTATTATTATTATTATTATTATTATTATTATTATTATTATCAACAGCGTCTTTTCATTACGTGTGCATGTTTCACATGAAACCAAAGAGAAGATCCATCATTCGTAGAAAGAATAAGAACAGCCAGTTACTTTAACTGTGAAGGATGGCGAAAAATACGAAAAGAGTGACTACGCGTAGCGAAAAGAAACAATACTTTCTCTCAAATGGATAAAAAAATCAAGCCAAGATAGATTCGAACTCGCATGAACGGTGCGAAAAGCCACTGCTTTGTCCACTTTTTGTTTTTTAACTGACTCACAGAACGCGTTTCAGTAACTTACTTATTCCTAATTTTACTTGCTTCACTCGTTTAACTTACTTTTTCTAATAACTTATAACGACAGGGACACGAACGCAGAAACATCGAGGACAGTTAAAAATCATAAAGACCCCCGGCAGGAATTGAACCCGGGGCACAGTACACCAAAGGCACACGTGCTAGCCACTAGACCAGCGGGGAGGGCGCACTTATCCTGAATGTCGTTAGGGATTACGACCACTGTATTACCAGATATCACTTCTGTGGATTGTATACTATGATCACATGTTCCTTCTTTGCTGGAAGAGTTAAATCTATGTAATACATGAGGTATTTAGACATACATGCTCTTCATATAATGTAATAGAAGGGCCATGCTGGGAATAAGAAAAAGAACATTCCTTGGACAAAACTGAAACTATTGGCATCAGAAATATTTATCTACGAGGCATGCGCAATAATATAATTCAGAATAGTTACTGTTTAGTTCAGTAAACGAAGAAAGGGGTATAGAAAGCAAACATGTCGCGTCAACGAGATCGACCAGATTTGACAGAGGAGGAGAGTAGTAATACAACAACTTGATTAAATTGATAATTCGTTCCGTATCCTGTAGTAGTTCGTAGCACAACTTTACGGGAGAGCAGAGAAAGTCTTACTAACCCTATCATATAGAAAGCTTTACTAAGCCGATCATATAGACACAAATGGATTTAACTGTGAATACTACAACTTGGATTTAAGGAAAACCTTTTAGACATTCAGTGGTTTGCAGGGTTGTATAAGACACAAAAAGATAAGACACAATACAATTCTACATACCCCAACTTCCAGTAGCTAGATATCTTCAATTTCTGGTTAGATACTGAATCTGCTGTCGGATTTTAATACATGACATATTGCAGGATACAAAATGCTTTGCATTACTTCTTTGTTTGTAGACGGCCAATTCCGGAATTATTACTTTCCGGACTCCCGAAAGTAAAACCGGACAAGTTTCGGAATTCGCAAAAACCCGATTTTGGAAAATACCGGAATTCGAAAAAATCCGGAATTTAGGAATTTCGGAATTTTCTAAATTTCGGATTCTTTCCAAGTTCCGGAATTTTTCTGAATTCCGGAATTTTACCGATTTCCATAACTTTTCGAAATCCGGAAAGTGAAACTTCCGCTTCCGCAAAATGAATTTCTGTTGGTTAATCTGTAATGTGACGGATATAAGTCTTTGACCAGGTAATGGCTACTGCTTTGAAACAAATGCAAAGTGTTAGAATTACATCTGTGTATCTTTAGCTTCGTGTGGAGAAAAAAACAAACTTGTGAACCAAAGGTTTAAGAACAACTCAATTTATTGATATAAAGTTTTGGGAAGATTATTCACAAAAGAAATACGAAAGACGTTTCGAATCGAAGAAATATAACATACAACTTTGCAAGCGGAGACAAAAAACCTAACGTAACCAGACTAAAGATAAATTGTTTAACGCGTAGCGATCGCAGTTCAATGGTCAAGATGCTTGTTCGAATCCACGTCCTACATTTTTTTACTTTAGGATTTTTGATGGCGATTGATCGGCGATGACACGTTTTATTATATTCAGATATTTGCATACTCGGATGTTTCAATACTTGAACTACCAAATCTTCAGGAATAATAATAGTAATAGTAATAAACTAATAATAATTATTATTATCTCGTAGAAGATTAAAAGCTAGGAGGTAATTGTCGCTCAGGTCATACCACTACAAGCAGAAGCGTGACGTTTGGAAAGAATATTTCGGTTTGGTTTAATGTTGCCCACGAGAGGACGAATTTCTCATCTCGTTTCTAAAACTAACAAAATAACATGAGAATTAACATTTTACATTCGAGACGGGACAAGGCTAACTCAAAATTTTTGTCTCGCTTTGGAGCTGAGAATCGAGACGAGACGAAAAGTATCGTAAACATTTCCCGTCTTCTCTTGATTCTCGAGATAGTGTAAACCTATTCTTTAAGTAACAATTGCTCTGTAGACTGAATCTTATGGGCTTTTTCGTTGCATTGTATTTCAGAATTCATTGAATTATGGTCTGTGTAGGTATTTTTGTAGCAAAGATTTTATAGTTACCTCTGCATATCCTAATAAATAGTTTATTATATGCCTTTCTGGTGCGTAGTATTCAGTTATTTTTATTATAGTTATTTTCCTTAAAACATACAGTAGAATACTTTCTACATGAAACTTCATTGGAAGACTCTAGTTTAAAATTTTGGTAGTTGCAGAGATGTGTCTGGAAGGTACGAAACCCTTTCCCCGAAATCTCTACTTTTAAGTAAGTTGGCCAAATTTTAGGGCAAGTTTAAAACTTTTAATTCCATTATTATTATTATTATTATTATTATTATTATTATTATTATTATTATTATTATTATTATTATTATTATTATTATTATATCAACACCGTGTATAATCTTTAAAAGATATGCGGTTTGTATCTGAATAGTAAAAGCTCTTTGACTGTTGATCTCGGTCGTCAAGAGGTCTTCAGGAGGCAAGGATATCGGTCACGTTCTGGGTTTGAGTTCCGAAGGGGGAAGTATTCGGGCTTGATCCAAAAATTGTTAAAAGTTATAGTCTTCAGCCAAACATGTTCAAAACAGTGGGACCAGGTTTTAGGTTTGTCAACGGCTCGAGCGGCTCGGCTTACAGCTCATTCACTACCGAACTGAACCGAGAAGTGAACCGAGCAAACAGCTCACACAACCGAGCCGATTTGAGCCATCGGCTTAGTTGAGCTGAGTCGAACCGTGCCGATGGACTAGTTTCAACTTATCTGGCTCGAACCGGTTCACATGAGCCGAGTAGGTGACCCATCCCAACCCAGAAAGCTCGAGCCATCGGCTCCATTGAGCCGAGTCGATGGCTCGTTCCAACTGAGCCGGCTCAGGTCATCGGCTCAATTGGACCGAGCCGACTGCTCATCCCAACCGAGCCGATTCGAGCTGTTCGCTCAGTTGATACAAGCCGAGCCGGTTGATATCACTACCCGGGTTGATCTTCTGCTTGGGCTCAAGAATTCGACCGTGCAGGTCTCAGCCTTGATTTTAAGAACTACAGTATAAACTTATATTGGTGAGTTCGACATTTGAGGCTGTCTCGTAATAATAAAAAAAACTCTTGTCCTCTCGTTATAGACGAGACGAGATACACTAAAATTGCCCCACGAAATGCACTAAAGTTACGAGACGAGATGCACTCCTGTCGTGAGCAACGCTAAAAGTATTCCACATTACTGCTTACATTTCTCATCGCTTTCGCTTTTCAGTTTAATCTGGCCATTATTTCAAAACGAGTATAAAACGAGCTGAATGAGCGAGCGAGCCATTATGAAACTCGACTCAACTCAAAACTCGAGCTCAAAAACAGCAACTTGGCTCGGAACTCAACTCAAGAAAATTATCTTTGACTCGACTCGAATTGAACTCGAATCGCTAGAATTTTGGCTCGACTCGTGCTCACAGCGAAATTACTGTATAATACGATATCATTTCTGTAATTTTATTCCATTGCATGTTATTTGGTTTATTAATGGGCACTAAATTGTCTCCAGATGATCGAATATATAAACTTCGGCATGCACTTTTGTGGAAATATCATTACATAAACATTACCGGTTCGTTTCAAACATCAGGGATGAACTTAGCAATATTTAGCTTATAATGTTGCATGACAAGATAATGTAGGGGTGAAGTGCTGGACTTGTGAGTAATACAGCTAATCAATATAGCTTCAAATGCTTTTCACGTTATTTTAGTTTCAAAGCAATCGTGAAGAATCAAAGAGTGACTTCTCATACTAAATGAGCAATCCTTAAGAAAGTGGACGCAAGCACTTGTATTATGATAGAAACGATTTACGCATGTTAATTGGGAAAGTGCAAGGAAACTCCTAGGACATTCGAAACACTTCGTTCATCTGCAGTATGCACTTTTTAATTTATCGTTCTAAAAAAAACACTACACCATTTCTTATTGTTAAACTAACTTTGGCTAGCGCAATCGGTGGAATATGATGGTTTTTGTAATAGCCACATTTCTGAAGAAGTTTGCCTATTGAAGAGACTCACATATTTGAAATTAGGAAAAATTTCGTTTTATCTATCACTGCCCTCTGATTCATACCCCTGATTAGATATCCTTGCTTCCTTATTTTCATTGTATTACTTCTCTAATAAATGTCAGTGGAATTTTTACCAAGTTTTCACTTAACATCTCAAACGCGTAATACGCTCACTTTTACCACCTCTCACGTGCTGTATGCATTATTAAAATATCATTCTACTTGCAGTAAATTCGTACTTACGTCCTTTGTATTTTCAATCTCGCGTCTTAGCCACTACATTCCTGCGCTCTAACCATCTAGAATATGCGAATTAAATCAATACAGAGAAAGCAGAGAAAAAGAAAGTAGAATTTGCGAAGTGGGAACATAAAATACAAATGCGAACATATATTCCAAAAACTAAACGTTTACCAATCAACGATATTCGTGTAGTGGTAGAGGCGCTAGATTACAAATCCAAAGGACGGCGGTTCGAATTGCTTCAAGGAGTATATATTTTTTATTATTTTAAAAATAATGCATAGAGCACATGAGAGGTGTTGAAAGAGAGCGTATTATCCGTTTAATACATTAAGTGAAAAAGAGTTAAAAATTTCGGTGAAATTTATTAGAGAAGTGAAACAATGAAAACGAGGAGGCAGGTATATTTAATAAGGGATATGTATCAGAGGGTGGTAATCTCAAAAACTGTAAATTTTCCCGAATTTCGCACATGTGAGTCTCTACGTTAGGCAAATTTCTTTAGAAATGTGCCTATTGCAGACATCATCTTGCCAGAAATGCCGTAAAATTTCTATGCAATTTTGCCCTTGTGTTTATCATCCCCTCTGAAACGGAAAGAGAGAGATGTTATCGGAACTGAGAGTGAGGTGCTTCCATTCAAATCAACGAGTTGAGAAATAGTCGCTTACATAATGAGAATGTGGATTACAAACAACTATAAAACATGAAAGTGATAATTACAATCATTCTCACCTAAGGTTCCGGAACCGTGACGGTCAATGAAACATTATCCGATGTCGAACGTCGAGAAATAATTTGATAATGAAATAAGAACAGAACTTTAGAAAAGAAATTATTATGACCCACTAGACAAAACATGCTTGCCTGTTTCTTCTCCTCATGTTAAATTGTCTCCTTTTAGCGATGCGAGACGAAGCCTGTGTCTCCTCATGTGGCTATCCCAGTGTCATCTCGTGTTTCCGAAACGAGAAAAATTGTTATCTAGTCTCCTTTTTTCTAATTTTCTTTCGTAAACCTCATAATGATAGAAGTAAAATTGGAAGCCATGCGACTTCGAAATGTAACGAAGTTTACAAATTAGAATTGATAATCGGACAAGAGAGGGCTATGGAATGCTTTCGATTCCCACTCGAGTCAACTTGTTTTTTTCTTTTACCAATAAAGTAGTCATTTTTAACTACAAGTAAAATATTATTTCACCATATGTTTATAATGCATGAAACAATAGGAATTTTAAAAGCAGTTGTAAAACTTATCAATGTTTGATGTGTACTTGATACAAATATAACCTATTTCGTAAAGTCGTTAAATGAAAAATTTTCTTGACGATTCGTGTCTATATCTGTTGACAGAGTGAGAATTGCAAGGGGGATAATTCGAAAAACCCCTTGGCTATAGCATTCATCCAGTATTCCCTAGCGGATTTTCCCCTCATCTCCCTTGCAATTCGCACACTGTCCACAGATATATACACGAAACTTCGAACACAACGACTGTGGTAACCGTAATACAGCTAGTGATATCAATATATTAATGAAATAGGTTATATTTTGTATTTATTTTACATAAAACATTGAAAAGTTTTACAACTGATTTGAAAATTCCTATCGTTTAGAATATAAGAACATATAGTGAATTAATATTTTATGTGAATATTATGACTTTATTGAATATAAATATATTTTAATATATTTGAATATAAATGACTTTATTGGTAAAAAGCAAAAACAAGTTGATTCGAGCGGGAATCGAACGCTGGGCCCCTTACACGGGAGTCGTGAATGCTCCACACTCTGCCTCACCGCCACTTGATAATTTTAGGCGTCGTACCATATATACGGCGAGTCGAAACTTTAAGACGCTTTTTCTAGGCTATTTCTGGCTATTGCGCTCTCCCAGTTTAAATGTGCACTACAACCTCGCGAAAGATGGCCCTTAAGTTCACTTATCAAAGTCTGCCTTGCCCTTGTTAGATATACTCATCTCAGGTAAGTAAATAGATATAAATGCAAAAGAAGAAGAAAATGGAGATCCTAAAAGTGAAATCTAGACAAATTCACCACTCTTCAGAAGGTGCTATATACAATGCACTAAGCAGAGTGTGTCGGTGGGTCGTAATGGGTATGTAGGTTATGGTGGGTCGCTGGTTTATGGTGGGTCACGGCGGATGGTGGGTTGCAGTGGGTCACGTCCCCACCTGACAGCCACGACACCTGGATAGCCACGAAACCAGTGGCGGATCTAGAAGGTAACAACTGGGGGCTGCCTCAATTTAGACTATGATAAGTATATCATGACCTTACTATAAATTTTCAAAACTATATAAATAATAGCTTAAATTATTATCGTCAATCTAAAAGTGGGGGGCCTAGGGCTTCCGCCCCCGAGCTAGATCCGCCACTGCACAAGACGAAACGCAGGCTTTTTCTCGCCTCTTTAAAACGAGACATTTTCACATGGCGAGACGAAACAGGCAACCATGTCGTGTCTAGCGCATTATAACCATTCCTTTTATAAAATTCTGTTTTCATCTCGTTATCAAGTTATTTCCCGAAATCCGACCTCGAATCATCTTCTTTTCATTGACCGTCATTGATTACTTCATTAACTTGTGTTCATAATTGTAATATTTTAAAAAATCATTATATTTTTTACGGTTTTCATTCCACGGTCAGTCTACAGTATTCATTCTACCACTTATGAAGTATATTTACATATGATGGGTTATAATGGTGTTGTAAAGGTTTGTTTTGTGTCTAATTGTTTGAAACCAGTGTATATTTAGATAATCGATATTATGTGTGGTTAATTGCATTCATCTATTACTACTTAACTGTCTATGTATGGTATATCTATAAGTGTGGGGTTCCACGTTTTCCTTCGTAGAACAAAGTTGTTTGAAGTCTCTGGATTAAGTGTAATGGAATTGTATAATAGTCGAGGCATGTAACTTGGATGGGGGAAATGGAAGTTAGAACTATAGCATGAAGTGTGGAAAGAGGGATCTTTCTTTTTTTCTTGAAATGTCTGTAATGCATTGCTTGTTCCGTTCACTGTATCGCTATCTGTCCTCGCTGCTTCCTTCAGGCGTTATTCAGCGTGCTTCGGTGGCTAGCCTGTGCATATCAAAACTCACGAGTGTAATATGCATGATTCACTGTGTAACGCAGTGTTGCAATAACTTCCCTTCGTCGTTAACAAATATAGTGCTCTTGCTGTCTTGAATATCAATAAAACTGGTTGTGAAAAAATAACTGAATATGAATCTGCTAAAAATATAGTTATTTAGTTTAATATTGTAGTCTCAGTATGGTCTCTCATCCCAAAACTTGTGATTGCTTTCACAGGACACATTTGGGAAGAGGGGGATATTAGTGATATGTTGTTCGGATCTTGGAACCTGAGGTGATAACGTTTGCAATTATTACTTTGCTGTTTTATGGCTATTTGTATTCGGCATTCTTATTATGTAAGCGTCTATTTGTCATCTCATTGATTTGAATGGTAGCACCACACTCTCAGTTCCGGGAGCATTTCTCCCACCCACCCCCCTCTCTGTCTCTCTCTCCCTCTCTCTCTCTCTGCAATACGCACATCTCTGAAGAAATTTGCCTATCATAGAGACTCACATGGGTCAAATTCGAGAAAATTTCCAGTTTTCCGGTCACCACGCTCTGATACAACCCCTGATTGTATTAAAATAGTTGCTTCCTCATTTTCATTGTCTCAGTTCTCTAATAAATTTCACCAAAATTTTCAACTCGTATCAATTAACATATTAAACGGGTAATACGCTCTCTTTTATCACCTTTCATGGGCTGTATGTATTACTTAAAAAAAAATATATATATATACTACTTGGAGCAGATTCGAACCGCCGTTCTTTGTATTTGTAATCTAGCGCCTTAACCACTACACCAAGACTCGTTGCTTGGTAAACGCTTAGTTGTTGGCATATTTGTTGTATTTGTATTTTATGTTCCCACTATGACAATTTTTACTCTTTTTTCTCCGTTCAGCAGCTGTTTCTGGCTTTCTCTTTCGGTGTCGCCCTTTATTTACTATGCACTACTCGTATTCACAGCTTGTGCCCCTCTGCAATGTCTCATTCAGATTAGACTTTTCTTCTTGTCCCTCAGTAAACATTTGATTGATTTAATTCTCATACTCTGCATGAATGGAGCGCAGGAATGCCAGACTCGAAAAACAGGTGTACATTTATTTTCCTGACAGATAATACATACTTGGAGATGGGGCTTCTTTACAGCTAAATCCGCTATGGCCATGAAGTTGTTAAAAAAAGAAACGAGGTTAATATCTGTAAGAGGCATTGCATAATAATTGTAACTCCTTACGTCTAGTAAAAGACGTAAATGTTTGCTACATTAGCGTTGCAGTTACACAAATCATTACTTAAGTTTCCCACTCTCATTGCACAGAGTCCTCTATCAGTACCAAATAATTTACATAGTACTGGAACCCTGCGTGAAAAGGTACATCCCTGTAAGGCCGCGCCTCCATTGCTTCCGAATGCGATTGCGAAAGCGAATGCGAACTGCGAATTCATGTACCTCTACTATATCCGAGTTTTTCCGAATGCGAATCAAGTTGTAATGTCCTTTCAAAGCTTCAATGTGAATTTTTTTGTTTGAAAATTCCTACCTTAAAGTCTTGAGAACACGGAGAAATACGAATGTGGATAAATGACACATTTTTATCAAGAAATGAAAAGGAAGAATTTAACTTATTGCCCCAGCTGGGTTTTTCAAGTATTATAGAATGACGTCTGCATCATTCTATTATATACTCCACAAAATCTCACCTGCACTTACCTTCATATTTTAAAGACAAAACAAAGAAAAATATGCATACTTTCCACTCCAAGTTCCAAGCTTACATCTGTCCATAATATATTCACGATGTGTCGTTTGTGGTAATCTGGATTAGCTTGGCTCCACAAAGGAACTTTATCAAAAGCACAATTTATTGAAGCATCAACATCTATTTTCATCTTTATTTTTATATGCATTTTATTTTTATTATTATTTTTTGTCTCCGCAAATATCAACGTCGTCTGCTTTCAAGAAAAACGAACTTTCTTCTCTCTCGTACAACTCAATTCCTCTGTAGACCACTGTCCATTCGTACGAATTCGGACGAATATTCCAGGCAGGTTGTGATTGTTCGTATTGGCATCTTCTCGTCGGTTTTAGCAATTCGCAGGTCGGAACTACTCGAGGTACTCCAATTTATTTACACGTGATGGGAAATTCGCATTCTCATTCGCAATCACACTCGGAAGCAGTGGAGAGGCGGCCTAACCTTGAACAGCGATGCCAGACCTAGCATAATTTGCATGTCTTTAGCATCTTTCATCTTGCTTTTAGCACACTGCCCAAATCTAGCATAATTTCAGCAAGTTTATCAAAAAGCCGCAAAACCTCGAGAAGAGAAAGTTGGTCGTGCGAAGGAAAAAAACGGCAGAAATATTTCCTTTCACATTGATTCATACATTCGGAAAACCATACAGACAGTCGAAACAAGTTTGAAACGGCGCGAGGTCATCCTTTGGCTTTATCGATGCCTTTACAGAAGGAGCTTGGGGGTAAAAACAATTTAGTGTTTCTGAAAATGAGTTAGAAAACGAGTTTTATTGGATACGGTAGCATCTCTGCGTTAGGATGAAAGATATAGCACACAAATGTAGGTGAGTCAGATGCATTTCGCCATGTTTGGCCCAGTCCAACCCAGAGATGCATTTTTGCTTTTTTTTCTTTCTGTAGCTCCACCCAGGGTTTTATAATCCTTTGACAGCAATGTCATTTTCTTTCAAAATGAAAAAATCAAAATGCAAAAAAAAAAAAAAAAAAAAAAACTTGTAGTTTCCAGAAGTTTTAATGGTTGTGTTGGAACTTCAAATATGTTTTTTTGTTTGAATTAGGTTAATACGAACAAAAAAGGAAAAAATAGAAAGGCTTTTCTACATCCTGAGTTGTTATTTTTAATTCTAGAGTTATGTTTTTCTTTAAAAACTCCTGAATTACTAATTATGATGATCTAGCACAATTTTTTCCAACCTAGCATAATTTTGATCAGGTTTTGGAATAATTCCGATCTGTGAGTCTGGCAACGCTGCTTGATAACTTTAGCGACTCAGTGTATGAATCAGTGTATCTTCCATGGAGGTTTTACGTTGGTCTTTCCTGATAGTGATCCTGCGAGTACTAAATGTTTATCTCGTGTTTTCTATGCATTGCTGTCCTTTGTATCTGTGACTTTTGTTCACCTATCAGTTTTTTGTGTACTGTTCCTATCTAATCTCCACATTCTTGTTTTCCGACTTGATGGCGGCAACTTCCGACGGTTCTTTGCCTAACCAGGTCACTTTGACCACGACTACTTCTACTTGTTCTAATGCCATGTGATCAATTCTACAGATAATCATTCAACTACTGCACCTACTGTTCCTAATAATGCTTATGCTGCTCATCATTTAGGCCCTTATATTGTCCACGTCACGGATTCCGCCAGTATTGGTAGACAACATCTTATGAATGGTAGCAAGTGGAATTTTACACCATTTCACGTGCAGGGCATCGGCTAGTTCTGTGAGATAGGATGGAGGTGGAAATCGTCGCCGGAGTCGTGTTTCCAAGACGGACCACAGATGTCCAATTATGTTGAGATCTCGGGATTGGGCGGGCCAGGGGAGGTGTTGAACTTCATCCTGATGTTCCTCAAACCACGCTGCAACAACACCAGCTGCTTGAATGGGTTCATTATCATCCTGGAAGATGGCGTCATTGTCCGGGAACAACATCCGGACAATAGGATGCAAGTGGTCTCCTAAAATTGCGACATAGTCGTTGGCAGTGATTCGTCCCCTAAGTGTGACCACAGGACCAAATAAAAACCATGATATGACGGCCCACAGCATCACCGAGCCGCCGCCATGTTTCACAGTTGGGCGGAGACACTGCAGATCATAAGTTTTTTGGGCGTTCTCCACACATAAACACGGCCCGTGGTTGGGAATAGGGTGAAGGATGACTCATCCGAGCAAAGTACACGTTTCCAGTCCTCAGCGGTCCAAGTTGCATGGTCGCGGCACCATTTGCGGCGTGCGAAAGCGGTATGGTCCCTGACGAGCGGTTTGGCCCGTGCAACACGACCCTGTAATTTCATGTCATGTAATTCGCGGCGGACTGTGATTCTCGAAACAGGGTGGGGGAGGTGCTGATTGAGTTCCTCCGTCACTTGCTCCGCAGTGGCACGACGGTTCTGCGTGACAATGCGCTTTAATACCCGGCGTGACATGTCACTCATAATTTTATTCCCCCCCCTGTTCCGCTTCCCCGATGTGGTTTTCCCATGTGTTGTGTAGGCCGTCATCACCTTCGACACTGTCCCACGCGACACACCTAACACAGTAGCCACTGCCGTCACACTCACTCCACATAACCGCGCACCAACAATTTACCCTCTTTGAAAATGTGAGAGGTCTCCCATTTTACACTACCTCCGTCTGCTGCAGCCACTGGACACTGCTCTTCCACTGCGCCTGACGTAGCATGGAGACCGACCTAACACACCACCACCAGCGGCCTGGCGCTGCGGTCACCACGACACCATTGCCAACCCATACATCTGACGTGTTGCCAACTACAGGTGTTTCCATTTTTCTGATCACTATCTGTACTTAGATTTTAAAAAGTTTTTATGTCTCTTTACAGATGCCACGTAGCAAGAAAAAGAAGAAAATAAAACAACCGTCCAATGAAATTATACCTAGTGCTGTGATGGACGTAATAAAGAACAAGATTAGTATCCGTGAATCGGCCAAGAAATTTAATATTTCAAAAAGTTGTTTAGCTTTCCATGTTGCTCAATTTAAAAAATCCTCAGCGAAAATATATGCTTCCTCTGCATGTCATAATAATCATAATAGGCCTTATGCAGAGTCGTTCTGACGCGTGATTAGTGGCATACTAAGGAGTTTTACTAACATATGTTTCCTGCAGTAGTCGGGTCTTTAGTATGATGCTAATCATACATGAAAATGATTCTGCATAAGGCGGAGTGTGTTTGGTGATGAACAAGAAGCTATACTAATTGACTACATAAAGCAGCGTGGATTTACACTAAAAGACATTAAGAAATTTGCATATCTCTTTGCGAAGGAGAACAAAATTCATTATGCTTCTACTTGGGACAGGCATCAAACAGCTTATGAAGGATGGTTCAAGTGGTCCAAGGCTCGTCATGCGGCTGATATCTCACTTCGAACACCAAAAGCTACCAGTCTTTTAAGAGCTACACCCTTTAACAAAGAAAATGTGTCCAAATTCTTTGAAAATTATATAAGTGTAATGAAACGCTATCATTTCCATCCGTCAAAACGTTGGAACATAGATGAATGTGGTATATCAATGGTTCATGTTGAGCCAAAAGTTCTCGCTCCAAAAGGTGTATAGACAATCGGAGGAATGACGTCGGGAGAAAGGGGCGGAAATGTAACAATGATCTCAGCTGTTAAGTGCAATACAAAATAGTTTGCCTCCTATTTTTATACTTCCAAAAGTGCATTTCAAATCCCACATGCTGAAAGGTGTTCCCCCTCGTTCTATTGGTGATGCAATACAGTCAGGATGGTCCAATGAAGATATATTTCTTAACTCTTTGAATCACTACATAAGCCATACAAAACCATGATCAGAAGATCCTGTACATGTTCTACTCGACAATTCACGAAAGTCACATGTCTTTCAAGACAATCTGTCGTGCTAAAGAGACGGGAGTGGTTATGGTCACCTTCGATTCTCATTGTTCACACAAGCTCCAGCCTCTAGATAGGACCGTTTTCGGTCCTTTTAAATCGTACTATAATAGAGCAGTAGCAGATTGGATGTCATCAAACAGTGGGTCAAATCTAGATGATAAAACATTTGGTAAGCCAGTATCCATATATGAAGTAGCTGAGTTCCCGGGAAAGGCATACCCAGCAAGGCCCCGGGAAAGGCTTAGCGTTTACTCCATCAAATATAACGAGTGGTTTTCGAGTAACGGGACTTCATCCACTTAATTGGGACATTTTTCTGGATCACGAATTTTTACCTTCGTCAGTGACTAATAACCCAGAACCATCAACGAATCTCACAGAGTCTGCTGAAGGTGCTGAGGTTTCGACTGTTTCAAGTTCAGTCTTTGGATTTTCAGATTTTTCTACTGTAAATGAACCTTCAACATCAAATAATGTCACAATTCCGCTACCTTCCGGAACCATTGAAAAGCACCCCGTTGTCACGCCGGAAAAGATACGTCCTTTCCCGAAGGCTAGAGTAGGTAAAACTGTAGCGGCCATTAAACGTCGCAAAGGAAGATCAAGGATTTTAACAGATACGCCCGAGAAAATGGAAATTGAAGAAATGAAGAGGAAGAGGAAGGGTAAGCAATAGGGATATAGAAGTTGTAAATCCATACAGAAAAGAGTGAAGTCAAATCTTAAAGTATTACTTAATAACAGCTCTTCAGAAGAGGAAAACCTTGAGGATTTACTTCAACTCTATGAAGAAAGTAGTGAAGGAGAACTTGTTGCCTTATTAACTGAACATCAAGGCTTGACCATGGACCTTGAGGATGGTTTCAATCCACAAGAACTTAAACCTGGCGATTATATCCTAGTTGAAGTGACAGGTAAAAAACATTTGAAGCATTTTGTGGCTAGAATAAGAGAAAAATCGGGAGATGGTTTGTGTGCAGTGGAATGTCTTAAAAAGTGTTCAAGCGACGATTCACCAAAATTCAGAATTGAGAAAGATTCCAGCATTTATGATGTTGTCTTAGATTAAATAAAATTGAAGCTACCTAATCCTAATATCGAGGTAGTTCGGAGAGGAAATCAAGGTAATTGTCTTTTCCAATCTCATTTATGGGGTACAACCTTGGTTGAGTCACTCTATAGAAGCTACGAAATCTAAAAGTAGACCTAAAAGTGTTTAGTTCATTTTCCCAACTTAGTGTATTTTTTGAACAACGCTTTCTTATTTAGATAATCAGTTTCTCTTTGTTTACCATAACATTTTGTCATATTTTAAGACTCTTGTTATGGACTTGTATTTGCCAATTATATGAACCAACCTTCTTACATTTCTACACAACCGTGTTTTTTTTTATTAATGGATTCAAACTTTGCAACGAATAGAAACCAGAAAAACGCAACAGAAGTGTTTTATATTATTAATTGCCTTCTATGCCTTTTGTCCTAAGATACATCACCCCGTGTCCATAGGAACATGCCCCCGTTTACCTCAGGACAGGAAATATGGGTTTCAAAAAATGGTTATTGCTTGGTTTTCAAAAGCGTTCAGGAACTGAAAATTTTTTGTGTAATAAAGAAGGAATGTCTAAAGGTTGTTAAAGCAATCTGGCTCCCTTGGTGTTATTTGTTTAACAAATAAAAAATAAAATTAAAAAAATGTTGGTAGGTACGACACTTTCCCCTACATGGTATTTCCTGTTTCGAACATAAAGGTTACGTGATTCACACTGTCCATGCGATGACGTTCATGGTTCGTATTGAAAAATGTCGTCATTCATATTTACTATTATAGAACGTTCCAGATTCGTACCTCCTCCAGCGGCAATAAAAGTCATCACCATGCAATTGGTGGTACGTTTATGGTGGCCTAAATATCTAGGAAGACGTTTTCCAAGATATTGGTACTATAGAAAGACGTCCATGGTCTGGATTGTGTTACCTGGGACTGCATGAACTTGTTCCTGTCTTCGACGGTCATTTCATTTGCACCATAATACTTCGTTTCTGGAAGTGGTCCAATATACGATTGATTTTCCTTGGTGTTCAAAAAATGCGGGAAGTAGCCTTTAGTTGCGGGTAAATTGAACGCTTTTGACAATTTGCTTAATGCCATAGGCAGGAAGTTCAAAGAGTCAATGACCGTCAGATTATTCAAGGTTAAACTCAGTATCTTGGTCCCGTTTAATATGACGTCAGGTCTCCATTGACATTGTTCTACCATAGCCTTTAGAATAAAATGTCCATCGTAACCCTTCGAATTGTGTGCGAGACAGAAAATCCTATTTATATTGGGACGACCTTCTGTACTGAAGAAAATTATAAACTGGATCGTCTCCTTGGAAAATATGTTGGCGCTGACCACACGTACTGCAAGACTGCTGGATATTATCGTTTACAACACATGCGTAACATACTTGTTGTACAACCAATAAATTCGGAACGTGTACAAACATATTATCGTCAATACTCTTGTCCTGCATGGATTCTATATCGTAGAAAATCAATAAGGCTTTCTTTGCCTGCATGAGTGAACGAACACCAGATTTAGTACATTTAGTACATTCCTTCACCATTTTACATACAGGTTCCCCTTGATGATATACAATATTACGATGATTGTTAAAACATTCTTCGCCGTAAAATTGACGATTGCAGTCATTGCACAATATCGGTGTTTGATTCTTGTCGCATAGAGGTCTCTGTAAGCATTTGGAGCACGTTACAGGAATATTTTTCACATGTCTGTTACGTTCACTGTATTTTTACGGCACGCTTCACAGTAGAACTTGGTTGCAAAACAAGCAGTTAAAGATTGGATGATATCAAAGTGTCCAGCCAAACAAATGAAATTTATGGGATTGCGATTTTCATCGTTGGGTCCCTCGTACATGATATCATGACCTGCGAAACTAGTATAACCAGTAATTTTATATTCTTTGAGGTATGACTGGAATTGTCGAATTTCATTTACACTGGCACCATGGTCCAAATTCACTCCTGCATTTGCACATAACGCATCGACTTCTTTGTCCACAATGCATTTTGTTTGATATTGATATTGCTTATGTCGTTTCACATCTACATTCTTGTATTTTTTCAGGTCAATGGCAATAACAAGGGCGTACGCCAGACACCTTGAATCTTGATTCTTTACGCGTACAATCCCACGCTTGCAACGCAACAATTCATCATTTTGTAGTATTCCTTGGGCTAAATGATCTCCATGTCCGTGTCCCCTTGGAATATCCACACGATGAAAATGAACGGTAAATGGTTCGTGTAGGAGAAATGAATTGTTACTTTGTAAAACTCTTTCAAACGAGGCCCACATTGTTTCCAGTGTCAGGTTTCGGGCTTGGCGAAAACTCACCCAAAAGGGTTTATTGGTGTTGCGTGGCGATATTACCGATAAACCAATTGTCGCCTCATCGTCGACATTGGCTAATAAATAATCCAGAATTGCTTGAAAACTATTATGCACGTATAGGATAATATCGGTTCCTACGGGTGGTGCGTTAAATTGTACTTCCGCCATTGTGCCCTCAATGTTAAATCATCTATAATGACAAGTGATTTCATTACAAACAGTAAAACCCGATTCGGCCATGGTTAAAAAGGAGAAAACAAGCAGGTACAATTGCGGTAAAACAAATATGTAATGGGGAAAAAAGGAATTGAGCAGTGTGAATTTACAACAACAAAAAAAGAGAAAGTAAAATCTTAATCACCTGATAAACAGGAAATCATAACGTTTATGATAAATTCTTACCCAAGTAATTCATGTAAAGACCCTGAGCTTGATTCCCTTGCGGTGGCATTCAGAATCTCATTATTAAAGCACAAGTACTACAAATCAAAGTTTTTTTTAAAAAAATAATTATGTTACTGAAATGAGTGTTTTATTGCTATCATACTGAAAATCAAACTCGAGACCTTTACATCAGCATATAACTGACCTATGACTCTGTAGTGATAAAAAGAATGCATGAAATGAATGGATGTTTCAACAGTGCTGAGATGTGACAAAGTACGCGTAAGCATTTTTCCCCCTCAACTTTAAAATGATGTGTTTGCAAGTTGAAGAGAACCATCAAACATTAATGTTACGCATACGTAATTGTCAAAAAAATCTGTATAGCGTAAAACTTTTAACCAAATATTCATGCACTGTTTTTTATTTTCATCATGGTTAAGCGGTTAGCGTACATGCTTCTAACGTGAGAGGCCCTGGTTCAACTCTCGGTGGGTTTGCTTTTCACGTCGGATCACTGTCAAGCCTTTTCTGAAATTTAATATTCTCATGCTTTATCATACATTCTTTTCAAAACTAAGCTAAATGGTTGACGTACACACCTCTGGCCCTGGTTAAACTCCGGGTGGTTTCTCGAATATCACGATCTGAAAGGGACACTAAACTAAGATAATGCTTTCAAAGGGAATCGAACCATATTATTCTCAGGCGTAGTTTTTAGAAATTTTGTAATGCATTCTTTTTAAAACCAAACATACGCGTTTCTGGCCATGGTTCAATTCCCTACGGGCGCTCAGATTCAACATTAAGCTGAAGGGCGCTAAACCAAAATAAACAAACCATATCATTTCTCGTGCTTAGTTTTTAATGTGTGGTGTTTCTGATTCGATCTCGTGAGTTTATTGGGGTAATCCCACTTTTCCATTCCACTAATTCCTCATAGCCTAAATATTTCGTACTAAAAGTAAAACAGTGTATTAATGATCCGCATGTATAATTCCTACAAATATTATATAAAAATGCTTTTCGAATCTTGTGTGAAAAATAAAATCTCACCGAACTTACCTCAAATTCAATGAACAAAAAGTCCCCGCAGTAAAGCTTAAAATGAAGACACTTTTAAAAAAAACACACCTTCTTCAGTTCACAGTTCTGAGCGGTGTAGAATTTGAAAAACAAAATTTAGATCTTTATTTAGATCGCTATGAAAACAATGCCATCATCAACCAATCAGAAACGAGGAAATTCATAAAATGACATCACAACGATCCAATCAAAACGCTGCTTTCGTCATGAGTCAAGAAACCAAAACGATGTGAAACAATCGATCCTGACGTCATTCACGTTTCTCAATAGTTACAACATCTAGTATCGCAATTCCGATTATGACATCATCCCAAATGCTTTCTGCCAGGATCATGTCACTACCTGTCGTAAATTGTGACAACATTTCATTTTCCTCATATTTCGTAAGAAAATGTCAATGTTTGCTTTTATTTTGAATCATGCTGACACGTTCGTAGTAAAACAAAAATAATACGAGACGCATCCGCTGACGTTTACATTTCAATCATATGTGCTTCTATGTCAACACACAAAGAAGTCTATCAGCATTTCATTTTAATCCACGAACGAAAGCGTTACACTGCCAGATTTATGTTCTTAAAGTATAAGTGTATCCTTTTCGAGGACCATGGATCGAAACCCACCAACCACGATCAAATCCGATTTCATTTAAGCGGTTAGGATACACATCTTTGGTTTGAAAGACCTGAGTTCGATTTCTGGAAAAACGTTTATTAGGATTTTTCTTTTTAGTTTTCTAAAACTTGGTTTAAAATTTCAAAATTTGGTTAAAATTCTAGTTCGAAAATTTTAAAGCTTAGTTCGATAAAAAGTTTGATTGAAAATTTGAAATTTGATTTACATCTTTAGTTTGAAACTTTTGTTCTCAAAAATTGGTTTAGTTCGACAAAATTTTGTTTCAACTTTTTAGTTCGAAATTTTTTTGAAATTTTGAAACTCACAATGTGTTATAAGAAATCTACAAGCGACAATGATGGACCCCTCTTTCACAATTGTTAGAAATAAATGTATCCTTTCAGAGACATATGCTACTAATTGAAGGACAGGATCTCCATACGTAAACATATAAACCAGTTCTCTCCATCAAGTTAAAAAACTGGTAATCATCTTAAGTCAAAGAGAACGATAATATTAAATGTAAACTTCAGTACAATATCATGATACCAAAAAAGGGTTATTTAAGGAGGGGGTTGAACACTCCATGGGAGCTTTAAGGTACCAAATAGGATAACCATTAAAAGGGAAAAAGTTCTAAAATCCCGGTCGAGGGTGATCAGCGTCATATCACGTAACCTAAAAAAAAATGAATTTCTAGCATTGGGGTGGGGGTAAGATTATGTGACTTCTATCCTCCAATCAAAATTGAGGTACCAAAACATTCATCTTATCCATAAGAATGAATCGAATTAGTGAGGGATTTTCCCACGTTATTCCATGTAATCTGTTTACCGTGTGGCGGGTCTAAAATCATGTGACTTCTATAAGCCAATCAGTATCGTAGTACCAAAGTACACATCAGAGAGGATACCCGAATTTCAAAAATACTACGATCTAAAATCACGTGACCTCTACCAACCAATCAGAATCAAGGTACCAAAGCACTCAACTTATCCGTAAAAGGAAACAAATTAGTGATGGATTTCTCCGCAAAGGTAAAACATGACGTCATACCATGTGATCTGTTCACCGTGTGGTGGGTCTCAAATCACGTGACCTCTATCAGCTAATCAAAATTGAGGTACCAAAGTACTCATCAAAGAGGATACCCGAATTTCAAAAATCTCAGGGTCTAAGATCATGTGACCTCTATCAACCAATCAAATTCAAGGTACCAAACCACTCATCTTACCCATAAAAGGGACGTATTTTAAAAAATCCCAGACCCTAAGATCACGTGACATCTATCAACCAATCAGAATCAGGTATCAAAGCACACATCTTACCCGTTAAAAGGAACGAATTTCAAAAATCCAAAGTTAGGGATTTCCCCGTGGGGTGCCTCATGACGTCATACCACGTGACCTGGAAATTTAAATTTCCCGCGTGAGTGGGGCCTAAAGTCACGTGACCTGTAACAGCCAATGAAAATCGAAATTTTTTTGCTGACTCGACTAGATATAACGGGACCACTACTACTATGAATGTTTCCATGCTCAGCAAACCTAACTCTGAATCCGTTCCACAGCTAATTTTCTTCTTTACCAACGTGCACAATCTCTTGCCAAACGTCATATTCGCCTCTCTCGTCGTTTAGCCTGGGGACGTTTCTGTTCTACTCTTACTTCCGGTACTAAACCTTCTAAACTTTGTTTTTTTACCGCTCAATTACTCGTCAGGTTCGTTCCCTTACATCTGGACTACATATTTTTTCCTCATGGGTTTCCCAATTTTATGCTCAATTAGCCCCGGCTACGACTATGTTACCTCCCATTTGGTTTTCTCCTTTCTTTTAAGACCCTACTGTTACGCCTCTGGATTCGCCATTTTCTCTACGCGAATTAACCATAGCTCTTTTAAAACCTAAATCCACCGCTCCCGGTAAAGACGGCGTCTCGTTTAGTCTCCTTCAACATCTGCTTCCTCTTCTTCTATCCGAGCTTTTACGTCTATACAACACCGTCTGGAGCACTGCACATATTCCTCGCCTTTGGAAGAAATGTGTAGTTCTTCCTATCTTAAAAGCAAATAAAACCCCTGGGGTAGCTAATCATTACCGTCCTATAGCTCCTTCATTCTGTTTTTTAAAAGTCTTTGAGAATCTTCTTAAAAAACGAATACAATGGTTTGTGGAACATCATAATCTTCTGTTCCAATATCAGTTTGGATTTCGTGTGGGGCGATGTACTTATGACTCTGTCACTACTTTGGTTTCAGATGTCTGGTTGGCCTTCACTCAACGTAAATCTTTGTTCGGAATTTTTTTGCATCTTGAACGAGTCTATGATACCGTTTCTTCCTATTATCTTTTAGACGAACTTTGGCAACTAGGTCATCCTCCTAAATTTCTTCGTGTCATACATAATTTACTCATTAATCGTACTGTTTACATCCGCATTGGCCACCAGTATACTTCCTCCAGACTTATTTCTCAAAGCCTTACTCAACGTTCTGTTTCTAGCCCCTTTTATTCAATGTATATATCGCTCGTCAAATCCATCATCTTAGTAATACTGTTCGCGTTTTGTGCTTAGCAGATTATATTGTCGTGTATACTCCAGCCTCTTCTCCTTCCGTAGCCTCAAAACTTCTTACTACGGCTCTCACATCCTTTACCCTTTGGTGTGATAAATATAATTTTTCAGTTAACTGGACTAAAACGCATCTTGTGGAGTTTACCCGGAAACGTTCTACTTCCCCTCTCCAATTAGTCATTCGTGGCGTTTCAATACCTCAGGTCACATCTGTTAAAAATTTAGGCATGTACTTGGATTCCTCTTTCCGTTGGACTCCTCACTTTCAACTCCTACAAACTAAAACTGACTGTTATATTCATCTTCTCCGAATAATCAGTAACCCCCGTAGGAGTGATGACATTCGTCTCCTCCTTACTCTATTCCTTGAAGTTTATCTCCCTATGATTACTTATGGCCTTTTCCTCCTTTCCCCGAAATCTGTCAAACGTATTAAAACCATCCAATCCCTTCAATATCATACTCTTTGTCGTTCCCTCTTCCTCCCTCCCTCTACTGCCGCCACAGCTCTATTTACGGAAGCACGTGTTCCTCCCCTAACAATATATGTTAAATTCCTCAGTGATACCTTCTGTCTTTCTCGCTTCTCCAGTACTTCCACTGTTTTCCTACCCAAACTCCAATTATTAACATAACTACATAGTGATGGGCAGTGGGAATATTCCCGGTGGGAAGGAATTTAAAAATGGGAATATTCCCGGGTTTTTTCCCTGGCCTATAAATTAACGGGAAGGAATTTATTTCCATTTCTTTACTTTATCTTCCAAATTATAAGAACCATATGACTAATTATTTTAATATGTTATGATTTAATTCTAGGTTTTAAAGAATTTGGAGGTTAAAAAATTTAAAATTCTTTGACTGTACTTTATATAACTAATATTTTTGGTTCCGTTTTCATTTGCACTAAAAAGTAGGGTAATTGTTTAGTATTGGAGGCCAAAACTAGCAAAAATAAGGATGATTTGCGGAGGAAATGAGTTGATAGTGATGTTCAAGTAGACAAGAAAGTATCGAACACATTTTTTTAGGGAAGTAAGGGATTTATACAAAACGGAAAGGTAAGTGGAAGTGATTTATGTGAGAAAAGAAAGTGAATTGTTGGTAACGAAGATAGAAAACAACGTGCCATGTGGGGCTCTAACCCGCCTTCATTTGCTAACGCTCGCTCTGCAACGCTGTCTGAATTTAATGTTGGTAACGTAATATAACGTATGAAACCATAAAACAAATGCATGGGAATAGAATATCGTAAAAAAAGTAGGTGCAAATCTGGCCCCAATGCTAAAGAACAACCAAAATTAGCAAAGTACTAATTTACAAATGATGAAAAGGAACCATTTTGTAAAGTAATTTAGAATTATGTAGAAATAGAGATGAAGTACTATTAATAAACCCTGAACTACCATTAGTAATAGACTCGGTCTGTCTCCTCTCTCTCACTCGAATTTCTGAAGAAGTACTCAGACTCCTTTTACATGTGAATTAACTATGGAATTTCGAGAAATAGGTAGAATGAAAGGTCGTGTATGGCAATGTTACGTGCTAAAATATAAAGATAAGTAAGTATCTTGCAAATTTTGTGAACATAAATATGTATGCGCAAATGTTGATACATTGGTGAGACATGTATCTTCTAGCATTTACCCAATCTAATTGGTTTATAACGTTTATAAATTTAATGTGTTTATAGTATAAGTAATAGAGTTAAGTTGAGCAAATCCACTTACATATAAATTAAAACTGTTACTATATAATTTACTATATAATTTTTTCACACATATTTAATTGATAGAACATATTGTAAATAAATATACATTTATGCATAATCTCTAAATATAATAAAGTCACATAGTACCGTTCAGAATATAAAGATTTTGAAAGTATCCTCTGTGGACAACAGTAATAATATGCTGTGATATAAAAATTAATTCAACTTTGAAATCATAATATAGTAATAGAATGCAATTTTATTTCTGATTGTACATAAATTCCCGGATAGATTCCCATTTTGGGAATCTTCCCGGGAATATTCCCGAAAAATATCTTCCCGGGAATTTACCCATCACTATACCTACACACATCATCTCATCATCGTCCCTATCATTCCTCCCTTCCCTTTATTTATTAGAGTTATACAACTCTTTCCAATCTCTTTCCCCTACTTTCTCGACCTCGGAGTCCTTTGCCTTATTTGTATGATTATTTTCTTTCACCCTTACATCTCAATATCGAACTTCCCCCTTACCCTCCTTCTTCGAATGCTGAACAATACCCCAGGATTTATGTTTCACTTTTCCATTCCTGGCTTTCTCACTTTCCCTCCAACACCAAGTATTTATATACAGATGGCTTGAAATCACGTGACTCTGTAGCTTCGGGTTTCTACGATTCTTTTCTCTGTCAACATTTCAGTTACAAATTGCCCTCTTCTACTACTATCTTTCAAGCAGAAGCTTACTCTGTAGCTGTTGCCCTCAGTCACTCTCTTCACCACTCTTATGCTATAGTATGTCTTGCTACTGATTCCAAATCCCTTCTTTTGAATTACAATCATACCCTTGGATTTCTACAACTGACCGTATTATTTTAGAGATCAAATCGTTGGTAGCTCTACGTACCACTCATGGCTTTTCTACTTTCTTTTTTTAGTGAAACGTCACGTGGGTGTCGTGGGCAATGAATCAGCAGACCACGCTGCATGTGCTGGTAGCTTTTTAGTCACAAGATTTCTTTCAAACTCACACCCTCCCCTTAACGCTCGAAATCACTCTCTCGTCATCTACAGCTATGGGAACATTATAACCAGTGATGTAATGCTAATATTTTAGGTGGGTATACGCTCTATGCTTTGTTACACACACACACACATATCCGAAGTTCGCTGTTGTATTTCATGGTATTGGGAACGGCGGTGAAACCTTCAACTACACCGACGATAGGCCAAGTTGTTTCGTTATTTTTGTGAGGGCCGACGATTTCTTGGCGCAAATATATTCATTTAATTTCCTCTTACCCCTTGAACTAAAATAAAGACTCGTTTCTTCAAAACCTCTTTACACGATTGGAAAGAAACTGGTTTCATCCCGTATTCCGTTGCTCAAATTGTATTCACTAGGTAGACTTTGAATTTGGATCAAGGAGGGCGTTTAAACTGTGGTCATTTCTGTGTCAAAACAGAACAACTTCAATGTCACCATCTGGACATACACCCTACTCTGATGTGGCACGCTCATACGCTAGGTCTTTCCTACTCTCCTCATTACTCAACTCTATTTCCCACTGATCTTTAGAAACAAAAAAATTCTAAGTTTCCGACAAAAGCATTTAAAAACAGCTTCGCTTTATTTTATTATGGTACCAGAGGTCAACTTTCAGAAAGTAAGGACAGCGCATGTGACATCTTGAGGAAAAATGACTGCAGTTCAGAGTGATATTTTCCATTATAGAAGGAATTCTCAGAAAACTCGATTCCCACATCCCGAAAACGCAAACACTTGTTTTAAAAATCTAGACATCATTCGCGACCACAGCCTGACGACTAGCTTTCCAGTGATTTTTTAATTTGAAATATAGTACATGGAAAATAGTCATTTTTCTTTTCAATTAAGTCAGAATACTATGAATCAAATGTAGCGTATGCCAACGTACTTCCCAAATTTTAGGTGGTTGTACGATAGTTTCCAAAACTTAGAGGTGGGTATACGCCGTATACCCGCGTATACTCTCTACATCCCTGATTATAACTCCCAAAGTACTACAGCTAATTGGTACTGGTATCACACTTCCCCTCTAAAATTCCCACCTTGGTTTCTTTCCAACTCCCTCTCCACCTTTCAAATTCGCCTCTTAATCCAACTCCTTCTTCATGTCACACCTCCTTCCGTTCGCCTCTATCGCCTCCGTCAATGCTCCTCTCCCTGCTTCGAGTGTGGAGTGGACCTTGGTACAGGTAATCATTTGGTTTTTTCATGTCTTCTCTACTCTCTCTATCGTTTATAGTTCTAGTCACTCTTGTGTGCAACTTATGGTTCGGGACCTTTCGACTTGGACTGCTTTATATTCACGGCGCCAATTTCTCTTCTCAATTTTTTCTCTTTTATCACTAAAAATCGCATATTTCCCTATAGTTTGTAACCATTTAAATTCGAGGTCTCTGTTTAGGCGGACAGTTATCTGTAACCACTCTGTGTAATCTGGTTGCTGTTCGTGGTTCGTGGTCCTACCAATAAGTATTCTCCTGGAACTTACTTGGACAGGACGATGAAGGACCTCTCCAACAAGAGGTTAAATTATTTCCAAATCGCTCGTCGGTCTCAATGATGATATGAGCATTAGACGCCGAGAGGTTCGGGTGTCTCGTCTCGAAAACCTCACGGGCGATCAGACGGTCATCCAAACCATAACGCACACAAACATCACTCATACAAACAACGAAAACACACTGGATTAAACAACACTATACTCATTTATGAGAACACTATTATATAACAAAAATAGCGAAGAGGAATGAACACAACACTGAACACAGAATATGTATAATAATTTTCATCACTAAAATCACACTTTGCCGTTTTAATGCGCTGTAGCCCTTTATATATATATATATATATATATATATATATATATATATATATATATATATATATATATATATATTTATATATTTATATATATATGATTATATTCAGATTTCACTGCGAATGCTTCTCTCACACCATTGACGCACTTGGGGAAAAGTTGTCGGACAATCTCACGTAGGAATCCAGTTGTTGCGTCAAACAATCCTGAAGCGTAAAGATGAGTTTTCAGCAAATTAAAAAAAGAGAAAGTAGAATGCTGATGTTGGAGGGCGCGTGTATAACTTTTAAACGCACAAGGTTTGTGAACCTGGGACTTCACTAGTTGGGGGCTAGTGGTAACAAAACGTCCTTCGCCGGCTAATAGCTTGTGCCACTTAACACACAATTATACTTGGTTCCCGACGCAACGTGCTTGGTGGCTGCATACAATACCGGAGTTAAACTCCCTGAGCACCAAAGCTCAAGGTACGGGCTGTAATACTCGACCGGAGAGTGTTGGCAGTTCATTCCAAAAAACACTCAATTAAATCGCCTGTGTGCACACGCAAACAGAATACGGAAAATAATTTATGTTAATCTTAGTTTACTACCTACAATGCACGAGACGCTACGATAACTCGGGCGTGAGAAAGTACAGATAAGGAACCGCAAAACCAACGCAATTAGTGCCACAATGGTCACTTGAATACCTGTTCTGGTCTAGTCTGCTCTAATCTATTGCAATATTTCATAAGCGACTAAAGAAAACACTTAATTCAGTTCCCAATAACTATAGAATATATACTGTGCATATAAGTCAGGGAGAAACACTGAAATGGTTTGTCACTAGCTGAAATGTTCTCACCAAAAGCAATGTTTTGAATATATATATATATATATATGAAAAAGCGATGAAAGACTTCTTTGTACAATTGTATGGGAAAGAAGCAATTCCCATCGAAGAAAGAACTTGTATGCGTCGCAGAATAAAGTACAAATCGAAAATAATAATCACTGTCTTTACGAAATATACAGTGTCCACAAAAATTCTTTTATAACCTGGTAGCGGTTATATATGGCGCCTGGCGTGTGGAACGACTTATTAGGTGCGCACGTAGACAGGTTGAGAACGTTTTGGAGTATAATGACATTCAAATAATATAAGGTTTTTAACCAAAAAATTAAAGTCAGTTATTTGGCAACATTGTCATATGGTGTGAGACTTACGTGTATGAACGTTGAATGGTTTTCTACCTGAAAAAGAGCTATTTAAAATAGTTAAATAATTTGTTCACTCACTAAAACATGACGAGATTCCTGCATGAGCAGTGTCCAATCTGAGTGTTTCATAAGGTACTAAGATTCTCTTGAACAATTGGTGCTGTTGGGTTTCCTTATCTTCCGTTTCTTCACATGTTCAAATCATGCTGTCTTCCTGTGTTGAATGTCCTCCACGGTTCTCCAACGATGAGTTGATGAGGGCAGAAGGGGAGTTTGTAACACTGGTGTGAAAAACGAGATATGGTTAAAACACCTGTATGATAACTTTTTTTACTGAATGTGCGTAGAAAGCGTTTATAGGGCTATTCAAATTCTTACCCTTTTTTAAAAAATACTTTTTGTAAAATGTTTTAAGTGTTCCGTTTCGGTCACTTTATTTGATATAATAAGAAGTAAATATATACACTCAATAACTATTCATGAAAATATTGACTTAAAGAATTATCAAACATTGCAATAAAAGTTAGTAGGTGTGTTTTTTTAAAATATACTGATATCTGTATTTAAAATATTAGAATATGAATGAATATGCAAATAGCAAACGTTTTAAACGTATTAAAATATTAAAAGTATTGTCAAAGGTTCAATATTACTATAATATGTTTGAAAAATATGAAAATCATTGAAAAAGTAAAATGAATGAAAATGTAAACATATAATAAACTGACAATATACAAACAAAATAAGATTTTCACCTGTATGTCCTTTTTTTTTAACTGTGCCTCGTGTTGTTTGGCAGAAAAGAAGGAAAAATCGTTTTTCCAAAATAAAACAATAAACTTAATTTCAAAATGAAGTTCATAGTGATTCCAAGAAATAAGCATGCTTCTGCATATCAAAGAAGAGACTGAGATTTCGTTGACATGTATGACGAAAATTCGGCACGCCATAAAGCCATCTGGTCGTCATGTGAAAATCGAGACTTCGGTTCGATAATGCTCAATACAACAAATGATTTTATTCTGAAACAAATTTATTATTAGCGTAGGTCTAGAATAATGGTTATTGTTCACTTTCAAAAACGTAAACATTGTAGGGTTACCAGAATAGGTGGGTATTATCTGCAAGAGAACTTATTAATAAAGCGTTGAAAACTATACGGTGTTGATCCAAGTTTCTCAAAGGTCTGAATCAAGGATGTTGCTCATTAGTCCAAACGTTCCTGAAAATATACGGTCATTACGTCATGAATTGACCAAAACCATAGGTGGGGAAAAATGTGTAATACTACACGTACTTACGCACAAAATATGCCATCGACACCTGCGAGGCAAAACTAGAAACGAGAAAAGGCCTGCAACCAAAGGCACTTACAAAATGTTTCTATACTTAACTGAAATATCAACACTTTAATATTCAGTAAAATACACGTATGTTCCTTGAAACATAACGTATGTCTTCCACCTAAAAAAAGATGTGTAAACTCACAAAATACAAATGCTTTCGTAGCATCGTAAAAATATGTCTCTATAAGACAAAATACATGAAACCTATTAAAAGAAAAACATGAGATACAAACACAAAATATAGTGAACGACATTACAACTTTCTGGTCGGCCGGAAACATCAAGATTAAATTCCCTACAAGACAGCTGTAACAAGCTTCCTTAGGCATCTTTGTTACAAAATATTCAAACTGGTATTATTAACGCATTAAAATTCAGTTATCGAGCATGTGAAATAATTGATAGAAAGTAATTTTCATGAATCGTTATGGCTTCATGCTGTTGGAAAGAAAGAAAATAAGTTTATTTTTCGGGATCTATATCGATATCTCAGAGACGGCTGAAACCTCATTAATAATGGGAAATGTCGATTTTTGAAGAAAATCATCCGTCATTGGTAGCATGGCTGAAACCTAAAGATTTGTATTCCAAAACCTTTGACTATGTTGATTCCTAAAATCCTCCATACTGTTTGTTATGGCTGAAACGTGACGACTCGTATTAAGATACCTTCGGCCATGTTGATTTAAAGAATCCTCCATAAAAATAACAATTTACTGATAAATTTCAAGTAATTTTGGGACATACTGTGACTAAAATACAATTTTCTCAAAATTAACATGAAAAATAAACATTACAACAGATTAGCATACAAGTACACAATATAGTTACGATTCATAAACGTTAAAATATCCACCGAAATGTTACTAGACATCAAAATATACTCATAAAATCTAATCTAAGAATACACATGCTTAGTTACGGGTTACTATTAAGGAAGAAAAGATATGAAAAAACTATATTTTGCGACTAATGGCGAAAATATAGTTCGCTATGGAATATCCAATGGATTAGCCACATCTATTTTTGCAAGAGATATGCAATTCCAGGAAATATTGCCTCCCTAAAAATATATTTATCCCCATGAAATATCCTACCCGAAGAAGTTTCCCTACGGTCGTTCAGTGAGCTAGAGAAGACGAAAAGAATGTTAATTAGAAATTACAAGAAAATATAGAAGTTAAACTTATTTCCGCATACATATTAATATGGGAGAAAAACGACCGTTCATCATCAGAATATCTGTTCATAAAGTCCCTTCTTGAATAAAAAGATTATTGCCTTCGTTCGGAAGATATACTATTCACATGGCATTCTTGCACATAATATTAACCAACAGGGAAATGGCTGTTTTCACTCGTTTAAGGCTTAGCCTACTGACCATTCTAAACTTTTCTCTTCGAACGAAATATATTATGTCACATCCTGGAAACTCAAATAAATCAAAATCGGGTAAATGACGTAAATGAGGTTCAACAAAATTACAGTATACACTTCGAAATGGAAAACGAAAATTTAAGATTAAAACTAAAAAAGAGATTTGAGATTGATTATAAATGTAGAATTTCATATTCTACGCATAAGGTTACGTAGAAAGTTTCAATGACAAATATACAAATATACGGTATATATAATTAAAAACTAAAAGTTCTCTTATCTATACATTCCCCTTTTCTTAAAAGGAAATAAAACTAACTGTGAGTCATACGTATGATAACATGTTTTAGAATTTGGAAAGTGGAAAGGGATTTTAAAAAGAATTTTAAAATTTTAAAACAATTGGTAAAAATATATTATAAGTTTAAAATATCTTCCCATTGGCTGAGGTACGGAAATCTCGCCAAAATTTCAAACCGTTTTTGGCTAAATACGGTTCCTCCACGTATGTGATTACATACTAAATTTTAATTATGAACATACAACTATATATATAAGTAACTACTAAAATTTTCTGACCCTGCGCATCTTGACATTTTTCTAAAAAAATCTAAAAAGAAAACCAAACTTTAATTGTAAATAACATGTGATAACATTTAAGAATTTCGAAAGTGGGAAGGGATCCTAAAAAGGAATTTAAAAAAGTTTAAAACACTTAATAAAATATATTATGAGGTCAAAATATCTTCCCACTAGCTGGGGTACGGAACTGCGCTACTAGTTCAAATTGCTTTTGGATAATGCTATTTCTCTACGTATTGTGATACGTTAATAATTTACTAAAAATTCCAAATTCATACATCTGAAATGAAAACAAGAAAAATTAATAACAATAAACTAATAGTAAGTCATTAACAAGGTTTGCAACATTGATAAATATTTGGATGTGTGAGGTACGGCAGTGAGCAAAGACAGAAAAAGGAAAAAAAATCAATCAGCTGTGTGTCGCCTTATTCATCGACATAAACAGGTGGTCGAAAATGCAGCGGCTATGTTATCAAAATAAAAAAAGAGAAACTTTGTTATCTGCTCTTTGCTGAACAGTTAAAAGCTAGAAGGAAAAAGGAGTTTAAAAGAAATGCGTAGTTCTCCTTTTCGTGTGCATGTATTCTGATAAAAAGCTGAAAGGAAAAACGAAGAAAAATCAATACATGTTTATCGCCTAGAAATGAGTCGCTCTCCTGGGAGAAAAATTTGTATCAACACAGAAAGTTTGGTTACCTTTTTTCTTTCTTTTTTGCGATTAGTGTTTCTGTCTTGGTAACTGCAGTCTGTTTGTTCATTCCTACAATGATTACTACTACGTACAAAAATATTCTTAATGTTGTTACACAAGTTGCGGTTCCTATCTCGGTTGTGATAACTCAGGTTACGTGGCCGTGATTTACGACTCCTTTTGCATCGGTTATTCTTTCGTGGGCGATCTTGGTTATGATTCCCTTTAAATATTGTATTGTTTAACATATAGTCTTGGTATCTTTGCATATTGAGGCTCAAATTCCGTTGTTTCGTATCCAGTAGGAACATCTGACTGTAACTGGGATTCACATTCCGGTGTTTTGTTTTAGCGCTCTCTGTTTCTTGGTCATTTTCACGAAACACGTCCCGTAAAGCGTCTATCTTCTGACCTAATTCACTCTTTACCTCAGCAAATTTTTCATTGTCTTCATCCAGTTTTCGTTCTAACCTAACAAAGCTCTTATCATATACCTTTTCTAATCTATGAAAATTCTCTTTAAATTGAGCAAAATTCCTTTCAAGAAGTAAGCTTATCTTGGTAAACAAATCTGCTTCCTCGTGTGTCATCTTGGACAAGATAAAATAGGCTATCACGAAAACATGATTAAAATCACCTAAAAGATGTTTTTTTAATCCTGATACTGAGCTGAAAGAGAAATTGTGTATTAAAATATTAATCTTATAAGTATTCGAGCACCAACGGGCTCGATTCGGGTCGGTAGTTCGGGCGTCATTTATGAGTAACAATTTCAATTGGAGATCTCGGTTTGGGCGAACATTTATCTGTAACCACTCTGTGTAATCTGGTTGCTATTCGTGGTTCGTGGTCCTACCAATAAGTATTCTCCTGAGACAGGAACTTCCCTGGACAGGACGATGAAGGACCTCTCCAAGAAGAGGTTACAAATTCTTTCCAAATCGCTTGTCGGTCTCAAGGATGAGATGAGTATTAGGCGCCGAGAGGTTCGGGTGTCAGGTCTTGAAAACCTCACGGACGATCAGACGGTCATCCAGACCATAACGCACACAATCATCACTCATACAAACAACGAAAACACATTGGATTAAATAACACTATACCCACTTATTAGAACACTATTATATAAAAAAATAGCGAAGAGGAATGTACACAACACTGAACACAGAATATGTATAATAATTTTCATCACTAAAATCACACTTTGCCGTTTTAATGCGCTGTAGCCCTTTATATATATATGATTATAATTCAGATTTCACTGGGAATGCTTCTCTCACACCATTGACGCACTTGGGGATTAGCATTGGGGAAAAGTTGTCGGGACAATCTCACGTAGAAATCCAGTTGTTTGCCAGACAATCCTGAAGCGTAAAGATGAGTTTTCAGCAAATTAAAAAGAGAAAGTAGAATGCTGATGTTGGAAGACGAGTCTATAATTTTTTAAACGCACAAGGTTTGTGAACCTGGGACTTCACTAGTTGGGGGCTAGCGGTAACAAAACGTCCTTCGCCGGCTAATAGCTTGTGCCACTTAACACACAATTATACTTGGTTCCCGACGCAACGTGCTTGGTGGCTGCGTACAATACCGGAGTCAAACGCCCTGAGCACCAAAGCTCAAGGTACGGGCTGTAATGCTCGACCGGAGAGTGTTGGCAGATCACTCCAAAAAACACTCAATCAAATCGCCTGTTTGCACATGCAAACAGAATACGGAAAATAATTTATGTTAATTTTAGTTTACTACCTACAATGAACGAGACACTACGATAACTCGGGCGTGAGAAAGTACAGATAAGGGACCGCAAAACCAACGCAATTGGTGCTATTATGGTCACTTTAATACCTGTTCTGGCCTAGTCTGCTCTAATCTATTGCAATGTTTCATAAGCGATTAAAGAAAACACTTAATTCAGTTCCCAATAACTATAGAATATATACTGTGCATACAATAAGTCAGGGAGAAACACTGAAATGGTTTGTCACTAACTGAAATGTTCTCACCAAAAGCAATGTTTTAAATATATATATGAAAAAGAGATGAAAGACTTCTTTGTACAATTGTGTCTTTACGAAATATACAGTTTCCACAAAAATCCTTCTATAACCTGGTAGCTGTTATAAGTTCACAGTGGTCTCTCTTGTCAGCCGCTTTTCTCTTAAATTTCAAAGACTTTATTATCTACCTATTTGACCTATCTTACTTTCTTGTTGTAACCTCTGTAAATTGCCGATGGGTCTTATTCTTGACGGTGGTTATATTTCTACATCAAATTGACGCAACAACAGTGATAGTGCAGTGGGGATTTATTTAATTTCCTCGCCAGTGTTGCCAATTGGAGGTAAAGTCACTAATTCTAGGGGATTCGCCTTCCAGGACAGCGACAGAAAATAATTTTTCCGATTAGCGACATTTTTGGTGATTTTAGAATAACGATTTGGCGACTCACCTACAAATCTAGCGACTTTTGAGCTGCGAGCAACTTGTCCTAAAATAAGCACTATTAGCTCGAATCAATTCAGATATGTTTATTCCTTTTGCTTACTTGAATCAGTGCAGGTGTTGACGAGCTGGGAAAGTGCATAACATTTATCTCTATATTCCCACTTTGATTGCTGTTATCCCCAACCTACTCATGGGACCAATTCCAGCTTTTAATGTCCTTTAGTTTACAGAGCTTCTTTTAGAGGCTCAAATAATACATTGCCGATAGCAAACAGATTATCTGTAGAAACGAGAGTAGAAGTGAAGTGTTTAAGATATTCTACTAGACCCTTAATTTTGTTCGTTTTTCTAAACTCATATTTGATTTCGCTGAAGCAAAATTGATCATAAAGTTAAATCTATAAAAGTGAAATAATTATTAGTTATATATGTCTTTCATATGTGTTCTTGTTGCATAGATAGTACTATGGTTTGAATTGATCACGTATCTTATACACACACAAACACACATATTATATATATATATATATATATATATATATATATATATATATATATATATATATGAAAGAGACAACATTTCCACGAAATTTTTTTACCGACTTTTCACCCAAAATTGGAGTCATTTCATTTATTTAGCGACTTTTTGTATTAACTTGTTGACAACACTCTTCCTCGCCAAATTACATATTAATTACTCTCTCAAAGCAAATAGGGATTCACTCGAGGATTACGTTGTGAGCTTCGACTGAGTGTACTTCTGTGCTAGGTCTACAGCCGATTTTGAGTGCTCTTTAGTTTCGTTGTTCTCGCATTATAGTGTATTTGACTTGTGGTGTTCTCTTCCTTTTATTTACTACGTGTGTGGTGCATTAGTGCAAGTTTTTTTAAATTTTTTTTCACTTTCGTCACAGCCAAATATGGCAGCCTCCTCAGACGGACATGTGCTCCAATCAACTAATATGAATACTTCATCATCTACTAATTCTACTTCTCATGTAACAACTGTGCCCTATGCACACACTACCAACAACAGTTATAAAAATCACCATCTAGGACCTTATGTCGTCCACGTGTCCTCCACGTCTGCCTTGGGCAAACAACATCCTATGAAGTTAGGTCGACTCTTATATAATAACAATCTTACAGATGTCACCGATATTCGCACTCTTGGCCCTCAGGGTTTAAAGGTCTTTTTTCGAACTGGCAAAGCAGCCAACGATTTCCTACAACATCCTTTATTAGCGGCACATAATTGGCGTGCTTATATTACGAATTACGCCGTTTCATGTCAGGGTATCTTACGAGGAGTCGATCCGTCCTTAACGGACGATGAACTCATCACTGCGTTACGCAGTAGCGATCCAATCTTACATGTTCGCCGTATGTTTCGTAAACGTTCTTCGTCTGATGTTTCTACAGTTCCCCTACCTCTGACTCTTCTTTACCTCCAACCTCCGATTCTCCACCTTCTGTTACGGATTCTTCCAGCCCCACCGGCACAATCGTAGTCACTTTTGATGCCAACACTCTCCCCTCCCATTGCAACCTTTTCTATTTTCACCTTCCCGTCGAAACATATATTCCGAGACTCAAGCAATGTACTAACTGAATTTTTTATGGCCATTTTAAGCAGGCCTGTCGTGGTAAACAATCTTGTGTTAGGTGCGGCCTACCAGGCTACCCCTCTTCCTCCTGCTCTGCACCTCCCAAATGTAAGCACTGTGCTGGTGACCACGTGGCTACCTTCCCTCAGTGTCCTGTACGCCTTATACAAATTCAAATTAATACTCTGATGGCTACAGAACATCTATCCTATACCGATGCCAAACGACGCTATTTAACCACGACCCCTGCACAGCGCTCCTTAAAGGGAGATCCACTTCCCCATTCTACTTCGTCCTCTCTTGCCAATTCTAGCTTTACTCCGTCCTCTATCCCTACCTCCGCTTCCTTTTCATATTCAGCTGTTACTTCTCGGCCTTCCACTTGTCATTCTCCTTCCTCTCCTTCCGGTGTTAGAAAAAAGCGCTCTCTCAGTCCTCACTCTTCGCCTTCTTTTTCTGCCCGTCCCCCATCTCTTCCAACTGACCGATCCCATTTAGCATTTTCTCCCCTTCCCAGCACAGTCACAGCTTTTCAGAAACCGTCAAATGTGGCAGATCGTATACCTTCTTTTTCCTCCGCTGTTTCGTCCATCCTTTCTATTTTAGAAAAAATCGCAACATAAATTTTCTCCTCCCGACTATAAATCTTGCATCACCATACTTAAGCTATTACAATCACATTCACTATAAAATTATCTGGTTCTTGCTTTTCTACTCTCTTACAATGGAACATGAGGAGTTCTCGCAGTAAAATGTATGCCATACATCACCTCATATCTCTATTTCATCCGTCTTTTCTCTTACTCCAAGAAACCTGGCTTACAGATTCCTACAGTTTTAACACCCCTTTCTACCATTGGCTTCATGATGTTCGCCCAGACGGTCGAGGGGGACTCTCTCGGCATTCATAATTCTTTACCTTACGTACTACACCCTCCTCCCATCCAATACCCAGAAGTTCAATGTCAAATGGTCACCGTTCACTCTCTCACCCTGGTTAGCCTCTACATTCCTCCTCACGTTCACCTTCCTGATCATCTCTGGCTCTATCTTTTTAATTTCCTTACCCCTCCCTGGATTGTGGGTGGCGACGTAAATTGTAATCACCCGTTCTGGGGGGCTCCTTTTTCCAACCCCGCTGGCTCTGCCCTGTATCGTCTACTTCCCACCTTACCCTGTACTCTTCTGAATACTGGTACTCCTACGCGTCTTCCCCGTCCCCGTGAACTTCCTACCGCACCTGATCTCACCTTTTGTTCTCCAGCTTACTCTAGCCACCTTACATGGACTGTTACTTCCGATCCCTATGGCAGTGATCACTTTCCCATCATTTTACATAACTCTACTTCTCCTTCCTTTTCATCCTCCTCCTCTATAGGTCGCCCATACTCTACTAATCTCGATTGGTCCCTTTATTCTTCCTGCTTTGCCCATTTCTCTCCCCCTCCCTCGTCTAGTGATCCTCTCCATCTTCACACTGCTTTTTGTTCTCGGCTTTCCCAAGCAGTATCCCACTCCCACCCTGATCCGTCTCCCTCCATTCGTTCCTCTATTGTCCATTCTCCTTATCCTAAATGGTGGACTAGGGAATGTCAACAATGGATTTTCCGACGGCGTCAAGCCCTTAAAACATATCTCGAAACTCGCTACTATTCCAATTTCCTGGTATATCAACAAACCCAAGCCACTACGACCCGTATTCTTCAACAAACCCGTCGTAATGCCTGGCGCCAATTTTGTTCCAACCTCCGTTATGGTTCCTCTTTATCCTCCATTTGGAAATTTTACCGGTCCCTTCGTAACAAGACATGTCGTCCTCCTTCTGGTGAATCTATTTCCTCTCCCTGGCTTCAGCAATTCCATTCCCACTTAGCACCATCCACATGTCTCTTCCCTCCTCTCTGGCTTTCTCCTCTATATTCTCCAGAACCATCAACCCCTATCCATCTTCCTTTCACTATGTCTGAACTTTCTCTCATCTTATCTCGCCTACCCAACTCCTCATCTGGCAAAGACTGTATACATTACCGCCACCTACAACATCTTCCTCCACTGTACCAGAACTTCCTACTCACCTTATATAATACTGTATGGTTTTCTGAACGAATTCCCCCTCAGTGAAAAGATTATGTTATTATTCCCATCCTCAAACCCACAAAACAACCAGGTATCGCTGAAGATTATCGTCCTATTGCCCTCATCTCATGTCTTTTAAAGGTCTTCGAACATCTTCTGAAAGAACGCCTCCAATGGTTCTGTGAACACCACCTTTTATTTTACAAACAACAATATGGTTGTCGACTAGGTTCCAGTGTTTCTGACTGTCTGTCTGTTCTTATCTCTGATATTTGGCTTGCTTTTTCCCGTACCCAGTTTGTTTTTGCCGTATTTATTGATCTTTCTCAGGCTTATGACTCTGTTCCCCTTTATGATCTCATAGATATACTTTGGCAACAAGGCATCCCTTCGAAATATCTCCGCATCATTTACAACCTTCTGGTCCAACGTATCTTGTATCTTCGCCTCGGTTCCCAACTGTCTGAAGGTCGCACCACTTCCCAAGGTCTTCCTCAAGGTTCTGTATTATCTCCTCTTTTGTTCAATTTCTTTCTGGCCCCGATTCTTCGCCAAACCAGTAACACTGTCCGGGTTCTTTCCTATTGTGATGATTTAGCCTTCTATATTACTTCTCCCTCCCCACAACCAGCTATACCTCAACTCATTTCAGCTCTCACCACTTTCTCCACCTGGTGTTCTACACATGGCTTAAGAATAAACTGGAACAAAACTTCCTTTCTAGGCTTTACTCGCAAACGCTCTCCCGCCCTACCCTCCCTTACTTTCACCGGTATCACTCTTCCTCGCCGTCCTTCAGTTAAATACCTTGGAATCGTTTTAGACTCTTCTTTACGTTGGACCCCCCATTATCATCTTCTACATCAAAAAACATCATTCTTCTTACGTTTAATTCGTTCTATTTCTACTTCTACTTGGTCTACAGATTTTCGTGTTCTCCTCCTGTTATATAAACAGGTTTACTTACCTATTTTAACGTATGGTGGTTTCTTTCTATCTCCATCTCCTTCTCGAGTCTTTCAAAAATGCCAATCCCTTCAATATACTACTCTCTGCCGTACTCTTAGTCTCCCTTCCACCACTGCTGCCACTGCGCTTTATTCTGAGACCCGAGTTCCACCTTTAGCAATTCACTTGAAACACCTCTCCGACAAATTCTGTCTTCAACGTTTCCAATTTACACGATCCTCTCTCCTCTCTACACTCACTCTGCTTGGACACCTTCATACAGGCCGCAAACGTTCTCCATATCTCGCATCTCTCCCTTTCATATACTCCAGTTATCTAGATCTTGCACCACATCTATTACACATCCAGCACACGTATACTCTCCCTTGCTACTTGCATGACTATCCAGTTCTTTCCCAATCTTTTTCTATAATTTTTCCCCAATACCCTTCTACTCAACTTTTCCCTCCTGCAACTTACCAACATTGCTTTTCCTCATCCATTCCTCCTCTCCCTCAGGACACTGTTCATTTGTACTGCGATGGTTCTGGCCAGGGCGTGCATTTGGGATCAGCCTTCTACGATTTCTCTCTTCAACAATGTTTCAGCTTTCAACTGCCCCATTATGTCTCTACCTTTCTCACTGAAGCTTATGCCTTGTTTTCGACTCTTCTTCATTCTCTTCAGCATCAGTATACATCTATCTGTATCGCCACTGATTCTAAATCTCTCCTCCAATCCTTACAATCTTCCCCCTGGACTTCAAAACCCTCCTGGATTTTTATGAAATCCGTTTTCTTTTATACCGCCGGACTTCCCTCAACTATACTACTTGCTTAATTTGGTCCAAAGGCCATGTCAACATTTTCGGGAATTCTTTTGCCGATGCCGCAGCCCGTTTCGGAGCCCTGCATGGCACTCCCATAGATCTTTCAGTCTCGCCTATTGACCTTTTTCCACGACTTATTACACTTCATTATCAACGCTGGACTGCTTATAATGCCTCCTGTACAAAGGCACGTTGGTACTGGTACCATCCTTGCTCTCTCCGCTCTCCACCTTGGTTTATTCAACATCCTTTTTCTCCCTCCTACCTCCATTTTGTGCTCCGTAACAGACTTCACATTCTGTATACTCCCCAACGCTTATATCTTCTCCGAAAACGTACCACTCCACTTTGTAATTGTGGTCTCGATACTGGCTCGATCGATCATCTCATTTTCTCTTGCCCTCTCTATCAACAATAGACTGAAATAGTGATGTCGTCATTTCCTTTCCGTTACCATGGTGATCGCCATGTTTTTTTCTATACAAACATGTGAAGTGAACGCTGTATTTTAAAGTCTAGTACAAACGAGGACAACGGCTGTAAATTTATTTGTAATTGTAAAATGTTTTAATAATTGGTGAGAAAGGATACAGATTTAGAATAAGGAAACTACGAAGAAAATCAATAAAATTCATAAAAAAAAGGAATAATATCTAAGGAACTTTTTTCTAAAAGCGCAACATCTTTAAGTGATAAGGTAGAAATCTAATAATTAATGTAAACGTCATTATCATGTAATCCACCTTAAGAAGCAATTATACACAATATAATCACCCTAACGTGCAGATTGACAAACTGTGGGCAAAATGAAAACTGTAAAAATATACCATTTAAAAAAAAAATATATTTTAGAACAATGTTAATTCTCTTGGGACATTTACTTTCCTTATGTTCATTCTTGATAATGGAAATTCACAATATTAGTGTCTACAATATTACAAAAAGAAAAGGGAAAAAGGCAAGCCTTTGGAAATTTTCAATCTGGACCATCAGTAGACATAGGTAAGATCTTTTCTTATATTCCCTACCAACTTAAAAAAAAAAAAAAAATAGAAGCATTGGCCTACGATAAGAAAATATCCAATTTTGAATGGTTCAGCGTATATTCTAAACAACTGTTAAACATTAATCTTGAACACCTATGCAATGTTATGACACATATTAATAAATCAAAAATTTTCCAGAATTATTTAAAGTTTATATCTGATTATGAACAAAGATGAGTATATTTTTTCTTTTTCTATATATATATACAGGGGCGGATCCAGGATATGATCAAGGGAGGGGCTAAACCATATTTTTCCATTTTATCCAGTGTAAAGCAGGATTGAAGCTCATTTTATCCAGTGTATAAATGAGCGTCAAGGGGGGGGGGCTATAGCCCCTATAGCCCTCCCCTTGGATCCGCCACTGTATATATATATATTAGTTTCATTGATTAGAAATATTTAAAAAGAAACATAAATAAGTCATTCACTTTAATGTTTGCAATTCCGAAATATTTCATCACTGTTTTCGCTTTGCGTTTAAGTTCTTTAGGTATTTAGGCTACTTGTTGTTTAGAAAATAAAATGGCGATTGCCAAGGCAACGAAAAGGATGTGACGTCACACTATTTCAGTCTATATCGCCCGCCATTTCTCTCTATTCTTCATAAATTTCACGGTTCTGGCCCTTTTAATGTAGATTCGTTCATTTTCACCTTATCCCCACCTGTTCTTACTGCCTATTATCTTTATTTACAAAGAAATAAGTTAATTAGCATCTTATAAGCATCTCTAAAGATTCATCATAATTTTTCATCTTTTTTTTCATCATACCGTATATAATTACCGGGAGAGCAATCTACGCTAATGGAAATTGCAACCGCAGAAGAAGAAGAAGATTCACTCGAGCAGGAGGTTCCACAAATAGAAAGTATGTAGGTAAAATACGATGTGAAACAATTTTCATGAAGGAATAAAAGTGTGAATATAACTAACTGGGAAGATATTTTTCGGGAACTTTCTGGTAATTTATGTTCAATCGCAAATAAAATTTCATTCTGTTACTACATTATGATTTCAAAGTTAAATTAATTTTTATATCACAGTATATTATTACTGTTCTCTTCAGAGGAGTCTTTAAAATGTATATTCTGAACGATGTTATGTTATTTTATTATATTTAGAGAGTACACATAAATGGATATTTATTTACAATATGTTCTATGGAAGTAAATATGTTTCAAAAATGGTATAGTAACTCCACATACTTTTAAACCGCTAAAAGTTTAAATTTACATGTAAGTGGATTTTCTAAACTTTACTGTACCACTGATATAAATATATTAAATTTTTAAACGTTATAAACAAATTAGGTTGGGTAACTGCCGGAAGACAGATATCCAATCATTTGATCAACATTTGCGCATAAATATGTAAGTTCGCTATATCTGCAAGATACTTTCTTATCTTTATAATTTTGCATGTAATATTGCCTCACACGGCCTTTCTTCCTGCCCATTCCACGAAATTTCATGCATTAATTCACATGTAAAAGAGGTCAGAGTACCTCTTGAGAAATTCGGACCAGAGACAGATCGACGTCTATTACTAACGATAGTGTAGGGTTCATTACTTCGTATCAATTTTTACGTAATTCTACAGTACTTTACAAAATGGTTCCTTTTCATCATTTGTAAATTAGTACTCTGCTACTTTTGGCTATTGTTTAGCTTTAGGGGGCTAGCTTTTGCGACTACTTTTTTGTGATTCCGCTGCGGTTGTTGTATGGTTCCATACGTTAAATTACGTTACCAACATTAAATTCAGACAGCATTGCAGAACGAGAGTTAGCGAGTGAAGGCGGGTTAGAGCCACGCAAGGCACATTGTTTTCTATCTTCGTTACCAACAATTCACTTTCTTTTCTCACATGAATCACTATCACTTCCTTTATGGTTTGTACAAATACAAAAACTCCCCTAAAAAAATGTGTTCGATACTTTCTTGAGTATTTGAACACCACTTATCAACTCGTTTGTTCCGTAAATCGTCCTACTTTTTGCTAGTTTTGGGCCCCCAATACTAAACAATTACCCTATATCTTAGTGCAAGTGGAAATGGAACTTAAAAACTCATAGTTATATAAAGTACAGTCATAGAAGTTTAAATTGTTTAACCTCCAAGTTCTATAAAACATACAAGTAAATTATAATATATTAAAATAATATAACTGGTCATACGGTTCTTATAATTTGAAAGATAAAGTAAGGAAACGGAAATAAATTCCTTCCCGGGAATTTATAGGCTAGGGAAAAAACCCGGGAATATTCTCATTGTTTAAAATTCCTCCCCACTGGGAATATTCCCACTGCCAATACCCACGCCACACTCGATTAGATAGCATTCTTGCTTTTTAGTCACCACCTAAACCTTATTACACTAATTAATTGGGAATTGGACTAATGGAAACTTTTGTACAGAATTACATCAGGGCTACTATATCATTTCTATAAATCATGTCTCCTTGTGCAGCTGTTAATATCGTAATGTCTGTTTTTAATTAGCAGTATTCGATTTACCCACTCCTCATTTCACATATTACACTCTTTGTATATTCAGTACCTTTCGCTTTGTCAACCATTCAGCAATATCTTACGTCATAAACTCTGTTGATATTATTAGGCGATCGAGCGACTTATAGAAAAGAAAAAATCAATTAATTTAGTACTGCAATTTTACCAAAACTAGAGAAAGCACAAATAAAACAGGAAATATTTTATAAGTACACAACTATTCAAAGCATTAATACTATGCAATGAAAATGTTTGAAATCTCTCTGAATATTTTAATGCTAACTCTTTAAAAAAATCAATTATAAAAATGTTAAAAACAGATTAAAATTAATTTCTTAATTTTTTCGAAAGACAGGTATTTTAAGCTTGTATAAAAAATATATATATGGGTGATTCCACGAAAAAGGGAAATTTTCACTTGGAAATTTTTTGTTCCGTTGATAGTCGCCTATTTCGATAAAAATATCACATGCACTTACTACTACTAAGTCCATGTTAATTAGGTGTTCAGTAGAGCTGAATCGTTATTGGTGTAGTAAATAAAAAATAATAAACTTTTCAGCACCCACGGAGTTGAGACCATAGGTCACGGAGTTGAGATTAGTTAACACGGAGTTGAAAATTGCTGTGGAGTTGAGAAACGTGATACATCTGGGTGATAAGTTTTGGTTTATAAGTGATTAAGCTTATAATTTACATAAAAATTTAAATAATTTTCCAATAGTTTTTGTAAGTTAGAATTATTCTCCTTATGTTGAATAAAATTCTAACAAACTAGATGACACGTAATTTGTTATACAAAAATACTCCAGAAAATACTGCAAACATATGAAAATATATCTAATGAAGGTTCCAAAATTGAGTATATATATATATATATATATGAATATGTGACGTAAATAAGAAAAAAAGAAATACACATACACTTATCGAATATTGAAAAATTATTGCGCTTTCAATATGTTGACTATCATATGGAGAGGACAAACTTTTCACATAAGCTTACGAAACAGATGAAGTAGTCATTAAACCTGTTTATTGTCTACTTCATTTGTTTTCTGAGCTTATGTAAACCGTCTGTCTTCTCTGTGTGATCAAGTCAACACATCGAAAGTGCAATACCGTTGGTGTTAGGAATCACCGTGCAGTTGCTGTTAGGAATTACCTCCCAAACGTTGTCGGTATTGTTTTGAAACGCCCTATATAATGCACACTAAATGACAGTGTAAGGCACTCATCATTTCTGTTTTCTTTGGATAATTCGATGTTCTTTGTTAAGTAGCCCTCATTTTCCACTCCAATGAAGGAAATGTCTTGAGGAAACAGGGAGGGGCTGTTCTAGCCTACACAAAATGACAACTGCCAACGCTTTTTAAAAGTCAGGTTTAGTAGGCCACGAGAAATTCCTCCCGATCCGCGTCATAAAATTGACTGTCCGTACATTACATTGCTCTCAGACTCTTCGACAATCCCTGAAAAGAAAACAATTAGCTGATCATAAGATTGAGACGTCAATAAGTTAAAAACAGATACCATCCATCTTGACTTGACTGAAGTTTTACCTCCGGTTACCTTACAGCACCAAATCTGAACTTCCGCGAAACAATCCTTAAATGGGCTAGGACCCACCAGCCGGTCTTTGAGTGTGAATGACACGTGGTCAGCGTGTCAGCTCCTACGACCGTTGCGATGGTCTGCGCGATCAGGTTTCAGTACATCTCTACTCAAATGAGTTTTTCAATTGCCTCACTGTGCGAAGTAAACACCATTAATTTTTGAGCTTCCACCGGGAAACAAACCCAGAACCACGCACGAAAGGCGAGCATACTAGTCACTAGAGCACGAACGAGCTTTATTTCTATCAATATATTGAAAGAACAAATATTTGGAAGAGCATGTGCATAACAAACACTATAGGATTATCAACTCCGTGAACTTGTCTCAACACCGTGGATTCCTTAGTTTTCAGATGGACATGGAGTTGAGAAAATCGAATATAATTTACTTTACCGGCCCACTTTTTAACCAGTACACGTGAGTAATTGTGTACGAATTTCCTACCATAAAGCGCAGGTTCCTCAAGGGAAAGAAGGTATATACCATACAAATACATTCAGTAATAAATACCATGGTGTTGAGTATCAATTAATATACGCACCTGCTTTTCAGACACAAAAATATTTTTCCTATAGCTTTTAACACATGCACACAACTTTTTCTGTTCTCCAGTTAAAGATATCTGCCTTGTTTTCTTGTGGGTGTTGTCAATGTGGACGACCATGCTATCTGTTGAGAGCAATGACAATTTTTTTTCATGCCATGGAGTTGAGACCAAATAGAGGTGACAGAAACGACGCATAGTCAAGCTTTCGAAAATAATCGTTATAAAGGTTTACTTTCCACAAAACCGAAACATTGAAGTGTTCTCTTCCATTTAATTGCCATTAAATGATGTTTGATTTGCGACTTCAGTTGTATTTTATTGAGTAAAATCAGTCAACTGTAGTCTGTGACAGCCCACGGTGTTGAGAAATTGGGTAATAATTAATTTTTTACGTATGTTTCGTGTTATATTTGCAAACTGTTATACATGGCATACCTACTTTGTGACGGTTACTACCAAACAAAATAAAAATGAGGTGATTCTTTTTAGTAGTAGTTTGAAGAAATGCCCGTGACAGAAAATTTCCCTTTTTCGTGGAATCACCCATATATATATATGGGTGGAGTGAAAATAAGATAAACTAATTTCTAATTAAGCTTGTTTTCTATTTGTAGTATCGTTCGTTAAATTCAATTCCCCAACGTTTCAGCAAACGAACCAATAAGTCTTAAATTAAACACACTCATTTCTTTAAGTTTATATTTAAATAAATGTCAGGTGATTTCTGTTCAACTTTACTTCAAATAGTTATTTACTTCTCTACATTACATCAATGGAATAATCCTCAATTGCATTCTTCGACCATTACTAACTAGTATATAAGACATACAAAAAAGATTTGACACTTGCAATACAAAGAAAAAATACAAAAGAGAGGTTGCTGTTACCCATAACAAGTCATCCGGTTTCCTGCGTTTTTCAGTCCTTCTTCCACTACTAATAGATGTGCAAACAATATGCAGACGAAGAAATAGTATTGAATTCTAACTTTAAATTTCGATTTTCCTTCAAGCCGTCTACTAAATCTCTTATCGAAAACTCAGCATTCAATACCAAATTATTCAAATATCAACTTAACAATTTTTCAAATAAGGAATGAGCATCAAAGATTCAACTCTAGAGAACAAATCTGATTCGATCTCAACAGTTAAGAGGAACAAAGAAATTAAATATACTTGTTTACTTTTTTATACGCAAACACGTTATGTGAAAAGAATCTAAAACTTCCATGCTAGTAACGTTACACTTGTATACATAAAATACAGTGTTTTTAGACTGTGAAGATATACTACGCCGGCAGGATATAGTATCTAATGTAGCAGTTTTCTACATGTACTCTCTTAGCTTAACAGCCCTAAGACACTTGTAATGATTTTGCACTAGTAATGCTCAACTTGTAAAAAGAAAATATTGCTGTATTACTTACAATTTAATTCTGCTGTATGTAGAAATTACTTTCCATTTACACATATTCATTCCATGAAGTGTATTGAACTTTATCTGTAAATTTTACAAAATATGATGTACCTAAACATGATTAGCACACATTAACACTCGCTCCGCACATTATATATATATATATAATTAGAGAAAACTTTGACAATAGAATTTCACATAACAGAAATCCATTCTCATATGCTCTCTCTCATTCTAATCGCGAAATTACTATTTTCATTACGCACTAATTTAATCAGTATCACAAACTCTATTAACATAACAAATTGTTATCCACCGAATCTTATGCCAGTATCGTAACTAACGCTATATTACTAACATAACCAACAGTAAACAAACAAAACTTATGCCATTAATGTAACATTTCCTACTCTGCTAATATAACCAACACTAGCGTAACTTATGCTACTCTACTAACCCGTTCCACCCTGACGATATTTTTTTAAAATTTCAAAAAAAAAAAAAAAAAAAGTATGATTTCCTAAGCTAGTATGATTTACTAATCCCCATAAATATGATTTAGTTTTTTATACTAGTAGCTTTCGAAAAGAGTAACCTGCACACTTGTGTATTTTCGGCCGACATTGTGAATATTGGTGATTCTATCTACCTGCACAATTGTGTAGGTCAGGCTGGAAAAGGCTAAGTAACTTACTGTATCTCACCGTATCTTAAGACACATTGCTGCGTGTCCCTTTTCTCTTTTTCTTTTCATGAACAACCGTTTAATGGCGATACTGTTTGCTTGGATACAGCCAATCTGTGTGTGATTATTCCGATGCAAGAGCTCATTCGTGGCTAGCCGGTTAGCGTACGCGACTTTTGCTTGTGAGACCCGGGTTCGATTCCTGGCGACCTCGTGTAGTTTAAATACGATGTTAATAAGTGGTTCCAGGTCTCATATAGCCTGGCTGCTGAACGGGATGTTAAACTTAAAATCAACTCATTTCCCCATGCACCAAGAAAATAGTATCATAGAAATATTAGAGATTATATAAAGTAAAAACATTTCGGTGCAGCGTTACTATACGAAGTACCGCATTTGTAATTTATACTGGAAAAGTTGTGATATTTTAAATGAAGTATCTTTAATTAGTATGCTACCTCATAGTGCATAAACATAGAAATGTCCGAGTGTTAAGAGTCGATACATTTGTAAAATTTAAGTTAGTAATGTGTTTCTTTACGTTGGAACACAAATGTGTAATCAATGAAAACATACAGGGATTTTCCCTATAATGACTGTAACAACGTATAAATACGTAATGTAGCTCGAAACGTAAGTGTTTTTATACAATACACTATGTTTTCAGCTATCCTTGTTTTCATGTATCCTCAAGCCGGTGACGCGCCTGCTTCGTATTTTTGCAATTTCCATACTATCACTCGCACTCATGTGCTGTATTTCTTCCCTTACTCTGTGAGACGCATTTGTACTTTTAATGGCCACCTAACTCAAATTGGTTAGTGTCTTTTCCCCAGTATTTCTTACTAAGCCGAATCTTGGTACACCGAAGCACTCCTGAAGTGAATCTGAACATAAGAGTGCAGGTTGACTTCCCAAAAAGGGATGGGATGAAATTATTTAAGAGTCTGTACCCTATATTTGCTGGCACACGTATATTACATCTCACTGACTGTAACTTAATGCACAAACAATGTACAGAAATATTTTCAATAATTTACACTAAATAGAAATTAAGTGCTGTATCAGCGGATTTACTTTAGAAAATTTACCAGAGTAATTGGAGATTTATTTTGGCTTGTGTGGTAGAGTGATAAAGTCAGATGAGGGGAATAGTTTAAGTGAAGTGTGTTAGTTGTTTCTCATGTTATACTTTGTGCTATACGTAAAGGTGGAAGGGAATGTTTGGCGAAGAGGTACACTTGCAATGATCTATAGGAAAGTCAGTGTGGAATTGATGCGTAAAGAGCAAGAATGTCACCTATTACGTTAAAGTTTTATCGAGTTCTACAGAAATAAGGAGTGCCAGTTATTGAAATTGTGTGAAAGGCATATGGTCTGCGAAACAGTACCTCACCCAAAGCTGTGCAACATATAAACCATGCACTTTATGTTATATAAAGTGTTTTTCAACTCTCGTGGTTTATGAGCATACCTAACGCCAATTACGCGCCTGCTCCGTACGGACGCACCCCTTTCTACCACTCAGTCCCCTGGAGTACCGTACGTTGACTGTTAGATAGCATGCCTGCTTTTTAGTGGCAATCAAGAATAAGTAGCTTACTATTTTATGTACAAATTTTGATGCCATATATCCACAAATTATATCAATCAATAATCTCTACCAAGACAGACAGGGTCAAAACCTAGCATTTTGGGTGAGATACTAAATAATATTAATTTTCCTTTTCCATTTGGAGTGGTCGCATGATACAGCAGTAATGCGCTGATTAGCAACAGAGAACTGATTAACGAATTATGACGGAACAAATAAAAAACAACTGGAACATGAATTGTTAGAACTTGAAAAAAATGTACGTGTGTCGTAAATTATAATACTTGATTGAAAGTTAAAACATTTGTGGAGTATTTTCTTTTTCGCCATGGTATGGCATTTAGTATCTCCCCCAAATCCATAGACGACTGTTGAGAAGGTACTATGATTTCGCATGGCTACTCTGTTTTAATTGACCTCGTTTATGCGTAGATTGACTCATGCTGCACTCCTTCCTAGACTCGGTTAGAGAGCATGCACTATTATGTTCAGATTCACTTCAGGAGTGCTTCGGTGTACCAAGATTCGGCTTCGTAAGAATTACTGAGGAAAGACACTAACCAATTTAAGTTAGGTAGGCATTAAAAGTACAAATGCTTCTCAAAGGTTAAGGGCAGAAATACAGCACATGTGTGCGAGTGATAGTATGGCAATTGCAAAAATACGAAGCAGGCGCGTCACCGGCTTGAGGATACATGTAAACAAGGATAGCTGAAAACATAGTGTATTGTATGAAAACACGTTTCGAGTTACATTACGTATTTGTACGTTGCTATAGTCGTTATAGTTAAAATCGTGGTATACTTTAACTGATTACACATCTGTGTTCCAACGTAAGGAAACACATTATTAACTTAAATTTTAAAAATGTATCGATTCTTAACACTCGGACATTTCTATGTTTATGCACCATGAGGTAGCACACTAATTAAAGATACTTCATTAAAAATATCACAATTTTTTCTGTATAAATTACAAATACGGTACTTCGTATAGTAAAGCTGCACCGAAATGATTTTACTTTATATAATCTCTAATATTTCTATGATACTATTTTCTTGGTGCATGGGGAAATGAGTTGATTTTAAGTTTAACAGCACGTTCAGCAGCCAGGCTATATGAAACCTGGACCCACTTATTAACATCGTATCCAAACTACACGAGGTCGCCAGGAATCGAACCCGGGTCTCCCAAGCCAAAGTCACGTACGCTAACCGGCTTGCCACGAATGAGCTCTTGCATCGGAATAATCACACACAGATTGGCTATATCCAAGCAAACAGATCCGCCATTAAACGGTTGTTCATGAAAAGAAAAAGAGAAAACGGACACGCAGCAATGTGTCTTAAGATACGGTGAGATACAGTAAGTTACTTAGCCTTTTCCAGCCTGACCTACACAATTGTGCAGGTAGATAGAATCACCAATATTCACAATGTCGGCCGAACATACACAATTGTGAAGGTTACTCTTTCCGAAGGCTACTAGTATAAAAAATTAAATCATAGTTATGAGGATTAGTGAATCATACTAGCTTAGGAAATCATACTTTTTTTGTTTTTTTGAATTTTTAAGAAAAAGTCGTCCGGGTGGAAAGGGCTAGTAGAGTAGCATAGGTTAGGCTAGCGTTGGTTATATTAGCAGAGTAGGAAAAGTTACATTAATGGCATAAGATTTGTTTGTTAATTGTTGGTTATGTTAGTAATATAGCGTAAGTTACGATACTGGCATAAGATTCGGTGGATTACAATTTGTTATGTTAATAGAGTTTGTGATGCTGATTAACTTAGTGCGTAATGAAAATAGTAATTTCGCGATTAGAATGAGAGAGAGCATATGAGAATGGATTTCTGTTATGTGAAATTCTATTGTCAAAGTTTTTTCTAATTATATATATATATAATGTGCGGAGCGAGTGTTAATGTGTGCTAATCATGTTTAGGTACATCATATTTTGTAAAATTTACAGATAAAGTTCTATACACTTCATGGAATGAATATGTGTAAATGGAAAGTAATTTCTACATACAGCAGAATTAAATTGTGAGTAATACAGCAGTATTTTCTTTTTACAAGTTGAGCATTACTAGTGCAAAATCATTACAAGTGTCTTAGGGCTGTTAAGCTAAGAGAGTACATGTAGAAAACTGCTACATTAGATACTATATCCTGCCGGCGTAGTATATCTTCACAGTCTAAAAACACTGTATTTTATGTATACAAGTGTGACGTTACTAGCATGGAGTTTTAGACCCTTTTCACATAACGTGTTTGCGTATAAAAAAGTAAACAAATATATTTAATTTCTTTGTTCCTGTTAACTGTTGAGATCGAATCAGATTTGTTCTCTAGAGTTGGATCTTTGATGCTGATTCGTTATTTGAGAATTTGTTAAATTGATATTTGATAATTTGGTATTGCATGCTGAGTTTTTGATAAGAGATTTAGTAGAAGGCTTAAAGGAGAATCGAAATTTAAAGTTAGAATTCAATACTATTTCTTCGTCTGCATATTGTTTGCACATCTATTAGTAGTGGAAGAAGGACTGAAAAACGCAGGAAATCGGATGACTTGTTATGGGTAACAGCAACCTCTCTTTTGTATTTTTTACTTTCTATTGCAAGTGTCAAATCTTTTTTTGTATGTCTTATATACTAGTTAGTAATGGTCGAAGAATGCAATTGAGGATTATTCCATTGATGTAATGTAGAGAAGGAAATAACTATTTGAAGTAAAGTTGAACCGAAATCACCTGACATTTATTTAAATGTAAAGTTAATGAAATGAGGGTGTGTTGAGTTTAAGGCTTATTGGTTCGTTTGCTGTTAAACGTTGGGGAATTGAATTTAACGAACGAGACTACAAATAGAAAACAAGCTTAGTTAAAAATCAGTTTATCTTATTTTCACTCCACCCATATTTTTTTCTATACGAGCTTAAAATACCTGTCTATCGAAAAATTAAAAAAAAAATAATCTGTGGTTAACATTTTTATAATTGAATTATTCAAAAGTTAGCATTAAAATATTTAGAGATATTTCAAACATTTTCATTGCATTATTTTATTTTATAGTATTAATGCTTTGAATAGTTATGTGTACTTATAAAATATTTCCTGTTCTATTTGTGATTTCTCTAGTTTTGGTAAAATTGCAGTACTAAACTAATTGATTTTTTTCTTTTCTATAAGTCGCTCGATGACCTAATAATATCAACAGAGTTTATGACGTAAGATATTGCTGAATGGTTGACAAAGCGAAAGGTACTGAATATACAAAGAGGGTAATATGTGAAATGAGGAGTGGGTAAATCGAATACTGCTAATTAGAAACAGACATTAAGATGTTAACAGCTGCACAAGGAGACATGATTTATAGAAATGATATAGTAGCCCTGATGTAACACTGTACAGAAGTTTCCATTAGTCTAATTCCCAATATTAACAGTTAAAACGAAATATGATCTCTTTCAAGGCGGTTTTTTCCTACGGTTTAATCGATTGCACCATAGTAGTGAATGGCCTCCGTAAAGTCAACCTGCGTGGCGTAGTCACTAACGCTCTCGCCTTCGGTGCAAGCGGTCCCGGGTTCGATTCCGAGTGGCGTCACTCGGTCGAAAATGTGTAACATGCTTTTTCAGGCCAGCCACCCTGAATGAGGTTTTCCTCGATTTTCATAATTCACATCATGCAAGTGCTGGAGTGGTACTTAACTTATACGTCCCATGCCGCTATGTGTCCTTTCCCAATCCTTTCTTCTTTTCCTTTCCGTAGATTGTGTGCTCAACGAGGGGCATCATGCTTCAAATCATGACGGGCTAATTGGCCTTAGATGTCGAAAGCCCAGAAATCTTATCCTAAATTTCTTAAAGTCAACCTGTATATTAGAAATATAAGTTGAAATATGAACTTGTCTTAGGTATTTGTAATTCAGTACTCATTGTGACTTGTCAAACTTCCAGAAATACTGTATTAACTTAGCACGAAAGTGTATTTTATCAACACGATTGATCACTATTGAGCCGAATATCAAATCTCCTAATGTTCATCCAACAGAGATAAATTTTGTTATTTCTTATTATGTGCGCGTTTTCGTTCTGAATACCATTCATTCCCTGTTTATTTACTTATTGCTTTAGGAAATGTGAGATCATAATTTTGTCATTTAACAAAAATATTTAATAATGCTCATCACTATACAGCTTAAATAATGTGATGAAACAACAATAATAATAAATTTAGAATGTCTTGAATAGTTGTTAAAAGGTAATTCTTGTTTCTGATTCCATTGATTCACACAAATTAATTTGTAGATTAATTAATTAATTAATTTCCTACATTAATAGATCTGTATGTTGAAGTATTTCTCCTGTTATAGAACAGATAATTATGTAACCGTAATCTTACTTTTTAAATTACGAATTCGTTATAATGGTAATAGAATTGGAAAGGTCATTCGTTTCGTAGCTAATGTGTATCTGGTTTTTAATTTTATTTAACTTTGAAGTTTTGAACATGAATATAATCGGTGGTGCTCTTATTGTAATGATGGCAGTTGGAATTTAGCGGGAGTATTGCTTATTAGTATGTATAATTTTCTCACACACATATTCGCAACAGTACTAATGTACTCTGCCTCGAGTACAGTGATATTATTATTTTTTTAAGTATCTGAATACAATTATGCACTAATGGTGAATGCAACTATGCAACAATGGTGTGAGTTGAAAATATACATACATTTGTACAAAATTTATTTATTATCACACTGAAACTTTAAGAGTTGGGCTTAATTGAATTTAATCTGCACGAAAAATTTCAATGGTTCTAAATTTTGAAGCTATGTAGCTAGTCCGATGCTGTGTTATTATTTAAGATGCTTAGTTACGTAAGTCTGAACCCAAGTTTGACCAAGCTACTGGTATTTACTATTTTTATATCAAGAACTTATCCTACGATATTTAATATCAAGGAAGAAGTAATTAAACCTTTTATACCTTTACTAAATGAGTGCGAGATCTGGTACCATAATATTATTCACAGGGAACGTAACTTTGTTAGAGCAGTAACAATGAATAAAACAAATATATGGTTTTTATCGTAAACTATTATTTCTAGTTGCTTCCTTAAACATAATACGTGGTGGAAAATGTAATCTTAAGTATTCAGTTTTTATGCTTTCCTCTGTTTCAATATTATTTTGAGTTAACACATCCCACAATTAAGACTAGGGAAGACGGTGAAGATGACTGGAATTATACACGAAGCTATTGGGAGGAAATTATAATATTCTAAACAAACTCACTCCACGATGTTTGTCCACCACAAACGCCTCTTGGCAAGAGCTGGAACTGTACTAGGGAGGAGTTGTGTTTGAAATTTGATGTGAGTAATAATATTACACAGATGTTTGATCTCAGGGCTGCACAGCGATATTCTTCCTCGATGAGACGAAATGGGAGCTTTGGCGAGGATGCATTTATTTCATTGTATTGGGTCAGGGTGAGTTGGTTTCAGTCTTTATTATCAAGCAATAACATCTAGCACCTATCTCTCTAAACGGGGATAAAAGAAATGCCAAGAACCTTTTGTTTTCACATTTTTCACTTGAAATCATACATTTTCTGTCTCTACTGATGTTCTCAGTTGAAAGATTACCTTTGTTTCCGTAAGATAAAGCTATTAAATAATAAAACTAAGAGAAATATAAAACTAATTAGATGCCCAATACGAAGTTGGATAACATCTTCATACGAAAGAGTTTTGGATGACAACTGAGTGTTGAAGTGCTTTGCCTCAGGAGGAATCGTTAAAATGAATCTTTTAAGGTTAGCGTTTAGAGTGAGCATAAAATGTTCATTCTTGTTTACAACAGTATACTGAGAGTGGCATAAGATAATTATTTAAATACTATTTATTTACGTTAATAGAATTGTCTCATCTGTAATCCCTGATATATATATATATATATATATATATATATATATATATATATATATATATATATATTCTTACCTGAATGTTTTAGGAACGTACCAGAATTTTTTATACTTAAAACAAGCAGAGGTTTCTATGGTTCAATATAAATACTATGGCTTGTACGATTCCAAGTTCTAGTAGCCCATTCTTTCTTTTCTTTAAATCTTGGAATCTTTAACTGTATTCAGAAGGTACAACATCAAATCAGCAAATGTTTAACTTAAAAATAGTTATTGAATCACCACTTTAGAAACCAAAATTTATCTTCCTTTCAATCGAGACAAAATTTAAAAACACTAGATAAATTTCTCCAATGGTTAGTGGGCGTAAACAAACTATATTTCATCGTTCTACTGCAACTAAACTGGCAAAATATTTATTTTATGATACGAATGCGGTTTTCTTACCGAATCAAACTTAATATTTACAAATGTGATGATAAATGACAATAGTAATATGTATATATATATATTTCTTTTTTCCAGGATGTTCCACTTTGGCTAGATGCTTAGGATTCTCGTCATGCATATTGTCGATTCTGGCTTGTTTGCAGTGTAATCAGCTCTTACTCGAATTTCAGTTAAAATGTTGGTCCATTGATGCTGCAGTGATAAGGGAAGTCAAATTGAGAGGCAAGAAAACCATATATGATTGCCAAATCAGAGTAAGAGACGGTGTTCTTCTTTAATTCAAATATGCTAATTAATGAATTGCATATTCCCAGGAATAACGTTTTCCGTTTTTGTCGATTATTTCTTCGTTATATATAGTAGAAGTAAAGTGAAAAGTGTCTGAAGACTGTTAATTGGTATCCAAGTTCTACGATATGTACTACGAAGATAATGTTTCCGATATGTTCCATCTAAAAAAGGCCGTTGTTCTTTGTGAGAGATTGTCTGTTTACGGTAATACTTCGGAATTAGATATCAAGTCTAAAGCGCTGAACCAAAAACAAAGAAATGTTATATTAACTGCGGAGGCACAATTACCTTTAGCTCAAGCAAATACTAATCTCCAACAGTTACTTCAAAATGGGCACGATAATCAAAGAGATACATTACTTCTTCCATCTGTATCATCAAATGATACTTTAAATTCGCTACATGATAGAATGGAAACTGAAAATTGTAGGCATTACCAGAATAATTGGAGTGTGAAGATAAGCAGCCAGGAACAAGAGCAACGAATATTGAATAATGACCAAAATATATTGGACGAAAAGTGTTGGAAAAAAACATCTGCAAATAATTCTTTGTGTGTACAAGGATCTGAAATTGTCCCAGATGAGTTATTTAGATTCGCACCTCAACAGAAGGCGGGTTCTAGAGATCATACTTCAGTCTACTCCGCCAACCTGAATGAGTCTACTTTGATAAGGTAGTAGTAATCATATTAAATAATTTGTTTTTCTCTATCGTGATTTGTTTCTTGCGACAAAACTTTGTCGATTTTTTGATGACTGGATCCTTTTCTGGTTCAGTTGTTAGGAGAGTAATTACGTTAATTCTTTAGTGATTAACGAAATTTAATGGCTCAATACTACACATATAATGTATTAATGAAAATGAATTTTGCAATCTGCTATTTCTTCTTACTTGTAGCTTGCGTTATTTTCTGTGTTCACCGGTATTTGCACTGATAAGTTTTTAGTCAAATGCAAGTTAATCGATACCAATATACCTAGAAATATTCTCAAATATAAAGTACAATATTTATTTTTATAAACTAACACAATACTATGTAAATATTGTGTAGTTCTATTTTTGAAAAGCTAATTTATATGCAATATAATAGTGTGGTACAATTCTTTATATTTAGGTGAAAATGTACGTATGAAGCAAAATCTGATAAGTTGTCAGATACTGAATCTGCCTTAATTTAAATCTAAGTTAAGGAGTTAAAGAAGGTCAAGAAAGTATAGAGGAAAAGAATATGATTTTATATAATATAGAATATGTCTGAAAATGATTGTGTGAGTGGAATCGGTGACAAAAAGTCCGCTCAGTGGTACTTCTTAAAAATTATTCTAGGGAAAAAAAAATGAGATATTTCAGTTCTACCGTTCGACGTTTATGCTCTGTAAGCTAAGGGAAACAGATAATTAAGGCCATGGTGAAATGGTAATGAAGGAAAAACGAGCCTACCTAGAGGAAACCCAGGAACATGATCTTGTCCACAACAAACTTACCGGGAATCTAAACACGGACCCCATATACTATAGGTGAGCGCTTACCTCCGTACCACCTTGTTCCCTATTCTAGAGATTTTTTTACTAATTAATACTTTAAATTCATTCAGTCTCCTATAAGTCTCCCGTCAGAGCTTTGTGCTATATTCTGTGAATGTGTGGTCCACTGCGCAGAAACCAGAGTTTAGAAACAATATTAGTCCATCTTGTCCCTTCTCTAACGTCAGCATCATTTTTCTTTATTATTTGTTTAGGGCTGATTATATAGTATTTTAAAAAAGGTACTGTTATTTTTTATTACTTTTTTATTTATACCGAGGGCATCTAGTTTGGTACATTTGCAATCCACTGTATGGGGCTGCGGCAACCACATTTTTGCCTCCAATTTATCTACTACTCTAAATCTGTATTTGTAAAGCTTCTTTTAATTTCTTTATGTCTTACATTTTTCGAAAGAATTATAAGATAGAAGATCGAGAACAAAATTGCTTTATACATAAAGATGGAGTGGAAGAGAGAAATGTTATTGTTCCAGTAGTTCACTTTCTTTAAAGCCTGTAAATAAAGTACCGGTATAAACTCTAAGCGCCCTAGTCACATAATCCTCTATTTTTTTGCGTACTCAATTCATTAATAATATATGTGCCAGATTGATAAAATACGTTAGAACGGTGATAAATTACTGATAAATTATTCAATAAAAACCGGAGTGAGAAGCTACTGAGGTAGCAGTGAACCTCAGTGTCTGTTAAACTTCAGTCGTGACGTAAATACGTGTTGGGATCTGAATGTCGCTGCTAATAGATTAAACTATCAAAATGGCTCGGAATAAAAATAAATAAAATAAGATGCTTGCAAATTGTTAATTCATCTGTACTTTTAGTTTTCCAAAACTCCTAGGAATTTCTGGACATTACCGTCTGAAATTTCGATGCTGCATTCGTAGTCACCGTCGTTGTTTCAAAAGTCAAAATTTCCGACCCACCAGTACGGTATGTAATGCGATAGCTGGTACTTTTGAACATTCTGATCAGGGTCGTCATGGCGCGAGGCATTGTATAGATATCATCCTCTTGTGTCAAATATAAGGGTGAAATACATCTTGTTATTGGGATTGTTTATCCCTTAACAGAGAAAAGTGTAACTGAGAGGTCACAGTTTATGAGATTTCTAATCGCGGTGGTAAGATCCTCCAAGAGAATATCTCGTTTCAAATTTTGATTCCTCTTTAACATCTTTTTCTCAGAAACCTGTGCTGAACCGAACATACAGAGTTTTACAGAAATTGATCTCCAATAGTAAAGCCCTTAGTTAATCATCCCAATCATTCTTTTATACGTGGGTCAGTGAGAAAGTTAGTTGCACTTCCTCGTAGATACAATGGAAAAATTGGGTCTGAATATATTGGTGAAAGGAAAGTCAATATTTGAAGACACAGCAGCAGATTAAATAACGCAAGCTATGAGGGAGATTGATTGGATTGTACTAGTACAAAATAAATCTATTCGGTATTTTTTATATCGGATCGTTAAATATGGGAACCCTTATACTATAAAGTAACATAACTATAACATCTATTTATGTATGTTTAGAAAATATTTACTTTAGAAACCGGATGTTAGGCAAAATGCCTATTCTTTAATATTAAAAATATGATCAAAAATAACGTTTTAAAGTTCATGTGTGTGTGTGTGGGGGGGGGGTGATAGTTGCCATTTAAGCCCATTTTAATTTGCCTATTTCGCCCCTTACTGTCTAAATAATTGCTTTAGTGCCAAATGTTACCTATTCTATTCATTTCCTTCAAAATAAACCTTCATTAGGAAGACATATAACTTATATAATATCAATAACATACAAACACACATATATTAGGTGTTTGTAAGCACAAGTGCGTGGTACATTACAATATATATACCGTAAAGTAAAAGAAGACATTAGCAAACAGGTATATTTCTATATTCTTTAAACAGTATCTGTGAGTTGAAACTATTTTTTAATCGTATTGACTATTTATCTCTATTATTTCGAGGTACATTTATGTGCCTATTTTTTTACATTTTAAGTGCCTATTTTCCAGGTTTTTAGTGCCTAAACATACGGTCTCTATTTATTAGTGTCAACTTACTTAACCTACCTTGTGATACTGGAGACACGAAAATTTATCTCCGCAGAAATATGTGACGTCCTATAATGTTTCAAATAGAAGTAATGGGCCGTGGTTGCTTAGTGGTAGAGCGTTCACATCTGTGGCACGGTGTCTGGTTTGACTCCAGCTCGCGTCAGGTGAACTTTATGGTGGACGAACACCGTTGTGCGAGACTTGTCTCGGGATTCTTCCATTTCCTCCAACTTTTTTCCACCATTTCATTCATTTCTAATTACCACCGTCTCTTTTTGCCTAGCCGGCTTAACCATGGAACGTAAAACGCAAAGATTTTCAAATTAAAAAGTGTACACCCAATGTGCGTATTCCAACACATGGACCTATTGTGTATCATGTCTAATTTGTCTAGGATGCATAAATATAATATTCTTAAATCACGAAATTCATATTTTAATTTTGTTGTTACTTTGCAATCATTATTTTCTTTTTCAAATAATCTCGGCTTTCTCTTCCTTACAGACCATTAGTATAAATCCGTTTGTATACGGCAGTCAGTTTATTACTCAATTCATTTATATTCACACTTAATATATTAATGTTACAAATATTTTTTGTTGTTTTAACTTTGCTACACATCTATTTTCTGTATTCGTTCTGTTAATTTCAATTAAGTGATTCTTGACAACAAATTATGCATTATTTTCTGTTATTTTATATAGTTACGATATAGATAGGAACAATGTTAATAATATTACTAAAAGCTCTGTTCATTTTACAGTTGTCATCCATATTCAACTCTTGAAACATTTGGAAACGAAACTCGATTACAGCATGTGGCAAGTACAGAATTCGATTTGAACAAATCTCGTAAAGCTATGGATGATAGAAAATATCCAGTACTTGTTCTCCAGCCATTGAAAGTAATGGACTACAAACAACGTGAAGAAACTTTCTTTTCCACAGTTTCATGTACAAAGATTACTAAGTCAGCTCCTGGAAAGAATAAATCAGATGACTCCAACAGCGATGAAAATGTTCATTTTACGTGTCGCCCTTTCAAAGTGCAATTATTGCGAAAAATGTTATCCGAGGAAAGAATATCTTGCACAACATATTAAGGTTAAACATCTTGGTAGAAAAAGTTGGAAATGTGAATACTGTCAGAAACGATTCCCCCAGAGAAACCTTGTTCACCTGAATACCCATAAAGGAATACGGCCATATATCTGCAATATTTGTGGTAAGTGTTTCTCTAACAAAAGTCATCTGGAGAATCATATAGTTGTGCATACTGGTGAGAAAAGATTCCGTTGTGAAACATGCGGAGCAAAATTCACGGAAAGTGGAAGTTTAAGTAGGCATAAAATATTACATTCGGGTAAAAAGCCATTCCAATGCAAATTTTGTGGTTCACAATTTTCGTCAAAAGGTAATTGTAACATGCACATGAAGAAGCATGTTTCTCATGAAAAATATGTTTGTGATAAATGTGGCAAATCAATGAAAACAAAATCTGGACTTAAATCTCATATAGAATTACACATAAGCAACGAAAAATTCAACTGTGAAAAATGTGGTTTTTTGTCAAGATCAAGAAATGCCTTGCGTTCTCACATGAAACGCCATTCAGAAGAGTCTAATTTTATGTGCAGTGAATGTGGTAAAATGTTCCACTCCAAAGGTAATCTCAACCAACATCTAAGAATTCATACTGGCACACGCCCTTATGAATGTAGATTTTGTTCGAAACGATTCATTCAGATAGGTGTGCGCAATACGCATGAGAAAATTCATTTAGGAAAGAAAATATTTTCTTGTACTCTCTGTGACATGAAATTTCTCCGAAAGCATAGTGTAGAGCTCCACATGAGAATCCATACGAATGAGAAACCTTTCGATTGTAGTCTATGTGGTAAAAAATTTGCCAGAAAATTCATTCTCTCTGAACATATAAAATCTCATACAAAGCAACTCGAGTTCAGGTGTGAAGAATGCGGAAAACGATTTCTGTCAAAAAGTAATTTTAGAAAACATTTGTCGGTTCATACTGGAGATAAACCGTTCAAATGTAATAAATGTGGAAAATGTTTTAGGTTAAAACAAAGCCTTCGAGATCATAAGTTAATTCATTTCCATGAACGACCATTCTTTTGTGCGATATGTGGAAAAAGTTACGTTTTGAAAGTACGTCTTAATTTGCATATGAAATCCCACAACTAAGTATCATGACGCTACTTCTAATCTATTGTTTCCAATTTGTAATGCATTTCCTGGTGTGGCTCTTTACTGACAATGCTTCAATACATCATTTACAACAACTTTTATTTATAATATTGCCGCAGTTGATTTGTAAACTATATAAAAAAAAAAAGTTGAAATTGGTTATTGAAAAGACCTTGAGAAATGTTGGAAACGCTGAATGCTCCGACATTCCATACCATATAGAAGTACTAATGGATATATGTTAATGGAAAAGAAATTCTATCTGACTGATTGCTCTGAAATATTTTACTAATTCTAGTTTTACTCTTTCCGAGCTTAGGTTAGGTTCTGAAATACTAAAATAGTGCCACTGTATAAAACATCTAGTTTATTTTTAGCATTGTTGTATAATAATTTCGTTTCATTTTTAGACATACCATTTTTTTGTTAAGACATTAAGACATAAATCCATTTTCCTGTTGTCAGCAGCTACTATAGACAAAAAATTGTACCGTATAGTAAAAAGATTTTTATATATTTATTTTTACTTGAATAAAGGTGATACACTTCTGATCGCAATATTCTATGCAGTCCTCCAAATACTTATACCCTAAATCCTTACAAATAAGGGTAGACCTCGTTCATTTTTCCTCTATTTTTGTGACAATGTTGAAACGAATAATACTATTATATGCATGCCGTACTTTTTATATATTACTTAGTTTTTGAAATCTATTTTTGTCTGTACGTTGTACGGTCAAAACAAAGGTCCTATACAGGAAAATACGATAGTTCGAAGTCATAGATTGTTCCGTGATTTATATTTTAGACTTAGAATTATTAAAAGAGGAAAGATAGAATTTAGGGTCATATCATATATATAAATAGACTGCAATGTCTAGCCGTCTTTTTTTTCGTGGTTGTTAATTGTTTCGTTGCCAATTCAAGTGTTCCTACATTCCGTTACCGGTGAGTTCTTTGCAGTCACTAGGAACGACTACTTTATCTAACATTCATCGATGTCCATGTGGTATAACCAGTAACATCTGCAAACAATCTTCTCTTTTTGGTAACATGTGATTTTTTTTCTATCTGTATGTCACATGGTAAATAGTGAGGAATTTCGAGCTTTGTTTCTAAAAGTTGTGGAAGATCTCAAGGATTAAAGTAAGATCATATTTAGTTACAGTGTCAGTATTACAATCTTCTTGACAGAATTTTAGCATATAGTACAACACAAAGTAAATCAAAATTTGTTGAACCGATATGAATAAATATTCAGTTTGTTGTGCATAAGGCTAATACTTTTTCCTATTATTATTTTCCTTAAGCGCAACTTTTAGAGGAATTATTCTTTCAGTGAAGTGTCTACAGAGATTTTAAATTTATTTTCTGTTAGAATACATGTATATATATCGAACATCAAGGAACTAGTGAGAAATGCTTCTACAAGTAACTTTCCACCGAGCAATGAAATAAAAATGCAAAAACTATTGTAAAGAAATATTTAGGCATAAAAAAATTAATCTGTGGAAACAATTATATGGATTTTTTTACATCTGTTTTCAAAGTAGAACGGAAGAAACTATTTTGAATTAAATTTCGTATAAGCACTATGTTTTACCAGGAAGAGAAAATATATTTTACTTCTTGAAGGGCAAGAATAACTCTGTTTCATCATATTCAAATAAGTAATACGTATTTTGAATTATAAGTAGATATCGAGAGAATAGAAAGAATAAGTTTAATATATTTTCGTAAATTTCAGTAGCCTATATACTGTCCCCTTCAGAGGAGAATACAAGTGCGGGGTGAGGAGCAGAGGGTATAGTTGTTGCCCTCTGAAAAGTTTTACGATAGTTTATTATTCTCCAAAAGCAAACTTTTTTCAGAGTTGCCAGGTATATGGTGAATGCCATGTTTGTGTAGAAATCCAAAGAAATGTTCCCTTCTGATCATTTGGAGGGAGGAGATGCTGTAAATCAAGCTTCAGTGACACCTGACACATGGCTAGCCAGCAGTTAAAGAGCAGAGAAATTCCGTCTTCCTGTTAGTCTTTTAAATGAAGGAGAAAAAAAAAGCGTTTGGAAAACATCAATGAATATATTGTAGTTGAGAGTAAATATGTTACTCATTTCGCTAGTTTAATTTATTACAGTACAGGGAGAGTCTGGAGAGATTGTTTGAAAAAATAAATACAAATTATTTGACAGTTTTTTCAGTCTCGATAATTCCATAGTCAGAAAATAAAATTGCATATCAATTTACCTCGCATCACCATTGAATTTATACTTCTTGCAGCTAGCATTCATTATCGACTCGAAACCTTTATTATTATTATCTCTTAGTTTGGTTTAAAGTAGTTTTAAATTTAAAAGTTTGACATGATCTGTGATTACTGTTCTTCTTGGTGATTACCCGTTTGTTAATTTCGTAGCTTTCTTCCTGAAGAAGAATATCATCATGGTTTATTACCTAAAGGAATTAGCTGTTATTCTTACAGTTCCCAAAACTTTCTTACAGCACTTAGGAACATTAATGATGGAAATGCAAATCGGGATAATATATACAAAACTGAAAGGTAGTTACTGGGACACATATAGTATGTAGTTGAATCATGAATGCAAATGTTTGCTTTTGATTGGTCCAAATAGGAAATTGTAACCAAATGTTTATCTTGTCGCTGTAACAGCTGCCTACAGTTTTTAAAGGAAGTTTTTCCAAACATTTTTTAAAAAATAGTTTTAGTTTTGTTAACAAAATTTCAATAACTAATTGTCAATGGTTTCTCAAAATATAACTTCCTTTCTTTTTTAGTATCGTATCGAGATACTTGTAATTACGATTATGAAACAACTATCCAACAACTTACCAACGTGAGCGATTTGATCCAAAATTATCCATTTCAGTTGCAGTTCTGTTTACTAATAAGGGCAAAGTTAGGGGCACTTGATCAGGTTTGACTCGGAATCTGAACAAATTTCACACTGATTAAAATTATATACATATTAATAGAAATACTTATCAGGCATACGAACAAGCAGTAGAATTTAGTAATAAACGGAATGAGACATTCTGAAAGATTAGTGAAAAACAGAAATTAGAAACTCGAGCAGAAACAGAAAGGTAACAATGAAATGATATTTCTGTTCATACTCTAAATATATGCCCTTTATCGTACAAACTATATATTTACTAACATTCGGATATAAGAAATAAATTACAAATTAAGAGTACTTTTTAAAAATGCTCACTTTTTAAAGGATGAACAAAGAAGGATTAAGAATGGAATACAATGCAAGCAATTACATACATTATAAGCACTCCACCCGCAGCAATAGAAAAATCTTTCTTTAATTTCAGCCATCATATCTTAAATATATGCCTCTTTATCTTAAATATAATATACACTACTTTTTTCGATTATGGAGTGGTGCTTTGTTGATGATTAACGAAAGTAATTAGAAAACTTTTTCGAGTTCATCTTTTTAGGTTATGTTGTTTCAGTTTGCGGCTCACATAAAACCAAAGAGTTCTTCAACTCTAGACTAAATCATAACTAAAGGGAAAGGCTAGGCCGGTAGCCAGACCAAACATGTAGGGGGGAGGGGGTAGAAATTACGGAGGCCCGATCCAACCATATAATTCATCTACATATTATAGTTCATTTGCAAACTTACCGTGAACATTTTAGGGGTCCGACTCTCCTAGACCCCCTAGGATAAGTGTAAAATAACTAAGAGGAACTTACTATAGAGCAAAACCCGTGCAACGATCTGACGGACAGCTATGTCTAATAAGTGGAATAAAAAGAGTTCTCTAAAGAACTTGCTTACCACACGACCGGGATCAAGACATACTGTTTTTTTTGGGTGGGGGATCTTAGAAAATGTTTTGCATTTATCTATTTCAATTGCGTCATAATGCTTTTATGGATAATAGATTTAGCTGAGGACATTATTATTAATTTCTTATGTATAAGTCCATATGTAGAAAGGTGAGAAAACTTGCGATTGTTGGACATCAAAATGCCACTAGACTAAACTTCACATTGTTTCCTTTGTTGGCATTTTGCACGTATACTTTTATCTCAGTATACCTGCTTACATTTTATGACATAAAATGAGGAAGAAAGTGGTTCAAGCTTTTCTAAGTGTCGGTCCCAGTATTTGTCTGATATGAAAAAGGAAAACAGGAAGAGTTTCGGTATTTGGTATCCAACATAGAGGCGGGATCTCGGTCAAATGAAACGAAAAAGTTGCAGTTAGTATTCTTAGTTTTTTCTATATTGTAGGATATTTTCTATGGATGAATTGTCAATAAGTGAGAAGATAATCCTTTATCTTGAAGCACGAATGGATACACACTTAAAAAAGTTCACTGAGAGGACTTAAAACGAGTTCTAAATTATCGTGAAATGAGAGTATTCATTACAAATGTGAACCAGTAGCCATGTGATAAATGTGAAACAGATTGTGTCAAGTGCCATGTTGAGAATGGACAATGTACACACCTAACAATATCTGCCCTTCCTTTACTTCGTTTTCCCCAAGACCCTTCCATTTCAAGAAATAGAGTTAGTCGTGTGTTTGTATATATAAGACTGGCCACCCTGAAAAAAATCTTCACAGCCGGGAGTGGGTGGAGAAACTCAGCTGGAAGGGTCGCGAAGATCGAATTCCGTCGACTTGCAACCTCCTGAGATGCGGATATACATGCCTCAACGTTCCTGAAACTAATTGTGTGCAAAAATGTTGGAAGACAGAGCGTTAGAGGGGACTGTGTTATTTTCTTTACTGCGGAATGTCTATTCAAGACTTATACTGTAATCGAGATAAGGGTCAGGTATCTGCGTTTTGCAGCTCTGAATGTTTAGTTTAATAACAACGAGCTTGTATGAATATAATTAGCTACCTTGTAAACCATTCATGGTTGAGCAGGTAAAATATTTATTTACCTGTGCTATGATACCAAATGCTTATATTGAACAATTTCCAAAATTGAGGGGGCGAACCAAGGTACCCCTCCCAAATTGTTGAAGGGGTGCTTAAATATACTCATGTCTTATGATAAGAAATTAACCCCAATACATGACCATATAACCATATAAGGTAATAGGACTTCACCAAAGGGGATAAATTGGGTCAAAAACCAAACAATTGGTACAACATATTGCTTATGTTTATATTTTGGCAACATTTACCCATGAAAGGGAACAAGGTGGACCACCCAAATTTATCATGATACATATTAAGGTCCTGTCATATAATACCGAATGCTTAAATTGGTAAATTTCCAAATCTGAAGGGGTGGGTCAATATACCCTCCCAAAAATTTAAAATGTTGCACTAATGTACCTATGTCTTGTGATAGGAAATGAACCCTTATACATAACCATATAAGGTAATAGGACCTCATCAAAGGGGATAAAATGGGCCAAAAGCAAAACACGTGGTACAACCTATTGCTTACGTTTATATTTTGGCAATTTTGCATCTCTAAAAGGGAACAAGGTGGACCAGCCAAATTTATCATAATACATATTAAGATCTTATACTATTATACCAAATGTTCAAATTGGGCAATTTCCAAAATTTAATGGGTGAACCAAGGTACCCCTCCCAAAAATTTAAAGGGGTGCATTAATATACCCATGTTTATGAAAGGGAATGAACGCCTGTATACGTCTATATCACCATATGGGGTAATTAAACCTCATCAAAGGGGATAAATTAGGTCAAAAACACACGAAATTTAAACTTTTGGCAATTTTTTGCCCATGAAAGGGAACGAAATGAACCACGCAAATTTATAGTGGTCTATATTAGGGTCCTAAACTGTTATACCAAATATTTGAATTGGGCAATTTCCAAAATTTAATGGGTGGGTAAAGGTACCCCTCCCAAAAATTTAAAGGTGTGCGTCAATATACCCATGTTTTATGAAAAGGAATGGAATCCTGTACACTTCCATATAACCATATAAAGTAGTAACACCTCTTGAAAGGGGATAAATTAGGTCAAAACCTTCCGAAATTGAACTTTTTGGCAATTTTTTATCCATGAAAGGGAAGGAGGTAGACCTCAAATACTAATAGAGGTACATACTATTAGGTAGTAATAGAGTACGTCCTAGGCTACCACACCCATTTTTTTAGATTTGGCAATATCCAAAATTTAAGTGGTGATCCTTTGTACGCCTGCCAAAATCTAGACGGGTGGTCCTAGGTCATTGACCCCGAGCCAAGGGTATTGACCTTTTACCTATGACGTCACAAAGATCGGGGCCACAGTCCAAAGTTAGACTAAGCCCATTACTACTGTTGTTTACTTTAACAGAAAAGAATAAATATATAAGCAAAGCTAGACGGAAAGTAGTCTATAACAATAAAAATAATAATTATTATTATTATTCGACTAATATATACATGTGGAAAACACGCAATATGTATTAATGGAATATTTTCTATTGGCTCCAATACAAGTATTTTCAAATGCAGTTAAAACTCTCTTCTGTCTAGGACTTGCAAGGGAAATGTGAGTAAATTCCTTTTCTAACTTGCTGTTTTCATTTCCTGTGCATTTGAAATTGGAGCGGAAAGAAAAAAAAGAGTACATTCTCATTTAGCTGTCAAATTTCTTGGATAAGCGTTTGTTACTTGCATCTCTCCCTTCAAAGTGAGTTCAATGCTGCATTTAATTAATGCATCAAGTGACAATGACTTCCCTAAAAATCTTAATGTTCAGATGGAACTTCATTTGAATCAACGCATGATATTTAATATTGTATTCTATGGAGTGGCATTTTAAGGAGGTGGCTTCCGACAGACCGAAATTTTATCAAAAGTTTTTATTGTTTTTATATATATATTGCAGAATTTTCACATTTCCTGGAATAAAGTTAGCAAAGTGCCTCCCGAAACAAAATTATATGTACCGCACTGATTCTATGAAATGGAAAACTCAACTAAATTACACTCACATATAATTATTTTATGCTGTACTGTAGCATTTGGTAAATTTAGACATACGTTTCATATATCAGACTTGGTATATTCTACTTGTTATTAAGGACCAGGCCCCATGTAGGCATAAAACAGCTACTCTGAATTACTCCTGAAACTACACAAATCCTGAAACTGAAACTACCGAAATTAAACAAGTTATCACTAATAGAAATACATAATTCTACATAGAAACTTGTTATTCTTTGTTAAGGAAATCATTTTACAAATAACATATTAGCATTCAAAGATGCCTTCAAGCTAAAACTAAACTCCCAGAGGCAAGTCTTCGCACCTTCACAAAGGGTGCAATCCCAGTGATAATAGCTTTGCTCCCCAAGCAGCATAGGATGTAAGCCTGTGATGTGAGCCGATGAAGCTCAGATGGAAGGGACTCCGAGTGTTTCCAACCTGCTGTTTTGTTACAGAAAAAGCGTAAATGTTGAAATATTGACTTTAATATATAATAAACCAAAGATAACGAAAACATACGGTAGGATACAGGGCAGGCCTGGCATCAGAATCTCATAATACGCTTGGCCATTCGTCTTCAGCATTTTTTAAAATCATTATTAACTCTACTCTGGACAACAAAAATGTTTCCACTCTTTTGTCAACGTAAATGAATCAGAATGGATGAGGGTTGCCATTTACCAATTCTTAAATTGTTATTAATTTATTTTAGCAAGAAGTGTGTGTGTGTTTTCTAATTATTTATTGTATATGAAGTTCCTAGTATCAGAATCCACCACATCCATTTCGCTTAGTTTCGAGAAATCTCGTAAAACGTGTAGTGAAGCTCCATATACACGCGTACAAAGTCCAAGATTTGAACTAGTTTTTTAGTATGAAATATTGAGCTTTTAAACAAAATTCTGTTTCTGGAATTCCTTTAGATCAGCCATGTGCAACAGCTGGCCTGCGGGCCACACCTGGCCCGCCTAACCCTGTCTTGTGGCCCCTGTCTTGAATATAATAATTATTATATTTTTCTTTTCTTTATTTCCTTTTTTTTCACAAAATCTTTTAAGAGTGAACTAGAAATTTTCCGTCGATCACGCAGTGCAAAACGTGGCAACGCCATGAAGACAAGCACTTGACATTCACAGGTAGTTGGAGGAAAATTTCCGTCTATATAAAGATTGCTAGATGTAGCGACAAAGTCGTGAGTCGACAACACCGACCTCGAGTTCGGCTCACTAGGAAGATAACGGTTCATAGCCACTGCCATTTTTTTTGTTCTCGCGTGAATAAGTGTGTTTGCACACTCCTAACAACTTTCTTTTGTGTGAGGCAGTTTTAGACGACTAAAGGGGCCTGTAAAAAAAATAGAACTAAAGAAAGGAAGAATTAGTTGGAAGAAAAATTGGTATGAGTAACTTGCGTTTTTTCAATTGCATTTTATACCATGAGAAACTTTGTGTCATAACATTGAAATTTGCCCATGTTATGAATACAGTGGTGTTTTGTGTGAAGTAAAAGTCGAAAGACATCAATCACCATCAATTTAAAGCCTTTCTAGACGAACTGAAAACGGAGCACGAAGATCTGATTTACTGTTCTGAAATACCTTGGTTGAACAAAGGAAAGATGCTGCAGCGTTTTTATAATCTGATAAAAGAGATGGCACTTTTCTTGGACATGAAAAGAAAACCCATGTCCCAGTTAAGAGATAGAAAGTAGTTGTGTGATCTTGCATTTCGTTTGAATATTACATGTCACTTGGCTCATGTACTTTAAGGACATGTCAAATGCTTTCATACGAAGGTGAAACTGTGGGAAAAATCAAATGAAGGATGTAAGTCCTTCCGACTTTCCAACCCTGTTGCAGGCTGTTAAATCATTCTGTAACTTCCCTTTCTACGCAAACTTATTGGCAGATTTGGTTGAAGAATTAATGTCCGATTTAGAGATTTCAGTAAGAAGAAAGAGAAATTCATTTTTTTTTCTTATCAGTATTAAGCGTTGATGCTGGAAATACTCCTAACAATTTGAAGATAGAGCTTATTGAATTTCAGGAGGATGTTACCTTGAAAAGGATATTTCAGGACACCTGCTTGTAAAAATTAAGAGAAATGCTTTCAATGCAACAAGTACTCCAACATAACTCAACATGAGGACCATGGCATTGTTTGGTAACACATATCTATGTGAGCACCTCTTCTCGAACATGAAGCAGGTCAAATTCAAGGAGAAGTCAAGGATAACTGATGTCGTCTTGAAAACTACCTCCACGATGAAACATCTAGTTTACCCCTGATACCTGAAGGACTGGTTTAGGATATGAGGGGTCAGGTTTACTCACTAAAATTGTTGTAAGCAAGCACAATATTCTGCTCCTCTTAGGGTGAATAAATATTTTCGTTATAATTAAAAGAGTTTTGTGTTGTTGTAATGTATATTACGATGAACTTGCTCCATCATTGAATGCAATACTATTAAATTGTCGTAAAAATGATATACCAACATCGTGGCCTGCAAGGGCAATTAGTACTCTATGATTGGCCCACCAACTATTACAAGTTGCACACCCCGGCTTTAGATCAAACATATAACGAGCGATGTATAACTCAATTTTGGTTTCAAAAAATGGATTTGGCTGCTTTTGATATTAGGGCAATTTATTTACACGGTCAGAAACTGCAAAAATTATCGTATCGCAAGGACATTATCAGTTCGGAATTTAGGTATAAGCTAAACAATCTATAGCTTACGAACCCACTCGCTTGGGGGCCCAAAACAAGAAAAAGCGAATAAGACAAAACGAAATATAACAATGGTGAGTTGTATTGTTATGTACAAGGCTTTTATGAAGCAGGTAATAGGACTCTATTTCGCAGTCCCATGTGTAGTGAGGCCCCTGTTATCCAGACCCGCTTATTATAGAGTCCCGTTCTCCAGCCCTGCATATAATGGGTCGTTGTTTCAATTTACGTATTAATTAGGTCCATATATTAGCATATAGAATACAGTAAAACCTGAAACACGGCAATATGTTGTCACTGAGAAAGAAATGCCCCCTTTAATAGCGTGGGGCTCCATCAAAGCTAAATCTGGCACTGGGCATTATTGTATAATTATTTCATTAAGGCTAAAATTATCATATATCCTGATAAATTATTTTAAGGTTGGCAAGCTTGCTCTGCTCCAATATGTACATGTCCTGTCTGACGTCAATAGATGCGCTGGTGTCAGTGGCGTAGCGAGAGAATTATCAAGGGAGTTCACACACAAGCATGAAATATATGTGTATATATACAGAGTGTTAGTGAACTACACCAACAAGCTGTTGACGGTGATTCCTTACATCAAAATAAGAGAAAAATCCATATCTACATGTGGGAAAAAGTGTATAATTTCAGAGCTAGGGCTGTCTAAAATCGAGAAAAAGACAAATTTCAAGAGGCCCTAGTTCGAATTCCAGAAACTGTTGATGGTTGTCCTCATCAGCGTAAAGGAAGTTATGCATGCACAATCCAAAGGTGCATATTTCATTAATGTTCAATGGGCTTATAGAGTATTAACTGCAGGGTGAAATTCCCAGACATATTATCAACCGAATTTTGAGATATGCTCTGACTTTATGATTGTCCAAAGTAGGCAAACGATAAGCCTTGCTAGCAATGAACACGGAAGCCTTTCGCGGGATATCGGAAGTGTTGAGTGTCATCAGAAGCACGGTCTCGTACTTTGAAAAACGCATGCTGCGATGTTTTCTTTCATGCTTATACGTGAAGAAACGTGAAATATACTGTGACGAAGTACATTGCAGCACACGTTATTCCGAACACAAAAATACATGGAGTTGCCGATTCCTAACACTTTCTACTTCCCTCCGAATCACTGGATGTCCATTGTTGTTAAGACTTAACCTCCTGCCTACTTTGGACCCTCCTTGAAATCAGAATATATCTGAAAACTCTATCGAGAGAATATCCGAGAATTTCACTCTGTCGGAATACCCTGTGCACCTATTGAAAATTGATTAAATATTCACCTTTGGATTGTGTAAGCGTGACTTCCTTTATGAAGATAATGACCACCATCCACAGCTTCTGGAATTCGCACCAGGGCTTCTAGAAATGTGACTTTTTCGCGATTTTGGCCAGCCTTAGCTCTGAAACTATGCACTTTTACATATGAATTTTTTCTATTATTTTAATGTGAGGAATCTAATCCTACAGTTTGTCGGTATAGGTCATTAACACCCTGTACATATATGGATGGATGTATAAAGTACAGGAAAAAAATAAACGTCTAAAAACGCCGCCATTAAAACAAATGACGATTTTGATCATTTATGTTTGTCACGTAATATATATATGGAGAGTCTTAAAAAATCCGGAGTGACAGGTCACCATGGCAACTGGGAATACTAATCTAGCTCCTAACTAATTTAAGGCCAAACCAAGTTCGCCCATGTATCAAATTGGTCGCCAGGTCGGAATTTTCGATCGCCAGGTCGCCATTGGTTACTGAATATTTCCGTTTGGCGATAGGTATTTGTATGAATTATATCTTACAACAAAACTCTATGATATTGTTACTGGATTCAGACATCAGGTTTCGTGGCGTGCCCGTAATATATAACAAGGCAGTATATAGAAATAATTAAATATACCGTTCTGAAAAGGTCAAAAATGTGGCATTTGAAGCAATACTGACCATGAAAGGGCCAAATGAACGCATTATCACACCAAAGACTATACTTCAGCCCCTCCCTCTTCCGTCAAAGAAAATATATTCGTAGTTCTTCTGTTCTAAAGTTGCAGTAATCAAATTGTCATCTCAATGAATTCTGCAATTAGTCGCGACTACAGAAAATTTCACCTTGAATGCACGTTTTTAAGCCGGATCACTCTAAAAGATAACAGTGTATTAGAATATGTAACTCGGCTCCACCTACAAAGAAAAATTCTAGTACAATGGATCAATTTATTTTGTAATATACAAGGCGCGGAGAGGGAGTCAAATATGCGGCCGTAGGTTGGATCCTTGGCGTTAAATTAAGCCTGACCACTATCACCGGTACTTATGTGCACTATGTGGTTGGCTACAGTAATATTATTTTTTGATTTTCTTTAGTTGCACGATATTTAGAAACAGATTAAATTTGCTTACAGGTAGAGGGAAGTTATATTAAATTTCCTTTCGCCATAGACCATAAAGATCTATGACCGGCCAGATGGCGCTCTCTCTACTCGGTGATGCGTGGTTAGCCAGCCACCACTCAGACATCATTATTTTTGGCTTCTTCAAACTCTTTTTATTCATGGAAGCCTTTTAAATAGTATTAAAATATTCAACAATTTATAATAGTAATGTCATTTATTATGAACTATCATTAAACAGAAAAGCTTTTTTTTAGATTTGGTATTATTATGAAAGCTATCATCACTTTATTATTTTAAATGCAATAAATTTTAAGTACTGTAAATATGATCACTTTAAAACTGTTTTACATGCACCCGAAAATCTAGGTTTTCAAAACCACTTGGCACTGGTTACCATTGTTGATGGAATGAATGGATATTCTTCTGTAAAAATAAATATATTTTGGGAGGTTAGGAATCTTATGGTGAACCTGAATTTCCTATTTAGGTAAGAATCTAGATCTTTTGACGATATTATTAAATGATTCATCTAAATTCTAACCCATTTGTAGATGGGATAGAGCCTTCCGTTTTCATTCGCTTCCTTGATATTGGTCTGTACACCGAAAAAACTCCAAAGTTGAAATTTCACACTTGGAAAAGGGGATAGCCTTCCCGGAAGATTTTTAATTTTATTTTTCGAATTTCGAAAACCTTTCTTGTTGCGGTTCCAAAAAGGTGTCGGAAAGGAGCTTCTGTCATTTAAAAAAGCATATATAAATTATTTTTTAAAAAATTATTTCTGTTCAAAGTTCCAAAAATAAATTCAGAAGGACACAAATTCAAACCAACTTTTAGATGATATAGAGACTTGGGAATTTTTTGTTCGCTTCCTCGAGTCTGGTTTATATGGAATCCCTACGAACTCTTTACGAAACCCCTGGGTTCCGCGCAACACAGTGAAAAACACTGTTCTAGATCAATGCCTCATATAGTCTCGGTGCTGAAATAGACTCTAAACTTGAATCCAACCAATTTCGAATGCTCTAGTGGATAACGCGCACGTCTTTTGTGTTAATAATATAATATATAATACATATAAGTGTTCGTTTAATTTACGGTGAGAGAGCATTGTACGCATTTTGGAATTTTAGATTACTGTACGTCCACTGCAGATCCACGTTCCATATAGCCTTGATGCCTAAAAGAACTGCTTAACCCTCTTATGGTCCTCGTTTGGAGTTTACACATAAGGCCCTCGGGTCTATTTGGACCCATTATGCATTTTCTTTTTTCTTCCATAGGTATATATGTGCTTCAATGTTGGGGTAATAAACCGATTTTATATATTTACATGTTATCGTTAAAAGATATTGACTTGTCTACTAAAATCTTGCACATTGTACAAGGGCATAGAAGCAGTGCCGGATCTAGAAGGTAAAAAACGTGCGGGCAGCCAGAATCCTATGATATACTATAAACTTTTAAAACTATATAAACAATAGCCTATTTTTGTCACTCAGAAACAGGGGGCTTAGGCACTCTTCTCCCGAACTAGATCCGCACTGCGTAGGAACGAAATATGTGCACATCACTTCTACGCCCTTGTGCAAATTGTGAGTAATTTTATATATACTCATGGAAAGGTCGTTAAAATTATTGATTTATGTAATGAACTTTTGTTTATATTTCGTTATTAGTCCTATGTACTTATTCTAACATAGTAATTTTACGTAATTACTTGATGAATATACTTAGATTGCAGTAAAAGAAATAATTTTATACAAAATCTATTATGCAAAATGCTGATTCAATATTTCCCTCCGAGCATAAATGCGCACACACACAAACATGCAATAAATCTGAAAGAGTATATCCTAGAGAGTTGAAATATTATGGTTTATAATATAAATGGAAGGATTTGAAACATATTTGCAGTAGTATAATCACAGAGGAGCTAGTCAGACATCTATATTATGTCCATGTAATATCTAATGCAAATCATATACGTATATACATTGTAATGAAAAATGAAAATATCTTTAAGTTTTATGCCGGCTAGGTTAAAGGAGACGATGATGAGAAATGAATGCAATGATGGAATAAAGAAAGTGGGAGAACCCCGAGAAAACCCATGCACACGGTGCTTGTCCACCACAATGTTAACTTGGCGAGAGCTGGGATCGAACTAAGGATCCCATGCCCCGGAGGTGAACACTCTACTAATGAGCCACAGGTGCCCATATATTGTAATGTCCCATATACTTATGTGTACAAACACTCAACATATGCTCCTATTTATAAACAAGAACCACGTGAACTTTACTGTGGAGTACTACAGCTACAGACGACAGAGATGACAGTGACCCTACTGATCACATGACGACGAGGGAACAGCAGCGACGTCGTTTCACCTGGAGCGCCTATATAACCAAGAAGATTCCATGGATAACTATGTGTTTCGAGCTTCCTCCTGCAGGATTTATGACTACCTATTTATACACAGTTTGTTTCACTGAAACCTTGAATTGTCACCTTGCGAGCAAGCATCCTTCAAATAATGTACGATATGTCCTTTGCTTTGCTGATCGATGTTGAGAAATCTTTTTCAGTAATAACAGGAGTTTCTTGCTCGAAAGGCACTTTTAAGTACCTCATTTTTCTCCTTGTATGACGAGAATTTCACAATGATAACACTGTTAGGACCACCTCCAAAACGACCATATCCAGTGTTCAGACATCCAGTGATAAAACATCAACTTTTAATCGTTTTGTTACAAATTCCTTTACACGTTCTTATTGTTTTTAGCAAGACTCAGTTTCATTACATTCACCAATACTTCGATTCCGTCACTATTGGTTCTCTGGTTTGTCCAAATGTTCACGATTAAAAGCCAGCTGTTATTTCAGTTTCTCTTTTTTCCTTTTTACTGCACTTAGTTTGGCCATTGTGGCTTCAAATTGCGAATTTTGTAACTTGCCAATTTGAAAGTACTAACTATTTTTATCCATTTCCTTTGTAGGTTTAGTACAGATTGATTTGATAAAAGGATTCATCTCAATTCCACCTATAACTAACAGCGTTCCAATAATTAGCTCTAAACAAAGCGTTCTCAGAACGGAGACACAAAAATCTATATTTCCGTGTAATATGATTCACTTGATTTTCACTTTTGCCACAAAAGTTCCTAGCCGGCCTTACTAAGTTACAATCCCAACACCCATACCGTTACACTTGAGTTTACTCCGGAGCGACGTGATAATATGTCCAAATTATATATTGGTGCAGGACTTTTATGAAAAAGCAAATTATAAATGCAAGGAACTTTGCATAGTTGTAGTACTTGACCTCCTTATCAACATACTAAAAGTCCCCTAAGATTGACCTTGAGCTTTGGCCGCCATATTGGAATATGACCACCGATTTTCAGTTTTTCGCCGATAATTCCAAAATGAGCAGAGATAGCGTAAACTCTAAACATAGATGATGTGTACAGAATTAAAAAACACGCATTTTGGTGTATAAGACATCTCTCCACTTTATTCGTTCAGGAGATAGGAAGATTTACGTTATTGAAACTTTGTTATTATACGCAGATATTGCGGTTTCTCAGGCAGAATTCGATCACTACAGATTGCATACTTACTCAAATTGTGCATTGAAATAATTTCAGTACTCTTACTCAAGTATAATAATAATAATAATAATAATAATAATAATAATAATAATAATAATATGAAATAACGACTGAAATGATGAACAATGGAAGAAGGCCATCTGGATCGACGAATCTAAATTCCAACTTTTCGTCTTCGAATGCAAGAAGTTTGTGCATCATCGTCCCGTACAGCAATTTCATCCCAACCGTGTAATACCTACAACAAGGCACGGAGAAGATAGCGTCACTATTTGGGGATCCTTTATAGACTATCAGGTTAAGCAAGTAAAAATGAATGGAATAATGAACAAAAATGTGTTGCACAATGTTTAGATGAGGCGTGGAATTCCATCAGGAACGTGGATTTGGGGCAGTGAACTTCTACTACAACACAAATTTAGATTTTTTCTAGGAAGGCCCCCTAGAAAAGTTGTTTTTCTAAATCTTGGGCCCCCTCTTTCCATTTTCCACTTATTCTTTATGGGTCCTTTGTAGCCTGTGGGCCCTCCTGCACGACAAGGTCTACGAGGCCGTTAGTTATGTCCCTCGGCCCGTTCCATACATAAGAAATTAATTAAGGGGACAATATTAACAAATCTCGATGCCATACGAATAAATATTATTTCTAGGGTCCCTATTAGCTCAGTTGTTGGAATTGATGTTCAGATTCTGTTTGGAATGCCACGTTAACGATGATTATAGACATAGCACTTGATATAACACGATTTGCTTTTGGCAACTCTTCGCTTATGTACACTGACAGCAAATGCTATCTAGTGACAGGCTACACAACCTCGAGGTTGCTTACCTTGGCCACGCTCGTTGAGCGTTGTCGCAACGTCCGGCTCCGTCCAGAAGATTCGCGCACCTCCCGCTCGCCTCGTAGGCTCCAGGACCTACGCCGACGTTTGTAGAATTTAGTTCGCTACTGTTTCTGTTAAGACAGAGAGTTTGAGCATTGTACCTAAAGTTATAGTTTTCTTAGTGCGGTACGATTCAGAGACATTTTGTATACTTTGGTTTTCAAGTTCGGAAGCAATGGAAAGCAAGATGAAGAAAAAGCCTCATAGCAGACCAACGCGGGAAAGTGTGAAACGAGGCTTATTTGGTACTCCAAGTGAAATGAGTGAGGTGCAGTTACCCACGTGCGCTGACGTTATGCGACATTATCATTGGTTTCGAAGTGGTTTAAATAGTGACGAAAGTATAACCAAATTACCAGTGACTGACATTTTTAAACTAGTTGGAAAAAAGAGTTGTACATATTTGGCGTAAAGCAAACATTCCTGTGCTTTCAGAAAAGAGAGGTTTTGACATGCTGAAAACATTTTATAATGTAACAGTAGAATAGAGGCTGGATAGACGGCCGAGTCAGCAAAAAATTATCTTGTTTTCCTAGAATTCGATGTCATTTCCTGGAATTGGGAGGCAAGTTTCGACAAGCCTTTGGTTGCTATGTTCATAGCCTTTTATGGGTAGTACAGAAGCGCGTGGGAAAATTTTGGTTTATCTGAACCCCTATGAGAACAGTTTGTTGTTATGGTGATAGTCTTGGATGGTCATACTCTTGGACGGATCATAGTCCTATCAGTTATCATGATCGAAGCTTCCCAATTGATTGATTGATTTTTGCTTTTCGTTATGTATTGAATAGCTAGATGCTCTTGGCCTTCATAGTCTTGGATGCTCATACTGTTGGACGGATCAGAGTCCTGTTAGTTATCATGATCGAAGCTTCCCAATTGATTGATTGATTGATTTTTGTCTTTTCGTTATGAATTTGAACCCCCAAACCCCTCCACTTCCTCCTGCGAAGAACGTAAGGGAACGTTGTTACTATGCTCATACTCTTGGGCGGCTACCGGATCTTGATGAGAGTCCTTTCAGTTATCACGTTCGAAGCTTCCCAATTGATTGAATATCAAGTTCGAAGCTTCCCAATTGATTGATTGATTTTCATCTTTTCGTTATGTATTGAATAGCGAAGAGCATACTTAATATCTTAAAATATTCAATGCTTTCTCATCGAGAATCGAACCTGTACACTAAACGCAAGACCAGTGCTTCACGATTTAGAGTTGAATTAATTCTTGCATGAAAAAAAAAGAATTTCATGTATTGGTTTTAGCGTAGCATATGATATGTACATTGTTCGAAGCTCTTCATTTCGAAGCACTATAATGCTCTCAAGTGTTCAATGCTCCCTTTCTCTCTCTTTCTCTCTCTCTCTATCATCGAGAATCGAACCCGGACCAAAGTGGTATTAAAACATAAATAACAACCATAAAAATAAATTTAAAAAATACAGCATTACATTATGATTATTATTATTTTGGGAGTGAAAGTGAAGCAGTCAACTAACCTTGATTGTAGCTTCGCTAACTTATGAAATAAAGACTTTAAACAAAATTCTACTTTGGTAGGGAGCTGGGATCGAATTTGGTACTTCATGATTTTAAAGTTGAACTAGTCCTTGCATGAAAAAAAAGAATTTCACTTCGTTTTCACGACAGAAAGAATCGAATTAATTTCATGTCTTAAAATGTGTAATGTTTTCTCATCGAGGATCGAACCAGAAGGACACGGGAATCAAACGCAAGACCTGAGAATCAAACGCAAGACCTGTACTTCACGACCATTGAGTTGAATTAATCCTTGCATGAAAAAAAAAGAATTTCACATATCCCCCCTCAGCCCCCAGACCCATCTTGTAATGCTAAGAATAGAAGTTCCCAGATTTTCTGCGAAGAAAAAAAAGAATGCTTTCTCTGGGAGTGAAAGTGAAGCAGACAACTAACCTTGATTGTAGCTTCGTTAACTTATGAAATAAAGATTGTACATCGGAATCGAACGCGAGACCAGTACTTCACGATTTAGAGTTGAATTAATCCTCGCATGAAAAAAAAAGAATTTCACGGAGTAATCCAACTTGAGGTGGGCACTCTATCATTGAACGACAGTGCCTCGCATATAGATTAGATTTTATTAAAAAAAACTTTTCGTCCTTTTTTTCTAGTCGTCTTGTATTGGGTAGCTAGATTCCCCCTCCACCTCAGCCCCACCAGACCCATCTTGTAATACTAAGAATAGAAGTTCCCAGATTTTCTGCGAAGAGTTTGAGGAGTTTCTTATGAAACGTCTGGAAAATTTTCGTCTGGAACCTTCTCAGGAAATTGAGTTGATAAGACGATTGTTGCAGTTCATGGATGTTTTTAAAACGTATTGGTAGCGGAAGCTTCTCATAGCATATCACAATGTTTTAAAACGTAGGATGAAAAAATTTGTATGCTCAAATCAGTAGGGTTGATTGTATTGCATGTGAAAAGTATTATATGGATATATTTGGGCTTCAATCGTGCAAAGGATATTTCCCACACTTCTTTAATCGACGTGAGAGCCAAACCTATGAAGGGCCACTTCCAGACATTAAATATTATGGAGCAGATACTATGAAAGTAGACGAAGGACGCAAGTTTCTCGAATGGTATACCGAACATCAAAACGACACCTTTAAAATGAAAGAAGAACTCATCAAGTATTGTGTACAGGATGTCGAAGTATTACGTCAAGCCTGTATTTCCTTTATGAATACATTTGAATCTAAAACTAATGTCAATCCCTTACTTGAAGGCATTACAATTGCCAGTGCATGTACAGACACAGACAGTCATACATATATACAGCGCCAAAGAAATGTGTTTTCCCAGTATCTTTTTTTTCTTTGTCTGTTGCTTCGTATTCAAGAGAAGAGAAGATTAGCTTATCGAAAAGCAAAACACTGACCTACCTACCGCTTTATCAACCAAGCGATGATAAGAAAACGTTGCATTGAAGTGACAAAATGTCAGTGAACCCCGGCTGTCGTTTGTCTGTCTGTCTGTATCATATGTTAGGAAGATGAATAGACCAATGAGTCATTGTGTCCCCCTAAATTTAGGAAAGGGAGCCGACATAAGACTGGTAATTAGGATATATGTATATCACTAGTAACGGAACTTCTTGGTATATTTTTAATAATAATAATAATAATAATAATAATAATAATAATAATAATAATAATAATAATAACTTCCAATTTTAAGTTTCATGGATATATTGACTAGACTGAAGAAGACGGTGATGATGAGAAATGAATGAAATGATAGAATGAAGAAAGTGGGAGGAAACGGAAGAACTCCGAAGGAAATCCACGCATACGGTGTTTGTCTACCATAAAATTCATTTGTTGAAAGCAAAAGTTGAACACGGGGAAGGAGGGCTTCATGCTCAACTCGGGACCTATGCACAAAAGATGAACGCTCTTGTTCACCAGAAATTTCACTTGTTGTTAGCTAGGATCGAATTAGGGATCCCAATGCACCAGAAATATTCGTTCGAGTCAAATCATAGTTTTACGTCCAATTTTTATGTCTGTTAAACTAGTAATTTTGTCTACTAGAAAGTTCACTTGTCTAGGCTGGATTACAACCTGGATACACCATACATCAAAGATGAGCGCTGTACCATTGATCCACTAGGGTCCCCCACCTGTGATGAGAGAGAGAGAGGTCAAATCATAGTTTGACAAGAGAGCCAAAGAGAAAACTCTTAGATACAATGTTGTCTAACACGCAAAGTGAGTTTTACGTTCCACGATTATGACTGTTAAACTAATGATTTTGAAAAGACGGAACTTTATGATGTGAATGATGTAATAATAATCATAACTTGTGTGTCTTAAATTTTTGATAATATGTCTACTTGTTTCTCCGTTTGTCTATGTATTTGTAGTACATGGAGTCCAGACGAAGCGAAGATATGTGCGTTTTAGCAAATGAAAATAGTATAATCTGTGTGGGTGGGACAAGTGAAAAGTGAGTTTTACGTCCTACGGTTACGTCTACTAGGCTAATGAAGGAGAGGTGATAATGAAAAAATGAATGAAATGATGTAATGAAGAAAGTGGAAGGAAACTGGTGAACTCCGAAGGGAAATCCACGCATACGTTGTTTGTCCACCACAAAGTTCATAGGGTACGAACTGGGATCGAACGAGGGACTCCCAAGCACTTAAGGTGAACGCTCTATCATTGAGCCACCGTTCCCCATGGAACGAAAAAAAATGAAATGAAATCTTTGAGTTTAACTTCCCACGATTATGCCGGTTAGGCTAAGTGTACTATGCTAATGGAAGACGAACGAGGGACCCCCAAGCACTTAAGGTGAACGCTCTACCACTGAGCCACCCTGCCGTCTGGAACGAAAAAAAATGAAATGAAATCTTTGAGTTTAACGTCCCACGATTATGCCGGTTAGACTGAGTGTACTATACTAATGGACGGCGATGGGACAAGTGAAAAGTGAGTTTTACGTCCTACGGTTACGTCTACTAGGCTAATGAAGGAGAGGTGATAATGAAAAATGAATGAAATGATGTAATGAAGAAAGTGGAAGGAAACTGGTGAACTCCGAAGGGAAATCCACGCATACGTTGTTTGTTCACCACAAAGTTCATAGGGCACGAACTGGGATCGAATCAGGGACCCAAGCACTTGAGGTGAATGCTCTACCACTGAGCCACCGTGCCCTCTGGAACGTAAAAATGAAATGATAAGGACGGTTTTCCGGGGACAGTCAATAGCATCTTTTCGTTAAGTTGTAAAGGAAGCAGGGAATTTGTGGTCGCTAAAATTAATGACAAGTATATAGAAAAAAGACATGTGATTTGAACACGGGACCTCATGCACCAGAGGTGAACACTCTACCACTGAGGCACGGAAGTTAATTTCATAATTTTCTAATGTTAATAAGAGTGAAATCTAACGTTAAATACACATACATAAGTCAACGAACTGAGAGAGTTTCTGTATCTGTACTGTCTACTTGGAAAGAGCAGAAAAATAAGATAACAGAACATGTTTTGTATTTCAATGTTGTTCTCCAGCTGTCGCGTCAACATTATCTTAGGTCATGGTTTCAGACAACACGAAGCGAAGATATGTATGTGTGTGTGTGTGTGTGTGTTTTAAGTAATATTAAAACAGTGTTTGAGATCTAAAAGTTGACAAAACTAGTGTTGCCTATTCATCTCGGATGTCGTTACCCATGTACACATGATGTTGATTGATTTTTGAGTTTAACGTTCCGTTCAGCAGCGAGGCTATATGCACCACAAAGTCCACACGACGAGAGTTAGGATCGAACCAGGGACCCCAATCACCGGAGGTGAACGCTTTACCACTGATCCACAGCACCCCACGATTTCAACATGGGCACAAATCTTCAAGTTAAAACAAATGTCTATTCTCAAATAAGAGAACATTTCTCCATTTCTTTAAGTTGATCTAGGAAGTTGAACTTTGTACAGTTTTCTCTATATTATAGTCTAAGCTGTATGTGATATTACTTTAAAAGGACGAAAGTAGTTAAAATATTCCCTATTATTATCATCAATTTCTTTTAAAATGCTCAGAATCCCGTCATAGAATTCGTATACTAGCTATGTACACAGGCGTACATCAAGAATTTTTTTGTTGGGAGAGGTCCAAGCTTTGGGCGACGGGGCTCAAACACTACAAGCCTCTGTGTAGTATTGAACGCGTATTATTCTGCACTCGAAAAGACAATAAGTACTATCTAAGTGTATATCTTTCTGTCTGTCTATCTGTATGATGAGCATAATCGTGGTACGTTAAACTGAAATATTTTCTTACGTTTCGAACGTAAGAAATATGTGAAAGTTTTTGTGTGTGGCTCAGTGATAAAGCAACGACGTATTCTTTCAGATGAATACTTAGTATAGTAGAGCATTGTTCCGCTACCCCAGTGCATGCGGTCCCTAGTTCGATCTCCGATCAAGTAAGCTTATAATTTTTTATTACTAATTGCCGCCCACTGTGGTCGACTTCCGAACATAGTGTCCGTGAGTTTTCATGGTCTACTTATATATTTTTATTTTACTAAGTATTCATTCATTCATTCATTTGTCTTAATCATTCGTCTTCCTCAACATAATGAGCATAATCGTAGTACGTTAAACTGAAATATTTTCTTACGTTTCGAACGTAAGAAATATGTGAAAGTTTGTGTGTGGTTCAGTGATAAAGCAATGACTTATTCTTTCAGATGAATACTTAGTATAGTAGAGCATTGTTCCGTAACCCAGTGCATGCGGTCCCTAGTTCGATCTCCGATCAAATAAGCTTATAATTTTTTTATTACTAATTGTCGTGCACTGTGACAAAGTGCATGCAGCCCCCTAGTTTCATCTCCGAACATCGTGTCCATGAGTTTCATGATCTACTCATACATTCTCATTCTACTAAGTATTCATTCATTCATTTGTCTTAATCATCCAACTCCCTCAGCATAATGGGCATAGTCGTGGTACGTTAAACTGAAATATTTTCTTACGTTTCGAACGTAAGAAATATGTGAAAGTTTGTGTGTGGTTCAGTGATAAAGCAATGACTTATTCTTTCAGATGAATACTTAGTATAGTAGAGCATTGTTCCGTAACCCAGTGCATGCTGTCCCTAGTTCGATCTCCGATCAAATAAGCTTATAATTTTTTATTACTAATTGTCGTGCACTGTGTCAAAGTGCATGCAGCCCCCTAGTTTCATCTCCGAACATCGTGTCCATGAGTTTCATGATCTACTCATACATTCTCATTCTACTAAGTATTCATTCATTCATTTGTCATAATCATCCAACTCCCTCAGCATAATGGGCATAGTCGTGGTACGTTAAACTGATTTGAACGTACCTCTAAATTGAGTTTTCGTATTTGCTACGGAATAAGAACATCATATTGTGTTAAGTAATAGTTTTCGCAATCATTGAGACATCATGCCCTTTGTAAGAGAGAGAGAGAGAGAGAGAGATGAAATATTTTTAGTTTAACGTTCCGCCTAACAGAATTTCTTCGTATTTCCACTCTTCAGTGAAAATCAACGTTCCCATTTTCTTTTAACATAACATGTTTTTTTGAAGGTGCATTAGTGACAATACTACACGTCTGGGATGTTTCTGTTTCATTTCGAATTTGAAAAAATATACTTGTCGATTTGCGACTTATGTCTTTTCGTACCGAAAAGTTTCTCCATTCGTTGGCAAATAAATCTAAAAGTAATATTTTTTTCTTCACGAACTATGAGAATTGTCTGAAACAAAAAGAGATGTGTTTATGCCCTTATTATTATTATACTGAACACCTAACATTAACATCATCATCATCATCATCAGCCTTGGAGAAACATGAATCTAGCAAATTCCGAACTCGTTATCTTTCTTTTTTTAGAGTAATTAACTGAAGGTGTGATGATTGCCAAATCTGAGGCACTGATCGCCATTAAGTTCCAGCACTTGCTTTGTACAGGATGCATACCAAGAAGCTTCAGCATTTGAAAAACGAAGTAGTGATTCTAAATCCTTTACCACTGAGCCACCATACTCCTCAAACCTAAAATGTAATAGGTTTGTACATCATGTAAAGATCCCCGGAGAAATAAAGATACGTCCCACATATATACCCTTTCTCGGTAAAAGGACATATGATTAAGACAAATGAATGACGAAAAAATATTAGTTGATAGAATGACAATATGAATAAACGTTATACCACTGAGTCATCATGCATCCTGAAATCCATTGAATTTATGAGTAGAAGAACAATACACGTACTAGAAAGAAAAGATACATGTTCTTCTAACCTGACATAATTGCTTTAGAAAAATAACAAACATAAAAATAAAAAAATACAGGAATGAACAAAGTAGAAGTAAACAGGAGAGCTAATGCTCACAGTTTTTTGTTTACCACAATTCCCTATTAACATGAACTTGCATCAGAAGTAATCACTCTACCCATGCCCTTATCCACAGGGATGACGAGCGCCCCTAAAATTATCACGGTAGGCTTGCAAATGAACTAAAATATGATTGAATTCGGTCTTTCCTAACTTCTACTGACCATCTCTCTACATTTGGGGCTGACTGTTGCCAATCTACCATTGGGACTCAACCATTGATCCATCATGACCATTAAAAATTAAATTGTGATTACTCATCATCTTTTACAAAAAGCTACGAATACCGTCAGTGAACTTTCCAATGTGATAATACCAAGGAGACAGGAGGCTAATGAAGTAATGCTTAAAATTACTAATATTTGACGAACATGGGGCCAATGATTAGCAACCAAAAATTGGCATGTTCATGTCCCTTTTAGAAAATTTTTTTCCAACTGGACCTGATTCAAAACGTTAGTGGTTACATTAGATAGTATTTGCAAAGATGTGATGTACACAAGAGTAACATGTAATCGTTTCTTAGAAAATTAATTACTTCTCAAAACGAATGTCTAACATTAAAAATGAATCGAATGACTTCATTAAAAGATTGAAATCCATTGTACACGTTCACCATCATCATCATCTTTAAACATCGCAAGTTTACTTTTAAAAAAGAATGAACTACATACGTGTGAAGATAAATATTAAACCAAGACATTCATCAACAAAACTGAGAAGTGTTAACGTGATGTTCTGACGTAATGCTGAACAGCAAAAGATAGCATATATCTAAAGAAAGAAACACTGACCTATCCTATATACAGAAGGAGTAGCAATGTAATATTCTGCGATATAATACATGATGCATTTTTATATAACTCTGCACATGCCGACATCAGGTCCGCAATTTGAATTACTAGCGAAAAAGGTTGCATCACGTAATGACCAATAAGTTTTGATCTATATTTGTTGGAGATACAGTAGCATCATTATTACGTATAGGCATATAATCTTCCTGTACACACGAAAAAGAAAGTATTCTTCAGTTGACAAATTTTCTTTTTCGCACTAATTCGTGAACAAATGAATTAATCTGTTTTCACGTTATCTTTGGAATAGTTATAATTTGATAACTTGTCAAGTCGGTACTGAAATAGGAAAAGAAATTTTCTCAACTGCCTGTATGGGCACTAAATGTTTATCCGCGAAGATGTATTGCTTTTTAAGACAAATAAGAAAAGGTAATTCAGATGACTAATTACAATAGTCTTGTGTTACGTTTTTGAACAAATCTGAGAAAGTGGTTAGATCTAGCAATGTAGTATTCTGTGATATAAAACATGATGCATTTTACATAACTCTGCACATGTTGACATCAGGTCCACAATTTGAATTACACTATTAAAGATGTACCTAGACTTATATTCGGTTAATCGAATCTGTAACTGTAACTGACCACTTACACTTCGAAAAATTGCACAAATCTGAAATTTTCAGATGAACCTTTAATGCGAAAAAAGGTTGCATCACGTAATGGTCAACAAGTTTTGATAAGTGATGACACTACGGATAAAAAAATATCTATATCCTCCTAACTCTAGCAATTCCGGAAAGTCACTGCTAACAGGTGTAATATAAATCAAAAATCATCGCTGATAATGGGCTTGCGTGTACAAATTTCTAATTTCGATATCAATTTTTCTAAAATATATTGGATCTTGGATCAAGTTATCACAAACTTTTTTGAACGTACCTATGTTTTTGTACCATCTCGAATTTGAAAATGTACTTATTGAATTGAGATTTGCCTCTTTTTGTATCGAGAAGTTTCTCTCGTTTTGTTGGCAATACTAGTTACCCTAGTAATAGTATTTTGAGGTTTCAGCTTTAGATCTTCATAATAAATCTTTCAATCCCCCTTCATTTGTACATTTTGTTTCTACTTTTATATCTCTGTAGTTATTAGATAAAACATAAAATGTGAACGTGATTTAAAAACAAAGATAGAGTAGGAATGTTGAAAGAAGCATTTAAATAAGAAATAACCTATCTTGTGAATCTTTGAATAAGAAGTTAGAAACATAAACTCTACTCACGCACACACGATGTTTGTACACCACAAAGTTCACTTCATGGGAACTGTGATTAAAATCGAACCTGTACACATCATTTGAGGTACAATTCATGTTCATTTCTGTTCTTTGTTTACTGTAATGAAAAGGTATGTTCTAGGTCAGATCACCAACATTCCTTAATATTCCGAATTTTCTGTAAATTTTGTCTAATGTGGACATCTTGCTCATCAAAAACTTGGGCGAACTAGTATTGCTCATAAGTCTCGGATGTGTGTGAATTAGTAATGCTCATAAATCTCGGATGTTTCTGTATTGTCTTGAGTTTGAAAATACATCGTGTTCGTGCAATTGCTATATCAATTTAAAGCTTTTATATATGCCACATGTGATATTAAAACAGTGTCTGAGGACTAAAACTTCAGTGAACTAGTATTGTCTATGAGTCTCGGATGTTTCTGTTTCATTTTGAATTTGAAAAAATGTACTTGTCGATTTGCGACTTATCTCTTTTTCGTACCGAAAAGTTTCTCGATTCGTGTCATATTTTGTCAGACAGTGAAGATAGGAAGAAAGGAATCACTGGATGGATTATTTTACAGAGAGGAATTACAACCTGTGACGTTATCAGAGATCTAGATATTCTATGCTTGGTCGTCCTTCTACCTTTCTCTCTATCAACACGGATTTAATAAAAAATGTCGTGAGAAACACTAAAAGTATTTCACATTATTGCTTATATTTCTCATGGCTTTCCTTTTCCAGTCTAATAAGACCACGATTCCAAAACGACTTAAAATGAGCTGAAGGAGCGAGCCATTTATGAAACTGGCCTGAAACTCGACCTGAAAACAGTAACTCGACTCGAAACTCAACTCGAGAAAATTACATTTGACTCGACTCACGCCTATCCCTAAGATTTACGCATGTAACCTACGATTTTACGTACGCTACATAGTTTTTTCTTTGTGGCATCAAGTCTGTATATAATTGATTCATATTGAGCCTCAAAGTCTTTCAAAATCCTCAACTTCAGGCCATATAATGGAAATTTAATCCATTTTGAGAAATGATGGATAATGTTGCGTGTTGTATGTCATCTTCTTTTTTGTCCATTGACTTATAGAGGATTTATTTTTCTTTCTTCTTTGAAATGAACTGAAATGTTAATAATTTATTCTACTAATATCTTCTTAAAATATTCCTTACATAATAAAAACTAAATTTTGGTAGATCTACATCAGTTGTCTGAAAAGCATTGTCCTTTGAAGTTCAAAATTTGAGAATACATTTGTGATTTGAAAATAACGCAATGAATCTTCAAATACAAATGATCTGCCATTTTTCCGGTAACAGAATTAACCTGTAACTGTAGAACAAGTATTTCAAATTTGTGAGTTGCATGTGGCCCTTGAATCATTTCTTTGTGACCCTCGGTTCACCTTCAGAAAACAAGAAAGAAGTACTCGCATATATATATATATATATATATATATATATATATATATATATATATATATATATAATGGCCCAAAAGTAGATATACAGCCCCGTACTGATCAGCTCATGGAATTTTCATTTACTTATTGCAACCCATACATACAATATATTGACTTAGTTTCTTCATTATTTGCTCTTAATTCCTTTTCACTTATGCCTAAACTCGGAATAGACCGAAGCATATAAATTCATTATCTTAATAAATTAAAATGTCATACTTGATCAATGCAGGTATGTATACCTACTTTGGGTCACGTTGTGATACGTTCAAAGATAGTTCACATAGACAATGTTCTTAAATCAACTTCATAAGGCTTAAACCAGCGTCAATTTGCTGTTTTCTTGGAAGATTTTGCATAAATATTCTAGGTTTCCCTATCGCAGAGAAGTGTGCTGGGTATCCTGTGCTCCACGGGTCTGAAAAGTTCCTAGAACTTCAGAGATGGAATTAGCAATTTTCTTCAAATCAAAGAACAAAGCACAAACTTACTGACAGATTCTTTGTGGTTACAATATATTTCTTTCATGGCAGATGATATTACGAAATATTTGTCACATTTTAATTTGAAACTTTAAGGAAAAAACATAATTACTGCAAACATTACGTAAATAAAACGTTAGAACACAAGTTGCAGCTCTGGGAGAAACTGTTACAAAACGAAGGCTTCATACATTTACCAATTTGTGTTAAGTATGAAACAAGTACAAGGCACTTGCTTTGTACAGGTTGCATACCAAGAAGCTTCAGTATTGGAAAAATGAATTCAAAGAAAGATTCCGCGATATCAAAGATTAGCTCTCCCTGTATTCTGCTTCTTTCTGAACTGACATTAAGGAATGATCAACTCTCAGTCCTTTCGCGTGGGAGGCGCAGGTTCGATTCCCGTCGGGAGCTCATGTGGTTCGGATTCCACGTTAATCAGTAGGGCCACGTCTCATATAGCCTCACTGCCAAACGGGACGTTAAACTCAAAATCAACTGATATAAGCCACATGTAACATTAAAACAGTGTCTGAGGGCTAAAACTTGAGTGAACTAGTATTATCTATGAGACTCGGATGTTTCTGTTTCATTTCGAATTTGAAAAAAAATGTACTTGTCGATTTATATCAAACGAATCTACTCCCCCAAATTAATAATAATAATAATAATAATAATATTCAAACGGTGAATTTGGTACATAACTTTTCACAAATTAAGATATCCTGCTCTAAGTGATTCTACCTAAGGAACGTCTAAGATGATTTTTCGTTTCTTTTACTTTTATTAAAATGTAAAACTTCCAAACAAATGTACAAGATTAATCTAAACCTAATAGCTCTTTTTTTTAAAATTATTTTTTTATTGGTGAATGAATTCAAATACGATTTTTAATACAACGTAAAATATTAGTGAACTAATGAATGATACATAATCGGAAATGTATAAAATATATCACTTTCACTAAAATCACTACACTGAAAAAATATTTTTTTCTTTTCATAATAATGAATTCAAATACGATTTTTGCATACAACGTAAAATATTACTCACTAATGAATGATACATTTTTCAGAAATGTATAAAATATATCACTTTAATAAAATCACTAGACTCAAACATATGTTTTCTTTCTTTGCGTGTTTCATTTCACTATTCGTATAGTAAACTTGATAATGTATATAATTCTCAGACAGTTAGATATCCTTTTGTCACTCAATTTACGTCATAAAAATATATATCACTTTTCACTAAAATCACTACACTTAAAAATATTTCTTCTTCTTCTTTTTTTTATCAACACATATCCATCTCATCGATGTCATCCACAGGTTGGGTATCAGTTTCCCCCACCATGATTGTGTTTGAATTCTGTCAAATAATTCATCCCTGATTGCTTCTATAATTTTTTGTTTACATAATACTTTCATTTCCAATTTTAATCTTTCATCGTCAATGTTTATATCACCGTCCTTCTTCAAAGCCGAAGATACATTCGGAAAACTATTGTTCATTTCACTAATAATATTTTGTTCATTTACACACGTATGAATTGCCTCAAGTCCAGTACATGCAAGACATTGCGATTTCTCGCGACCCCGGAAACACACAAATCCACCAAGATGGGAGAAATTTTAGGGAAAAAGGATGAGAATGAAGAATAAGTCGATAATCATGTACATGTTCATACACTTACGATGCGTTCAACAATATGAATTCTATATCGTGCATGCTATGTCCCGTTAAATTAATCTTTTTTTCCTTTGTACATTAAACAAACGTTTCCACTTTGCAAATATGTTAATAAAGCGCCATTATCTGCTTCTACTTTTTCAGTAAATCGTCCTGGTAGAATCACTTTTTGTCCTGCTTCAAAAGTCACACAAACCTTCTTTCCATATACGGTTGTAATTAATTTGCAATCTACCATACGATAGTTTTTATTAATTTCTAAGTCTTGTAATTTTGTAAAAGATACTAACGACGCTGCATTAAGTTTGGTTAATAAATTCATTGACGATGCCATCTTTAACTAATGAATAATATGTTCACTCTCGAAGACGTATTCTATATGTATGACCATTAAATCACCTTGTCCTCATTATCTTAAGAATTCGCAGGATACCTTTCTTATCTCTCGATGGAAATAATAATAATAAAGGACTCTCCTGCGTGAGACACAAAACTTAATACATTCACACAGGATTGAAAATTTTCAAGCTCATCGATTTTCCTTAACATTGTGTGAGAACATGATGTCTTAAGAAATCCCACGAACAAAGATCATTTCTTTGATCACATAGGAAGTAAATCGTAAACGAAATAAGCTGAATTGCATAAATAATGAAATTTGCAACTAAGTAAGTTAACGAATAGTGTAATGAGAGAATTTACTTATCATGGGTACAAAAGATTTATTACACTAATTTTACAACTAAACAAGGGCTAATGCTATATCCATACATATCAATTATTTATTAACTTGAGAAAGGCCTACGACTCGAATATGTGGGAAACAAAATTTGAAATACCGAAAAAAGTTATTTAAACTAATTAACATATATTTAAATGAATCTAAAAGTAATAAATTTTTCTTCACGAACTTTGAGATTGGTCTGAAACAGAGAGAGATGCGTTGACGCCCTTATTATTATACTGAGCATCTAGGCTAGTAACACATGAAGGCAAAATTTGTATGTGATGTCTTGTACTTCCAAGTCGAGTTGCCATATTACACGATTTAACGGATATCTTCCAATTAAAGCCTTAATTTACAACAGTGAAAACAGAATGAATCCTTTTTCTATGACTTTTATAAGGAGATCTGTCCGACATTGGATCTCATCATAAATTTTTGTAAAAGTATCGTCGATCTTGCTTCTTGATGTATTCTATCTCGTCTCGAGAATGAACTATATCATGAGGGACGTACCCTTCACCACAGAATTAAGATTTCTTGTTCAAAGTAATTCTACTTAAGGAACGTCTAAGACGATTTTTCATTTCTTTTATTTTTTATTAAAATGTAAATCTCCAAACCTAGCCATAAGAACAGAAACACGACTAAATGTAGAATGTTACACATGTTGATCGGGAAAACAATTGTGTGCAACGATAAAGAAGAAATCTTTCAGTTTAACGCCCCACGAATATCTCTTTTAGGCTAAGATGAAAGGATGATTAAGGTAAATGAAATGATATTATGAGATGAAGCGGAAATACCACATGAGAATCAACGAACACAATGTTGACCATCACAAATTTATTTATTTAATGTCCTACGATTATGCCCATTATGCTAAGGCATCATGAGCTAATATATTCGGTAGTCGAGCTAGGGACCATCACATACCAAATGTAAGCGCTTTGCCGCTGTGCCGTCTAATAGCTGTCCTCCAGCTGATCTAATAGCTAACACGGACATGTGGTGAACGTGATCCTGAGTTCGATTTACGGATGGGAGAGCATTGGAAGTCAAAAATAAAGCAAGTTTATTATGATAACTGTTTTCAAGAAACATATGAGCTTTTCCAAGCGAATAAAATCTCCCCACCTCTCCCCTGCTACATTTAATATTCTTATTCAATTTCATTTCCTTATTCACACACATTATTTGATAGATGTATCAAAATATCATCTTTAGTAAATCTTATATATTAACAGACTTATTTTTCATTACACAAACTCAGCGTTTTCGCATTCAGATTACACTGTCTTCAGTCGCACGTGAGTATGTTCGTATGTGAAGACGACAACAAACATACATGTAATCTCAAATGCTTTATACGTTTGAAAAATACGATATTCACGATTCATGCAATGCGATATTCCCCTGAGCAACTAAGGACTATTCGATCAAACAACAGTCTGCAAACAAATTCTATTCCCATGAACACTTACAAGTGAATTCGTGAGAATCCCAAGACCAAATTAGATAAAGCAAATAGTTCATAACCTACAGACATTTCGTGGGGCGTAATCTTTTGTGCTATGGGAATGTTATAGCGCAATATCTCATCACGGCTTCAACTTAAGTGATTTTAATTACTTGTCATAACAGACATCATCATGTGAATATCCATATAATACTTTTCACATGCAATACAATCAACCCTGCTGATTTGAGCATACAAATTTTTTCATCCTACGTTTTAAAACATTATGATATGCTATGAGAAGCTTCCGCTACCAATACGTTTTAAAAACATCCATGAACTGCAACAATCGTCTTATCAACTCAATTTCCTGAGAAGGTTCCAGACGAAAATTTTCCAGACGTTTCATAAGAAACTCCTCAAACTCTTCGCAGAAAATCTGGGAACTTCTATTCTTAGTATTACAAGATGGGTCTGGTGGGGCTGAGGTGGAGGGGGAATCTAGCTACCCAATACAAGACGACTAGGAAAAAAGGACGAAAAGTTTTTTTTTAATAAAATCTAATCTATATGCGAGGCACTGTCGTTCAATGATAGAGTGCCCACCTCAAGTTGGATTACTCCGTGAAATTCTTTTTTTTCATGCGAGGATTAATTCAACTCTAAATCGTGAAGTACTGGTCTCGCGTTCGATTCCGATGTACAATCTTTATTTCATAAGTTAACGAAGCTACAATCAAGGTTAGTTGTCTGCTTCACTTTCACTCCCAGAGAAAGCATTCTTTTTTTTCTTCGCAGAAAATCTGGGAACTTCTATTCTTAGCATTACAAGATGGGTCTGGGGGCTGAGGGGGGATATGTGAAATTCTTTTTTTTTCATGCAAGGATTAATTCAACTCAATGGTCGTGAAGTACAGGTCTTGCGTTTGATTCTCAGGTCTTGCGTTTGATTCCCGTGTCCTGCTGGTTCGATCCTCGATGAGAAAACATTACACATTTTAAGACATGAAATTAATTCGATCCTTTCTGTCGTGAAAACGAAGTGAAATTCTTTTTTTTCATGCAAGGACTAGTTCAACTTTAAAATCATGAAGTACCAAATTCGATCCCAGCTCCTTACCAAAGTAGAATTTTGTGTAAAGTCTTTATTTCATAAGTTAGCGAAGCTACAATCAAGGTTAGTTGACTGCTTCACTTTCACTCCCAAAATAATAATAATCATAATGTAATGCTGTATTTTTTAAATTTATTTTTATGGTTGTTATTTATGTTTTAATACCACTTTGGTCCGGGTTCGATTCTCGATGATAGAGAGACAGAGAGAGAGAGAAAGAGAGAGAAAGGGAGCATTGAACACTTGAGAGCATTATAGTGCTTCGAAATGAAGAGCTTCGAACAATGTACATATCATATGCTACGCTAAAACCAATACATGAAATTCTTTTTTTTTTCATGCAAGAATTAATTCAACTCTGAATCGTGAAGCACTGGTCTTGCGTTTAGTGTACAGGTTCGATTCTCGATGAGAAAGCATTGAATATTTTAAGATATTAAGTATGCTCTTCGCTATTCAATACATAACGAAAAGATGAAAATCAATCAATCAATTGGGAAGCTTCGAACTTGATATTCAATCAATTGGGAAGCTTCGAACGTGATAACTGAAAGGACTCTCATCAAGATCCGGTAGCCGCCCAAGAGTATGAGCATAGTAACAACGTTCCTTTACGTTCTTCGCAGGAGGAAGTGGAGGGGTTTGGGGGTTCAAATTCATAACGAAAAGACAAAAATGAATCAATCAATCAATTGGGAAGCTTCGATCATGATAACTAATAGAACTCTCATCCGTCCAAGAGCATTTAGCTATTCAATACATAACGAAATCAAAAATCAATCAATCAATTGGGAAGCTTCGCCGTCCAAGAGTATGAGCGTAGTAACAACGTTCCCTTACGTTCTTCGCAGGAGGGAGTGGAGGGGTTTGGGGGTTCAAATTCATAACGAAAAGACAAAAATCAATCAATCAATCAATTGGGAAGCTTCGATCATGATAACTAATAGGACTCTGATCCGTCCAACAGTATGAGCATCCAAGACTATGAGGGCCAAGAGCATCTAGCTATTCAATACATAACGAAATGCAAAAATCAATCAATTAATTGGGAAGCTTCGATCATGATAACTGATAGGGCTATGATCCGTCCAAGAGTATGACCATCCAAGACTATCACCATAACAACAAACTGTTCTCATAGGGGTTCAGATAAACCAAAATTTTCCCACGCGCTTCTGTACTACCCATAAAAGGCTATGAACATAGCAACCAAAGGCTTGTCGAAACTTGCCTCCCAATTCCAGGAAATGACATCGAATTCTAGGAAAACAAGATAATTTTTTGCTGACTCGGCCGTCTATCCAGCCTCTATTCTACTGTAACTCACCAAGGAAAAACATTTTAGTCGACAAGGACAAGAACCAACACTTCGTGCAGGTTTTGTTGATCAAGCGAAAAAGTCTCTCTTTGATTTTGCGTCTTGCAAATGCAAAATTATGCTGGACCCCTACACTAACATAACATAAACTAACCTAACCTAATGCGAACAGAAATTACCAAAATTGTAACGTTTTTTAGAAAAAAGCTGGAACCCTTCTGCTAAACATAGGCCTGTTCTTTTTTCGAATGTTATATGGTCTCGCGATACAGCACAAATGCCGAAACTTTTTTCATCCTAAAATGTAAATTCATAGAACAGTCTGCTCAAGTAATGCCAATTGCATGTTACCAAGCACAATGTTTTGTAAGAGTAGGGAATTGTTTAAATATTTTTTGTTAGATTTTCAACAATTATTTCTAATGCTCTCCATAAACCTGTACGCGTGTCCTAGACACGAATGTTTGGGATAATTTTGGAACTAGGGGGCCAAAATCGGGTAAAATCACATGTTTACAGGAGAAACAAGTTGATGTTACGTAAGTGTAATTACTAACATAACATAACCTAACCAATGCTAACCTAGCCTAACCTAAACCATCAAAAACAGAAAATATGAATTCAGACGAAATCACCACGTAAAAGTTATTGCGGATATTTTATGTACTTCTCCATCCTCATTTAAGAGTATGAACCCTACCCGTCGCTGACGCGCCCGCTCCATACAGACAAACACCCTTGCTCTGCTCGGGGTTTGAGGTTAGACGGTTAGGTAGCATTAATGCTTTTTAGTTAGTTCGTGGCTGGAATAAACATGTGAAAATTTGGTAGAACCGTCTGCTCGAGCAATGCCTCAAATATCCTATTCTAACCTGACCTAAACTAACCTACCCAAACCATAAAATACTACAGGAAAGATAACAAGAAAATACAAAATTTAAGCAAAATATTCTGCCCCCAGTTCCAAAAATATGCCGAATGTTTATTTCTTAAACGATTTTATTCTTAAAACAATAACAGGCAATTCATGTTAATACGTAACTACTTTCCTAAAACATGCATATTAACTTTTACACACTACACAATAGTAAGTTTCCAAGAGCACTAGTCACGTTTTTTGGTAGATCCAGTTACATAAATAATTTCAAGAAATGTTTAGAAAAAAATTATAACCACCTGAACATAAACTATACAGCGTGGTTTGCAACATGCTTCACTCAGTCTTGACAAATAATTTTTCGAAAAAAGAACTAAAAGTTAAAATCACACCCAATACAAACAATAAACAATAGAGATGTGTCGTTTGCGAGCGAGTCGTTCCTTTGGAACGAATCCTTGAAAGGAATCAAACTCACTTTGAAAGGAACGAGTATACTCTGCAAAGCAGTATGTATATCGCCTTTGGCAAATGGAAGAAACACTAGACGTAAACGACACTGGCTGAACATCTTAGGCTGAACATTTCCGTTTTGCTGCGAAAGTTAACGAAGTTCCCTTCTACAAAGCTATAAATGAAAGGACGACCATTCCTTCCACTCGCCCCGCCAACTCTTAAAAAAAACAAAGAGTGGCGTGAACGATGGTATTATGGAATCAAACTTTCCTTCGATTTCTCAACATTGTCGTACAAACAACGATACTACAAAAAACGAGGAACTAGGGGCTTCAAAAATACAGTCAAAAGTGGATGTGGAACGAAGGAATCAAAAAATGCAGTCAAAACTGGCAGTGAACAAAAAAAAAAAAACTCACGAAAGGGAATCATATTGGCCATGTTTTTGAGTGGCAAATATATACTTCCGATTTACCACGAAGTTCAGATTTAATTATGACCGGGCCAAAGGATATTATTTTTTTTCGATTAAGTTTAGAAAGTCTGCTTTCGGAATGCTTGCGGCCTTTTGAGTCTAAGTTAAATTTAATATATTACAAAATTTATTTGAATAGAATTAGTTTTCATGCGTTATGATGTAACTTTTAATGATGGAATCAAAACGTCACTGTGTTGGATTCAGACATGCTCAAGGGGGCTCAGCCCTCCTTGAATATCTATATATAGTGCATATATAGAATATAGTGTACAGTGTATATCTAGAATATCTATTGCCCCTCCTTCTACAAAAATCTGAAGTCCACACTGAATCAGTCGTATACAAATACACATATGTTCGTTGCAGTACAACAGTGTAAACAAAAGAAAGGGAAGCTTTAGTTTAACGTCCCACGATTATGAAAACGGAGTGCTAAAGGAGGCGGATTAAATTGCAAGTGAATGGTGATGAAAGAAATGGTGGAATAATAAAGTGGGAGAAAACGGGATAACACCTATAACCGGTACGTTTCGATTCTCGTCCGTTTCTATTTGGGAACGCCGTTCTTATAGCAGTATTGGGTTGAGTACTTGTTTGTCCCTGTTCGGCAAAGCCATTCTTAAGACCGGCCAGGTTCGATTCCGTGTTCGGGCTGTTATATTTATATTTAAAAATGACCTAGTGGTTAGAACGAACAAGCACTTCACTCTGCTGGTGGTAGTGGTTAGAGCTAAAAATCATGCAAACCTCCGAATTAGATCACGATCCAATATAAACTGAGGATACCCACCGTCCTTGATAAGCCAGCTTCATGTTTACGGAGTGCATACAAATACCTGCATCTAACACTAATAATCTTCTAGTGATTCATGCAAGAGATGCGGCAAAAATAACTGGAAACAATAAAAGTACATGAAATAAATTTTATTTAGTCAAAAACAAATCATATGTTAGATTTACTTACGTGTACAGTTTTTACTATGCTTTTTTATTGATAAACCTATTTGAATATATACTCAGAACCTTTTTAGCCCATTTTGAATTTTATTAAAATTCATAAAAAAATGACGAAGAATATAATTAATATAAAATGATAGATTCTTGCCGGCTGTATTAATTTGGATGGTATATTACCACTTAGCCCACGCCATTTATTTAACACTTCACCACAATACAGATTAATGAAATTTGGGGGAGGGAGGGCTTAGAGTGATTCCCTGTAGACGAATTTCTTACAGATTCATCTTCTTGTTGGGATGATGATGAATTCAATATTCTATTCAAATTGTTTTGAATTGCACCCTCCAATTATACGACTTGCAGGTAGATTACATGATACACCACTTATTGGTAGTAAGATGAAAAACTTTGTCCTTCCACTTATTAATTATCATATTACCATGATTAACTGGAACAAGTTCACTGGATAATTTGAAATATATCTCATGGATTTTCGAGATGAGAATTCACATGGCTATTAACTAAGTTACTTCGTATTTCTAGATATTCACCAGATTTCAATAATTTCTCACAATAATATTCAGTTCTTAGTTTTTTCTATTTCTTTCTCACTTAGTTCTCTTCCATTTACATTAAAGCCTAGCCTCCAAGCTAAATTAACCAAATTTTCTTCCTCTTTCATTTCATCGATCCATTTCCATTTTTCCCTGATTTTTTTTTGGGTTTCTTCACATTTTAGCAATAAGTGTTCTAATGTTTCACCTTCTTTAAAACATAATTGACATTTTTCGTTCACTTCTTTAAATTTTTTCAATCTTACCCCTGTTTCAAGGTTCCCTGACCTGGCTTTGAAAAGTAAAATGCTTCGTAAAACATTGTTCATATAATTTATTTTCTCATAACGCTTTTTATGTGTGTATATTCCTTTCAAACCGCTCTTCTTAACAATTTCTTCATACCACTTTTCCTGCGCTTTCTCTTTAAATGTTTTTTCTGTGACTTTTTCCTAATTTTTATAATTTTCTTCTCTATGCCAGCGGGTAGTTTTATCATATTTTCTTTCTAATTTCCTAACTCTCCTAAACCATTTCGTGTTCTCCCCTTTTCTCATATGATTAGTGGCCTCATACACTGCTTTTACTAATCTTGTTTCTTCCATAAATTTTAATCTTCCAAGATATTTTACTTTACTCACACCTTCTCTTATTTTTTAAATCACTCCATCCCATCTCTCCTGTTATTGTTACATTTGCACTTAATTCATTTGCTCCTAGAGCAAACCTTCCTATTTGATTTTGTGCTTGTTGTAAAATACTCCTGGTTTTTTCCGTTAAAGTTATTACTTCATTTGCATGTGTTAGCGCCGGTACTGCTACTTGTTTCCATAGTATTCTTGACACCACATATCTATTGTATGACCACATTGCTTTATTTTTTATAATTGCTGTATGCTTTTGTAATTTATTTTTCAGTTTTTTCTCATGTTCAAGTAAGTATTGTTCTCCTTCTTCAAGTGTGATTCCAAAAAAATTCTATTTTTTCAGTCCTGCTTATTACTATGTTTCCTGCTTGTATATTTCTATCCTCTATGTCTCCACTAAAAACCATGAACTTGCTTTTTTCTTCACTTATTTTTAGACCAATTTCTTCTCCTTTCCTAACTACTGTTTCTAACATTTCCTTAATATCTTCAATATTAGTACTTATCAGAGCTGCATCGTCTGCAAATAGAGTGCCAGGGATTTTTCTTACTTTTTTCTTTTCCTTGCAATCTTAATTCTAACCCTCTGTTTGATTTGATCAATGCTTCTTCCACTTCATGTATGTATATCAGGAATAGAACTGGTGATAGAGGACATCCTTGTTTCAAACCTTTATTACTGTCTATCCATTTTGATTTTATGTTTCCCATTTCATATCTGTATTTGTTGTTCTTATATAGTTGCTTAAGAAGCATAATAAATTTCTTTGATACTCCTGTGTTTTCCATTACTTCCCATAATATCTTTCTTTTGACTGTATCATACGCCTTTTCAATATCAATAAATGCTACTATGAAATTTTCTTTTCTTTCTCTGCATATTTCTATCAGTTGTGTTATAATGTATATGTTATCTGTTGTTCTTCTATCTGTTCTGAATCCATTTTGTAACTCACTTAATATTTTGTTTTTCTCTAGCCAGTTCACAATTCTGTCTCTTAGAATAATTGCAAAAACTTATATACGCAGCTGGTAATAGCTATTGGTCTATAATTTTTTATGTCATGTTTATCTCTACCTTTTCCTTTATATATTAACTTAATCTTCGTTTGCTTCCAATTTGGAGGAATGGTTCTTGACTCAACTATATTATTCATAATATTCTTTAAACTTTCCAAATATTTATTATCTAAGTTTATTAACATCTAATTTACTCCTCATCTGTTCCTGTTGCTTTTCCTCTTCTTAGCTTTTCCCAGGCATCCTCTATTTCCATATTTTCAATATCATTAGTTAATTCCTGTCTTTCTTCTTCTGCTCTCTTATTACTAACTTTTGCTAATTTATTTGTTTCATTTTTCCGTTCTTCACAATTTTGCTTCATCGCCCAATATGTTAAGTACGCCTCAATTTCCGTCCTGTCCTTCATTATTTGTGCCTTTCCATTTCTAAAAATGATTTATTTTTCTGTTTCGTTTTGCTTTTGTCTAACATATCTCCAAAATCTCACCACTGCAAGTCACCACTGCACAGCGTTGCCAACACGTTGAAAAAGATAGAACCATGACATAAAGTTTGCGTTAACGTATTGTGCAGAGAGAATTATTCCATTTCAGATAGAACCAACTGAGAAATTTAAAATGGAATGGGAGTAAGGGAGGACACAAGCTCACACCCCGAGAAAACACACGAGTAACGATGTCGTCCACCACGAACTTACTTGGGCGGGGATCGAAACCGCGACCCTTCCCACCAGAGGTAAGAAATCTCTACCACTGGGCCACAGCGCTCCCAATAATCATAAACAGTCCATTCGCATGTAGTAAATACAGTTTTAAACAACGTAACAGTTCTCATGCAAATATAGTTTTCTGATAATTAGATACTTGTGTTACATAGTACAATCATTGCCTCATTTTGAATATCTGTGTTAGGAAAATACATGAAAAGATTGAAGTGCTTTATAGGCCCTGACAAAAATTTTGCGAGAGAGTGGGGTGAGATGAATTTTAGCGCAGGGGACCGAGAAGAATTTTTGCGTGGGGGCTGATTCTGAAGTTCTGCCACTGTTTCGATGCTTTTATAAGTAAGAGAAAAAAGAATGACAACCCATTCTTATAGTTCATTCATCTTGAAGAACTTTATTGTACTCGTTCCTTGTTTCCAATGTTCATTTGTTGTTGTTGTTGTTGTTTTCTTTATTTGGGTCCGTGCCCGCCAAGAGAGACAGAGGAAGAGAAGATGGGTAGACGGAAATGTTGTTTCTTGAAACAATACCAATATGGATTGAAATTTTTACTCTTGACCTTGACGCACAAGTTCGTCTCTTTTGTTTCCTGAATGAGGACAAACATATGACAACGCAAGCAACATACCTCCCTTTTCCCTTCACTCGACCCTTAGAGAACAAGAGCTATGTTCCAAACCAGAACTCCTCCTACAGTCAGACTAGCAGAAACAGATGAGATGGCAATAGCCTTTTTTTTTTTTTTTTTTTTTTTTTAAACTTCCTGCAAGCTTCAAATGTATTGGTTCCACCACAACCCAAGGTTTCCGAGTTTTCACGATACAGGCCTACAATGGAAGAAATGAACGAACTTGTGTTGCTTGCATCTCCGATGGAATCAAAGTATTCATGTTAGAAAGGAACGACTCGTTCCATAGAGTCGTTCCTTTTTATGAGTTCTTCTAGTGAATGGAATCAAAGGAGTCGATTCCATAAAAGGAATCAAACTTCTCATCTTTAACAATGGCGTTCAATTTTAAATTTTCCGTTAAAACCATTTCGAAACTTATCTCTATCATACAACAAATTTCATTGGCTTCAGTTACTAATGACATCATATACGAAATACTATTCACATCTTGATAGATTCTTGTCCCTTTCTTCTCTTTGGGTGTGGATCCAGCCACTTCCATAAACATTAGGACGGTATTAAGAGAGAATTCGTTAATCGAATTTTAGTGTGAGTCTAGTTAGTAACAATAGTAAATCTTTACTAAGGAAGGTGCACTTTTTCGTATCCAGAGTCTACTTTTTGTACAACTAAATTGATGGTTTGGCTATGATTAACTTACAGAACCAAAATGGATCGGTGAGTAAAATAAATGTAGCAACTGCGGAATAGTAGACGAGCGCATGCATAGTCTGTAAAAATAAAAATACATGAATTACGAATTTTTGGGCGGTATTCAGAGAGAATGAGTTAATCGTTTGTTTGTCGCGGACTAGTTAATGGCATACTATATCTTTACTAAGGAAGGTGCACTTTTTTTGTATTCAGAGTCAACTTTGAGTACAACTAAAACGCTGATTTGGGAATGATTAACTTACACAACTCCAATGCATTGGTGAAAAAATGAATCTGGCAACTACGGAAAAGTATATGAGCGCATGCGTAGTCTTTAAAAATCAAAATAGATGAATTATGAAATCCGAAATGTTGTGTCGCGCGCTAAACCATGGGTATAAGATTAGCCTCTGCTCTAGATTAATTAGTCACATGTGATTAAATAGTCAAATAGGACGTCCTAATCAGAGACTGTGAATACAATTTTTATAACCATACTTTAGTCAACCTTGTAGTATGGCTTTAATCAGACGTCAAAACGACTCTGCATAAGGTCCTTTGTGTCGCACGCTAAATCGTGGGTAAAAGATTAGAATCTGCCCTAGATTAATTAGTCACATGTCATTAACTTCGTCCAATACTACGTCCTAATCGGACACTCAGAACACCACTTTGATAACGATCCTTTAGTCAACCTAGTAGTAAGTTGTTAAACAGATGTCAAAACGACTCTGCATAAGGCTCATTACATTTTAAAATGATATAAACAAATTACTTTATGTAACTACGAGAAGACGCATATCTCAGCATTTTATCAACATTTTCGCATACATTTTATGTTCATAATATTTGCAAGATACTAACTTATCTTTATAACTTTGCATGTATCGTTGCCACACGACCTTTCTTCGTACTTATTTCCCGAAATGCCATGCGTCAATTTACATAAAAGAGAAGTCCAAGCACCTCTTGAGAAATTCGAGTCAGAGACAGGAGACAGACTGACGCCTATTAATAACGCAAGTTCGGGTATATTAATGGTACTACACCTCTAGTTCTACAGAAATTCTACATTACTTTACAAACTGGTTCATTTTAATTATATGTTAACTAGTTGTTTGCTACATTTTAGTGCAAATTGAAATGGAACTTAAAAAGTCATATTATTAGTTATATAAAGTACAGTCAAGAAAGTCTAACATGTTTAGCCTTCAAATTATTCAAAACCTTGAAGTAAATCATAATATATAAAAATAAAGTAATTAGTCATATGGTTCTTATAATTTGGAAGATAAAGTAAAGAAATGGAAATAAATTCCTACCCGGTATGCCAGGGGGAAAAAACTGCGAATATTCCCATTTTCCTTCCCACCGGGAATATTCCCACTGCCCATCACTATTCACGGCATGGCGTGGGAGCTGGTAACACCTCTCTTCGCATACTTATCTACTTTATTATTTAAATCTTTCAAGTAATTCGCTTTTATATTTTATTATACGCTTAATACACGTGATAACTGCCCAATGGTCTTTGTTACGTGGGACATTAAAATTGTGAAGAAGAACTTACTGTTTTCAGACTGCATTTATTCTGTATTTCATAGAAATATGATCGTATGTTTGACTGCAAGTGTAAAGTGGCTGTAAACGATCTTGTCAATCATTTCATTAACACTGCCAGCTTAAAAGACAAGGGAAGTATAAGAACTGTCTAATTCTTATTAAATTCGAAGTCATAATGGCTGATGAGGCATCTGTTAAGTTGGAATTGATGTGCAAAGAAGAAATTGATTATGACTTACCTCAGGAAGATCCACTCGAAGGGAAAGGGTGGACATACGAACTGATGACTGACAACAAAGAATTAGTATTATCTACAACTGAAGGAGAGCAAACAATGGAGAATGATGCAGCTATGTATTCTTTGGATGAGAAACTAAACGTTGATACAGTGAAATCAGAATTTGCCATAGAACATCCTGCATTTGAAAGTGATACAGAAACGCTAAGAAAACTAGCGGTTCAAGAGACTTGCGCGTCGTACTCTAAGGAATCCCAACAATTAACAACAAAAGGTTTACATTCAGTTTGGCCAGAAAGGTAATATTCAATTTTTCATAAAGTAATTGACTCTGATTAATAATACGGATACATGGATTCGGAAAGTTTGTAGGTTAAAAGCAATACCTCATAGACTTATTTAGGTATTGGCGATATCTCGAACGTAAATTACTAACCTGCAATTTAAAAATGACATGGCACACATAGACTAACTGTATACAAAATTATAATAATGAGATCGATACCATGGTTACAAATATTATGTAGTTTGTATCTAACGATTCTTTATTAAGTACGCATTTCTCACTAAATTCTTTATTCTTGTATATATTTATAATTTGGGTGCTCGACGATAATGTTTTTTTTTTTTTTATGTAGCGACTTAGGTAGATCGTGAGAATGAAATTTATCCTAAAATTTTCGAAATTTAAACGTGAAATTGTTATACTGGAACAAAAACTATGGACGTTTGTTATTTTATTCAGGATTTAGCTCGAATGAGTCTAGCCTCAACTTTCCGGTGGGCTTCGAAAGACATTAACAAAAAAAAAAAAAAAGATAAAAGAGTATTCTAACCAACAATGGATGTTCATAATTGTAGATGAGCATACATAAATTCATTTCATACCGATACTTATTTCTCTCAACAAAGTCGACTTTTAATATATTCAGCAATCATTTCTAGGATATGGACATCTATTTCTTCATACAGGATCACTTTATGGTCCTGTTGCACGTAGGCGATACAAGAATTATTGTACAAACAACAATAACCAATATTTGGTAGATGGTCAGTAAAACAAAAAGATTGCTATGTAAATTAGGGCAAGGCGAAGGGTGTTGGTACGACTGGAAGCAAAGGTATGCGCCGGTTAGGATCAATTGGGTCTACACAAATAAGTATACACGAAAACCAGGATAGCGCAAAACACTGTATATGGCATAAGCCTACATGTCATACGTGTTGAATATGAATTTGTACGTTTCTAAAAATATTATGAGTAACATCCTGAAATGCTTTCTTTGCTTGCGTATTTGTCATCCAAAGTAACACAATACATTAGGAACGTAAATTACTTACCTATGTGGATTACCTAGCTCCAAACCATTTTTTCGTGTCATGATTTAGGACATTGAATTTTGTTATTCATGTCGCTTCTAGTGGGTGCTAGCTAATTTGTGAATGAATTTATGTATAACATACACAATACGGTATTATTTAAAATGTTGTTACAATTTGGTTTCGATTGCCACTCAGGTGTTGTTTGAGGTGGACGAAGAGATGGTAATCGTTCGGCGCAAGATCACGACTGTGGGGTGGGTGTTCTAAAGCTTCCCAGCAAAAACTGTCCAACAAATCGCGGGTCTGACCTGCAGTGTGAGATCTTGCATTGTCATGGAAAAGGACAACGCCCTTTGTCAGCATGTCGCGTCTTTTGTTTTGAATCGCTCTGCGTAGCTTTCTCAGGGTTTGGGAGTATGCTTCTGCATTGATACTGGTTTTGTTGCATGAAGTCGACCAACAAAACACTATGTCTATCCCAAAACACCGACGCCATGATTTTGCGCTGGGACAGAGACTCTTTAGCCTTCACCTTTACAGGCGAGTGTGGGTGTCTCCATTCCATGCTCTGTTGTTTCGATTCGGGCGTGATATGTGAAACCCATGTTTCGTCTCCAGTTACGATCTGACTCAAGAAGCCGTCACCTTCTTCGCGATAACGAGTCAAGAACTTCATCGCACAGTCAAACCTTTGGTTTTTGTGGTTTTCTGTTAGGAGACTCGGGACCCAGCAAGAGCACAGTTTTCTAAACTTTAGGTGTTCAGAAACAATTATGTAAAGCACTGATCTCGACACGTCAGGAAATGCGTTTCAGAGAACTGTTATTTTGAAGCGCCTGTTTTCACGAACCCTCGCTTTAACTGAAGCCAGCAAATCGTCTGTAATCGTAGAAGGGCGACCGGAGCGGTCTTCTTCATGGACGTTGTCACGGCCATTTTTAATTCTCGTACCCACTTGCGTACTTTGCTTGCACTCATAACCCTATCACCGTACACTTAGCAAATTTGTCGATGAATTTCTGCAACAGACAGGTTTCTTGCTGACAGAAACCGTATCACTGAGCAACCCTCACACTCGGCGGGCGAGTTGATAGTCTTAAACGTTGTTAAAGCACAGAACATAACCGTCCAGGTCAGCTACGGAGCTGAAACTGAGCACAGTTCTTCCCGAGGCATGTCGTACACGACGCACATGCTCCTTGTGGTATGCGCAAGAACTACTAGTGTCTACAACAAAACGGACGTTATTTAAAAAACACGCCTGGTAATTTATAACAGCAAGTTAACATGCACTTGTGATTAACAATATGGAAAAGTTAACTATAGAGGTGAAAGAGCCTACAATTTTACGAAAAGTAGAAATGAGGAATTAATCAAATAGGCCGCTATCAGTATCGAATCCATAGTTTTAAGGCGCAGTAATTCTTGTTCATTGGTATTGAGTTTGCTCAATTTTTGTACTAAGAGTTAATATTATAATTATGATTAGAAATAGCTGTTGTGTCGGCAATGGACATGGAAATTGCAAGAACGCTGCTCTTCTTATTTATTCTCATCAGTCCTTATTTCAAAATATTTTGTATAAGTATTATTTTTTCCTCATGCTAGTGCTATTTCGATTGATACATGGAAAAATACAAGCTTGTACAGTATTATAAAAGTAATTTTTACCTAAACTTACATATATATGTAAGTTATATATGTAGTTTAGGTAAAAATTACTTTTATAATATATATGCCACTTTTTGAACATAGCATACAAAAAATATAACTGCAAAATACACATTATTAGTAATAACGTATTGAGTAATCCAGGACAATACGCAATTATTCCAGTGATGTACAAAAATATTTATAACAATTTTTAAGCATCAGTTCTCCCTACAGTGTCGAAACACGTCTCTAATAAATACAAAAGTAGGAAATAATTTGTGACTCATATCTAGGCCCATTCTTTCTTTAAGATCCTCCAAAATTTAAACTGATTTCACTTAATTTACAAAATGGTGTGACTTCAAATTGTAACCCCTATGCCTTAAAGACGAACGCTCGCCATTAATATATCCAGATTCAAAACATGTTACAGATATAATGATTGAGATTTTTTTTATAGCTCATACCTAAGATATTTTGTTATCTTTCTTAGTTTGTAGAAAATAATAGCTAATTATTTCACTCATTAATACCGATAACGTTATATGAAGTGAAACCTTTGCACCTCAAAGCACGTAAATGAGAGGTCAAAATTTTCAATAGGTAAAAAATAGAAGAAATGGATAATCTTAGTTTCTGTTATCTGCGAACATACTTGTATCCTTTATATTGTATCAGATAACAATAGATAATGTGTTTCCATCAGTTAATACGGATACGATAATTTCCAATTATATCCTTTGCGTTGAGAAGCGGAAAAACTATTATCAACTACAAGTTTGATAAAACTTCAAGAATAAGAATTACAAACATTTTCATAACATGTTTCGGATTTGTACCTTTTAATTACAACAACTCTACAACCAATAATGCAGAATCAATAATTTATTGCTTTTCATTTTTAGTAGACAAGTGTAAGTAATTAAGAGTTTGTGCTTTCAAGAATTTAGAAATTTGTAAGAATATCCCTAGCCGGAAAATACAAAGAAAATTGGATTTTGTTCTATTTCAATCGCTTTCCGATTCGGAAATTGTTTACGTTGTCCTGAGCCTATCGTAGAAGTATGTGTTTTATATCGTGCTACCCCTAGTAGAAGAGAGAAGTAAATCGTGACTTTTTTTTTTTTTTTTTTTGGAATGAAGGAGGAACTGTTAATGTCCGTACTGACAAACAATGAAAGAAATATTGATTGTAGCATTAAACTTGTTTCAAACTTTTTTATCAGAACGGGTCCCACTCTGGTTCTAACTGTAGATGGTAAAATTTTGAGATCATTCATCATTTTAAGCGTATGGAATGAATTGAGATCTTATTTGAGAATATAAAGGAATGGAAGAATATCCCAGGAAAAAAAAAATAATATTCCAATCATTCTATTTGAAACATGTTTCGAACTATAACAGTTAGTGGCAGCTATTTTGCTTCTAACTGCAGAGGATGTAATCTGAAATCAGGTCTTTGTTACTGAGTGAGCGAAATAAATTTTGTTACTTTGTTTTTAGATTTTAGGCAGACACGAGAATGGCCCTAGATACAATTCCAGCAGAATTGTTTATTTTTCATTTAAAAATTGCTTTAGAATACAAGATAAGAAGAGATTTATCAGTACAAAATAACTACGCAAGGTATTTTTTTTTAGAAAATAGAATCTTAATACCTTTAAAAAGAGTGCCCGACGTTGTTTTTTTTTCTCTCCCTCTGTGGATTTCCTTTAAAAGGAGATTGTCATTATGACTACAAATCAATTTCAAACCAATGTTAGTCTCAATTTTTAATAAGGACAGCAGCATTTTCTCAGACAATATCCTACTAGTAGACTTGAAAAGGGTATTTTATTTACAGCTTTTCTTTCTTCTATTTAGAACTCCTTTAGGCCGATATCATCATTATTATTTAGATTGATTTCAGAGCGATGTTAAGTCAATTTTCATTGCCGTGTACCGTTGTACTCACAAAATGCCAGGAAAGCGTTATTTATTTGTTTATTTACTTCTAAATAAGCCCTCTTCAGTACAGATTAAGAATATAATCATAAATACAAAATTAATAGGTACATCCCGCGTTTCGAACAAAAGTTCCATAGTAGCATAGAAAAATATACCTTCTAAGCCTCATTTCATTCTTTAATGCAGGTTTAATTACAAAAGCACAACGATAGCTATGAATCCAAGTTTTTATCAGAGAAAAGATGTAAACTGCTTTAAGAAAATCTATTCCCACTGCCCGTCAGTACCCAAGGGCTGCCTCAGAGGCACACTGGTCAATTTTAATGCCATTATTCTTAATAGATAATTCGTCCCGTGTCCTGTGCTCTAGAATTCCATTGCTTTGAAATACACCCTCTGATTGCGTTCCCTAAACATTTTTTTTTTTTACTTTACCTCAGAAAGAATAGCGTTAAATTTTATACTAACGTAAAGGTCCAAGGGTGCGTCTGGGGCTCTTATTCAAGTATGCAATTTTCTAATTATTTGATACTGTTCATTGTTTATTACCAATCACAAATGATTCCATAGCAAAATAGTGACTAGCCTTTCATACGAATGACGGAAAATACAAATGGTCGCGGTGAGTTCAGGTAGCTGGTATATGCAGTAGGGAGCCTCAGAGGCACCCCGTGGGCCTTTTAAGGTTAAAATTAGCGTGTTCTTTCTCGGGTTAAGTATAAATTACCTTTGTAGTTTTTATGTTGTAATGGTTTATAAATGTCCAGTGTTCATGATAATATTAGGCATATTGTATTATATAATTTTTATTCCGTCAAGTTTGTGTTTAAAGAAGATATCTATAAGACCCTTAAAACTAAGTAGAGATACTTAGTGAAGAGTGCCAATAGTCTTCTCCTTTGAGTATTCTATTGTAGTAACGCGGGAATGAAACATGTAATACTAATGTGAATTCTGGAGGAAGAAGTAGCGGTTCCTCGAAGTTTTTCCATGAAGTAGAGTGCTCTATATAAGTAAAGAAGCACGTTCGAAAACTATAAAGGCCTCTTTTGAAATATAAATGATAAACATGGTTTCCTTCCCATTAGTTAATTCTTAAGTCCTATACTACAAGCTTTTTTGACGTTGCATGTGTTAAAACAGATATACAAGTCTATAAGTTAATTTGAAATTACATTTATTTACAGGGTAATTTCACAACATCCGCTTGAAAACGTAGTTTTCTTAAGATTGTGATCACTTAACTGCATCAGTATATATAATGAAGTTCTATGCATTACACATTAATTTTATATCATCTGTTAAATTTATATATAAGGAAATCTACGAAAATTTCCCGTTTTCATGTCGTAAGGCGTTGATCACTTTCTCACTGGTACTAAGTAGAGATTTTATGAAAAATTTCACCTCCCTACCATAATCCACTCGTCAGATACATTGCATTTCGCCTAAGATTTAAATCTCTTCTCTTACTCGTACGTTCTTCATTCTAATGACTGTAACGAAAAAAAGAAATGAAGAAGCTTTCTAGCTAAGACACATGTCTGGTTAACTGCAGTGTAAAATCTAATTTCAATCGATTTACTCATTTCCGTAGCTAATGTAAAATTAGGTAGATGTCGAGATTGTTTAATGAGATATAATATCGTCGCATGAAAACCAGGGGAACGTAACTTCGAAAATGTGCTTTTCATTTTCTTCATGTTTGGACACATTTTTGAAATCCCCACTAGCTGTAAACGCAACGTAACGCCATCTGTTCTGGTCGATTGTCTGTTGCAATGTAGCTCAGTAACCATCATATTAAATTCACATCTTTCTAAGAAAACAATATTTTTGCCTTCTGGCTTTTAAACCTACGAAAATGGAGTTACACATTCCTCTGGTTCTTATGCGACGAAATGCAGATTGTTCATCTTCTTCCTATTGAATATTGTATTTCCCAAAACACTGATGCGAAAGAGAGTCCCGACAAAATATAATTTTTCACGTAAAAATTTAATCCTCTTCCCGTCCTTATGATAACCATTTGAATGAACGTTACTTGATAAAATGCCACTTAAATATAGACACTCAACATATGAAATATTTTATTTCACGCAGTTCAGCTCCTTGTCTTATGTAATGTGATGCATAACACTGTAGTGTAATGTATAACATTTCTTGTATTTTTTGCTATTCACCGTGTATCATTTATATTTAAACGGCATTTTAACCTTTAATATAATAAACAATAACGACTGAAGTGTTTCACGATGCCTATAACACTCGCGAGCATTGTTTAAAAAAAAAATAATAGCAGGTTTCCAAACCGAGTATAGAATTTTGATTTCTCCGAACAGAATTACACCAGGTTATTAGAAATTTAAATCCAACGTCTTGAGCAGAAACGTACAATAGCACCAGTAATAATCTAAGGGTGACGAAGGTGCTAATGCATGTTCACAATACCTTAACGTGGACTTCTGGATTCATAATGTCACGTATTTCAAATAAACAGATAAAAATTCCAAAGAAATGAAATACTCGCAGCCTCTCAAAAGTATTTACTTAATAAGACGGCTTAAGTATGTATCAGATGTAACCGCGTAGCTATATATCAATTAACGCAAAGATTGCATTACGTATTAAAGTTTACTATCTCAAAGTATCAGACTATATTAGAAACACGTAGAGATTGCTATACTGATTCGAATGACATATTTTGTGCAATATTATAAATCTTTTTATACCATTTCTTTGTTTCTTTGTCATCATCACATTTTCTTGTAGCTGTAATTGCAACAAGTTCTTGCGATTGTATAATTTTGTGACACAAAAATTAATAATATATAAATATTTGAGTGATAATAGATTTCTGTTTTCACTGATAAGAATGTAATATTTATTCCATACCACAACAAGCAGAACATATACATACGTTCGTATGTACTTAACTCAGATATCCTATATATAAATAATTGTACATCATTTAAAGCAAATTACACACTTTTGTTTCCAGAATAGAATGATCTGGAAAACGCCCATAGTTCTCGGTTCCATACTTCCCGTAACAAGAAAAATAATTGTAATTTTATCTTGAAATATAATGAATTATTTCATTTTTGTTTGTTACTTATTAATTAACTCAATTCACGTTTCCTTGTTTGTTGAACATGTTACAGGAGCTACAATGAATATGACCTTCGCAGAGAAGACAATACGTTTATTATATTAAAGGAAGCAATTTCTCATTCAGATGAGAAATCTGGTCTTACGAAGCAGTTCGGCAAAGGAATTATTCTGTCACGTATATCAAGTAATATAATGACACATAAAAGTCAACAGCCTCATACGTACCGAAAGAGTAATAAACGCAATACTCAAATTTTAACTTCTTCAAGTCATAAGTCCATACATACGGCTGAGAAATCACACCGTTACGAACAGTGTGGTAAGGGACACAGCGTACGTTCAAGTTTGGCTACACACGGGTTAATGCACAAAAGAGAAAGACCTCACACATGCTTAGAGTGTGGAAAGGGATTTAGTTTCCGTTCAAAGTTGGCTACTCACATGTTAATCCACACAGGAGAAAAGCCTCACGCATGCAGAGAGTGTGGAAAAAGATATATCCATCGTTCGCTCTTGTCGAGTCACATGTTAATCCACACAGGAGAAAAACCTCACACATGCAGTGAATGTGGAAAAAGATATAGACAACGTTCGCACTTGTCGAGTCACATGTTAATCCACACAGGAAAAAAGGATCACACATGCAAGGAGTGTGGAAGGGGCTTTAGAAAGCGTTCAAGTTTAGCTACGCACACGTTAATCCACAAAGGAGAGAAGCCTCATACATGCCTAGAGTGTAAAAAGGGATTTAGTGACCGTTCAAATTTGGCTAAACACATGTTAATCCATACAGGAGAAAAACCTCACACATGCAAAGAGTGTGGAAAGGGATTTAGAGTGCGTTCAAATTTGGCTACACACATGTTAATTCACACAGGAGAAAGACCACACATATGCCTAGAGTGTGGAAAGGGATTTAGTCGACGTTCAATTGTGGCTAGACACATGTTAATCCACATAGGAGGAAAGCCTCACAAATGTGAGTAGTTTGGAAAGGGGTTTACGCTACCTTCAGCTTTGGCTGATCACATGTTAATCCACACAGCACAAAAGCTCACGGGTACAATGAATTTGGAATGCTATTTAGTCGGCGCTCAAGTGTGGCTACATATCGTGATACAGAGAGTTGAAAATTCTCATAGAAGCCCAAACTGTGGAAAGGGATTTAGTCTGCATTCAAGGATATCAAGACATATAACTACACAGTTGTAAAATATTTGTCGTACGTTTCGCATTCAAATTTGGCCCTCAATACTAAACAATTATTCTACTTTTTAGTGCTAATAAGAATGGAACATACAATTCATACTATTAGTTATATAAAGTACCGTCGAAGAATTTAAATCTTTTAACCTCAAATTCTTTAAAACCTAAAAGTAAATCATAATATATTAAAATAATGTAGTTAGTCATACGGTTATTATAAATTGGAAGATAAAGTAAAAAAATACGGAAATAAATTCCTTACTGGGAATTAAAATTCCAGGCTAAAAACACGGGAATATTCCCATTTTTTAAATTTCCTCCCACCGGAAATATTCCCCCTGCCCATCTCTAATGGGAAAATATCGAGCATTTGTGGTTTCAACATGGCTGCAAATATACAAAAATGTTGCGTTGGATGTGAATTAGTAAAGCAATCGTTTGGCAATGAGGAAAATCTTTTAACACTGTGAAAATCATAGATTAGTGAATCTAAAAACGTATTGTAAAGCCCAAAATGCGAGGATCCGTGGTCGAAAATTATATTTTTCAGTGTAATGGATGCCCTTCCCATTTAGCTGTAATAAAGATAGAAAACAACCTACCCTGCACAACTCCAGCCAACCTTCACTCGTTGACATTGGCTCGGCAGAACAATGTAATTTAAACATTACTGTTTGGTACAGACCGGTACCATCGTTTGTGCTAATCTATATGGGATACTAGTCTTCTACAAGCTTTTTAACTTAACCAAACAGAATCTAACCTTTTCCCCATCTTGTAAGTTAATGAAAGCGATCAGAACATCAGTAGACAAAGTGAAAATTGAAAATTTTAAAGTTTTATTGCTTTTGTTACGGTTTCGATGGAGAAACAGATGGACATGAAACTTCGGAATAAATGCCTCCTGGCTGTCTTGGTAGTGATTATTGTTTGATATCGTGTGGATGTATAGCATCAAAACTTGTACATGAAATAGAAACCAACTTCTTTAAGATGGCCACTAAAAAGCGTGCATACCGTTTAACCGAGTCAGTGCAGGGTACAGTAGCGTAGATTGCTATGAGACACTGAGACACTCTCTACCCTTTCAAATTAAAAGAACATAGTTTTAGAATTTCTTAATTAATAAGAATCAATATACATTTCATGTTGTAGAAAAATGTAGAAATAATAGGGTCCGTGATAGGTTGGTTAATAGCAATAGTGAAAGAATCTAATTTGTAAATAATTGTATTTTTCAAAACTAGGAAATTAAAGTTCTGTCTCCGTCAAACAGGCCACAGAGAGACATCAAGAAATCTGTCTCAACGCGGCTGAATAAGTCAGTGGAGCTCCTACTTCAAAGTTGCGCACGCATGTGGCTCTGTGGGGTTCTCACTCGCTGAAAGAACCTGGCAATGAGACATGTTTCAGCTGCAGTGATACCACACTCAGCGCAGTTGTACTATTGTAAATCCAACACACTTTTTCCTCTTCTTTTTAGATATTCAATAATATTTCAGAGAAAATTTCAAGAAATAGAAGAAAAAACCCAAATTAATAACTACCGGAACAATTGCTGAAAGTTTTATGAATACCAATAATTCATATAAATCTTCTACGATTTAGCTTCGGCTTCTTTTTAATCGCAATATCAGTGTATCAACACTGCGAAAGGCAAAAGCGAGCGCAAGATGTTTTATAGTATGCTATTCTATTGTTGCTTTTAAAATCGTTAGCTAACTTTGTGTGAATTTGGATACGTGTATTAATTATGAAAATGAAATTAAATCTTTCAGTTTTACGTCCCACGGTTATGCCGGTTAGGCTAAAGGAGACGGTGATGATGATTAATGAATGAAATGGTGGAATGAAGACAGTGGGAAGAAACGGGAGAATCCCGAGAAAACCCACGCACACGGTGTTTGTCCACCACAAAGTCCACTTGGCGGAGTGTATTAATTATGTATTATATGAAAACTAAATGATAAGATATAGATTTATTGCACCAGTTGTTATTAAATGGCATGCTAAGTTGTATGAAAATTAGTATAAAGTTTCAAACATAGCCAATTTCTGAGCTTACTTTTTGAATCAGAGATCAAAGGCTAAGCAAATAAGAAGATATTACATAGCAAGTAAATTATTAATTCAATTTAACGTATCCAGTGTATATACTGAGATTCTTCAGAATGAATTAATATCGGTATGGTTGTTTGATTTAAACGTTGAGGGTTCTGTTGATCAAAATTAAGTCTCCATATGTTATATACAGTAGTGCAACCTCGCAAAAATCAGTTTATAACGAAATTTGGTTAGGAGTTTCATGTTCCTTTCCATCACCGAATCTGTAGGAGACATGGCCCTACAACTTGGTTCCGAACTCGAGAAGAAATAGTAATATCTACCAGGCACGCACCCAATTTTTGTTGGGAGGGCGGAGTTGCCCCCAACTTTTTGACAAAACATAAAATCCACCTATATGCTAACTCCACATTTGTGTAGAAAGTGTTCCACAGGTCCGACACTGACCAATAGGTCTGCCCGAGCAGACAATTCCTAACTCCATTCATGGCGGAGGGGTGCAGGGTTTGGGGGGATTCAAACAGCTCCCCCCTAACTTAGATTTTTCTTGGGGGCAAGCAGTAATACGCGTATTTGGGTCCCCTAGAAAAGTTGTTTTTCTAATTCTTGGGCCTCTTCTTTCCACCTTTCTCTTACTCTTTATGACCCTCATGGAGCCTGTGGGCCCTCAAGTACGACAAGATCTGCGGGGCCGTTAGTTATACCTCTGGGCTCGTTCCATACATGACAAATTAATTAACGGGACAATATTGACAAATCTCAAAGCCATACGAATAAATATTACTCTAGGGCCCCTAATAACAGACATTCTTTTTACTAAAATGGGCCCACGACTGCTTTGTTTTATTTCCTTTTGTGTGCTGTTTTATTTATGTAATGTAGTGAATCTGTTTGATGCTTCCTTTATAATTTCATGTTCGTATCGTATATGGAGTAAGAAAATTTTGTCTTAAAAGGGGTTACCCTCGAACAGCGGGGAGCTTCTCTGAGGGGCAATTGCCCCCTTCCTCCCAACAAGTTACGACCCTGGATCCAAGCCACTACGTCTATGTAGTATTGAACGGATATTATTCTGCACTTGACAAGACAAGTAACTGTAAAGCACTTTCATATATATTTTCAGAAAAAAATATGGAACTACATTGTTTTTATAAGAGAAATAGTACAGATAATATGTAATATCAAATTTTCATTCTACATCAATAATTTCTCTACTAAACAAGCATAATTTCATTAAGAAAATTAATAAAAGTATATTGACTTAAGAAGTTTTGGGGATGTCGGAACCTGGTTGACTTCCCCCCTCGTGGGTGTGCCTGTGCTGTCTCCCCTTTGCGAAAGTTAACGCTACGCCACTGGCAGGGTAGCAAGGGTGCGCAATAGAGAAGAGTTCTGTCTATAGGTAACAGGCGTGTCAGTTTCAGTGGGTATGCTCATAAACGAGAATAGTGGAAAAACACTTTATTTGTCATTAAATGCTTGACTTGTGTGCTGCACAGCTTTCGGGGAAGTACTGTTTAGTAGACGGTATGGCTTTCACGCAATTTTAACAGCTAACACTGCTTATTTTTGCAGATCTCAATAAAACTCCAAGAATGCAATTGAGGATTATTCCATTGATGTAATGTAGAGAATGAAATAACTATTTGCAGTAAAGTGGAACCGAAATCACCTGACATTTATTTAAATGTAAACTTAATGAAGTGAGGGTGTGTTGAGTGAAAGGCTTATTGGTTCGTTTGCTGTTAAACTTTGGGTAATTGAATATAATGGACGAGACTACAAATAAAAACAAGATTAAATAGAAATCATTTAAACTTATTATAGCTGAATTGTTCAAACCACACACTTTTTTTCTACAACCTTGAAGTACCTGCCTTTCAAAAAATTTAACAAGTTAAATTTAATCTGTTTTTTAACGTTTTTGTAATTGAATTATTCAGAAAATAACATTAAAAAATTTAGAGAGATTTCAAACTTTTTATGGCATTCTCCCATCTCAAGTATTAACGTTTTGAATAATTGTAAGTGCTTATAAAATATTTGTTGCTTTGTTTGTGCTTTCTGTAGTTTTGGGAAGACTGCAGTACAAAACTAATTGATTTTATTTTTTTCTATAAGTCTGTCGAAGAACTATTGATATTAAGCGAGTTTATTGACGTAAGATATTGTTGGAGAGTTGATAAAGCGAAAAGTACTGAATAAAGCACAAGTGTGATATGTGAAATGAGGACTGGGTCAATCGAAAAATGTTAATAGGAGACCAGACTTTCAGATATTTAAAACTGAAAAGGGCGAAGAAGGAAAAGGAAAAAGAAAGAAAAAGAAAAAAAGAAAGAAATTGAGAATACTCCACTCGCTCTGTAACAAATGAGATGCATGGAATAAGTCGTGAGTGGGAACCCTTCACCCCTGATGGGGATATTCATGAAGGTATCGGCTTATGTCTAATTATATAGGAATATATTATTCATTTCTTAATTTTGAACACACAAGGTTCAATCAAAATGAGAAGACTTTTATATCGGACTTCCAAAGAAAAATAAAATAAAATAAATAAATACATGACCGTGTTTATTATATATAGAATTCCCAGTGACGACCCCCTTTTCAGTTTTATTCACAATAGAAGAAGAAGAAGATGAAGAAAGGAAAAGGAAGATTCGATAGGAGGAGAGAAAAGAGGGAAAGTATGAAGGTGAGAAAGAGGGAAACTGTTAGTGGAAATTTTGAGAAATATGGTAAAGGAAAGTGAATAATTATTAAATTGGGATCATTTCCAATAGCTATTGGGTGAGTATTTGGTATTAAGGTGATCAAGGGTAGACACATGTTAACCCATACCGCCCAGACCTAGATCCATGTAACCGCAACTACCGAATTATCCCGATCTAGCTCTGGGATAGATGAGAAAGTTTAATTTAACAGTATATTCAATATTTCCGAAAGTTCTTGACTAGTATCCAGTACTTGAAGTATAAATGATGAAGTTGGCATGCTAGAATTGACCACAGAGAAGGAAAAAAATCAAAACAACACACATATTTGTCGAAGATTTTGACTTTCAAAGCTCTCCCATGATGGTCATTCGTTCAGGCTATTTCCGTCCTTTTTGCTTCCTTTATAGAGCCAACTTAAATTGAGTTAGTATTGAATTTCAACGACTTTAATTGTCAACTACCATTAAATACAGTAAGTCACACATATATGTTAAAAAAATTGGTGCACTTAATACTAAACCTACATTTCACTCACACACACATTCATACAGGACAATGTATACTTCAGGTTGCATTTAGTTGAATTAAACTAACCTAATTACATTTCTATACACATTTATTAGATTTCAAGAAAACTTAATTCGACAGCACAGGAGAAATTTCGATACATGAAAAGAAAATAATACTAGTAATAACAATATGGGTATAGACATGCATAGAAATTTGTTACTTTTCAATATCTAATAACACGTTTCTCTTTGTAGATATATTAAAAGTTGGATTACGATTAAAAAAATCGAAAAAACGAAAGACGAAGTGAGAAAGAAAAAAAATTAAAGGTCAACATAGAACATATCTTAAGATTCAGTACAAAGAATACATATCAATGTGAAAGAGTAAAGAAAGAAATATATAATTGGTTTATCATTTAAAAAAACACTTTAGTAGAATTTTTATTGAGTCTCTGTCTCAAGAGTTCGTCACTTGACGCACTTGGTATGAAAATTCAAAATTTATTAAAATTTAAAATATCGAATCCAGTCCCAAACATTGGTACATATTTCCATTCTACTATACGATATCTCAATGGAGGTAGGTCTTAGGATCTATCTTGGTCCTGTATTCACATTACTAAATTATTAACCACATCTCAGTTCAAATTAAGATCACTGAATTTTATTTCTGGCTTATATCGTGGGTCAAGAGATTCGAGTCACTGAACTGACGAACGACAAATAGTTATGTTTTCAGTCGTAGGGGAAGGATTTGGGGCACACTGTTTCATAATTCACTGATTTCGTTATGGTCTTTTCATTCATACGGATTAGGGTTATTTTTACGACCTGTTACTTGTTCTATTTACATGCAATATGTAACATAGTATTAAAAGATTAATAGTTACGGACATTAATAACTAATCAGTAAGGTGTTATTTATTACAAGTTATGCGGTAATACTCTACAATCACAACTAGTTAGTTAATATCGGGTGTCAAAAATCTATGGCAACCTAAAACAACCAGGGTAACTATCGAGCCCTTTACATTCATACTCGCTCATATATATTAACAACCTTCCACCGTCGTGCCTAGATTGCATGGGGATGAAATGATAATTGACGGTCGAAGATCGCTGCTACTCACCATCTAGAATGAGTAGGTTAAGGATGACAGAAAGAAACCACCTTAAATTAACTTTGAATGAAATCTTTGTATTTCCATAAATATCGTGTATTACTGTAACTGATCGTAGACTGTGTATAAACGCCAGATCACATATCTTTAAGCATCTAAGAAGTTAACCACGAATAACTCGAACATAGCTGAGATACACGTACCTTCGAGTAATGATGCCTGGAACTGATGTCGATGTTCTGGAAGATGAATATCTCGCTGTTAATAGTCTGTAGTAGCTGACTATTGGTAAACCATAATCCACTTTAATGGTTTACTGGAAAGTAGTAGATCTCCTGATCTAATCGTAGACTGGAATCACAGCTAAGTGACTACTGTGATATAAGTATCAGTGGTTCTCGATGTTGATACTCAACGTACGATACTCCTTCTCTGATCTAACTGATCCTCGAATATCTCTCCGGTGACTGATCCAAGACTGATCCCAATTCAGTCCAACATTAGCTTTTTATCATCGTCTTCACGATGACGAATTTTGTTGTTCTTGATTACAAATTCTGAAGTTTTACATCTCTGAGCCGAAATTGTGCTTATTCACAATTTCTGCATTTTCTTTCATTGACCAGATTCTCCAGACAGCTTATGTCTGCGAAATTCACACTTTTACCTAATTTTGGTTATGTGTATGTGTTGACATAATTTCTACAACGTTTTACATTTATTTGTTTCGTATTTGTTTTTGTTATTCTTATGACACTGCAGACTCGTGTCTATTCCTTGATGAAACAACAAGCATCAGCAATGCGTAATACGATGATATAACATGTCTGCAACCTAATTACAACAATTTACAATAATAAACAAACATTTTAGTATTTCCTTCTGAAACCAATTAATGAGATGAATAAATTTAGATCTTAACATTTTCCATAATTTTGGAGTGCCGTGACACGCATACCGTGACACGCCCCCACTTTAAACTGAGGCATCTCCGATGCCGACTAGATCTTTGAAAAAGATCGGCTTTCGGAGAACTCACTGTATATGAAATTTCAAAATTATTAATTTATGTGCAAATTACAATTTTTTTTTCCAAAAGTTCATTCAATTCTTTCTCTTTATGAATCTAACTCTGTTTGATAACAGTATACCGCATGTATCTGCCATCTGTTGTCAAAAATCAACACTACTTGAACTTTGTCTGTCATCAACACACTACTGAATGTTTCCAACCTAAGTCCTTTGTTAGGGAAATTGAAACTGATCTATTAATATTCACTTTATATATACACACACACTATAGTATATCTTTATACACTTTCACTATGGTTTTCATCTTAAATTCACCAAAACACTAAATCACTAACATAAACAGCATTATAGTTTCAGCAAACTTGCACCAAATTGATCAACATAGTTGGCAACTCAATGTCAACTTTGCGTCAACGCTTTTATGCTAAAATGATTAGCTCAGCAAAACTTCCTCTTTCTCCTTCTCTTTCTGCGACTTCCGTTTAACCTTGACCAGATTATATATCCGCTCAACGTGTAAACGTCCTTCCAACACTTGACGATCCACGTCCACTCTTTTGTCCATTCACTCTTTACAGTTGTACTGTATGAAATAATCACACCTCGATATATGAGTTAACCAATTCACAGTGAAAATTTGAAAATGTGATTCTGAATTACTTTTTTTTAATGAAGTGTGCAAAATACGTGATGCGTGCTTACTTTTACGTGTGTGACAGTGTTATTTTTTTTTCACATCCTCTACTTTTTAATACATCAACTCTACTTTTTAATGGTAAGTACCCTACTTTTTATTATTGATATAAGTTGATAAAACACTATTTAAAATACAATACATGTCTTATTTAAAAATATTTTTATTCTTATTTATTAATTATGTTTCCCGTAACCTACTTTCTTTAATTCTTCTTATTATTAAATCACTTATTTTATCACAATTCACTGTATACAAAACATATTTACCGATTCGGGGTTTTCACTGATGCAGATTCATATTTCCATGAATCTGGGAATAGGCTTTGGTTGATTACTTGCGGCCATCCTCGCAAGCCATCAATAAATAAAATTTTGTATACAGTTACTTTATTTATTTATTTACTTTCGTTACTACTATTTATTTATTTATTAAAAAAATTATTAAATCTCCATTCTTCTCCATACTCAAAAATATTATTATTTATTTATCTATTTAAATCTGTCAAAATCGGGTATAAATTAAATAATAATTGATATCTCTAGATGTTATTTCGATACTCAATAGTACATCTATTGTACTTCATAATCGTCTATTCATAGTTCTTAACTTAAACGTCTTTAGTTGCTGGCCTTGCAAACCAAAAACCATCTAAGTTTTCGTCACTTTCAGGTTTAATCAATAATATAATAATAATTAATCAATAATACAATAATAATTAATAGTATAATATAATAATCTTAATAATAATGTAATGTTAATAGCGCTAAATGATACTTAATTAATTCATTTTGCCAAATGGCCTAAGCGTTGAAACGAAATCTCCGATCAGTTTAATAAACATGATACTTTAACTCGTCTCTTAATGTTCTGTATCTCTTAAGGGTTTCTTAACTGACTGCATATAGCAAAGTCCTATTTCCCCTAAAAATATCTCTTATAGTAAGCTTCTTTATTTCTTATAGCTATCGCTAGAGCTCTATATCTCAACTAGTATATATATATATTCAGTGCTTACTCATTTATTTCTTTATTTAGCTAGCTTCTTTTTTTTTCATTAACATTACTGTAATATAATAATCATAATTTTAATAATATAATAATCATAATAATAATTAATAATTAATAATTGTCAATTCCAGTCATAATAAAAATATTCCAAGATTAATCAAAATCTTGCCTTGTCATATCCATAATATATTATCTATTAATCTATTTTCTATTTAATTAGCTATCTATTTCTCTATTATCTTCAGCTATTTTCCTTCTCTTTTTTTTCCTCTTTCCAGATCTTTCCATCTCATTTTCTCATTCCTTAATTTAAATGCATGTGATAAGTCTATTTTTGTACCTTTCCTTATCCTAGAACTTAACTACTATAACTTAATCGCTAGATAGCAAGCCTATTTTCTATTCCTAATTTTCCTTAACATTTATGTCCTTAACATTTAAATTATTACTACGCCTACAATCCAATTATTAAAAAAAATTCAAAATTTTGATCTTTCTAAGTACTCAGCTAAATAGGTAAGATTCACTAAAAAAAATTCACTGCTTTGCGAAACGACAAGTGGGTATCTAATTCCTCTCTGTACCGCCTTAATGTCGCCGAAGACTTATGTGTTCCTAAAAATTTTCGTGAGAGGTTTGGCGCACTCCCAGTTCAACGTCACGAAAATATGATTTCTAACCTACCTAGGTTTTCCTATCAAGAATTTCCTAATTACGTTGAATATATTTACTCCATTTAAAAAAACTTAATCACTACACATTTAAATTTCATCAATCCATTTTTTTTCATTCTTTCTTGCCTTTATCTCTCTTTATTTACTAATATACTCTTCTTTTTTTCTTTTTCTGATAGCTCCTTAGTTATAATCACTTTATCCTTTATTATCTCGTTATTTAATCCTATTTATTATCTTTAAAATCCTTATTACTTTAATAATATATATTTTATTATGTCATAAAGACATCTCTATTTATTTACTTTAAATTGTCGTATTTATTTCCTTTTTTAAATTCATTTTTAAATTTCTAATAATTTATACTTACATCTATTTAAATCTTACTCAAAATATTAACAATTTACAAATCCTACACCCTGAATAATTACTATAATAATTCTTAGTGACTAACCTATTCCTAAAACTACTTATAATTACTCTAACTATAATCTTACTTAACTATTTATATGTCTATATGTAACCGAATCCCATAATATAAAACTTACAACTATAACTAATACTAATACTATATACATTCTAATGACTTTGTCCTCTATTTACATGTCTAAGTATGAATACTTATTGTAGCATCCAAGCATGTCGCTGGATGAATAACAATGATGACAACACTGTTGCCTTGAGAACGACATTTCTAAAAATATTAAGGTTAATCTTAGCACCCAGTGAGGGCGGGTGGTGCGGGTTAATTTACCCTTATGGCCTGAAGCCATGATTATAGCTTGGTGACTATACTCTTACTTAAACCTAATGACCCGTGACGGGAATTTAGCCTAATCATGATGACTAATCAAAACCAAACGCATGTTATTTCTTTTACTAATTACTCTTAGCTAGCGACAGGTAATTACCGGGAATCGAACTCCTAAGCATCTGCACCATGTCAACAAATACTGTGCTTGGGCCTATGAAGCAGGGATGTAAATTATAATAACACACAGTATCCGTTGCTTCTACCTGCTATCTGAAATAGGTAGGAATACCTTAAACTCCTTCTATCTCCACCAACCTACAGCGTAGGATTTTTATACGACAACATGCGAAAGGTGATACAATGATAACTAAGACTGTTTATCTTTATGGTACTCATTTATTAATTTAGCTTTTAAATAGTAGAGTTTATTATGATGTTGTGATGTACGATATTAAGTAAAAATGTTAACTCGCATTTCATAGAACTGTTTGTGAATTGGTCAACGTTAGAATATCAGAGATGTATTAAAGCATACCTTGATGATCTGAGTTCGAACCTCTGGCTCCGAAGTTCGTCTTCTGACTTCCTCACAGTGGATGGATGTCCACTGGAACGTAGTTAACCGTTGATTCCCAATAGTGGCTCTATCGAGAATAATACTTGGAGACTATTCCAAGACTTCCTGAGACTGATCCTCGAATGTCTCTCCGGTGACTGATCCAAGACTGATCCCAATTCAGTCCAACATTAGCTTTTTATCATCGTCTTCACGATGACGAATTTTGTTGTTCTTGATTACAAATTCTGAAGTTTTACATCTCTGAGCCGAAATTGTGCTTATTCACAATTTCTGCATTTTCTTTCATTGACCAGATTCTCCAGACAGCTTATGTCTGCGAAATTCACACTTTTACCTAATTTTGGTTATGTGTATGTGTTGACAATTTCTACAACGTTTTACATTTATTTGTTTCGTATTTGTTTTTGTTATTCTTAAGACACTGCAGACTCGTGTCTATTCCTTGATGAAACAACAAGCATCAGCAATGCGTAATACGATGATATAACATGTCTGCAACCTAATTACAACAATTTACAATAATAAACAAACATTTTAGTATTTCCTTCTGAAACCAATTAATGAGATGAATAAATTTAGATCTTAACATTTTCCATAATTTTGGAGTGCCGTGACACGCATACCGTGACAATATATATATATATATTCATATTATTCAATATAATAAATTTTATTCTAATATCAATCTTAGTATTTCATCGACACTTAATTTTCTACATAACCTTTTCATATTCAACAAGTATTCACACTTTCTTGGCTCGAAACAGAAACAAAAAACCCTGACTAAACAAAATTCTTTTCTTTTAATAAGGTTGCAACATTGAAATGTATATATAAACCCGATAATCAATAATAATTCAATTTACTAAAATCCGCGTCTAAAGAAATGGTTGATATTATTTAATAAGTTAACACAAGAAGTGGAAATACAACAAATAGAACAGGCACGTAACTTTTCAAACTATGTAAGCATACATATATAAATGTATATAGAGAGAAAGAAAAAAAGGCTATTTGAAACTAGTGGGCCCAAACTACTAATCTATACACACCATATAAACAATCAATAAAAAGAAAACCAGAAGTCAGTAATCAATGGGTATAGTTTGTACTATCGATGAACAATAATCAAGTTTCTGGGTATCTGAAATCGTAGTGTACCCTCTCATCAGGCCCTCCCATGGTGGGTTGAGTATCGTGAAAAACGGTAGTAAGTTGTTCTGAAATACCACCACGAATTGTATCCCTCCATGTCTCAGTTAGTACATACGATCGAAATAAGTGATATGAACATTGTATGCTTCCATGAGTTTCAGAACCGGGGGGGAAGGTTGGAAAATAAAATAAAAAACTTTAGAGAAGGAGTAGAAGAAAGAATAGGTAAAAAGAAAGGAGACAGAACACTACAACTACGAAAGATAAGTGGTCGAATTTACGTATACAACATACTATAACCAAATATTCTATTTTATGCCAAAAGGGGTTCGGCTTACCAAATATATAGCCGAAAAACAAATATCTTCAACAACGAGACGAGTCTGTGCCCTCAATGGGATTTTCAGAAAGACAAAGGCTTCAGGGAAATCCCACCACTCACCGTATCCGGTCTACGCCATTGAAGACCCCGGAGTCACCGGAAGGTTAGAGTAGGCTCTAATTTAGAATTTCAAAAAATAAAAAAATCATCCGACCTCAGAAAACTAAGGAAGTCCAGAATAGTAATGAAACTAGAGTAATAGCTAAGATATCCCTAACTAGTAATTTGCCAAAATAAAAAAAAATAAATAAACTGAATTTTGGATCGGTGATTTCAGTGACCAAACATCATCGATGGCTACCCTGCGCAGACATGCCAAGGTCTGGGATGCCGTTAATTTCCATCATCTAATTAAACTAAGAAAAGAAACAAAATTACTTAAGAGGATCAGGGGTCAAAATCCGGGTACGCAACGGTCCTAGATATTAATTTAGTAGCAATTGATTTAATTGGATAGCCCAATTCATTAGCTATATGAACACTGCAGAGTATACAAGGTAAGCAACAAAGAAAAAAATCTCGGAGAGTCAATGAATATTCAAGGAACAACTGACCAAACCCGTACTTTCCGATGATACCAGAATACAGCAGTTATTCTTCTTAATTATCATTTTCTATAACCTTCAAAAGTAATTCCTACATGATGCTACCATATCTGATGAAAATCTTAAGAACCGGAGCTGTTAATATGAAATATTTAAATGTGAAGTAACATATAATTCCGAACTACACATTACTATCCAATGGCAAACTCGGTTGGATGAATGTATCAGTGTAAAAGTCAAAACGCGAGAGATTTTCAGTAAACATATTCATATTCTCAATATATAATATACACTGGGCCTATTCATCTAAGTACAGGTGTCCTATCATCTCATTCATTTCATATTATAATCGTATTATTACTATATCGTTATGTTATTTTTAGTTCGGAAAATGGTAATGAGTTCACATACGTACATACACTGTCCTCACACAGTAACGTCACACATTTACACAACGCTACTAACTACACATAATATATGTACTAAACTACTAAACCAAACAAGGACCATTTAATTACATGCATGTTGAAGAAAGTAACCTAACATATTAGATTTAAAACACATTACTCCCTTGTCGGTATATAAATTTGGCTCTATTGAACTTTAGGGGGGCAAAATGAGAAGAGTAAACCCTATGTCCAATTGACCTGGTCAGTTGTTTAAAACATGTTTACTGGAGTTTGAAGCTCTGGGGGCTCCTTAACAAAGTTTATTGTGGGACCTTTCCCCTGAGAGGGGAAAAGGCCCTAAAACAGACAATAACTAACCCATCCCCTGCTAGAAATGGTTCAATTCGGAAAGTGAATAGGAGCCCTTTTAGTTAGCTTAAGCTACCATTATGATGATTAATGTTACGGTTATGAAACCTAATAAGTACATGCCTTTACTGATTAATAATAAAAAAATCACATTTACTATATACACGAATAGAATGTACGAAACCACGTCGTATTTCACCTAATCCCTAACATTTGAAAATATCAAAAATCACTCTCCTTTCTCTTGTACTAGCTTGGCAGCAACATGGCGTCCTGTAAACCGGAATTTGATATATCACCGGAATTTGATAAAATTGTGCAGAGGTTTGGGCTCCTAAGCCGTTGTAAGTCTTTAACTATTAAATTAAATTAGATGTTCCCTTGATGTAATTAAACTGTCAGTCCTTTGTGGCAGAAATTGAGCAGTTGAGGGGTGTGGTGCTCCTTGACGCGTCCACGATGAAAATGATAACATTGCGCCGAAAACGACAGGGGTAGGAGGATTCCTCCAATCAGGGCGAAATCTTTCAGCCGCGGAAATTACAAAGCAAATAGGAATTGGTGAAATCCAGATATAACCGGATCTGAAAGTGACTATTGACTAGTGAGAGGGGGTGAGGGGAGATTTAGTTACCTAGTGAAATTCTACATTGGTCTGAAATTAAGAAAATTTATATCCAATGACGGCACTATGTTTCGGTATGACGTCAGCATGGTAAACCTTGTTACTATTCAACTTGTATATGCGAAAATGGAATTTACAATTAATCAAAATATTAATAAATATGTTATTCCGTGAAAATAGGATTCCTAATAAGACCTTTCGATTACGTCAAGCACCACCGATGTCAGTTAAGTATTTTGCCTTAAATCCCACAATAAAATAAATGGAGCAGGTAGGAAAAACTATTCAGGCATTCTGTAGTATTTACTTACCAAAAACAACTTTCATTCTTCATTTTCCAAATGCGTTGTTGCGTTTTACATCACAGTAACTGTATTTCACTGCCACTGCATCACTTAACAGGCGTTTCAATTGGATCTATTCTCCCAAGTTTACTAAGGTAATTCACCTAAAAAAGAAAAGAAAAAGAAAAAAAGAAAAGGAAAATTTCACAAAAAGTATTTAATTCAAAATTATACATAGTAGAAAATAAAGGAAGCAGATTTGTAATAAAGGTCCAAAATTAGGTAAATGAAAGTATGCACATATAAAGCACTGAAGAATTGAAATGCGGGAGCGTTTCAGTCAGAACAGAGAAAGAATCACTCAAAAAATGCATAGAAATACACAAAATGGCAACTACCTTCATCTGAGATTATATGGTCCAGCATCTTCACTTTTTATTTTGCAGTATTTTAAGTATTTATTTTACAGTATCTGCAGATATGTTTAACCAGATGAACACTGCATCTAAAAGTTGTTAATGCCGTATATAATATTGTGAAAGCGTATCTTCAGTATAAAATAATGCCTTCAGACGACTTGAACAATTCACTCTTCACGAAACGACGGCTTTGTCGCAAAGCGTTCACCTCTGGTGCATGGGGTCCCGGGTTCATACCCTGCTCCCGTCAAGTTAACTTTGTGGTGAACAAACACCGTGTGCGTGGGTTTCCTCGGGGTTCTCCCATTTCCTCCCACTTTCTTCATTCCACCATTTAATTCATTTCTCATCATCATCACCGTCTCCTTTAGCCTATCCGGCAGCGGCGGCTAGTACTATATGTTGCATGGTTGTGCAACCGGATATTTTTTTAATACTAAAAATGTTTTCAAGTATTAAAGTAATGTATCAGTAAAAAAATAAATCTCTGCTCTTGAGTGCAAAACAGTATTGATCCATTTCCTTTAAAAAATTAATTTAAAAAAACTGAAACAGAGATTTAGTGAGCGTTGACACTGGAAGCAGTAACATTGAGCATATGGCAACGAGCTCCTATCTCTTAGCATGGGGAAGTGGATTTATTCTTGCATCGCTACTATCTTCCCGTATTGCCCACTTGCAGTTGCACCTTCTTTCGCAACTGGTCAGCTTCTGTAATACAGGGTGCGGCACGTAAAACCGGCCCGTAAAAAAGCAGCAGTATATTCAAATGCTACAACAACGTGAAGGCATAACTTTGGATGCAGCAAATATAATGACAAATTCGGCACGTCGTAGTCTTGCAAAACTCTGAATGCCTTCTGCGGACGACTCGCTATAAGAGACAATTTCAGCCAAACGACTATCATTAACGACCCCAAAGAATTGTATCTGAAATTAACTGCTCCAAATATAAAAGTCAACGAAATTTTACCTGTTAATGATTCGTTGTTATACCTTTATTGGCAGTATGAAGATGATGTTCCAGTACAAAATCACAATGCTAATGTTGTGCTTGGATTATTTACAACGTGTCAAGCTCGTCTGGAACTCTACAAATATTTAGAATTGCTGCAAGAAAGAGTACTATATTTCGATACAGATTCCGTAATATTCACGCAGCGACCATCAGAGCCCACAACAGAACCAGAAGTATTTCTTGCTTCAATGTCAAATGAACTGGAATCAATTGGACCAAAAGCATACATTAAAAAATTCGTGTCTGGTGGCCCAAAACAATACGCTTTAGAAATCTACGACCACGACACGAAATCAACCAGTTATGTATGCAAAATTCGTGGATTTACACTCAATTATACTGCAAGTCAAAAGTTAAATTTCAATAGTCTGGAGCAAATGATCGTAAATCAACCCAGTGAAAAAATCTCCATTAGCACGCCACAAAAATTTACAGAACTCACGATCATCAGCTTATCACAAAACCTGAAGAAAAGAAATACAGTTTCAACTATAAAAACGCCGATTAATACCAGACACATACGAGACATTGCCCTATGGGTATAAAAAAGCCAAAACAGAATAACGGATATATTTTTTCCTAATCCCACCAACATCATTCCCCAAAGATGTGCAAAGAGATAACCACAACACGAGACATGCTTCAACGATGCACGAGTTCCTTTTGATGCCACAGCGGAGAGAAACTCAGATGGCATCACTTTGGAGAAACCAGTGGAGAAAAAAAGGAATTCAGGTACGTCACATTTGCTTTTCTTTTTCTCACCTCACTCTCTCTTGATCAGTTACTTTATGTTCTTCTTCCATGTTAATAATCTGTTTTTCTTCTTTCACAGGAAACAAAATAAATACTACCACGTATATTCATATGATTTATTTTCTCTTTACAGAATTTGTACCCGTCACGGACACGTCTTTCTTTGAAGAAAAATAAATGCACACAAAGATGGAGAAAAAGAAATTATGTATTCTATTTCACATGCTAAAAATATATGTACAGAAACATGAAAGAAAGTAATTCTGTGTTTTATTTCACATCCTAAAATCAAATTCTTTCATGTACTGCAATTTCAATTTCTTTTTTCTGAATCAGTTTACCGGTAAAATAAAATTTCTAAAAATGTTTTACGGACAAAAATCAAACTATATTTTTGTTTCACAACTTTTTCGTGTACGAAATAAAAAATTTGTGTACAAAATAAAATTGTTCAGAAAATTTTTTGTGTACGTAACAAAAACTGATTCAGAAAATTTTTTGTGTACAAAACAAAATTCTGTTTTAGAAAAATGTTTTGTGTACGAAACAAAACTGATTCAGATTTTTTTTGTGTACAAAAGAAAATTGTTTCAGAAAAAAATGTGTACGAAACAAACTGTTTCAGAAAAATTTTTGTGTACAAAAAGAAAATTCTGTTTCAGAAAAATGTGTGTACGAGGCAAAATCAGTTTTCATCACGAAACTGCTCCGACTAAAAGAATCGATTAATTCTGATAGTGTTGGCAACACTGAAAAATTACGTGATCATTGTTACCGATTCATTGTTTTTACAGGGAACACAACTAGTCTCGAACCAACAATCCTAAAGGTCTGATTCATCTCTAAATACAGCCAACTAAACAATAAGGTTATGTTTAGCACTGAGCCAGCAAGGTTTCTTTCAAGGTCAAAGTCGTACAAGAAGTAAAAGTTGATAACATAAACCTCCTTTCTTATATGAAACATAAACCTAGTGTGAAGACTGTTCGCACCGAAATGTGTAATGTAACATAACTTGTCCATGTTCTTTTCATACGCAAAACTGCTCGCACCGAAGGGGGCATTGTGACTCAGCGCTTATTTCCGATGTGTGAGGTCTCTGGTTCAATCCGCAAGCAAGTAAGTTCATGTTTTCTCCTGTTTCGTCCTATCATTTCTCATCATCGTCGTCTCCCCTAGCCTCGAGGGGCGTTCAACTCGACATTTCCTGAAACTAGCACCAAGAATCGAACTCAGGACGATTGCAATGTCTATAACATAGTAATCAGCATATGTAAGGTATCAATGTTCATTCCTAAGATGAAACGAAATTGGTCCCGAAGTACATATCAAATTTAAGGAATAATCTTAAGTACGCCTCCAAATAATCATATAACGTAATAAGGCTCTAAAATCAATCATTGATACTCACCAAAGGAAACGGACTAAGTCAATAACCGAACACGTGGTTGTACTACTTTGTACGCATGAAAGGACCCCGAAATTTATCATTATATATACTGAGGTCCTATAAATGCTTAAATTTTAAATGGATGTATCAAGATACCTATGTCTTATGATACGAAATGAACCCCTGTATCTTTCGAAAGTAAACCATTACACACTATTTGACAATTAAACACCGTACTTGTTCGAACAAACAATGCCAACGATACTGTGACAACGAATACGTAAGCAAATGTAACACGATATAGCTGAAGATTCTTTTTCAACATATGATTATAAGTCAATGCAGAAAGAAGCTTTTTAAATCTTTCCATCAGTTTTACTTAATCCACAAAACGAATACAATATAATTTATTGTTGTTAACCAGGTCAGGGATCATCCCTCCCAGTCTTTTATGCGTCTCAATAAATGTATGCTTTCCTGGACACACTTTTTGGTGGTTCGAGTCCCAGAAGTCCCGTGAATGAAAATTAAACCTTAACCAAAAGTTAAGTATTCCTCCCAAAGTTTTCGAGTTAATCTTAACGTCCCGTTCAGCAGCAAAAATAGAACGTACTAATTAACGTGAAATCCGAACCGCATGAGCTCCTTCCGGGAATCGAACCATGGTCTCCCACGTTAAAGGCGCATACGCTTACCGGTTAGCCACGAAGGAACTCCAAAGTTTCGAGATTCATATTAATACTAATACTAATTTATACTATTACTGGGACTACTAATTCATAATGTAATAGGTCATCAAGGAAGAGATCAAACCTTGTTTTGGTAATTTTATACCCATAAAAGGGAACGAAACAAGCCATCATAAGCTCCAAGCTAAGAATCCCAGTTCAGTGACGTCAAATGAACATATTAGCTCGAACCAAATACCTCTAATTCATTCATATCAGTACAGGTGCGGTGGCTCAGTGGTAGAGCGTTCACCTCTGCTGTATGTGGTCCCTGGTTCAAACCCCGCGAAAATAGTTTTGTGGTAGGCAACATTATGCTCGGGATACTCCAATTCATTCATTTCTCATCGTCATCGTCTCCTCTAGCCTAAACGGCATAATCGTGGGACGCAAAACTAAAGATTTCATTTGCACCAGTGTTAGTTCACCTCATCAAAGATATAACAATCTCCAAATTTTATGTCATAAAAGGGAACGAAAAATGAAAAGCATTCATAAACCTGTACTACTTCATAACGTCATGAATCATCAAGAATGTTTTTAGTAATTTTAAAGAATCGTCATAACATCTGATCCAAAAATCCCAATTCAATGACGTCATAACAGGGCCAAAATGCCTCTGATTCATTCGTACCAGCGTGCATGGCCCCTGAATATGCATAAGCAAAATTTCAATAGGTGACGCAATCCCGGGCCAAGGCATTCCTGATGCATTCACTATGGCCCATGGTAGCCCCGAATTGGATAATCAATAGTTCGATAGGGTGGGGCAAGTACTACTAACATGAAGGAGTATTGCGGTATCCTTGCTGATATAAACGATACGGCGTTTTGGCTATGCCTAGATATAACCTAAAAAGTAAGCAGACGTGTCTCCTCGTCCAACCTCCGGGTGAAATCCACTTTTTGGTCGTAGGACTTGGAAATATAGTCTAGAAGTGTTTACCTTTACCTTTGCCAATCAAAAGAAAATATTTTCCTTGGTTTCCAAAAGGTTTTCCTTCTCTGAAGATTTCCATGCTGGTTTGCCCAATGTATTCCGAATATTTCCCGAAAATATTTCCCCAAAAATGTTTGTAAAACATTTTAGAAATTACGTGGAGTACATTTTGAGAATGCTTGCCGGAAAGTAAAACAAGGAAAATATTCACAAAATGTATTAGAAATATTGTTTTGGATCTAATTTAATATGTTTTCACTGTTGAGAAGAGAAATATTTTTGAAATGATACTGAAAATGTTTTCCATATATGATACGGAAAACAATCAAACGAAATATATTCCACATATTTAAAAAATGTTTTCTAATACGTTATTTGTAATATTTTCTATTTTTACGAGAAAACGTATTAAATATATATTTTTAAAAACATTTAGAATATTTTAAAAAATAAATTATTTCGTAATATAAGAAATATTTTTCGGAAATGTTTTTAAAAAGTTTACTTAATTTTTACAAAAGTATTTTGGTAATCTTCTCCTATAACTTAAATTAAATATTTTCGTATGATATTTTAGTATTATTTCCAGAATATTTTATGGAATTTTGAATATAAAACTTTAAAACAGGTAAAAGAAAACATTAAAAATGAATAGAAAATGTTTTCCATTGTGTTTTGGAAGATATTTTGTGTCTTTAGTGAACAACATTTTCTGATATAGGTCTATTATAGAAACATTTTTACATGTTTTCAGAATATACTCAGTAGCAACATGTCCTTCCGTCACGAAAACAAGATGGCGGACGTTTAATCCTTAGGATAGGTATACAGGTATATACGGGCTTACGATAGTTTTTTATATGGCTAGAGGGACTTTTTACCTGTTTGTGGACCGTTAATGACGTAATTTTACCCATAATTTACCTGATTTTCCATTAAACAAACACAATACATTTTTTATTAGGCATTAGAAACCCCTATTTATTTTTTATTAGGCCACAGAAACCCCTATTCATTTTTTTAGCAACCCTTAGAAGGCCCTGTTCATTTTTTAGCAACCCTTAGAAGGCCCTGTTCATTTTTTAACAGTGCTCAGAAGCACTGTTTGTTTTTTAGCAACCTTAGAAAGCCCTGTTCATTTTTTAACAGTGCTCAGAAGCACTGTTTGTTTTTTAGCAACCTTAGAAGGCTTTGTTCATTTTTTATTAGTTCTCAGAAAGCCCTGTTCATTTTTTAGCAACCCTTAGAAGGCTATGTTTATTTTTTATTAGTCCACAGAAAGCCCTGTTATTTTTATCCGCGACCAATGTTTATTTTTATTGCGCATTAGAAAGCTCTGTTTATTTTAACAGTGCTCAGAAAGCACTGTTTGTTTTTTATTTACCTTATGACGCGTGTAAGATGTTTCCGCTGGCGCCATTACTGCGTGGTTTTGTTATAGATTTTTTTTTATACATTAGTAATTGTTTTGTATGATTACGTGATTACTTATAGCCATACCCGTTTTGGATGGCTTTATGGACTTGGAATTACACGACGTGGCGCATATATATGCGGGAATTACGTATTGCTTTACATGATATATTTATATAATTGCAAACGCGCATTATTGTTATTGAATTTTAAAACTAATTAACTTATAGAATTAATTAACCTATAATACTTACCATATATATATACTTACGTATGAAGAATTGAGCTTTGCCACTTGTGGTTTATGATGGATGGAATTGTTTTTCCAATATGGCGCCGTCGCGTGATTGTTGAACAGAGGTTCCTCCATAGTAGGACTTTGAAATACAAATACGCGCATTTTGCTTGCATTACCGTGTAGATTGATGCTAACTAAACTTGTGAAGAATTTGGTTGCGCGAAGTTGCATAGTTTATTACATTATTACACTATATGTTTAATTTATATTAAATTTTGTTTTACCATGTGTTTACTTATTATAAAATTGAAATAATAATAATAGATAACGATACATTTTAATAAAGAAAGCGGAACCCCACAGTACTATGATATGTACAACTGTGCTGCCATCTATTGACAATAATTACAACTCCATTTAACAGGCACGTTATATGGGAGACTGATACAGAATGAATGGGAGACTTAAGATGAATTACATGAGATTTAGATGTACAAGAAAGAGAAGAGAATAAAATAAATAGAGAAAAATATTATTGTTTATTGAATTGAAGCAACATTTAAGCGTAATATATTAGTTTGTAATAAGGTTATTAAATTAGGTTTAACTGGATACGTATGCACTTTGTAGGATAGTTTATTATTTATTTAGGATTTTTATTTAATAATATGGTTTGTAGAAGTACAGTGAGTTATTATACAATAGAACAAACTTATATTTTATTTGTATAGATGTATTTAAGATTATATCCGGGTGCAGCTTTAGTAGTGGTTTGCGTTAGCATATTTGAATGTGCGGAACGGCACATGACGGATTTGGAACGGGCGTAGTATTACAATTTTATACGTTGCTTGGGAATTGTTTAGTATCGGTTTGCATTGATGAATATGTTGCACGGATTGAGGAAATGGTAAAGAATGTTTTATGCTAATTGGCACTACGATTTCCATTTGAAAGAATTAGATAAATAATAGCTTGAAAATATTTTAAATTGGATTACGGTATGGAGCATAATATTTAAGTATATTGTATTTACTGCGAAATAGAGAATATATATATATATGTAGCTGCAATTATTGAATTAACAAGTACCAGAGATAATTATAATGTTTTTATTTACAATGTATTGAATTATAAGAATATATATTCCTTATAATATTTGAGAGCAGTTGGGAAGCTTTATATGATGATTGATTTTTTACGTGCGGAACTGATTTAATTTGAAGCAACAGCAAATACATTTGACAGATAATTGCTGTATTTGCAACCATTGAAATGGGTATAAAATGTTTTATGTATGTAAAGATATTTAATATTTTTGTTTGTAAAGGACGAGATAATTTTATCAGCTAATGTATAACATTACAGATATGGTTTTAAGCTATTTTAGATGGAGCTTAGGAGATAACGAAAATTATTATGGAACGAGACCACCATGATGTATAGGGAAGATGACATATGGAATATTTGGTAAAGTTTTATTATTTTAGGAAATAATATTATATTAATTAATACGAAGACCAATATTTTTTTAAGAGAAACCCATATTTTTAGTATTGGTGTACTATTGAAAGCATGAATTAACAATTTTGAAGGCATAAGATATACACAAAGACTTGTATTTACTGGTGTTATTGTTTTACATTTACCGGAGAGGATGTTGGTGCACTTTGAATAGATTTGAATTATTGGAATATAGTATTTTTATACTTAGGGACTTATTTATAAATACAACTTATGAAATTAGAATATTAACGAATGAATTATTTTACATTGTACCTAATTATATATATTTTAATGTTATTGACTAGTTATTTAAAATTTAGACGAATTGTACTTTTAGTGCTGGAATGCTATATTTATATTTGTATAGATTAGGTACTAATACGGAACACATTGATTAGCATACAACTTTGCAGACTATATATTTGCGTAGATGAAATTATGAAAACTTTTGATTTTCATTATTTAACACGCTTACACGAAAATAATTGTACAATTAGAAATTGTTGAAAGTTTTGAATAGGCAATTTATGTATATGTGTGATGTAGTACAAGTATTTGGAATATATGTATTGTATTGTGTTATCAATTATTGATACAAATAGGGCTGAAGGATTTACGTAGTATTTGCGTTTGCGACAATATAAAATGTTATGAGAATGACATGATACCACGTGAATGTCAGACTTGCATTATATAGTAATTAGATTTATGTTTTATTAAGATATAGATGTACATACTACGCATTAATACAGACACAGATTGATTTATTTTATTTTAGGCATGAAAGAGAAAACCCATATATTGGCGTTGGCTGTGGAAAAACACAGACATGCGTACATTACATTTTTTTTTTATACTAGTATTTGAAAAGTTACACACAATATAAAGCTTAATTTAGCTTATGTTATACGATTATGAGGTGCGTATTGCTTGACTTGGCCATGGAGACGATGCAATTTATGTTTTTTATTATTATTTTTTTTTTTACAGGCTAGTCTGAAAGACTAGCTGCCTTTCAGAGGGTTACGCCCTCTTTTAGGAATGAGATTGGCGGTTAACAATGGAATTAGTATGTTGGGTGGGCTAAGTGATTTTAATCTTTATTAGCAGTAACATTTAAATAAATAATTTTGAAGGTGGAGACTTAAGGAATATTAATCCTTAACATTAGGTGCAGGTATAAACACAAAGGAGAAAAGAATACGGTATATTTTAAACAAATAAATTATAACAAAATGATAGCAGTGCTTAGGTATAGCATTCATGATTTGTACAAGTATAGTTATGAGCGTGAGAGATGTGGTGAGGTGCATTCACAGGACAACACATGGGTGATGTTAATTAGACAAATGAAGTTATCTTCAGCCTAGGGGCTGCTCTAGGCAATGATGAAGACGAATGAGGCCCATGTTAGTAAATAATGATAATCACTGTGCTGGAAATGATGGATGAATGAGAGGAAGATGTTCATGAATGACGTAATCTGTGATGATAAGTAAGGCGGGATCTAACGGTGGTAGAGTGTAGTGATATAGTGTGAAAAGAAGCGAAAGTGGAGGATGATAATAGCGGTGAGGTGTTGGGTGAAGTGCTAAATATCGCATTGTATCCTGTAGTAAAGGATGTCGTGTTTCGAAGCGTTTGGTCATGAATGTTAGCCGCAGCTTTTCAAGGTAATATTGTAAAGTCGGAAAAGTTATTTTGCGGTATAGATCCTGTGTAGGACTAGGCAGCTTAATGCGGAATGCTGTACGGAAAGCATGGCGCTCTAGAATTAAAAGTTTATTGTAGAACTTAGTTGGGGCAGCTATCCAAGCAGTAAATCCGTATGTAAGGACAGGTCGTAAGAAAACCTTGTAGGTATTGAGGATGGTGTGTGCTTTAAGGCCCCAGGTGGTACCAGTCAATCGTTTCAGGAGATTGAGTCTATTATAAGCTTTAATGGTAATGGTTCTCAGATGTTGCGACCAAGTAAGGTGGTGATCATAGGTAATTCCCAGATATGTGACAGTGTTACTGATTTGAATAGGCACCCCATCAACATACAGAGAGAGATTGCGTGGGTTTCGGCGGACTTTGGAAGTTCTTTTAGGTGGTAAGAATACGATTGCTTGTGTTTTAGCTGCGTTAATAGTAAGCCGCCACTGAACGCACCAGGTGTAAAAGCGATCGATAGCTGTTTGTAAGACAATGTTAAGCTGCTGGATAGTTGTTCCAAGTGCTAGAAGCGCCGTATCATCCGCATATTGGAAAAGATGGACCTTATCTGGCAGTCGGGGCATATCAGCTACATACAGCAGGTATAGTAAAGGAGACAGGGCTGACCCTTGTGGTACTCCAGAGAACAGAAAGATAGGATGTGACAAACTGCCTCGTACTGAGATATAGGTGATACGGTTTGTAATGAAATGGTAAATAAGACGAATGTAGGAGATAGGAAGCTGAAATTGCAGAAGTTTGTATATGAGCCCATGGTGCCAGACTTTATCGAATGCTTTCTCCAAATCAAATAATACTAAGCAGGAAGGATTGGCTGAATTATAGTGCTGAGTAATGAGGGTTGTGAGTCGAAGTAGTTGATCATTGATAGAGAAAGCTGGTCGAAAACCTGCTTGTGTGATTGGAAGTAGGCCGTTATCTGAGATGAAGATGTGTAGTCGTTTAACCAGGATACGTTCCAGAATCTTACTGAATGTGGAAGTGAGTTGAATAGGCCTATAGGATGCAACATTCTGAGGAGGTTTATGTGGTTTAGGAAACAGTAGCGTCTTTGATGTTTTCCAAGCTAAAGGAAAGAAGCCAGTGCGCAATATGAATGTATAGATATTCGCAAGAAGAAGTAATAGTGAGAAAGGACATTCCTTGATGTGTCGATACGTCACGTTATCTAGGCCAGGTGCAGTATTTCTTTTATTATGGAGAACTTGAGATATTTCGTGAGTGGTGATTGGGGCGGACATAGCAATATTAGGCGGTAAAATATGAGTAGTATGTGGTTGCAGTTGTGGTGATGAAATATTGAGTCTGTCTGCGGGATGAGGTGCATTCTCAATTGGCGGTGTGAAAATTTCTTGGAGGTGATCTGCAAAAGCATTCGCCTTATCGCTATCGGTACTAACAGGTGTGTCACCCAATAAAATGGGATAGGGTGTAGTAGAGAATTTGCCACATAGTGCATTGAAGCGAGCCCAGAATTTAGTAGGATGCGATGTTTCAGACAGAGTGTTGCATGTCTTCACCCAACACCGGAGCTTATAAGCTTTGATGTAATTGTGTACTGTACGTTGTAGTTGTTTGTGATGTCGGAGTGCTTCTGGGTTGCGAGTATGGAGATAGTCTCGATAGAGTTGACGGGAACGTTTGATCATGGAGAGATATTGTGGCGGAAGTTTAGGTTGATATGGAACGGATTGTGTTGTTGGAATATACAAGTTGCTGGCTTCCTGAATTGCGGATGTAATGCGATCGACTGTCTGGTATAAATCGTCACTTGTGGCGGGTTCTGTTAGATCACTGGTAAGATCTGAAATATGCGAACGATATTGATCCCATTTAGCTTTGTCATAACGCAAGCTGACTCGAACTGGTAAAGAGGAACGTGGTGTAGCTGAGTATGGTTTGTATACAAGCTTGATGGGTGCATGATCACTACCAAGAAGATCAAGAATTTCTACAGTGCAATGTGAAACAAGATTTGAGGAGGCAATGACTATGTCAGGTTTGGTGTTTGAGATTGGGCGTGTAGCTTGTGGAAGATCTAGAATTATCCCTGTAGTGTGGGTCGTTATGAAGTTAATGAAATTTGTCCGGTCACCATTGCTGCGGCTGTGCATATTGAAATCGGCCATAATGATGTATCTATTGAAAGTATTGGAAATATATTGAACGAACTGCTGAGGCAAAGGATGATTTGGTCTGATATATACAGTTGCTAAGGTGATGACAATATTTTTGAAATAAACTGTGGCAAGGAGATGTTCGGGAAGAGCTGTTGCCGTATACTGATGCTGCCGATAAGGAATGTGAGGGGAAATTCCTATAGCTACTCCCCCATTGGCTCGAAGTGCAGGTACCGGATTTGCAGAATGTAACATGGTATAGCGTGGTAAACGGCAAGTACGATTGTTTGTTAGAAAGGTTTCATTTAGTAAGAAACATGTAACACGTTCCTCAAGAAGAAGCTGTTCAAATAAAACTTTGTGTTTTGGTAGTGATCGGATGTTCAGAAAGAGAAATGTTAGAGCCATGACGTTAAACGAGTGAACTAGCATGGGATTTATGAAAATGGACAGTATTGCCGGAATAGGTTGCAGTAAAATTAATATGAAAAGTGGTTCTTGCTGCAAGAATGATTTGTTGTAAGATATGGGGCCTAATGAACGGATGGATGTTTTGCAAAGCTAGCGTTAGAAACGTCAATAGCTGGTCTAATGATACTGGAGCGTCTATCGGATGTGGATTGGTTTGAGCTGGTGCCGGTGGTCGCAATGGAACAACGAGCTCGGGATGATCCTGAATAGGGTCCGGCTTAGCCTTACACTTGTAGCTGTAGGCCGGATGTTGTTCGTTACAAGTGGCGCATTTTGGTGGCAATTGCAAGTTATTACAAGTCCGGGTATCATGTGGACCAGCACAGTAGCCACATTTACTTGAACTCTTACAGTCTGACGTATGATGGGAATTGTAGACCTGGCAACGTTCACAGCGGACTGGCATAGGAACTGGTGTTCGTGATGGTTCTACTCTGTGCTTGTGGTTGTAAATGTATGCACCTGATGCTAGTAACTCATCAATAGTGTCTTGATGGTTTGTAAGCACACGGACCATATAGGTAGGCCCTTTATCATTCCGAATGCGTATTACTTTCGTAATAGTGTGGCCCTCTAGTTTAAGCTCCTCTTGGACCTCTTCATCTGTATAAGATGGATCAACTCCCCGAATAACGACAGATAGCAATGGTAATCGTTTCGGTGGTGGAGGCTGCTTACGTGTAGAGGAATTGAGTGATTGAATTTTCGCATTTGGACCGAAAGTGTCAATAGGCACTTTGTTTTTTATTGTAGCGAGCAGAGTTGGGTCCGGAGTTTTTAAGATGATGCCATTCCTCGTATGAACGATTTCTGAAATAGCTGCTCGAGGGAGGTACTTGCGTAGTTGTATGGCAACAAACTTCGCATTGCTGAATTTTACGTCGAAATTAGTCAGTAACATGGAATGAACTGAAGGTGGAGTAGATCCGTCGGAATGATATGAAGATGTACTTATGTCCATTGGAACGTGGTGTAGATCTGGATTAGAAGCGAGATGTTGCTTCTTCGGAGGTGGAGATTGTTGCAGACGTTCGGCATAACTGTCTGAATGTTCTGATGGATGTGGCGATCTGCTGCGGACAGAACCAGAAGAGATGACGAAAGTTGCAGAGGCAACTGAGGCTTGAGAACCTCGCCGCTGCTGAGATTTGCTAACAATAGAAGTAGTGTGACTCGGATCCTTGCGGGTTCTGCCCTTCGGTGTGCTCTCGGATGGTCCAGGTAGAACTTGAGGTAACCCTGTATGTTTGCCTTTCATCGTTTTGCCTGATCCTAGCCGTGGGTCCGCAATCGAAAATCCGTCCCTGGGCTGTTGCCCAAATGTAAATGCAAAGATGTGTGCCTATAGATGTGTGATGAATGATTCGATGACACAAGGTATAATGATGATGAGAGTTTCACCCTCCAGCACTGAACAGCGCTGTCAATCCCAATGAGAGCGTATGCGTGCTCAAGTAAATCGAAAAACCAAAGAAATAGCAAGGTCGTCAACTTAGAATCAAGTACGTCTCTTTACCTCCGTGGAGGATTATATTCAATTCGACGGTTGTTTCCTCAACTCCAAAGAGGCAAGTAATCCAACCGTATATGAGAAGATCGCGACTAAAATAAATCAATAGGGATGGAATAACTAAGGGACTTGGTTATTTTTCTCCGCCAGCAACGGATACCCTATTTTTTTACCTGGTTAGAGATTCCAGGTGGCCAGTTCGCAATTTATGCTTAGGGCAGTTAAAATATGGGATTATATATGGGAACTTATATGCGAAAATTTGGTAGACAGAACATTTTTTTCCCTTTATTTAAAAAAGTATTGTATAGTTACAAGAGAATTTTTGAAACGATTTTAATTTATTTAGGAAGTACCATATACAATATTATAATTATTTATGGTGAATGCGGTAGCAATTACAGATTGCGTGAAAATTTGTGGAGCCATCTATTGTATAAATTGGAAAACACAATTATGACTGTACTCGATAGAGGCAGACGATGATGAATTACACAATTGTAACATTTGTGATAACTACATAAAATGTTATGAGAACGAGATGATATTACGCGAATGTCAGACTTGCATTATATGCTAATTAGATTTGTTTTATTAAGATATAGGTGTACATATTATACGTTAATACAGACACACAATGAATTATTTTATTTGTGCATGAAAGAGAGATACCACATATATGCGTTGGTTGTGGAAATGCAGAAGCATGTGAACATTGCAACCTAGCATTGTTATATGAACAAATACACAAAATATAAAGTTTAATGTAGTTTATTTTTAATATTTAACAAGAGTTTCATTCCCATCCAATGGATGGGAGAACTGTAGAAGGCAATACCTCTTTTTTTTTGTGTGTGGCAAGAATTGTAGTTTATACTCATGACACTTAAAATATGAGAGTATATATGAGAACGTATATGCGAAACAATTTTGTAGACAGAACTTTTTACTTATTTAACACTGCTGTGTAGTTACAATAGAGAATTTTGAACCCGATTTTAATTTATTTAGGAATGATCCAATATAATATTATAATTACTTGTTGTGAACATGGTAGCAACACATGATTGCATGAAAATTTGTGGAGCCATCTATTGCATAACATGGAAAACACGATTATGGATGTACTTGATAAAATTACACGGTGAAGAAGTACATAATTAAAGCATCTGTGATAATAACATAAAATCTTATGAGAACGAGAGATACCATGCGAGTGTGAGACATGCATTATATATTGAGTAGATTTATGTTTTATTAGGATATAGGTGTATATACTACACGTTAATACAGACACAGAATGAATTATTTTTACTTTGTGCATGAAAGAGAAATTCCCCATATATGCGTTGGTTGTGGAAAAACAGAAATATGCGTACATCGCAAATTCCACATTAGTATATGAAAGATACATAGTATATATACTTTAATGGAACTTATACGTTTGTTTGTTTATAGCTAATTATATTGACTTGTACCCTTTTAGAGGGTTACGCACTTTTTAGGGAAGAGTGATGTATAATTGGAGGATTTAAGGATTGTGTGATGGTTTCATAGAAAATTTTAATACATTATAATAATTGCTAAGGTCTTAAGGATTTTTTGATCTTTAACATTTGCTAGGAAACTAACAAGGAAATTGTAGTTAGCGCAGTATTGTATAGAACTGGAAGAGTAGAAATATGGAAAGAATAATGAATATGTACTGATAAAGTATATTATACTTGTATATTGTGAATGATGAGCATGAGGGATGAGGCGAGGTGTGCTAGTACGTTACAGCACAGAAGTGTTAGGCAGATGAAGTTTTTTTTTTTTTTGCCTAGGGGTTGCTTAAGACTTTAATGTAGACAATGGGAACTCTGGTAGTGATAGATGGATTTAGGGTACAAATAATGGAAATATGAGTGGAAGATGATTATGAACTTGATAATTTGTGAGGCCCTACTGGTTTAAGGGCTCAGGAGCTAGATTGTAGCATTAGAGAGTATAGACTAATGATAGCGCTGGAGGATAATACTGACATGGAGAAGGATGGAGAGCTAAAAGGTGCGTAGTATTTTAAAGTAAGGGCCATGAGTTATAACGAGATTATTTGTATGCGAGACGTAAAGTTTTAAGATGAAAGTGAAGTGTAGGAAACTGAATTTGGTTGTATAACTTTGCTGTAGGACTACTCAGTTTGACTTGATATGCAATGCGGAAAGCACATTGTTTTAACATTAATAAGTTTTTTGTAAACTGTGTGGATGTTTTTAATTTATGCAGCATTTTCACAAGTTAGCACAGGCCGTAAAGAGGCCTTGTATGTATTTAGAATTGTGTTTACTTTTAGTACCCAGGACGTTTTGCTGACCCTTTTTTTTTTTTTTTTTTTTTTAATAAGTTAACTCTATTGTATGCTTTTTGATTGTTTGAAGATGTTTTCAACTGAGATGTTTAGTGAATGTGAGCATTAACTAAGTTACACTTGAATGTGCTTGGAGGAGAGTTTGGTTTAGTTTTAGGGAAAGGCAGTTAGGATTTTTTTAGGGATTTTTTGATGTTCTTTATGGAGGAATGAAGATGATAATTTGTGTTTTTTGTGGCGATGATTGTTAGTTTTCATTTGCTGCACCAGTGAAGAAAACTGTTAATTACTATTTGTAGAGCAGTGTTGACGGATTGGATACTAGATTTTAACGCAAGAAAGGCAGTGTCGGTGGCATATTGAAAGAGGTGAAGTTTATCAGGAAGTGGAGGCATAAGATGGAGATCTGATGACAGAGCAGATTTTAAGGTACTTAACAGTGAAGGAAAATAGGATGGGAGAGGCAGTTATTTATTGAAACATATGACAGGCGGTGGATTTAAAAAATTTGCATATCAGTTTTATATACGAGATAGGAAATTGAAGATGAATTAATGTGTATACAAGTGTGCTGTGTTTTATTCTGTTAAATATTTTTGAGGTCAAATAATACAAGACATGATGGTTGACTTAATTATAGTGTTGTGTAACCATGGTGGTTAAGACTGATAATTGATTGCTGATTGAATATTCAGGGCGAAATTTTGCATGATTTATGGGAAGTATTTGACGTCTTTTATGTATTCATCCAGACGTTTTACTATAATACGTTATAGGATTTTACTAAAAGCAAACGTTAACTGAATTGTGCGGTAGGATGATAAGAGGGTATGAGTTTTTTTTTTTTTTTTTTTTGGTTTAGAAAACATTATCGTCTTAGGTTTTTCAGGTGACAGGAAAATATCCATTGTGCAGAATGAAAGTAAAAATTGTGGCTAACAAAGTAAGTAATATAAGAGGGCATAGTTTCATATGATGATAGTTTATTGAATTAAAGACAGGGGACACTATTCTTTTTGTTACGAACAACTGTACTGATATTTTGAACTATGATTGGTTTGTTTGAGATTTATTTTGCGGAAGAGTATGAAAGATATGAGGTTGTAATGAAGAAGATGAAATGACTGTGTCGTCTGGATGTCTATATGAATATGTGGGACGGAGTGGTGTGAAGATGTTTTGAAGGAAATTAGCAAAAAACATCAGCTTTGGAAGAGTTTGTCTATATAGATAAGGCATCATTTAATAATGGATATGATGTTTTACTGCTTTTGCAAAGAGCATTGAAATGTTTTCAATACTTGTTAGGACGAGGGACGTTAGAGAGTATTACAGATTTTAATTCAATGCCATAGCTTGTAATCACAGATGTAATTTTGGCCATTTTCTGAAGTTGTTGGTGATGACGGAGTGATTTTGGATTTTTCTTTTTTGTACGTTGATAGTTACGCTAAAATTGTTGAGAGCGAGTGATAAATGTAAGATATTTAGTTGGCAATGTTGGTCGATAAGGCGTTGATGTAGTTACTGATATGTAAAGTGAACTAACCTCTTGGATTGAAGATATGTAGGTATGAATGTTATGATACAGTGCATCCATTGATGTATGGTTGTAATGGGTTTACTGATCCCGATAAATGTGTTTTGTATTGTTTACAGTTGAATTTGTTAACGGATGCTAGTTCTTTGAAATTTTGTAGATTGAGTCGTATGATGAGTACTAAGTTGTAATTTGATTGGAAGAGGATCACTTCCTATTGGATTGAGAACATTAATTTGGATTTGTGAAATGTGATTAACAGAAGTAATGACAATATTCGGTATGCTTTGTGATACAGGCTTAGTGGGTTTGGAAGACTTTGATTGATAACGGGTATGTAAGTTATGACAAAGGTTTGAAAGGTAGATTTGTTTTTTTTTTTTTTTTGATTTGCTGTACATTTTGAACTTGTTCATAATTATGAATTTATTATAATTATCGGAAATGTGTTGTACGATTACAGTAGGTAGCGGTTTTACAGGTTTGATATAAACTGTAGCAACGATTATAGTTATATTACGGAAGTATAAAGTAATGACGGGATATTCAGGAAGATTTGGTAGCCTACAAAAGTGTTGCCGTGATGAAATACGTGGAGAAAATTCCACAACTGTTTATCCATTTGTGCGTCTCCTATGAAGATGCTACCCTGTAGAATTATTGTATATTCAGAAAATGACAAATGATGGACGGAGTGAGAAAGGTTTTGTTATGGATAAATACTACAGTTTTTTTTTTTTTTTTTTACCACCAACAATGCTTTGAATAAGCTTTATTTTGATGAATGGATCTAATATTGATAAATATAAAGGCCATGATCACTAGGTTAGACAATAGTTTCCAAAGATAGTGTATAAAAATAGATATTTTGACCAGAATAAGTAGTATGAAATGTAACAGGGAATATTTTTTTTTTTTTGTTGTTGCATGTGTGATTTGTTTTAAGTCGTGTGAACGATGAATTGGTTGAATGTTTTGAGGAGTAAGCGTTAGAAAGGCAACAATATAATGCGTACTGTTATAGAAGACTCAACGGATTGTAGAACGTGTGCAGAATAGTTGTATATATGTAGGGGTATTACATACTCAGGGTGAACTTTGGTATGAATGGATTTGCCTTTACACTTGTAACTATATGTCGGGTGTTGTTTATGGCAAGTGTAACAATTTTGGCGGGGTTGTAGATTGGGGATATGAATGACCGGACCGATCACCAGATCAATAGCTGCAGACAGACGTATTTGGACATATTGCGATAGTGCTGATTATATGTATAGCATTTTTTGCATTGAAGTGTTAGGGGAAAATGAAATCTTTGAGTTTTACGTCCCATGGTTATGCTGGTTAGGCTAAAGGAGACGATGATGATGATGAATAATGGCTGAAATGGTGGAATGAAGAAAGTGAGAGGAAACGGGAGAATCCTGAGAAAACCCACGCATACGTTGTTTGTTTACCACAAAGTTTACTTGATAAGGGCCGGGATTGAACCTGGGACCCCCCAAGCATCAGAGGTGAACGCTCTGCCACCGAGCCACCATGGCCCCTGAAGTGTTAGAGGGTGCTGGTGATCGTGAAAGTTTAACTTTGTTTTTTTTTTTTTTTTGTTATAAATGTATACCCCCATTAGTTAGAAGAGAATTATTAATGGTTTGAGAAGGTGTTAGTACTTGAACAATGTATGTGGGATATGTAACATTTATAATTTGCATAACCTTCAAGAGTGTGTGTCCTTTATAGCTAAGTTCCCCACTTGAATTTTTTTTTTTTTTTTTTATTGGTATAAGGATCAACACACTGATTCATCACGGAAAGGAGAGGAGGACGGCGAGGTGGGGGGCATTTGCTTGCCTTGAGATGTATTATGGTTAGTAAGTTTAGCATTTTGTTAAAGGTTTCTATATGTACTTTGTTTTTTATAATGTTGACTAAGTTTGCATTTTTCTGTTTGAAAATAAAGCCGTTCCTAGTTTGATTATTTCTTTGAGTGACGCACGAGGAAGGTACTCGTACACTTGTAGAACAACTTAACTTGTTTTACAGTTGAGAAACATGATTTGAAAAGGGTTAACAGAAACGAGTACATTGATTGAGATAAAGTTTGAGGTAAAGTTGGAGCTATAGTAGAATTTGTTTACATTTCCATAGTATTGTCCACTATATTTGGTGTAACGTGTGCTTTCTTTGCAGCTGGTAAGATTTGCAAGCGGTTAGAATAAGTTTGTATGATTGAAGAACGGGAAGTTATAGACATAACAGAGCTTGTGGTATTACCAGATATAGTTTGTGACTGCACATGCATTTCTTTCACTTTAGTGGAGCAACCAGAAAGTTTACGCTAATTATTGCTAACGAGTAAGGTTACGATTGATACTTTGATACATTTTGGCAGTTTATACTTGGGAGTTGGCATCAAGAAAGGTATGGTAGAGAATTTTTTTTTTTTTTTTTTATTATCGTTAGATGCACTATATTATAATGAACAATAAACATTGATATGTTATGAAATATGTAGAGTTTAATTGACACGTTAATATGTTTTAGGTTCTGATAAGAACTATTTGATTTATAATATTACAGAACAATATTTGATTGGTATATTAGTGTTATTCATATGCAATAGATACACCATAACGTACCTAGTATCATTAAGTATATTATTTGAAATATGAGAACTACACATGATAGTTGCTAATTTAGCTTCTAAAATAAGATATGGTTTATGAATTTTTTTGTATTAATGAAAAATGAAACGAAATCATTGACTTTTACGTCTCACGGTTATACCGGTTAGGCTAAAGAAGACAGTGATGATGAGTAATGAATGAAAACAAACTGAAATGAAGAATGTGGGAGGAAACGGGAGAACCCCGAGAAAACCCACGCACACGGTGATTGTCCACCACAAAGTTCTTCTGTATTAATTAAATCCATAAGAACTTTGTGGTGGACAATCACCGTGTGCGTGGGTTTTCTCGGGGTTCTCCCGTTTCCTCCCACATTCTTCATTTCAGTTTGTTTTCATTCATTACTCATCATCACTGTCTTCTTTAGCCTAACCGGTATAACCGTGAGACGTAAAAGTCAATGATTTCGTTTCATTTTTCATTAATACAAAAAAATTCATAAACCATATCTTATTTTAGAAGCTAAATTAGCAACTATCATGTGTAGTTCTCATATTTCAAATAATATACTTAATGATACTAGGTACGTTATGGTGTATCTATTGCATATGAATAACACTAATATACCAATCAAATATTGTTCTGTAATATTATAAATCAAATAGTTCTTATCAGAACCTAAAACATATTAACGTGTCAATTAAACTCTACATATTTCATAACATATCAATGTTTATTGTTCATTATAATATAGTGCATCTAACGATAATAAAAAAAAAAAAAAAAATTCTCTACCATACCTTTCTTGATGCCAACTCCCAAGTATAAACTGCCAAAATGTATCAAAGTATCAATCGTAACCTTACTCGTTAGCAATAATTAGCGTAAACTTTCTGGTTGCTCCACTAAAGTGAAAGAAATGCATGTGCAGTCACAAACTATATCTGGTAATACCACAAGCTCTGTTATGTCTATAACTTCCCGTTCTTCAATCATACAAACTTATTCTAACCGCTTGCAAATCTTACCAGCTGCAAAGAAAGCACACGTTACACCAAATATAGTGGACAATACTATGGAAATGTAAACAAATTCTACTATAGCTCCAACTTTACCTCAAACTTTATCTCAATCAATGTACTCGTTTCTGTTAACCCTTTTCAAATCATGTTTCTCAACTGTAAAACAAGTTAAGTTGTTCTACAAGTGTACGAGTACCTTCCTCGTGCGTCACTCAAAGAAATAATCAAACTAGGAACGGCTTTATTTTCAAACAGAAAAATGCAAACTTAGTCAACATTATAAAAAACAAAGTACATATAGAAACCTTTAACAAAATGCTAAACTTACTAACCATAATACATCTCAAGGCAAGCAAATGCCCCCCACCTCGCCGTCCTCCTCTCCTTTCCGTGATGAATCAGTGTGTTGATCCTTATACCAATAAAAAAAAAAAAAAAAATTCAAGTGGGGAACTTAGCTATAAAGGACACACACTCTTGAAGGTTATGCAAATTATAAATGTTACATATCCCACATACATTGTTCAAGTACTAACACCTTCTCAAACCATTAATAATTCTCTTCTAACTAATGGGGGTATACATTTATAACAAAAAAAAAAAAAAAAAAAAAAGTTAAACTTTCACGATCACCAGCACCCTCTAACACTTCAGGGGCCATGGTGGCTCGGTGGCAGAGCGTTCACCTCTGATGCTTGGGGGGTCCCAGGTTCAATCCCGGCCCTTATCAAGTAAACTTTGTGGTAAACAAACAACGTATGCGTGGGTTTTCTCAGGATTCTCCCGTTTCCTCTCACTTTCTTCATTCCACCATTTCAGCCATTATTCATCATCATCATCGTCTCCTTTAGCCTAACCAGCATAACCATGGGACGTAAAACTCAAAGATTTCATTTTCCCCTAACACTTCAATGCAAAAAATGCTATACATATAATCAGCACTATCGCAATATGTCCAAATACGTCTGTCTGCAGCTATTGATCTGGTGATCGGTCCGGTCATTCATATCCCCAATCTACAACCCCGCCAAAATTGTTACACTTGCCATAAACAACACCCGACATATAGTTACAAGTGTAAAGGCAAATCCATTCATACCAAAGTTCACCCTGAGTATGTAATACCCCTACATATATACAACTATTCTGCACACGTTCTACAATCCGTTGAGTCTTCTATAACAGTACGCATTATATTGTTGCCTTTCTAACGCTTACTCCTCAAAACATTCAACCAATTCATCGTTCACACGACTTAAAACAAATCACACATGCAACAACAAAAAAAAAAATATTCCCTGTTACATTTCATACTACTTATTCTGGTCAAAATATCTATTTTTATACACTATCTTTGGAAACTATTGTCTAACCTAGTGATCATGGCCTTTATATTTATCAATATTAGATCCATTCATCAAAATAAAGCTTATTCAAAGCATTGTTGGTGGTAAAAAAAAAAAAAAAAACTGTAGTATTTATCCATAACAAAACCTTTCTCACTCCGTCCATCATTTGTCATTTTCTGAATATACAATAATTCTACAGGGTAGCATCTTCATAGGAGACGCACAAATGGATAAACAGTTGTGGAATTTTCTCCACGTATTTCATCACGGCAACACTTTTGTAGGCTACCAAATCTTCCTGAATATCCCGTCATTACTTTATACTTCCGTAATATAACTATAATCGTTGCTACAGTTTATATCAAACCTGTAAAACCGCTACCTACTGTAATCGTACAACACATTTCCGATAATTATAATAAATTCATAATTATGAACAAGTTCAAAATGTACAGCAAATCAAAAAAAAAAAAACAAATCTACCTTTCAAACCTTTGTCATAACTTACATACCCGTTATCAATCAAAGTCTTCCAAACCCACTAAGCCTGTATCACAAAGCATACCGAATATTGTCATTACTTCTGTTAATCACATTTCACAAATCCGAATTAATGTTCTCAATCCAATAGGAAGTGATCCTCTTCCAATCAAATTACAACTTAGTACTCATCATACGACTCAATCTACAAAATTTCAAAGAACTAGCATCCGTTAACAAATTCAACTGTAAACAATACAAAACACATTTATCGGGATCAGTAAACCCATTACAACCATACATCAATGGATGCACTGTATCATAACATTCATACCTACATATCTTCAATCCAAGAGGTTAGTTCACTTTACATATCAGTAACTACATCAACGCCTTATCGACCAACATTGCCAACTAAATATCTTACATTTATCACTCGCTCTCAACAATTTTAGCGTAACTATCAACGTACAAAAAAGAAAAATCCAAAATCACTCCGTCATCACCAACAACTTCAGAAAATGGCCAAAATTACATCTGTGATTACAAGCTATGGCATTGAATTAAAATCTGTAATACTCTCTAACGTCCCTCGTCCTAACAAGTATTGAAAACATTTCAATGCTCTTTGCAAAAGCAGTAAAACATCATATCCATTATTAAATGATGCCTTATCTATATAGACAAACTCTTCCAAAGCTGATGTTTTTTGCTAATTTCCTTCAAAACATCTTCACACCACTCCGTCCCACATATTCATATAGACATCCAGACGACACAGTCATTTCATCTTCTTCATTACAACCTCATATCTTTCATACTCTTCCGCAAAATAAATCTCAAACAAACCAATCATAGTTCAAAATATCAGTACAGTTGTTCGTAACAAAAAGAATAGTGTCCCCTGTCTTTAATTCAATAAACTATCATCATATGAAACTATGCCCTCTTATATTACTTACTTTGTTAGCCACAATTTTTACTTTCATTCTGCACAATGGATATTTTCCTGTCACCTGAAAAACCTAAGACGATAATGTTTTCTAAACAAAAAAAAAAAAAAAAAAAACTCATACCCTCTTATCATCCTACCGCACAATTCAGTTAACGTTTGCTTTTAGTAAAATCCTATAACGTATTATAGTAAAACGTCTGGATGAATACATAAAAGACGTCAAATACTTCCCATAAATCATGCAAAATTTCGCCCTGAATATTCAATCAGCAATCAATTATCAGTCTTAACCACCATGGTTACACAACACTATAATTAAGTCAACCATCATGTCTTGTATTATTTGACCTCAAAAATATTTAACAGAATAAAACACAGCACACTTGTATACACATTAATTCATCTTCAATTTCCTATCTCGTATATAAAACTGATATGCAAATTTTTTAAATCCACCGCCTGTCATATGTTTCAATAAATAACTGCCTCTCCCATCCTATTTTCCTTCACTGTTAAGTACCTTAAAATCTGCTCTGTCATCAGATCTCCATCTTATGCCTCCACTTCCTGATAAACTTCACCTCTTTCAATATGCCACCGACACTGCCTTTCTTGCGTTAAAATCTAGTATCCAATCCGTCAACACTGCTCTACAAATAGTAATTAACAGTTTTCTTCACTGGTGCAGCAAATGAAAACTAACAATCATCGCCACAAAAAACACAAATTATCATCTTCATTCCTCCATAAAGAACATCAAAAAATCCCTAAAAAAATCCTAACTGCCTTTCCCTAAAACTAAACCAAACTCTCCTCCAAGCACATTCAAGTGTAACTTAGTTAATGCTCACATTCACTAAACATCTCAGTTGAAAACATCTTCAAACAATCAAAAAGCATACAATAGAGTTAACTTATTAAAAAAAAAAAAAAAAAAAAAAAAAGGGTCAGCAAAACGTCCTGGGTACTAAAAGTAAACACAATTCTAAATACATACAAGGCCTCTTTACGGCCTGTGCTAACTTGTGAAAATGCTGCATAAATTAAAAACATCCACACAGTTTACAAAAAACTTATTAATGTTAAAACAATGTGCTTTCCGCATTGCATATCAAGTCAAACTGAGTAGTCCTACAGCAAAGTTATACAACCAAATTCAGTTTCCTACACTTCACTTTCATCTTAAAACTTTACGTCTCGCATACAAATAATCTCGTTATAACTCATGGCCCTTACTTTAAAATACTACGCACCTTTTAGCTCTCCATCCTTCTCCATGTCAGTATTATCCTCCAGCGCTATCATTAGTCTATACTCTCTAATGCTACAATCTAGCTCCTGAGCCCTTAAACCAGTAGGGCCTCACAAATTATCAAGTTCATAATCATCTTCCACTCATATTTCCATTATTTGTACCCTAAATCCATCTATCACTACCAGAGTTCCCATTGTCTACATTAAAGTCTTAAGCAACCCCTAGGCAAAAAAAAAAAAAAACTTCATCTGCCTAACACTTCTGTGCTGTAACGTACTAGCACACCTCGCCTCATCCCTCATGCTCATCATTCACAATATACAAGTATAATATACTTTATCAGTACATATTCATTATTCTTTCCATATTTCTACTCTTCCAGTTCTATACAATACTGCGCTAACTACAATTTCCTTGTTAGTTTCCTAGCAAATGTTAAAGATCAGAAAATCCTTAAGACCTTAGCAATTATTATAATGTATTAAAATTTTCTATGAAACCATCACACAATCCTTAAATCCTCCAATTATACATCACTCTTCCCTAAAAAGTGCGTAACCCTCTAAAAGGGTACAAGTCAATATAATTAGCTATAAACAAACAAACGTATAAGTTCCATTAAAGTATATATACTATGTATCTTTCATATACTAATGTGGAATTTGCGATGTACGCATATTTCTGTTTTTCCACAACCAACGCATATATGGGGAATTTCTCTTTCATGCACAAAGTAAAAATAATTCATTCTGTGTCTGTATTAACGTGTAGTATATACACCTATATCCTAATAAAACATAAATCTACTCAATATATAATGCATGTCTCACACTCGCATGGTATCTCTCGTTCTCATAAGATTTTATGTTATTATCACAGATGCTTTAATTATGTACTTCTTCACCGTGTAATTTTATCAAGTACATCCATAATCGTGTTTTCCATGTTATGCAATAGATGGCTCCACAAATTTTCATGCAATCATGTGTTGCTACCATGTTCACAACAAGTAATTATAATATTATATTGGATCATTCCTAAATAAATTAAAATCGGGTTCAAAATTCTCTATTGTAACTACACAGCAGTGTTAAATAAGTAAAAAGTTCTGTCTACAAAATTGTTTCGCATATACGTTCTCATATATACTCTCATATTTTAAGTGTCATGAGTATAAACTACAATTCTTGCCACACACAAAAAAAAAGAGGTATTGCCTTCTACAGTTCTCCCATCCATTGGATGGGAATGAAACTCTTGTTAAATATTAAAAATAAACTACATTAAACTTTATATTTTGTGTATTTGTTCATATAACAATGCTAGGTTGCAATGTTCACATGCTTCTGCATTTCCACAACCAACGCATATATGTGGTATCTCTCTTTCATGCACAAATAAAATAATTCATTGTGTGTCTGTATTAACGTATAATATGTACACCTATATCTTAATAAAACAAATCTAATTAGCATATAATGCAAGTCTGACATTCGCGTAATATAATCTCGTTCTCATAACATTTTATGTAGTTATCACAAATGTTACAATTGTGTAATTCATCATCGTCTGCCTCTATCGAGTACAATCATAATTGTGTTTTCCAATTTATACAATAGATGGCTCCACAAATTTTCACGCAATCTGTAATTGCTACCGCATTCACCATAAATAATTATAATATTGTATATGGTACTTCCTAAATAAATTAAAATCGTTTCAAAAATTCTCTTGTAACTATACAATACTTTTTTAAATAAAAGGAAAAAAATGTTCTGTCTACCAAATTTTCGCATATAAGTTCCCATATATAATCCCATATTTTAACTGCCCTAAGCACCAAGCAGGATTTCGCCCAGGTTATTCGATCAACGATCAACTACTTCGTTTAACCACCATGGTTACACAACACTATAACTCGGTCAAACCATCATGTCTTGTATTATTTGACCTCGAGAAAGCATTTGACAGGGTATGGCACATCGCACTTATATACAAATTAACTCATCTTCGATTACCTGTCGCTTATATCAGACTGATATACAACTTTTTAATCGGCCGTCTGTCATATGTTTCAATAAATAACTGCCTCTCACATCCTTTTTTCCTTCACTGTGGAGTACCTCAAGGATCGGCTCTGTCACCACTTCTCTATCTTCTCTATGTTGCCGATATGCCTCCACTTCCTGATAAAATTCACCTATTTCAATATGCCGACGACACTGCCTTTCTTGCCCTAGGATCTACTATCCAATCCATCAACACTGCTCTACAGTTAGCAATTAACAATTTTCTTCGCTGGTGCGATAAATGGCAGCTAACGATCAACGCCACAAAAACGCAGGCCATTGTCTTCATTCCTCCGAAACGAACATCAAGAGTCAGAAGAAATCCTAACTGCCTTTCACTACAAGTAGACCAAACTCCCATCCAGGCACGACCAACTGTAACTTACTTGGGGCTCATATTCGATAAACATCTCACTTGGAAACAACATCTTCAAACAGTCACAACTAAAGCATACAATAGACTTAACTTATTAAAAAGGCTCACCGGAACGTCCTGGGGACTAAAAGCGAACACAATTCTGAACACATACAAGGCCTTTTTACGGCCTGTGCTGACTTACGGAAACGTTGCATGGATTGCGGCCACCCGCAAAATTTATGAAAAGTTATTAGTGTTAGAACGACATGCTTTCCGCATTGCATATCGAGTCAAACTGCCTAGTCCCACAGCAGACTTGTACGACCGAATTCAGTTTCCTACACTTCAGTTTCATCTTGAAACTTTACGTCTCACTTACATACGCTCTCGTTATAACACCCAACACCCTTTACTTCTGAATACTATGCACCACTTAGCTCTCCATCCTTCTCCATCTCGATATTGCCCTACACCGCTATCGTTACTCTATACTCTCTACTGCTACACTCTACCTCCTGACGCCTTAGACCAGGAGCTCCTCACAGACTACCAAGTTCATGACCATCTTCCACTCATATTTCCATCATTTTCACGCTGAATCCATCTACTACTAACAGGACTCCCATAGTCTACTTTGAAGCCTAGAGCAGCCCCTAGGCGAGAATATGACTTCATCTGTCGGACTAACACTTTTAATGTAGTGATGTGATAGCACGCCTCGCCTCATCCTTCATGCTCATCATTCACAATCTATCTATGTATGATATTCCTTCTCACTAGGTACCCATTATTACATTCATATATCTGCTGTTCCAGTTCTGTACAACATTAAATTAACTGCAATTTCCTACCAATTGGTAAGGTTCAAAAGATCCTTAAGACCTTAGCAATTATAATAATAAAGAACTTCTCTGAGACCGTCAAAAATCAATTAAATCTTACATTTAAGCAACACTCTTCCCTAAGAGAGGGCGTAACCCTCTAAAAGGGTGCTAGTCATTATGACTAGCTATAAACGAACGAACGAACATAAATTGCATCGCCTCCATGGCCAAGTCAAGCAATACGCACCTCATAATCGTATAACATAAGCTAAATTAAGCTTTATATTGTGTGTAACTTTTCAAATACTAGTATAAAAAAAAATGTAATGTACGCATGTCTGTGTTTTTCCACAGCCAACGCCAATATATGGGTTTTCTCTTTCATGCCTAAAATAAAATAAATCAATCTGTGTCTGTATTAATGCGTAGTATGTACATCTATATCTTAATAAAACATAAATCTAATTACTATATAATGCAAGTCTGACATTCACGTGGTATCATGTCATTCTCATAACATTTTATATTGTCGCAAACGCAAATACTACGTAAATCCTTCAGCCCTATTTGTATCAATAATTGATAACACAATACAATACATATATTCCAAATACTTGTACTACATCACACATATACATAAATTGCCTATTCAAAACTTTCAACAATTTCTAATTGTACAATTATTTTCGTGTAAGCGTGTTAAATAATGAAAATCAAAAGTTTTCATAATTTCATCTACGCAAATATATAGTCTGCAAAGTTGTATGCTAATCAATGTGTTCCGTATTAGTACCTAATCTATACAAATATAAATATAGCATTCCAGCACTAAAAGTACAATTCGTCTAAATTTTAAATAACTAGTCAATAACATTAAAATATATATAATTAGGTACAATATAAAATAATTCATTCGTTAATATTCTAATTTCATAAGTTGTATTTATAAATAAGTCCCTAAGTATAAAAATACTATATTCCAATAATTCAAATCTATTCAAAGTGCACCAACATCCTCTCCGGTAAATGTAAAACAATAACACCAGTAAATACAAGTCTTTGTGTATATCTTATGCCTTCAAAATTGTTAATTCATGCTTTCAATAGTACACCAATACTAAAAATATGGGTTTCTCTTAAAAAAATATTGGTCTTCGTATTAATTAATATAATATTATTTCCTAAAATAATAAAACTTTACCAAATATTCCATATGTCATCTTCCCTATACATCATGGTGGTCTCGTTCCATAATAATTTTCGTTATCTCCTAAGCTCCATCTAAAATAGCTTAAAACCATATCTGTAATGTTATACATTAGCTGATAAAATTATCTCGTCCTTTACAAACAAAAATATTAAATATCTTTACATACATAAAACATTTTATACCCATTTCAATGGTTGCAAATACAGCAATTATCTGTCAAATGTATTTGCTGTTGCTTCAAATTAAATCAGTTCCGCACGTAAAAAATCAATCATCATATAAAGCTTCCCAACTGCTCTCAAATATTATAAGGAATATATATTCTTATAATTCAATACATTGTAAATAAAAACATTATAATTATCTCTGGTACTTGTTAATTCAATAATTGCAGCTACATATATATATATATTCTCTATTTCGCAGTAAATACAATATACTTAAATATTATGCTCCATACCGTAATCCAATTTAAAATATTTTCAAGCTATTATTTATCTAATTCTTTCAAATGGAAATCGTAGTGCCAATTAGCATAAAACATTCTTTACCATTTCCTCAATCCGTGCAACATATTCATCAATGCAAACCGATACTAAACAATTCCCAAGCAACGTATAAAATTGTAATACTACGCCCGTTCCAAATCCGTCATGTGCCGTTCCGCACATTCAAATATGCTAACGCAAACCACTACTAAAGCTGCACCCGGATATAATCTTAAATACATCTATACAAATAAAATATAAGTTTGTTCTATTGTATAATAACTCACTGTACTTCTACAAACCATATTATTAAATAAAAATCCTAAATAAATAATAAACTATCCTACAAAGTGCATACGTATCCAGTTAAACCTAATTTAATAACCTTATTACAAACTAATATATTACGCTTAAATGTTGCTTCAATTCAATAAACAATAATATTTTTCTCTATTTATTTTATTCTCTTCTCTTTCTTGTACATCTAAATCTCATGTAATTCATCTTAAGTCTCCCATTCATTCTGTATCAGTCTCCCATATAACGTGCCTGTTAAATGGAGTTGTAATTATTGTCAATAGATGGCAGCACAGTTGTACATATCATAGTACTGTGGGGTTCCGCTTTCTTTATTAAAATGTATCGTTATCTATTATTATTATTTCAATTTTATAATAAGTAAACACATGGTAAAACAAAATTTAATATAAATTAAACATATAGTGTAATAATGTAATAAACTATGCAACTTCGCGCAACCAAACTCTTTACAAGTTTAGTTAGCATCAATCTACACGGTAATGCAAGCAAAATGCGCGTATTTGTATTTCAAAGTCCTACTATGGAGGAACCTCTGTTCAACAATCACGCGACGGCGCCATATTGGAAAAACAATTCCATCCATCATAAACCACAAGTGGCAAAGCTCAATTCTTCATACGTAAGTATATATATATGGTAAGTATTATAGGTTAATTAATTCTATAAGTTAATTAGTTTTAAAATTCAATAACAATAATGCGCGTTTGCAATTATATAAATATATCATGTAAAGCAATACGTAATTCCCGCATATATATGCGCCACGTCGTGTAATTCCAAGTCCATAAAGCCATCCAAAACGGGTATGGCTATAAGTAATCACGTAATCATACAAAACAATTACTAATGTATAAAAAAAAAATCTATAACAAAACCACGCAGTAATGGCGCCAGCGGAAACATCTTACACGCGTCATAAGGTAAATAAAAAACAAACAGTGCTTTCTGAGCACTGTTAAAATAAACAGAGCTTTCTAATGCGCAATAAAAATAAACATTGGTCGCGGATAAAAATAACAGGGCTTTCTGTGGACTAATAAAAAATAAACATAGCCTTCTAAGGGTTGCTAAAAAATGAACAGGGCTTTCTGAGAACTAATAAAAAATGAACAAAGCCTTCTAAGGTTGCTAAAAAACAAACAGTGCTTCTGAGCACTGTTAAAAAATGAACAGGGCTTTCTAAGGTTGCTAAAAAACAAACAGTGCTTCTGAGCACTGTTAAAAAATGAACAGGGCCTTCTAAGGGTTGCTAAAAAATGAACAGGGCCTTCTAAGGGTTGCTAAAAAAATGAATAGGGGTTTCTGTGGCCTAATAAAAAATAAATAGGGGTTTCTAATGCCTAATAAAAAATGTATTGTGTTTGTTTAATGGAAAATCAGGTAAATTATGGGTAAAATTACGTCATTAACGGTCCACAAACAGGTAAAAAGTCCCTCTAGCCATATAAAAAACTATCGTAAGCCCGTATATACCTGTATACCTATCCTAAGGATTAAACGTCCGCCATCTTGTTTTCGTGACGGAAGGACATGTTGCTACTAAGTCCCTCTAGCCATATAAAAAACTATCGTAAGCCCGTATATACCTGTATACCTATCCTAAGGATTAAACGTCCGCCATCTTGTTTTCGTGACGGAAGGACATGTTGCTACTATACTCTTCCGTTACTGGAGAAAACATATTCCTTGTTATATCTTAGAAGTATCCCAAATATATGCCGGAACTATTTTTTAAAATGTGTTTGGAGAACATTTAATGAACTACCGGAAGCAGTGGCGTTAAATAAGCTTTCCGGGCTTAAGCCTCCCCCCGAAATTGTTTTACTATATTAAAGTAAATGAAATATCCTGCACAATTTTCACATTTTCAGGAATAAAGTTAGCAAAGATTCCCTCCACGAAACAATCGTAAATATGCCATTGAACAGGATGTGCATTTTTAGGACGTTAGTAGGAAAATGATGTATGGAAAATTTTCACAAATTGTAATAGAAATATTGTGTTGAATGTAATGTAATATGTTTTCAATGTTGAGTGCAGGGGTAAAAGTGGATCTGAAAAGGTTGTGGGACGGTAGGTAGCGGATGACGTCACGCCGTTCCCCCTGCCTATCTTTGCCCATTGTAATTTTTTTTAGGAACTGGGTAGAGTTTTTAGGAACGGTATATATTTTCTCGAGGTGGAGGCGGCGTCCCCCCGTACTTTTACCCCTAGTTGAGAGAGAAAATGTTTTCGAAGTAACACAAAAAATGTTTTACATACATGATAAAGAAAACAGAATAGGCCTATAAACAGAATAAAATGTTTTCCAACATGTCATTTACATTTTTTCTATTGTTACAAGAAAACATATGAAATATAATTTTAAAAATATTTCGAATATTTTAAAAATAAATTCGTTTGTAATATAAGAAATATTTTTAAAACTATTAATTTTGTATGGATTTTTCTTTTTTGTTATCTTGTCCCGTAACTTAAATGAAATATTTTCATGCAATATTTTAGAATTATTTCCAGAATATTTTATCGAATGTTGAATAAATTCTTTCACGAGAGTATCGTAGTAGCGTTATTACCAATCATTATATTAATTCCCTAATAGCACAAGTAGTCCACGGGACGTCCCATTATGATCCCGTACGACCCACAACGATCCTAAAAAATCCAGGATATAAATAGGTAATCCCAGGGAAGTCCCGCTTGGGACAGGCATGGGTCTATATGCATGGGAATCCCACGGTTGTCCCGCAGGATGGCCACTAGCAACGGGAAATAGAAAATCATAAAATTATACGTATTTCTCTCATAATAAAAGAATATGTTTAAAAATCTGCAGAAAAGAAAATATAAACCATAAAATTTCGCCTGGTCCTCAGTGCTGTGCTGCGCGTTCGGAACCGTCATTTGTTTATCACAATTGCATTGTGGTTTGTGGTATTGGAGGGAATACGTGAGGTTCAGCGGTGACGCAGTGGTAGATGTTAGTGAAATATTTTGTGTTCCAACAGATTTTAGTCTGCAGCATAATTGATTTCGGTAAGTGTGTGAAATGAAAATTTTAGTGATTTAAAAAAAAAAGAGTTGTTATTATTCTAGTTGTAAAAAAAAAAAAATGATGAAATGGTGATCGTACAGCCGTAGTACTCAATGTTTAAAGTTCAACAGAGCAGGAATGCTATGAACAATGGATTAATATGGGCAGATTTACAATAGGTCGGAATCTTTTAAAATATTTTTCACTTTTTATGTTTCAAATAATTATCTAAAACCTTCTTACTCTTATTTCACACTGTTATTTCATGCTGAAATTATGGCGTTCAGTTTAAGAATAAGCACGCAAACTGATTTACCATAAAACCTGCATTGTACCTGATGTACCTAACTGATAAGCAGCCATTCAGTGTCCAGCACCAGCCTCTGGGATTTTGTTAAGATATGTGTGGTAAAGCGAAGATGAGCAGATATTGTCTAGTTATTTTTTACTAGATTTGGAGCACTAGTGTTACAAAACGCTCCTCAAAACTTATAGCTGATCGACTGAAGGGGCTTAGAAGCCCCGCAGGGCAAGTTGTTTTCTACCTTTGAAGTGACACATGATTCGCATGGGGAAGGTTCTAGATTACTGGTCCCCGATGTGGATTAGTAGATGGGTAGATTTCTTTCTGTACTAAAGTTTATACATTTAACTTATACAGTATTGCGGAGCGAGCGTTAGCGAGTGAAGGAGGGTTTCTATATTTGTTGGAGGGTTTCTAAATACACTGCAAGTAATAATTGCTAAGTTTATTTTTAACAATGATGTCATGTAAAATGTATAGTGTAATAAGATGTAAGAAGTAAGGCTTAATTACTAACCTAGTGTGTGTAATTTTCAATATTATTGTTTCTTTTACTTTTGTATTCATATATAAATGACGTGTCCGCTTCATATGCATTGTATTACAGTGCTAAATGTATGAAAAAAGGACGAAATAAATACAATACAATACAAGGCGGGTTAGAGCCCCGCAGGGCACGTTGTTTTCTGTCTATTACTGCTCAATGGGAAGGGGGACCAGTAATCTAGAACCTTGCCTTTGCACTACAACCATTGTTTCTAACCATTTCCCAAATCTTCAGATACAACACTTACCATCTCGTTCCTAACTTGTATTCAGCCGCCTTCTGCCTTAGCAAATAGTTCCACCATAACATACTTTCCTATGTTACTTACTCCCATATATGGTTTATGAAATTGAATGAAATTAAATATCTAGTTTAACGTCTCACGATTGTGCACCGAGGCTAAGGGAAAAGGTGATGATCAGAAATGAATGAAATGGTGGAATGGAAGAAAGTGGGAGGAGACGGGAGAACCCGAGAAAACCCACGCACACGGTGTTTGTCCACCACAGAGTTCACTTGGCGCGAGCTGGGATCGAACCTGGGACCCCAAGCACCAGAGATAAACGCTCTACCTCTGAGCCAACGCGGCCCCATATGGTTTATGAGTTTAAACAATTATATTACCGTTTCACTATTTTACTACTAATATTTTTCGACCTATAAATTTTTCTTTTGGTAGAGCCGTCTGCTAAAGTTAACCCGCCAAGGTGTTAGTTAGCGAAATTGATGAACATTGATTATTTTCAATTAAAACTGCTTTCATCATATGTTTTGTGTTTCTTTTCTGTTGTGAAGTGACTTAAGCAAACACAACAGTGTTGCACTTAAAAGCAGCGCAGCAGAATCTGCCTTTTTACAAATTTTAACCTGACGTATCTCATGCAAATTTCATCATAGTGTTGAAACTTGCAAAGACGATGCAATGAAACCGTTTAAAGGGTACGGTGGAGGCTTTTTTTTTTTTTTTACGTAGCTTGAGTTACATCTCTCCACTATATTAATGTTTCAATTAAAAGTGGTTTATTTACTTTACGAAATGTAGGTCTACCTGAGCGAGCGAACGGTGTTAGAAGCCCCCCGAACATATTTACGAATTACAACTACAAATAATAGTCGAACCCCTTCAAAACGTAACGGAGGTTGAAAGGTTGGAATTTCCAAATATCGAGACTGTGAAGCGTGATACGGGTTATCAGGCACCAGTGACGAAAGATTTTATGCGAAGAACTAAAGTCTTAATGAAATTCAATTAGGGGGTTGCTTTTTGTTTCTCCTCCAGTCTTTTACGGTAGTGATATTGATTTTTAAAAAAAAGCAGGGTTGGCTGGTTTAAACCAGCTGTTTTTTTCATTCATTACTCAAAAAGATTATACTACAAAAGCAACTCTTTTTATGTAAGTTTATAAATGTTTGTTTTGTGATTTTTTGTTTGTAGTTATTATTGTTATGTAATTGCAATCAAAGAAACATTATAAATCTTGTTTTGTTTCAATGTTTACTATTGATAAAATGCATCAAAATTCCGTACTTTGTGTTTGGGGGGGGGAGGGTCATACAGACCCCACGAGAGGCATTTAGTGAAATGAGAAGTATCTTCGATATCTATTTATGTATAAATGAGTCTGAGCCAAAGTGGACCCAAAAATTCGTATCTTTGTGATATGCAAATTAAGTCGTTGTATTTCTTTAATTTGGACCAATATAAGTCGTTGTTAACTAACTTGAATTAAATTAGTTCTTCTGTACTCCGTAGTACTTAGAAATTGTCCATATGTAATTCAGTATAATGTTTTCACTTGTGCAACTGTTTATCTTTTTGTCCTTCTGAAATGACTCTTGAGAGCTATATTAAGAAGCATGTAAAGATCAGTACAACGTATTTTTATCAGGATTCCTTCGTGAGTGACTCGGCAGACGTATCGCATTTGTGGCCAATTAGTCCTGGTTCCGAGTTCAAATGGAGGACAATTTCTCTCGGATGTAACTCGAGAAGCAGTTTTTATTCCGCTTTAAGCTTATGTGACCTTTTCCAGCAAAACCCGACTGTTGCATAATAACATCAAGGCGAAACAAACTTATTTCTGTCCTTATATGATATGAATATATAGAGCAAATAATTTTAACCAAATAAACCTGGTTTAAACCCCAAAAAAACGGTTTTTATAGTTTTTTCAATAAAAACCATGGTTTTTGCCTACCCTGAAAAACAGTGACTTAGTTGCGTTACGAAATATAGCTGAAAGAGCGAAAGGGGTGAGAAACCCCGCAGTTTTTTTCTTTCATTAGCACAATAGTTCACTGAGCTGCAGTACCAGTTTGGAAGTCATGGATCGAGTTGGGGGAGATATTAAATGCCATCCCAGTTAGGCAACTGCACTCTTCACGCACTTTATTGTATTTTATTCGCAAAATACGCAAACCTAATTTAATGCTAATATATTAAAATATACTAGTTTAGATTTTTTTATGACAACGATTTGTAATATAAGAAAAGATAAAAGTACTGCAGTAACTCAAATTGTAAAAGCTGAGCGAGGGTTGTATTCTGAAAAGAGGAGGAAAATAGAAAAACAATATTTGTGAAGGGTAATATTGGATGGAACAGGTTACCTTATTCTTAATCTGCACGGTGTGATTTACGTAAAAGTGGTAATTCGCAAATATAATCGAAAAATATGGATGACTATCCCAGTCATATGTTTCTTTTATTTATATGTTTAGGCATCTTAGACAAAAAGTCTAGTGAGCTTTTGTCCTTCACCGGCCAGTGAGTGATGGAAGGCGGTGTTGGATGTAAAAGTAATGGAAAGCTACAACGTATTGTGCTTACTGTTCATAAATCCTTCTTATTGCCAGGGTTGGCAGAAACCATGTTTTGTCGAAAGAAAAGGATTTGATTAAACCATATTTTTTTTACATTGTTACTTTTTGTTCAAATTAATTTCTTTATTCATTTAAGTTACATATAACTAAGTTTGTGTAGCGTTAATATCCTTATGCAACAGGAGGTTAATGAGCCCTTTCACAACATAAAAGGCTGTTCCGAAAGTAGACATCGATAAAAATGGCGTAATGAAGATAAGTCATGCGCTTAAAATACAAGTTTTCGTAAAAAGCACCTTGTTCGGTTTGGTGCAATCAGTACATTAGCATAATTACAATCTGATTTTTTACTAGGGAACAACAGAATTTGGGCTTCGCCCACTTCACTTTATTCTAATGCGGATAGTATTCTGTGAATCGGGATTGTGCAGTTTCAGTACAGAGCTGAGCGGTATATATACATTTTACATCGTAAAGCTCCCGCTTTAATCGTGCCGGTGTGATTTTTCATAAGCAGATATTTTGCATACTAATTTTCCTACGGTTATGCCCTAGGCTAAAGGAGACTGATGATAATAATAAGTTAAATGGTGAAATGAAAGAAATGTAAGGAAATGGGAAAACCCCGAGGAAATTAACGCACATGGTGTTAAAATTTATTTTATTGTCACTGTATAATAGCCAGTTCGCTAAAAGCGACGTTTATTTCTTTAAAAAGTCTGGAACTTTAAAATTAAAACTGAAAAGTCCAATTGATAAGATGTGGATGTAGCCAATAAGGTTTCGCAACTTCTAGTTCTGAAACTTAGTCGGCTATGATCCTGCCAAGTTCGGTCACCAAATACCTGGGACTAGTTCTGTTAAAAAAAAAAAAGGCTCGCTCACCTCAATAATCTGTACAGTGATTTCACTTGTGCAGTTGTCTTTCTAAAATAACTTAAAATATTCACAAGTACGCAAGATCAATATAACACATTTCTTTCAGGTCTCCTTTGTACATGAGTCTACAGAGGGTCGAGCTAGGTCTTGGGTTCGGGGCCAGGCGGAGGACAGTTTTTCTTGGGTGAAACTGGGGAAGTGATTTGATCCCACTTTAAGCTTTAGGTTCCATCCTTCATAAGGTCTCCGCTGTTACATAAAGATGTTAAGGACAATCTGGGCTTGGAGTGTAGGGTCTCTCAGTAGCATGGCTATATGAGACGTGGAACTACAGCTTAACGTGGAATCTGAGTCACATGAGCACCCATCGTGAATCCGAGTCTCCCGCATCAAAGGCGCGTACGCTAACCATACAGCCATGAGGGAGCTTGCTAAGGTCAAACGAAATTAGTTCTATTCACATGTAATCTAAATAATTAAAGCAAATCAATTTAAACCAAAAAACCTGGTTTAAACACTAACAAAAAAAGTCTGGTTTTAAACTCAAAGCTGTTTCTGTTTTCAAACATGGCTTTTGCGAGCCTTGCTGAAATTTCAAGCTTTGATTTTTTTCACTAATTCTAGGAAATGGAAAGAAAGAGAAAATCCGCAGATTGCATATCTTCGAGGCATTTACGAAGACGGATAAAAGAAGTGACATATGAATTAATGTTAACTATCTGTAAGAAGACTGTATCATCAGATAAGGAAGTTAATATTGAATCAAACAATGGAACGTCCCCGATCACTGGTTACGTGTCAGCAAATGTTCGAGGTAATACTTTAGATGTGGAGGAACCCCTATATTCTTCACAGAGGCTAACATATGATGAAGGCATATCGGGAAGTGGATTGTCTTCAGAAGAAAAGTTAGACGCTATTGGAACGTTCAAGACGAATGATAACCAACCAGTAGAGGAATATAACGGAAGATAACCGCTGGAGAATTTTCCTCTTCAAACGCTGGACGACTTCTATGAGTGTGAGAGGAGGATTGCAAATGATCCAGCATTTAGGAGACGTTTGGTATGTTTAGCTCCGTATTTGTTGAATATATTTAGTTACGAGAAGAAAATGTATGTTTTCTTACAAACGACAAATATAGGGTTGCCACCTACCGCGAAAAGCCAGTGAATTTGAAGATTCTGGAAAAGTCAGGGATTTCTTTTTTAAAAAACGGGAAATTTGAGCTTAACTGAAAACATAAGAATCACTGCCAAACCAGTTTGTTTCTGTATGTCTTATTGTAAAGGAACCCATACTGTTCTTATGGGTGAGACAGATAGTATCCCCATTTCTGTTGGCTGAGCACTAAAAGAAGTAAACTATTACGTGATTAAAAGAAGAGCGGTAGTTCGGTTCTCCTATGTTATACATATAAATTATAGGTAACAGGACATGTGCGAGTCATGTACATTTGTCAAATCGAAGTATTTTAACTTACAATTGTGCAGTTTTTTACTACTCGTTTTTGTTATGCTGGTGATCACTTTTAAATGTATAAGGAACGTTTGTGGCGTAACTTGCTTGCAGTTTTAGGTCCCATGCTGTGAAATTTTAAATTTAAATTAGAGTAGTAACAATCAGTTTTTCAGTTCTTGTTGTTGATCATCATCTTGAAATTTACGTTTTCCTTTTAGTTTAGGTTTCTTGTAATGTAAACGTGCATACAGAGGTAGACTACTGTATTTTTGTGGTGCACTAATGGTAATGTAAATTATGCTAAGCTTCAGACTGAAAGTTGCCAAATAGAGATACATATTTATAACTTCTGTAACATTTAAAATATTCTTATGCTTCTACAATTCCTTACTTAGCTCTTCTTATCCACTATAGTATAGCTGAAGTGTGTTATTTATTTTCAAAATTCGAAAGTACCCATTTGAGTAACTTAGTGTAAAATTTTGTGAGAAAACTTGGAGTAAGGGAGTTTTGAAATCCCAAAAGAGTAGCCAGCCTCAAATATGTTTCTAATTCAGTTTTATTAACGATATGTGTATGTTTAAGATGTAGCAGGCCCGTTGCCACAGGAGACTACGAAGAGCTAAGACCCTTCTAGAACATTTTTAAAAACGTTGATCATGGTTACATATGTGCTCAGCCAATATGTTCTTAAAAAAAAACCTACATACGGAAAAAAATCATCAATAAAAGAGGCATTTACCATACCTACAACAGACAAATCAATCAACATTTTTCAAAAAACAAACCACAAGAGACACCAAATTAAACTAATAAATCTACACAACCAGACAACCGGCTTGAATATGTCAGATACACCTTGAGTGTCTAAAAAATTTGCTTTATTTCTTTCTTTTTTATCTTGATTTAATTTCTTTTTTTTTTCTTGTCCACACCGTCGGAGACAAGCATTTAGCCGAAGCCCAGTCTTCGAAAATTTTTTGTTGTGCGATAAAGCTTAGTATGTATCGTGAATATAATGGTATATGTTCTCGCTATGTGTACAATATATTGAGTATTTTTTGGTGTTTCTTAATGTCCGAGAAATATTTTTAACTGAAACATTGAAAACAACCAACTTCGATAAGAATGAAGTATACTTTAATGTGTTAGTATCGCTATTGTAATTTAAATACTTTTTTCAAAAATAATTACAAAGAATACCTCTAAAAAAATTTTATGAAGTTCATAACGTTTAAAGTGCTAAGACCTGATAATTCCTGAAATTACCAAGTTTGCAATCAATAGAATTTTATATTTGTACTCTGATAAATTTGGTGCGTAATTTAATGTTAAATGTTATATTTCAGATTGCAGAGCTCCGTAAGATAGGGGGTACTAATATTGACAGTATTATTACGAATATAATGAAGCGAATTATAACCAACATGTTAGCAGCGGAAATAAGTTGGACAGGCGGAAAGACGAAGACATCATTCTCAGCCCTTGCAGTTTGTGATGTTCTTACAGGTAATATATTATGATTTATTATATATTTTCTTTTATTATTATTTAATACGATTAACTAGAATTTGTATGGTTTCCACTCGATTCGACCATCCACCACAAAAATTATCCAGAGGTTAGTATTGTAAGACAATTCTCCGAAGTAATTTGTTCACAGAGCTCAGTTTTTCCAAAGAATTTGTATGAGAAAATAAATGTCGATATGTTTCGAGAATTTAAATTGAGGATTGTGAATTTAGTATTTTATACCAGCTTACATAAAATTGTTCTCTTAGTTTCTTGATACTCACTACTTGTTTAATATCATAATTGACTTTTCTTAAAATTTAATGATCGTGTACTGTTGTTTCATTCTATTTTAAAATTTATTTTTGAGAAAGAAGAATGGATGGTAGATTTTTTTATAATGTTGAGCAGATTGCGTTATCCAGGAGATTTTTTTTTAATCATGGTATAGTACACAAATATTTCTCATGTTTTGAAAAACCTCTAAACTTAGTTATAAGGTAGAATTACAAGCTACCACGTGTCTGAAATGCTTCGTGATTTTAAATAAAATTAGGATGTTGTTTTTGAAATACACTAAAGTCCTACAAGTTATGGGATAGCGGTACAGAACCACTTCATGTGTTGCGGAAAACAAATATAAATGCACATAGCACTCGACTTCTGTTACTTGAACTTCTGTAAAAGGTCATTGACCGTGATGTTGCTTCTACGACGAAAACTATCAATGTGTGTGTTGCTCTTGATAACTGCCAATATGCCGGATAGCCATACTGATCATGATCCCAGTTGATACGAACTGATGGTAGAGTGTGTATGTGGCGGAGACTCTAGACGCCGTAGACTCAAGTTGTCAACAAGGCAGTTACAAGCTTGTGGCCTGTAATTATGTGGTGCGTGTTTATATGGCATTATTGGATCCTCGAGTCCGATTGACCTAGAAAATATCAGGAAGCCAAAATTATTTGCGATTGATTTGCAGAGCATTCTAAACAATGAATCGGCCAAATATACTGCTAGACATAAAGTTAATAGAAACATGTACGATATCATCGTACGAACCATTTGTGCACACGTTTTACTTGCAACAATCACGTCATAATAGCCAACAACCAAGACTTTATGAAGGATTTCCACCGACTTGTCGAGTCCATGCCATTCCAAGTTGCTACACTCGCCATGCTCGAGAAGGCATAGCACGATAGACCTATTATCTTTGTATCCCATAACTTTTGGAACCTCATTTCACCTATTGAAATGCATGTCGAATATTTCATATTCCTTCTTGTTATCACACATATCTATTGCAGAAATTTGCCAGTTTTTCTCATTCAGAAATATTATATTTCCAGAGACAGTGAGGCAACACGCGTCCAGCAAATTTGCTACAGATGCTGAGATCAAAAGACCAGTTCAAAGCTGGTTTCGTCACGCAACGGAAAGAATGAAAAGAGAGAAACGTAAGTAACATTTTGACACTTTTAGGTTTGTAAATTGCTTGCTCTTGCTTAGTCGACGTGGTGAACGGAAGCTTCAAGCAATCAATTATAATACAGAAAATTATTCTGTATTATAATGTATTGTTGATGTCGCACCAAAGACACCATTGTGCGACCCTACTTAATAGTTCAGAAAAGTCGTTGTAAAATTAATAATACACTCTCTTTGCATGTGTAACGCACCCGCGATAGGCATGGAAACCCATTTACGAAGTGGGATGTGTCTACTAAATACGTTTTATGACTTTTAACGCGCGCCAGTGTAGATGGCTATTGTAATTATTATAGTTCTGTATTTTTATATCCATACAGGTCAGGCAGTCTTCGTTTTTAATGTTGTTTTGCCATGTCCCAAGAAATCCTACACGATATACTTTCACATAAACTATAAACATGCCAAAAGACTGCTTGGGGGCGATCGTCCTTCGGGATTCTACAGGGTGTTTACTGGAGTTGACGTCTAGACTTACAAATTTTCAAAACACCAACCTGGATTAAAAAAAAAAAGAGGTCATACTATGATATTCAAGAAGCTCTAAAATGTGTTGATAAAGCTAGTTCTTCAATATTCTGATGGAAAGAATGCATAGAAACTAGTGGGTAAAAAAAAAAGGAAACACTATTGATTTTCTTTCTCGACTTACCAAGTTCTTTCAATGTTTGACCAATTAATTTTATCATCACCTACACCCAGATAATGGGACTGCCATCTTGAAGGGTCTCAAAGGAAATCTTTACATTTCTCCAGTATTAGACAATAATTTCCAGTACATTCCAATATTTCCAGTAAGAAAATCAAATACCAGTAGATTACCAGTATTTCAAGTACCAGTAGACACCCTGTTCTACACCACAGTTGATTCACATTATCTTCATTGTGTGTGTGTGTGTGTGTGTGTGTATGTGTGTGTGTGTGTCCAGCGGAAATCTTGTTCTTTTTTGTACGGTTCGGGTAATTTTTGGTCATCCCATTGCAAATACTTGTATCAATATTGTATTTTGTTTATTACTTAGTTGCTCCTTTCTAACTTCTATCTCAAGGTTTGTAACAAAGTAATGCTAGTAATTTGGCTTCATATGTTCCGTTTTCCACTTTTTACATGACATCTGATACAAAAGAAAGTAAATGAATTCAATGGATAGAGTTTTTTTTTCTTTCATTGAAACAATTTTTTACTTACGTCAAGGGATAGTAATGTTCAACAATGAATAAAAGAGACAAACGTCATTATCCAAAGCTCGAACTGGAATGTGTGTGTGCCTCGATTGGCCTGGACAGTTAGCTATGTTGCTTGTCTTTGCCTTTTGGTTTGATTACTGATTTAAAGGCTAACTTTATATATTCATCGCTATGCGAACTAAATCCAAACTTGGTGTGCTTTCTCTGCTTTTTAAAGTTCGTTGTTGGTTTATAATTAATTCTTAGTATTATATTCACTTCTTGTCAGAAGCGCGACTGATTCGCAGCATCACATGTACTTACATATTTCTAGCGAAAAGATTTTTCAATTCAAGCAAAACAGGTCTCATTGTCTTATGACTGGATCATAATAATAAAGCGAGTAATTCCAACAAATGTCATCTCCCTACTACTTTCCATACATCCATACGTATTTAACGTAATTATTAGATTTTTCTGTGGCTATTTTTTTATGAATATTTGCACTCACTTCGTCTTTTAACAGAATTTTTTTCCTTTTCCATTTTGTAGGGAAAGGGGATGAACAAAGCGCGATGTTGACAGGCAAATGAACACACATAAAGTGCGATGTGACTGAAGCCGGGATGAACATGCAAATGCTCACATTATAAAACCCTAGATGTATATTTTGAAAGGGTGAAAAAATCCCTTCATGTATGATAGCAGTGTACGTATGTAACCCATTTGTTTTATTAATCATATCTTTCTTTGCTACACAGATGGTAGATAATTACGATCCAAACGTGACCTTCGGTTATTAATGATTAATTAGGTTCATGTTTCAGAAAAGGCAGTTTTTTTTTCCTAGTTGAATCATGTTCCATTCTTATTTTCTTTCTATCCCTTGAGGAGAAATTTACAGCTGAACAACACTAAGTTAGTTATTATTACAAGTAAAATGGAAAAATACTATATGCAGATAACTTATATATTGTAAATAGCTACATCTTCGCTCTTATTTCGCATAGTCCCATATATGACTATGTTGAATCGTACAGATCACTTTGTCACAAGGAAGACGTCTGAAGGATTTGATGATGATACAATGTGGCGTCAAGCATCCACTGGCTACATTTTGCAGTTTATCCCGCCAACAAGGAGATTGTCCAAAGGCACCAATTGATATATTTTCTCACGAAATTTAAATTTACCTAACCATAGCTAATATCATTGGAAATGTTACTGCGGTAATAGAGAGTGCAAGTCAACGAGTCAAACATTTGCTTTTGAAATGTTTACCTAGCCTATAAATATGTAGCTGACGGGACTCACTGGTACTTTGAAGCGGAAGTTCATGTACAGGCCACCATGTGGTATTGCACGATAGGTCTATCGGTAATTACAGAGTGAAGCTATTGGTTATTTTTAGGCTCTGGCTTTTCAAAGGCGCCTCTCAAGTAGCTACACGTGAAATAACACATATTCCGTTTGATTTGCACTGTACATTGTGTTTGCAAATCTGAAACCAGAGCCTGAAAACAGTCAATAGATTCACATCGTCTTTTCTGGTGCAATGCTACACGGTTACACATGAGCTTCCGTTTGAAGTCCCGTAGGATTCTCATCAGGATTTCACGAATGTCCCAGGAGTCCAACGGGATCGTCCCGGGATTATTCCATTCGCGTACGTGGTTCTGCCTGAGGATATACTCTGGTTTCCTACGGGATTCTTCCTGCATGACTCCCGCTGGAGTCCCACGGGTCGTCCCGTTTCCCGGGACAAACGCGGACATCTGGAATTCGCGTGTCAGTCCCATGGATGTCGCAGGAGTCCTATGGGAGCGTCCCGGGATAGTCACGTTTTCCCGGGCGGGAGGGCCATGGGACATCCTAGGGAAGATTTTGTGCTATTAGGGTTATAGCAGCACCAAAGAAATATATTTGTTAAAAATTTGAAATTTATGATATCCAGTGTGTGAGATTGCTAATTAGCATCGCTACATCAACCGTCATTTGTTTGTCAAAGGTACCAGCATTCCTTGCGCGCTATGTTGAATTCACAAGTCAAGACAAGAAGGAATATTTAAAAAATAAATAAATAAAATAAAATAAATCTAAGTATATCCAATCATGTTGAAGAAGATATCTTTATATAGAAAAAGTAATATTTAAGACGATGATTATGTATATTGTTCGCAATATTCCTTTAACTGAAGAAGATATATGGGAACTTACGGAAATAATCAGCTGAGTTTAACTACCAAACACAACACTTATAGCCTAAAAGAAGACTTTTCCGAAGTCGGAGGCACACCTCAACACTGTTAATAGTGAAGAAGAAAGAAAGAAAGACAAGAAAAGTCGGTAAGTATAACGATTACATAAAATAATTTATTGTCCGTATAAGTGATTGAGTGTCTGTATAGTATACATGAAGCTGCATCAGTTCCCGAATAAGCAGGACGCTCATACTTTTAGGGGTTATTCATTGAGTATCTACGAACTTACAAAGGGGTAACAAAGCGACTTTTATTTACTTATCGACTGATACGAAAATAAAAAAAGAACGTACCTGTACTTTATATCTGCATGTGTAGTGCCCTTGTACTTTATATAAGACTATGTGTGTGTGGAGGGGGGATTTAACGCATATCGCATGTCTTGTGCACATGGATACTTCTTACTATTGCACTACGTAGAAAATTTATGGTATTTCATGTGGAAGTGGTAATAGAACACAGAAGAAACGCAGATCAGAGAGTTCTCATGTATACTATGTATTATCGAGAAATTTATGTTTACAAATTAATAAAGGTATGGGATGCTAGATTTCTATTTTTCATCTCTATACATAAAATACCGTGAAGGTTTACTTTTGGCTCACCAGTCGAAATAATTGCTGAAAAATAGATTCTTTTAATAATTTTCTTTTTATTGTCGGGTTGAGTATAGCCCGCTCCCCCCAGTGATTTTTAACGAATCATAGTGATTCTAACGATTCATGCTAGTTCATAATGAATCAGAATCGCATGTTATAAAGATTTAAGATGTAAATCTTGCGGTAAGGATGCTTTAGTATAAGTTGTAGTAGTAGCTTTAGTAGCAGTAGTAGTAGTAGTTAGTAGCAATAGTAGTAGTAATAGTGGTAGTTAGTAGCAATAGTAGTAGGAACGGGTTAGAAGCCCCGCAGGGGTTGGTTGGGTTCTGTTCTCGATATAAGTAGTAGTAGTAGTGACTCTTCCAGTTCCGGTGACAAAGAACTGGGGGGAGCAGGCTATACACAAGCCTTATTGTCTCCTAAATGATTTTGCGCTAGGCGATTTGAAATACGTCACATGGAATAGATAAAATTCAAAAGGAGCGTCAGAAGTAATTGTCGAAAAAGTATAGTTATTCTTTTATGATTTGCGTATATATATCCGTTGCCGGATGTATGACGTAAAAACTACAGTGCAAAAAATATAAATCAGCCTGTACTACGTGGCCACTAAAAAGCACCAATAGGCAGGGTTGTAGAACACAGGTGTTCGTCTTCCCATTTATCTGTAATAAAGACAGAAATCAACGTGCCCTGCGGGGCTCTAACCCGCCTTCACTTGCTATCGCTCGCTCGGCAATACTATGTGAATTAAATATTTTACTTTGGTATAGAAAAGAAACATCTATTAACCTATATGGGGGACCTGTGTTCTAGAAGCTTCCCGCACCAATACTGTCTGAGTCAGAGCATTGCGAAGTTGGAGGTCAGCAGGAGCGAGGGGGTGCTTCCAAAGGGAAAATATGCGGGCAAGTCTTTACTTTAGGCAAGGCAGTGACAATGACCAATTGATCTGAACCGGTTTCTGCAGTTACAGTTTCCAAGAAGGAAAGAGAAAACAACGTGCCCTGCGGGGCTCTAACCCGCCTTCACTCGCTAATGCTCATTCGGCAATACTATGTACTGACATAATATCACTGCCTTGCTCAAAGTAAAGAGTTTAAAAAGATGCGTACATTACCATTTTTATGACAGGTTATAATAATTCTGCGTGCAGTTTTACTTCTGGTGTGCCACTCGAAAGCAGTGTTTCTTTCAAAAGTAATTTTCCGGGGGCATTGCTCGTGCTATTCTAGTTTTTATTATAAACGTATTATTTTGGTCTGCTCCGGGGAGCCACTGCCCTCCCAAATACAAGTCTGGAAGAAGAACTGCTCGAAATACTTAGTGAAATATAATTCTTTCGCTACTTTCCTTCTTGTTGTCTATTTCATGATTTTCGGCAAGCGACGTATAAATTTTTCACTTATAAATTCAAGGGGACCGTCAGAATTAATTGTCGAAAAATTACAATTCTTTTACGATTTGCGTATTTATACTGATTCCTGATGTGTGGATAAGAAGTCTAAAAAATACAAACCAATCTGTGTTACGGGGCTACTAAAAAGCACGAATGCCATCCAACCGAGTCAGGGAGGGTTTAGGCGGGGGGCCGAGGGGATGCTTCCGAAGGGAGTAGGGACGTACATTTCTATTTTGGTGACGGGATAATTGCGCGTATATTACCATTTTAATGACGTATTTACGATTTTTTTTCAGGGGAGAAGGGCTTGGCTAATTTTGTTCTCCAAGATAATTCATTTACTTTAATATAGTAAGTACAATTTCAAGGGGCTTAAGCCCGGAAGCTTCCCTTAAATACACCACTGGGTTATAATAATTCTGGGGTTCTCTCGAGCAGACGTTTACGCCGAGAACAAAATTTATAGATAAAATATGATGTGAAATATTTTTCGTGAAGGAATGAGAGTGTTAATGTAAGTTATTTCTGTCATTGCACAACTTATTGAAATGGATTTTGAATGCAAATAGGGTAGAAGTAAGCGGCGGGAATTTCCGGTTCATACGTCAGTTGTGAACATCTGCGATGGCCGTAATGTAAACTTTTTTTTTTTTTTAAAGAATTGTGTAATAAAGAGAGAAGGATTATAAAGTTTCTACAGAGTCATGGTATGGTGAGGCGCGCGCGTAAAATCAACTGCGCAAAGTGTGGAAAAGATTTATTCAAGAAGAAAAATTCAGAACGGAGGCAATAGCCCTACATACACTATTTTCTGTCGTAAAGGTAAGAAAGAAAGGCGGTGTAACACTCGTGTATTAGCTGTGAAAGGTATTTTTTTTTTAAGGATCGAAATTAACTGTTTTTGAAGATAAGAATAATTACAAATATTGTAAATGTTTTTGCACCATCCTCGTTTATGCGTACCCCCCTGCCTTGTCGCTGACGTGCCTGCTCGCTACTCTGTCGCTCGGGGCCCCATGCTGTGCTTCTGCCCTGACTCAGATAGCATGCGTGCTTTTTTACTGGCCACCTAACTGAAGTTGTTTCGCTTTTTCTTTTGGATCTCCTCATTTAGTGCATAGGGGGTCGCGGTTGCTCAGTGATAGAGCGTTCACCTCCGGTGCTTGGGGTCCCTGGTTCGATCCCAGCTCGCGCCGTGTGGACTTTCTCGTGGGTTTTCTCGGGGTTCTTCCGTTTCCTCCCACTTTCTTCATTTCACTCATTTCTCATTATCACCGTCTCCTTTAGCCTAACCGGCATAACCGTGGGATATTAAACTTAAGGATTTCTTTTCGTTTAGTGCATGTTCTGCCAAAAGGAACCGGGAGATGCAAGAAATGCGTCAAAATTTGGTAAAATAGTCTGCTTAAGTATTACCTAATTCTGCGTGCAGGTTTACTATTGGCGTGCCGCTCGAAATAACTGTTGAAAAATAATAATTCTTTCGCTAATTTTCTTATTGTCTCTTAAATGGTTTGCGGCAGGCGACATGTACATATTTCACCTGGCATATATAAAGGGGGCAATCAGACTAGATTTGCCGAAAGATTACAATTATTCTTTTGCGATTTGCGTATATATATATATATATATATATATATATATATATATATATATATATATATATATATATGTGTGTGTGTGTGTGTATTGTATTGTGTTCAGGGTTTGCCCAATTGGGCCCAGCCCTTAAAAACCCGCCTGGGTTTTTGAGCTTTTCGTTGGTATATTATTGGTGCAATTAAGGTGATCAAGTGATTGGAAGTGGTTCTTATTAGATTTTGGACTTTCCTTGGGCGAATTAGTTGCTTTCACGCTAAGATATACAACATTCAACGTAAGACCCGGGGGCGCGGTGGCTCAGTGGTAGAGCGTTCACCTCCGGTGCTTGGGGTCCCTGGTTCGATCCCAGCTCGCGCAGTGTGGACTTTGTAGTGGACAAACACCGTGCTCGTGGGTTTTCTCGGGGTTCTCCCGTTTCCTCCCACTTTCTTCATTCCACCATTTCACTCATTTCTCATTATCGCCATCTTCTTTAGCCTAACCGCATAACCGTGGGACGTTAAACTTAAAGATTCCATTTTTTTCAACGTAAGACATTTATAAAGTTCTGAATGCATTAAAAAAGCCGTACCTTAGATTCAGAGTGGAAAGAATCATAGAAGTTGTCATTTGAAGAGGGATACACTGTTTAAATTCTTGTAAAAAAAAACTTTCTGGCGCCCTTTTTATTTTTTCTTCGCTTTAAATACATAATATTGTGCCATGAATACTTCTCAGAATCATCTTCCTGTAAACTTTATTTCCCAAAAGCATGTACTACAAGCGCTGTTATAACATTTAAAACACTTTGAAAATCCTTGTTTTAGCAAAATGCGCAATTTTCCCATCTTCAAGTGACACGTTCCATTTAAGTGTCCGTGGAAGAGAGACCTCAACATGTATAGAGTATATTTCATCCTTTTACTGAATTGTTCTGTCATGTTGGTAGTTTTCTTGAGCATTTCATGATTCATTCCTACATTCGCGATCTTTTGTATTCTTTGCAATGCAACGTTATCAAAATTATTCATTTGTATAAGGGAAAGTAATATGTATGGCCTGCTCCGTGGGGAAAGAAATCAAGCAAGGTAGCGGTCATCAAGGCCTTAGTAACCACCTCGGCATTCACCTGGTACGACTGAGGGAAAAAGGATGATCGGGTCCAGATTTGAGATCAGAGCATTCGGAATGAGACGCTAGTTCTTCATCAACTCAAATGCTGCCACATGTTTTCAAATTATTATTATTATTATTTTTTTAAATATTTATAAGATGCTATACTTTTTAAAAATAAATGTGTGACCGCTTCAACATGTTACAACGTCCGTAATTAAGCTACAGTCTAAGGTATGTCACTTTCAGCTGTAGCTGTTGTCTTCCTTGTCATTTACATTTTTTTCAGGATGTTACTTTTGTAACACAATGTTGTCTTCACAAGCTGCTGTAGGTCCTACACAAACATTTTAAATATTTTTGTAAGTTTAAGATATAATAATTGATCTTTAATCATTCCCTGCTGTTATTATGTTATTAAACGCTGCCTATTTTTTTTTTTTTTTTTTTTATTTTCAGAAGCTGTGTAACACAAGAGAAACGTAACTAACGATGAGATCGCGTAGATTATTGGGATTTGGCTTCAACATGCCATACAGAGAAGAACAAGAAGATCAGTTAAGAATTCAGCTGCAGTTCCACAGAACTTTAACTGACAATTCGCAGCGTCGAATTTATAGTTAGTTGTGGTAATCAAAAGTGACATTATAAAGAAGCAAATATGTTTTCTGGTTATTCAACAATGTGATATTTCTTGAAAGTTGCAAAAAGTGACATTTTGTGAAAAGATCTATTCCCCATGCGCCGTAGATTTGTAGAACATATTTTCAGCAATATACATAAATATTGTTGTTGATTTTTTTTTTAAATTAGTGTCAGTGACATAATTTTTTAGAACAAGTGTTTACAAGTTAAAATGTAAATTTCTGATATTTGAGAAGATTGTCCTTAATGTATAGAAACAAATAATACGAGCAGCATGAAGATGCTGCTGAAGAGTATTTAAATAAATAAAGCCACAATAGTGTACATTTATATTTTTATTTAACTACTAACCGATATAAACTTATATAGATGTATATTTATTATAGTGTACAGTGTAAATTATAACTACACAATGTTAGCTTGCTCTCATAATTTTAAGCTGCTTTTATTATTATTATTATTAACTCAAAATCTTATTTACACACAGAATGCTTCTGGGTGTTCCACTGCTACTACTGGTATGTGGCTATGCCGTCCATGTATGTTGGGGTGTCTTATGTGATGTTGCGAGCTTCAGACTGCAAATTAGAGCCTTCACAATCATCGCGTGCCAGTTTACAAAGCGGCTATATTGGATTTATTATTTTTAAGATAGGAAAAGGTTTGCCAACAATTGTTTCTTGAAATGGATGTCTAAACTTCAATCCTTTTCGTATTAAAAAAAAATCCAATACAGCCGCTTTCAAAACTGGCAGGCGACGATTGTGAACACACTGATGTGCAGTTTGAATGTCGTAAGTCACATAAGACACCCCAACATATATGCACGGCGTGTCCACATACCAGTAGTACCAGTGAAACACCCAGAAACATTTTGTGTGTAAATAAGATTTTGAGTTAAAAAAAAATCTTAAAATTATGAGAGCAAGCTAACATTATGTAGTTATAATTTACACTGCTTTTTATTATTATTATTATTATTATTATTAATATAATTTTATTTTTATTTTGTTTTTAGTTATTTATTTATTTATTTTATTTTTTTTTGGTCTGAGTCTGTGGGCCTCAGTGGTTCCTCGTCATGAAGACAGAGTGAGGCAAAGACGTCTAAGCAGGTAAAATTGTACAGAAGAATCTTATGTTTTCTTCCAGCTGCTATGTCACAGCCTGGCCGCCTTGTTTTCAACCCACTATTTGTTCCCAGCAAGAAGCCGTTATACCGTATATGCAGAGTGACGCAAAAGTCCGGAGCCCATAGGCCAACTCGGTTACTATTGCAGGTATGGAAACACGGTAAGATATGTAAGGACTCTTTTCAATTCCAGCAACACTTTTGTTTTTGTACTAGTGTACCGCTCAATAAAGAAAATGCGTTACCATACATCATATCGGGCTACACGAATGAAAGAATGTGTGGTTTGAAATTAGCTACACCGAGAAGAATTGAAAGGAAAGACAGTGAAGGATAAACATGCAAATGCAACATTCACGCCAGAGGCGTAACAACCACGGTGTTGGGGGGGGAGCAGATACGAAGGACGCGAAATTGGGTCCTACACTATATTTTTCATTGTGTCTTTCCGTTCCCTTTGGTCCAAATAATTTCAAACCACACTTTCTTTCATTCAGTGTTGTCCAACAGTGGCAGCGTTGTACTTTTCGTTACTATTGGGCGGTATACTAATATAAAAACAAAACTTGCTGCATTTTAAAAATTTCCTTCTGTATCTTACCTTGTTTTCGTATCTGCAGTAGTAACCGAGTTGGCCTATAGGCTTTGGGTTCTATCATGTACAGAAAATATTCTGTAAATATTTTGTCATGTACAGAAAATATTCCCTAAATATTTTGTCATGCACAGAAACTATTCTTTAAATATTTTCTGTGATGTACAAAAAATATTCACTAAATATATTTTGGCATATGTAGGAAAATATTGTCTGCGTTATTGGTAAATAATTTGAAAATATTCTATGAGAAACATTTTAAAAACCATTCCGTTAACATTGTATAAAACGTTTCAAATACTTTTTCAGTAATGTTTGAAAATCGTACAGGAAACATTTTTTGGAAAACTTTCCTAACGGCATATAGAATATTTCTACAACGTTTTTGAATGTATTCAGAGAATATTTTCAGTATTATGTGGAAAATGTTTTCAACAACATATGGAATATATTTCCTTAAGGGAAGTAGGATACATTTTCTGAAGGAAAATGATGGCACGTTTTGGAAACGTTTTGAAAATATTTCCTTGCTGTGTGGGTCAATGCCAGTGTTACAATCTCCTGATTACTAACCATCAGGATACCGAGATGATACAACTTGGTCGCAGCAGCAATGCTGTTTTAAGTAAAAGTGTTAGTTAGTCCCGTGACCAAGTTGTTTCATCCCGTTTTCTAATGTTTATTAATTAGAGAGATATGAGGAGTTTGTGGGACTGGTCCACGGATATTCCATACAGTGAATTCAGTCAGTGAATACCCAATTTTATCGCAGATTTATATTTCTTCTTTGTCAAAATATGAATTTCTAAGAAAATTAAGCATTTAGCATTTCTGAGAAAATTACATTGTAGGAATTATGCAGAACAGTAAATCAGTGGTGACGAATTTTTAACAGGATATTCTAAGTAATAGCCCTCCTTCAAATCTAATCTGAAAACTAACAACATTACCGTGATTTAGTATCGACTACAGGATAATAGCGTTAAATTGCTTCATCTACATTTGGATTAATTTTAAGGCTTTGAAACATTCGATGCTCAGAGGATAGAAATGAGGGAAATGATTCGATAGGGCAATGAAAATTTCCCTACTGACGCCGAGGAAGAATTTTGGTAAACTCCTCAATCGAAATATTTACCCACGAAGGATCATCACATCATCTTAAGTTGATGTTATACCGCTGACATTTGGCCATTCGGTATGACTGTGAAGTGTTTATGTATTTGAATTCACATCAAATTCTAAAAGCTAGTGAAGCTAAACAAACGAAAGAAAGAAAAATGCCACGTATGCTTCTTTTGGTGTAAGAAGTCCCAATTGAAATGTCTGTTCTAACACCCTTTGATGTTAGGAAAAGAAAAACACATTTCCTCTTTTTGATCAAAGAGTGTTTACGGTACTTAATAACTTTCATGAAGTAAAGGGAAATTCATTACTTAGTTTTAGATGCGATATTATTATGCGGCATTAAACCAAATCTGAAACATGCGTTATTTATTTACTTCCATCATTCCATCCGGCAAATTAGTGTGACCTGCACAAGTAAGAATTTTTCGGGCTGATAAAATTTGAGAGATTCGCCTTATCTCAAGTAGATGCAGACATGTCAGAAGGTTTGATTCTTGTAGACTAACTAGTTCAAAAGCTCTCGAAGATGAAGTCTGGAGAATATGACTCTCAACGACCAACATTCGAACAAATTTATCAAGAATATTTGGAAACATGCAAAGAAAATGGTCCTGAAATTCCAGAGCCGGAAACAGATAAGGTATAGGGGTTCCTTGTGAAAACGAATTAGACATTTGCCTTCAAAATATCACAAATTCAATTTGGATGAATCTCTTCCTTCATTGGAGGCAGAAAACGAATTTTCTAAAGATAATGTAATAAAAGGCATTTTTCTGCCTACTATTGATAAGGTAATCACTGAGACGGAAAAACGCTTTGGATCATGTAGCAAAATCAGATCAATCACCGCTCCACATCCAAAAAGTGAAAACTTCCTAAATTACAACTTTGTCGAGCCTATGGACCAGTATTATGGAAGTGATCTGGAAATATTCAAATGTGAACACAAAATCCCCCCAAAACAATTAAGTTGTATGAAGACGAGAGAAACCCAAAGTTGATTTCTTGATGAATTTAGATCGTTAGATCTTGATGAAGTTGTTGGTAAGTTTACTGCTGCCCACAAGATTAGAAAGATCCTCTTTTAAGTAGAGGCATGAACCTATAAGTTATTTTCTTTACTTGTAAAAGTGTATTTCTCTGTTTCCACTTAAATCAACAAGCCACACTTGTTTTAAACGCCGTGATTAAATAACTACTCACTTATATTAGAAATCAATTGTATTAATGTACTCTAGTTGTTTGAGGTAGGAAACTCTTACATTTTCACTGTAAAAGAGTAAAATCATGAACAACAAAGATGAAAACATCACACACACACGCATATATATATATATTAATGTGAATACAATTTATCATTCATTGGAGATGGCTCCCTCAAAATTTTCTTGGATCCTTCATTGACCCCTCCTGGAAAAAATTCAAGGAACTTATTATTGCATATTTAGCACTACTTGCCAGATATTCAACTTTTCAGGATTTAGAACGTGTTTGAAAGAACCAATGAGATTGCTCTCAAATCAAAAAAGTGCAGTGACTTCTGTTAAAATAACCGGTTAGGTGGAACGTGACTTCATCAGAGAACACATTGCTGGTAGGAAAAGTGGGATCATCATTGATTTTTTTTATCACATCTTCATAAAACTCTACACGACGATCAAAGACATATTTATTCAGCTGGTATATCAGATAAACTTTGTATTGGTGGAACTTCATTTTCTTCATTCTTTCCACAGAAATGTGACTGTCATGTTGTTCAGCAGCTTTACGAATGCTAACTTAAATATGTTCAACAAATGACTACAACATCAAGCTGTTTGTCACTGATTTTGGTCGACCAGGAATGTTACAATCCTTTATAGTTACCGTTTCCTCGAAGCGTCTTACGATGCATTCAACAGTAGATCTCGAAATGGGATTGTGAGGAACGGGATTTCTTTCGTTAAATATTACTCTTACTTCAGCACATGACCTTTGGTGTTTACCACATCCTCGTATCATCGTGCGCGTTAGAACTTTAATTTGAGAGCTCTAATACTAAGCAGTTGAAATACAGCTTGAGTGTTCAGAGGTTCTCTGTAATAATGCTTACTGCAGTCTTGGGAAGTAACGTAACGCAAGTAACGCGTTACTTTTTAAGTAACGTTTCCTAGTAACGCGTTACATTTTTTCTAACGCGTTACAAATTTTTAAGTAACGTACATAGTTTGCGTTACTTTTTTCGCGTTACATTTCGGATGAGTAACTACAATATATGTATTTTTTTTTTCGGAAAACAAATGTTTCTTTCCTGTAAGTGAATTTCTCAGAATGGAACAATGGAGCATGAACGATGTCAGTGACCGACGATTCCTGCACTGTTCGCCTTTTCCCGTTTCGCCTTCTGACCTCTAACAATGAAATTTGCATGTAAAACCTGTTATCACTTTTTACTTTAATGTAAGGCGGAACGGGAAATCTCGAAGTGCATTTTCCCGTTTCGCCTTACGAACTTTATGTTGGTAGGCTTACAAATACAGTCATAAATACAATTTGATTTGTTTATTTATATAACAAAATTTAGTGCCGCTTGCTGTTTTTGTAAGATGAGGACAGCAGGAGTGTCATTTCAGATTTTGCTTGGGGGGGACAAAACCCCTTGATATAAGCAAAATTTCGCGTTTTTCACTGATTTATTGCTATTCTATTGATAACATCTATATACATCTCAAACTCAGGGGGGGCAAATGCCCCTCCCTGCCCCCCCCTGAATGACGCCCCTGGAGGACAGCCTTAGAGAAATAACGTGTACTGATTGCAAGCACCTGGAAGATTTTGTCTTAGATTTTGACAGTTCCAAATCAATACATTCAGTGAGTGAACTAACGAGTGCAATGATACTGGTAGTCTGTTTTACTTTGATTGGTGTTGTTTTTATAAAGATGGAGAACGAAAATATTTTATCGTTTGAACATTTGAAAGAATACTTTTTCTTAAAAGCTGAAGATGATGGTGAACAGAATTAAAAAGTAAAGTGTTGCCCCGGCGGGAAATATTTAACAACAACTATACATTGTTCAGCGTAAGGTCTAAACTCCGATAAACAAAATATTTGTATCCTTCCGCTTGTCACAAATACGATTGGCTAGTGATGTATCACTCCCACTCCCCACAGGGAGGAGCAAATTATACACGTGCATTTTGACAATACTGTCTCGTGCTGTCCAGATACTTACAGCAGCAGCAGAAAAGAAAGAAAAGAAACTCGAAAGATTAAAAAAAGTACCTATTTTAATTTCGCTCGTAAACGATTGTTGCTTAGTGAGTAAAGGTTTACCTTGTTGGTGTTTCACCACAACACTCGCGGAACCAGGATTCATGCCAGTCATCTTTCAGACTTTAAAAGAAGAACACCCGTCCACAGTTGAGTTGGCGCCATAATTACTGCGCATGCTTAGTCTTTATTTCTATTGTTTCATTACCCACACTCGATTGCAGTATTATTAGATAATCCGTAGTATATTTTTGTCATTTATAATAATATAGCAGTTCTATATGAAGCTTCATAGTAAAAGTAATAATGCAATCACATGAACTATTTTGCGGAGGAGTACAAGCGTCGGTAGGACAATAGCAAATCAGCGAGATTTAGTTTCACGTGGCTTTGTTTATCGCAGTTTAGAGCTTACGCCGAACAATGTATAGGGTACCATAATTAACGACATATAGTAAAGGGTTAATATGAATAAACTGTGTTCTGATGAGCAGGCCTACTTTATTGATGTAATGTTGATGGTATGTAATGTTAGAGTTCTTTTAGATCAGTTTGTTTATCCTAAATTCCCGTTGATTATAGAGTTTGGAACAATTAGCTTTAAAAAACATGTAGGCCTATCGATTTTTAGAGTTATTGGCAAGTTTTGATTCACCCCCGGTTCATGTGTTCTCATTTTGTCAGTTGTAGTGTAATGTTTCTCTATATTCTGTATTTTTAATTTTACATAGCAACATTCTTATTATTATATAATTAGTTTAGCAGAATAATAATAAGCAACCATTTTTTCTTAACGCATAGGGATGGGCACGAGTCAAGCTAAAACTCGACTCGAATCCAAGTCGAGTTTCGAGTCGAGTCAAAAGTAATATTCTCGAGTCGAGTTCCGAGCCGATTCACTGTTTTTGGCGTCGAGCTTCGAGTGGAGTCGAGTTTGATAAATTGCTCGCTCGTTTTAACTCGTTTTGAAATCATGGCCTGATTACACTGGAAAGCGAAAGCCATGAGAAATGTAAGCTAACCATTAATATAGAATACTTTTAGTGTTGCTCACGAGAGGGGACACTGTGCGCATCTCGTCTCGTCTCGACAGCGAGGCTACAAGAGCTTTTTTTTATAACAAGCTTAGCTTAGCTCGGCTTAACTTAGCCGATGGCTCGAGCTGTCTCGCTTGGGATGAGCCATCTGCTCGGTTCGACTCAACTGAGCGAAGGGCTTTAGCCGACTTGGTTGGATGAGCTGTTGGCTCGGCTCACTTCTCGGTTTGGGTCGAAAGTGAATGAGCTTTGAGCCGATCTGCTCGAGTCGTTGACAATTCTAAACCTGGCTCGGTTCACTTCTCGGTTTGGGTCGAAAGTGAATGAGCTGTGTGCCGATCTGCTCGAGTCGTTAACAATTCTAAACCCGGGCCGAGCAGTTTTGAAGATATTTGGCCAGTGCCCTATAACTTTTAACAATGTTTGGCTCGAACCCGAATACTCAACCTAGACCCTCAACCCAAATTCAGAAGCTCGTGAACAATGTCCTTGACTCCTAGACTTGACGACTACCGAGGTTGGCAACCAACTACTTTTTTAATATCCAGATATAAACCGCCTATCTTTCATGTTTATACACAGTGTTGCTATAATAATTCTTAAAAACAAAATTATGGCAGACTACAGTCTTCGTTACATGAATATTTATTAACACAGGAAACCTCAGCGTGAGGTATTTTACACTAGAAATAACCACAAAAAAATATATATGAGCAGTTCTGATGCAACAAGCACACACACTTCTGTATTATGCGAACACAACAGTTTTTTTAATAGAGAGCAGCACTAACAAAAAACAATTGAGATGCGAAACGCATTTATGCAGTGTTTTACTTCCAATAATAATAATAATAATTTGTAGTTGTAGTAGTACCATTGATAATAATTATATTGTCTATGTAAGATACTTGAAGAGAGTACTCGAAACTATACCCCAGATTTTGCTCGACTCGACTCGAAACTCGACCCGAATTCGAGTCGAGTTGGAGGAAATTTTTCAAGCCGAGTTCTCGGATCGAGCTCAAAGATATCTGTTTCTAGTCGAATCGAGTTTCAAAGAAAACTTGCTCGAAATCACTCGTGCCCGTCCCTACGAGTAACGCAGTATGACATTTTAGTCAATGTTACATTACATTAAAATGATCATATAGCTGTCAAGTAAAAATTTGTCCTTGCATTTACATAAATCGATTCAGAACGTGCAATAATAATAATAATAATAATAATAATAATAATTGCGGGGTAGTAATAGTAGTACGGAAAACTAACCAAATAAGATTTTTTCTCATGTTTAAAGTTTCGGACCTAAAAGTAACGCGTTACATTTTAAGAGAAAGTAAAGTAACTTGTAACGCGCTACATTTTTACAAGTAACTTACCCAACACTGGCTTACTGCTACCAATATCTAATGGCTTCTACGTTGCTGGACCGTAATTTACAATCAACCATAAGAATTTAGAGAACATGTCATATTGGTGACACATATGTGTCTTCTTGTCAAATGTTATTTCTTACACTAAATTTATAAGAGCAGACTTGCTCTCTTAGATCTACGGATCAACTCACATGTTCATATTTACTTTCAGTTCTCAGTTGGAATTAGATGCAGTTTCAAATCAAATCAAAATTATACACATCTACATCACCATAACAACAAAATGATGATGAGCTTTTAAACTTTAATAGATCAACCGATCAACCTTACGTGTTCACTTTCACTTTTACTTCTCATGTTTATACATATCTATATAAACACGACAAAAATTAATAACTTAATTCTCTTTTGACACTATGTTCGATTATCAATTGAAACTTCACGTCCCAACGGAGAACTAGAGTTTGTCAACTTTCATAGTGTCTACAAGCTCACAGAAAAATCATAGTTCTTGAAGAATATTATTACAAACATGTTCATAACTTTATTTGTTTGCAAGTCTTAGCACCAACATCACACAGCATGTCCAGTTCCTGAACCGTGTTTTATTAACCTCAGATGACACAATGATATTATTATTATTTTTGCGAATTATGTTTTATCTAGGAGGACAACGAAAAAATACATAAACTAAAAGTTGCGTATTTTCGGTCGCAGTATCCGAGCCTGCGTTAATGTAAAGGGTTCCTATTTGGAATTTTGGGAAGATGAAGGCTACTTTATGTTAATTGAATAAATGTTTTAAAATGATTGGACACGTACTTAAATTGGAAGTGTATTTCTCGAGGTATTTAGTTTATCGTCAGCCTAAAGCGGGTAACGTGATATCCAATTCTTTAGTTATTACAGCTCCATGTAGTAGAAGAACGAAAAAGTGTTTCAAGTAAAAGTTGTTTACTTTCGATCATAGAATCAGAATTTGCAATAACAATACGATGTTTCAATTAAAGACTTTCAAGTTTTCTGCCGGTGCCCTATGATAGACCCCTGAGAGCACTTGCAATTAACAGAATATTTTAGGCCCCTGACATCGGTACATTCTTAAGTAACTTGATTTGTCACATTTTTTGTCTTTTCGGAAATATTTGAGGTCGCAAAGTTAGTACACGTACGTACCATGATATTCATTTTTTGCGATTACAGCGCCATCTACTTAGTTTTCATCGCATAATCAGAATCTACATTAAAAATAGAGAGTTTCTATTTGAAATTTTCAAGTTGGACGCTGGGGCCTTACTATGGGACGCCTGGGGGCACTTGCTGTTTACAGAATTTTATAAGCCTCTGATATGGGTATATTCTTACGTAACTATATTTGTCATATTTTTTGTGATTTCGGAAATATTTGAGGTCGTAAAGTTAGGATACGTACGTACGGTGCTATTCATTTTTTTGCGATTACAGCGGCATCTATTAGAACAACGAAAAAGTACTTCAAGTAATAGTTGCTTAGTTTGGATCTCAGAATTAGAATCTGCGTTAGAAATAGGGTATCTTCGTTTGAAATTTTCAAGTTGGGCCCTGGCGCATCTTCGTTTGAAATTTTCAAGTTGGGCCCTGGCGCCTTATGATGGGACCCCAGTAGGAACTTGTTCTTTACAGAATTTTATATGCCCCTGAAATTATACATTCTTACGTAACTAGATTGGTCACATTCTTTTGTCATTTTATAAATATTTCAGGTCGAAATGACAGGTGAGACACCCTATATATATATATATATATATATATATATATATATATATATATATATATATATATATATATAAAGTTTCTTTACGCAATTTCAGGCAAAATTTTATTCTTGAACTTTCAAATGCAAAAGGAATCATTGATCAGCTAGAATCACAACATAAGCAAAACACTTCTTGTAAACTTTATATCTTTTTCTTGCAAAAAGCTCTTGACCTTTTATTATATATTTATCCACTAAGACTTAGACCTAAAATGTTCACATATCATAAGTTTAAAACTTCTATCAATGCCCTTTAAAACAAAAGAGCTTTTGTTGATAATGACCTTAATATAATTATTAAAATTAAAACCTCAAAAACTGTACGCGTGGCTCCCAGGGCCGGATTTCCCAATAGGCCCAGTAGGCCCGAGCCTATGGGCGCAAGCTCCCAGGGGGTGCACGGCCGAGAAAAAAAAATTAAAAAATATCTAGAAAAAAATGAATATCCATAACTTAACATATTTTTTGAATTGATTAAAAAAATCAGGCTAATAAAACATTCTGATTTTGAAGCTCATTGGAACAAACAATTGTTGGTAAAGTTAAACTAATTTTCAACATTATGCATCAACTTCGTTATAACATTGATCTCAAAAATGTCATTTTTTATATTAGTACAATTTACTATTTGTACATACAAAATATCTAGTTTTAGTTTAAAACACAGTTTTTGTGTCACGTTATCAAAATACCTCATGTAAGTTTTGTTTCTGAAATTAAAACTATTTTATAATGTATTACAGAGTTTTTTTATTTATTTATTTGCCCAAATGGCTAAATTGAACAAAACCAAAGTTATTCACCAATCTTTCGTTAGTACATTACCGGTTTTTTGTTAAGCCCAAAACCACCATTAAATTCCTCAAAAAACTTGCAATGATAAAATTGCATCGTGGAGTGGTGTTTAAGCAATTAACATATAATTTTAATTTGATATAATTTTTTAATAATGGTTTTTAGGAAAATAAACTTAACCAGACTAGGGGGCGGAAAAAAATATTGGGTCTAAGGGCGCCAAAATGCTAAATCCGGCCCTGGTGGCCCCACCTATTTAAATTCGCATAGGCAGAAAAATTGAACGATTTCAATAATTATTATTTACGTTCTTTTCATATTTTAATAATGGAATTTTGTTCACATGATCCACATGTTATCGAAGAACAAGAAATAATTTTATTTCTTGTATTTTCAAGTTTTATTTTTTCGATTTTTGTCCGGGTTTTAGGGTCAGATACTTCAATGTGCGCCGAGTCGTTTTTTTTTTTTTTTTTTGGCTGTACGCCATCCTACTAATAACATGTTCACATTTCATAAATAGCCCTATCATGTGGAATTTGTCACCGCACCAGAATAGGGATAAACTATAAATAGGGTTTTTCTCAGACAATATTCGTAGAAACTGGTCGTATAATTTTCATCATATTTCATAAATACATAACCGTACAGAATTTTATAACTCATTTCTCATTAGAACTCCAGAAGGAGTAGCATATTCTTCGTGGTAAGCATTGTTCAAAAATTCCTATTAAAATTTTGTTCGTATTAGAAATATTATACAATAAGTTAAAAAGATTTTCTTACCAGAAGATCACCTTCGACTCTGCATAAGGTTTCAGCAAATAAGTTTTTCGTAATAATTTTCTTCCACCACATAAAGAGCATCAAAATCTGAAGTTGCTTCTACAAATTTCCGTGCGAATACACATCAGTAAGGAGGTGTACATTGAACATTTTCATTAATATATATATATATATATATATATATATATATATATATATATATATATATATATATATATATATATATATATATATATATATACTTTGCTTCGGCTAAGCCGAACTGTTAGCGTGGCAACTTCGCTAATAAAATTTTTCCCGTTTTATCCGAGCATCATGCGGCAATTGAGAATTTAACTGAATTAGAAAGGTATTGAACTTAAGTCCTGAAAAAATAACGACTAGAACGTTGTTGACAACTTATAACCCAGTTGAACATCTGCCAGCTGGTAGCCCGTAGTAATTCGTGAGAGTGTACTGCTATCTTCTGTTAGTTTCACTAGTATATTAATAACGAGTAACTAAAGGAAACCGAAAAGAATGTTAACCTCTTTCTTAGCTGTCCTACGATTTGCCTCATCTCCGTGTCCTGAAATAAAAAAATACTGAATTCCATATCGCAAGAGCAAATTAAAAACATTCATTTTTTGGTTATCTCTGTCAACTGAGAACAATTTCTCACTAAACCGAACACTTATTTTCAATGCTTGTGGTATAGTTTGAGCTACATACCATAATCCATTTCATTTGCATAGGTACTAATACAGGCAATGATACACTATGGAAAGTTCATTGATGGAAATTCTAAAACAGCACACTCTGAAAAAAAAAGGCAAACCAAGTTATCACGTTACTATAGTTAGAAGTGAAATAAATTATTAACAGATATTCTTACTTTCTAATTAAGCCTGTTGTCCGTAAAAATCACGGTAAATATTATATTCTTTCCTGGAAAATGAGAAAAATCGTAACAATAACTACAACAATGTTATTCCACACATATATCTAGCATTGGTTTAGCCAGAAATGTTATCATTTAATACAAATATTCCTAAGCATTAATACTTTTTGTAATGAATATCATGATTCTAGTTATCAGCCTTAATATTTTCATTTTTAGGCTCGCCTTTAGAATCATTTTCACTGTTTACTTACATAATGCCAGGATCAGTATAGAAATCAATATGAACAAGTTGTTCGAAGAAGATTCAAATTATCTGAAGTCGAGATCTTAAATTTTACGCAAATATTAAATATTTTAGTGATATGGTAAATAACTCGATCCTCAACCATTTTAGAATCTTTAATCACCATGATTCAAGGTTTGTTGTTTGATTGGATTCTAATTATGCATCACTTTTGGCACCAACGTTATGTGAGATGCGAATCTACAGCCTCGAGTGAGATATGAATCACATGAGTTTTTGCTGTTACTCGAATCCGCGAGTACCACTTGGAAGGCGTGTACATGAACCTAGAACTTCGAAGGACTTATATGATCCAAACAAGATCTTTGTCTAAAGGAGAGCTCGTTCCTAATTATTTCAGGTTTATAAGTTGTTTATAGTGATATGGTAAATATCTCGATTTTCAACCATTTTAGAATCTTTAATCAACATGATTCAAAATTTGTTGTTTGATTGGATTCTAATTTTGCATCACTTTTAGCACCAACGTTATGTGAGATGCAAATGTACAGCCTCGAGTGAGATATGAATCACATGTGTTTCTGCTGAGACTCGAATCCGCGAGTACCACTAGGAAGACGTGTGCGTGAACCTAGAACTTTGATCGACTTATATGATGCAAACAAGACCTTTTCTGAGGAAGAGCTCGTTCCTAATTATTTCAGGTATATAAGTTGTTTAATGACAGTCATAAAATGTTTAATGACAAAAACACGATCTGACACTTCTTAGGGCAATAAATAAATAAATAAACAGGGAATGCATGGTATTCATAAAGAAAACGAACACATAATAAGAAATAATAAAATTTTTCTCTGTTGGGTGGACACTAGGAAATTAGATAATCGGCCCAATAGCGATCAATCATGTTCATAAGATATACTTTCGTGCTAAGTTAGTACCGTATTTTTGGAAGTTTGATAAGTCATAATAAATATTGAATTACATAAACGTTAAGACAAGTTCATATTTTAACTTATATTTCTAGTGTACAGGTTAGCCTTATGCAGACCATTGAATAATAAGGTGCAAGCGATCAAATCGTAGGAGAAAGCAGTGATGAAAGAGTTTATGTTTAGTTTTAAAACACATTAGTTACGTGTATTACAATCAAAAACTCTAGATAGTGGGAAATGGACTAATGGGAACTTATGTACAGAATTACATCATTAGGACTCTATATTATTTCTATAAATAGTGTTTCCTTGTGGAGCTGTTAATATCTGAAAGTCTGGTTTCCTATTAACACGTTTTGATTGACCCAGTCATCATTTCACACATCACACTTGTACTTTATTCACTACCTTTCGCTTTATCAAATCTTGAGCAATATCTACGTCAATAAACTCGCTTAATATCAATAGTTCTTCGAGAGACTTATAGAAAAGAATAAAATCAATTAGTTTATTGCTGCAGTCTTCCCAAAAATACAGAAAGCACAAATATTTTATAAGCACTTACAATTATTCAAAACATTAATACCTTAGATGGATGAATGCAATAAAAGGTTTGAAATCTCTGTAAACTTTTTAATGTTAACTTCTGAATAATTCAATTACAAAAACGTTAAAAAACAGATTAAAATTAACTTGTTAATTTTTTTGAAAAAAAAAGGTACCAAGTTTGTAGAAAAAAAAAGTGTGTGGTTTGAACAATTCAGTTATAATAATTTTAAATGATTTCTATTTAAGCTTATTGTCTATTTGCAGTCTCGTTCATTAAATTCAATTCCCCAAAGTTTAACAGCAAACAAACCAATAAGCCTTTAACTCAACACACCCTCATTTCATTAAATTTACATTTAAATAAATGTCAGGTGATTTCGGTTCCAGTTTACTTCAAATAGTTATTTCATTCTCTGCATTATATCAATGGAATAATCTTTAATTGCATTTTTCGACCATTACTAACTAATATATGACATACAAAAAGATTTGACATTTGCGACAGAAAGTAAAAAATACAAAAGAAGGGCTGCTGTTACCAATAACAGGTCATCAGATTTCCTCCGTTTGTTCAGTCCTTCTTACACTACTAATACATGTGCAAAGAATGTGCAGACGAAGAAATAGTATTCAATTCTAACTTTGAATTTCGATTTTCCTTTAAGGCTTCTACTAAATCTCTAATCTATTAGACTGTAATAATAATTTAGAAAAATTCAGCACTTAATACTGATTTAATACTCCAAATTATCAAATATCCATTTACCAAATTCTAAAATAACGATTGCGCATCAAGATCCAACTCTGACGAACAAACCTGATTCGACCTCAGCAGTTACGAGGAACAAAGATTTTAAATATATTTGTTTAGTGTGTTATACCAAACATGTTAAGTCAAAGAGGGTCTAAAACTTCCACGCTAGTAACGTTATACTTGTAAACGTAAAACACAGTCCTTTTAGGCTATGCAGATATAATACACCAGCAGAATATAGTATCTAATGTAGCCGTTTTTTACATGTATTCTCAGTTGTGAAACACTTCTGATTTTACACCAGCAATCCTTAGCTTGTAAAAAAAGAAAACAAATGCTTTGCTACTTACAGTTAAATTCTCCTGCATGTAGAATTCTTTTTTTTTTTTTTTAACTTTTCTTAGACATACTTAGACACATACTCATTCCATGAAGAGTGTTGAACTTTACCTCTAAATTTTGCTCAATATTGTGTGCTTACACATGACAAACACCAATTAACACTGGCTGCTCACATTATTAAAAAAAAAAAAAAAGTTCTTTGCCAATAGAATTTAACATATACAAATCCTCTCTCATTTTAATTGCGTAATTACTGTTTTCATTACGCATTGATTTCATCCCAATCTTATGCCATACATTTGTAAAATTTACGTTAGTAATGTGTTTCCTTACGTTGGAACAAAAATTTGTATGTTGTTAAAACATATCGAAATTTTAAAATAACGACTATAGTAACATAGAATTACGTAATGCAAATCGAAAAGCGTTTTCATGCAGTACATTATGTTTTCAACTAACCTTGTTTATATGTATTCTCACTGTCGGTGACAAACCTGCTTGGTATGTATGCAATTTTCTTAATATCACTTCGGCTCATGTGCTGTGTTCCTGCTCTTGCTCTGTGAGACACATTCTTGCTTTTTAGTGGCCACCTAACCCACATTGTGAAGTGTTTTTCCCCAATAGTTCTCTTTGTATTGGAACCAAAGTGTATCTGAACATAGGAATGCAGGTCTGCACCCCAAGAAGTGATTGTTTAAATAGAAAGTGTAGATTCAGTAAAAAAGAATTAAATATGCAATCAAGTTAGGTATGGGTCCGTACACCATTCCCGCATAATAATTTTATAAAATGGCACCCACATTACATCTGATCGACTGTAAGTTAATGTAAAAATATATATTGAAAAATTTACACTAAATAGGGTTTAACTACTGCATCACCTGACAAATTTAGAAAATTTACCAGATGAATTGGGAGATTTATTTTGGATTGTAAGGAAGAGTGAAAGAGAGTCAGATGAGGGGAACAGTTGAAGTGAAGTGTGTTAGTTTTTGATGTTATATGTGGTGCTATATGTAGAGGTGGAAGGGGCTATTTGACGAAGAAGTACACTTGTTAAGATTTGTAGGAAAGGTTGTGTGGAAATGGTGAGTAAATGACAAGGTATCTTTTTGGAGTTTTGTTGAGTTCTACAAAAATAAGCAGTGTCAGCTGTTGAAATTGCGTGAAAGCCTTACAGTGTACTAAACAGTACTTCCCCGCAAGCTGTCCAACACATAAGCCATGCATTTTATGACATATAAAGTGTTTTTCCTCTATTTTCGGTTATAAGCATGCCCACTGAAACTGACACGCCTGTTACCTATAGACACAGCTCTCCTTTACCGCGCACCCTTGATACCCCACACTGGCTCGGTTAAATAGTATATATGCTTTTTAGTGGCCATCTAGTAGAAGTTGGTTTGTATTTCTGCACAAGCTTTTATGATATACATGCACACGATATCAAACAATAATCATTACCAAGACAGCCAGGAGGCATTTATGCCGAAGTTTCACTTCCACCTGGTTCTCCACCGAAACCGTAAAAAAAGCAATAAAACTTTAACATTTTCCATTTTCACTTTGTCTATTGATGTTCTGTTCGCTTTCGTTAATTTACGAGATGGGAAAAAGGTTAGATTCTATTTGATAAGGTTGAGAAGCTTGTAGAAGATTAGTATCCCATATAGATTAGTAGCTACGTTGGATCCTCTCTGTACCAAACTGTAATATTTAAATTATATTGGTTTGGCGAGCCAATGTCAACGAGTGTAGGCGGGATAAAGCCACGCAGGGTACGTAGTTTTCTATCTTTATTACAGATAAATGGGAAGGGGATCCATTACACTGAAAAATATAACTTTACCCCGCGGTTCCTCGCACTTACTTCCTAACCACATTTCCATTTTGGGTCTTACAATATGTTTACAGTTTCACTAATCTATGATTTTCACAAAGTTTTAAAAGAATTTCCTCATTATCAAATCATTGCTTTACCAATTCACATCAAGCGCAACATTTTTGTATAATTGCAGCCACGTTGACAACAAAAATGCTCGATAATATCCTATTAGTGACGGGCAGTGGGAAAAAAAATTAAAATGGGAATATTCCCGTGTCCTTTCCCTGGCCTATAAATTCCCGGGAAGAAATTTATTTCCATTTTTTTACTTTATCTTCCAAATTATAATAACCGTAGACTAATTATATTATTTTAATATATTATGATTTACTTATAGGTTTTAAAGAATTTGGATATTAAAAGATTTAAATTCTTTAACTGTAGTGTATATAACTATAATATGAGTTTTTAGTTCCATTTTCATTTGCTCTATAAAGTAGAATAATTGTTTACTATTGGGGGCCAAATTTGAATGCGAAACAAAATTCTTGTACGACAAAAGTTTTCCAACTGTGTAGTTATATGTCTTGCCAACCTTGAATGCAAACTAAATCCCTTCTCACAGTTTCGACTTCTATGAAAATTTTCAAATCTCTGTATCAAGATGTGTAGTCAAACTTGAACGCCGATTAAATCACATTTCAAATTCATTGTACCTGTGAGGTTTTTCTGCTGTGTGGATTAACTTCTGATCAGCCAAAGCTGAAGATACTATAAATCCCTTTTCAAACCACTGACATTTGTGACGTTTATCTCCTGTATGGTTTAACCTGTCTTCCCAAACTTGAACGTTGAATTAATCCCTTTGCACACTCTTAGCACGTTAGCATCTTGTCCTGTGTGGATCATTATATGGCTTCACAAGCCTGAACGTCGACTGAATGCCTTTCCACACTCATGACATTTGTGAGTTTTTTCTCCTGTGTGGATTAACATGTGCCTTGACAATTGTGAATGTTTTTTAAATCCCTTACCACACTTTTCGCATGTGTAAGACCTTTCGCGAGTGTGTATCAACATATGTTTAGCCAAATTTGATCGTACACTAAACCTTTTCTCACACCATTCACATTTAAGAGGTTTTTCTCCCGTGTGAATTAACATGTGCCTAGCCAAATTTGAACGAACTCTAAATCCCTTTCCACAGTTTTCGCATATGTGATGCTTTTCTTCTGTATGGATGAATATGTCTAGCCAGACTTGAACGTTCAGCAAATCCCTTACCACACTCATGGCACGTGTAAGCATCTCCTGTGTGGATTATCATGTGGCTTGACAGGCCTGAACGTAGACTAAATGCCTTTCCACACTCATGACATTTGTAAGGTTTTTCTACTGTGTGGATTAGCATGTGTCGTCAGATTTGAATGTACATTAAATCCCTTACCACACACTTGGCACGTGTGAGATCTTTCTCCTGTGTGGATTATCATATGGCTTGACAAGCCTGAACGTCGACTAAATGCCATTCCACACTCATGACATTTGTGAGGTTTTTCTCCTGTGTGGATTAACATGTGCCTAGCCAAATTTGAACGTACTGTAAATTCCCGACCACACTCTTGGCACGTGTGAGGATTTTCTCCTGTGTGGATTATCATGTGATTTGATAATTGTGAACGTAGAGTAAATCCTCTTCCACATACTTTGCATATATGATGTTTTTCTTTTTCGTGGATTAACATGTGTGTAGTCAACTTTTTCGCACTCCAAATCCCTTTCCACACTTCTCGCATGTGTAACGCCTTTCTCCTGTGTGGATTAACATGTGTGCAGCCAGACTTGACCGTGCAGTAAATCCCTTACCACACTCTTGGCAAATATGAGATTTTTCACCTGTGTGGATTACCATGTGACTTGACAAGGTTGAACGTTGTCTAAATGCCTTTCCACACTCATGACATTTGTGAGGTTTTTCTCCTGTGTGGATTAACATGTGTACAGCCAGATTTGACCGTACAGTAAATCCCTTACCACACTTGTGGCAAATATGAGATTTTTCTCCTGTGTGGATTACCATGTGATTTGACAAGGTTGAACGTTCTCTAAATGCCTTTCCACACTCATGACATTTGTGAGGTTTTTCTCCTGTGTGGATTAATATGTGTCTAGTCTAGTGTTGTAAAAAAACGGTTTTTTTTCTGTGAAGTTTTTTTTCAATAAAAAACATCGTTCTTTTTCACGTTTTTTTTCAAATGTCTGTTTTTTTTCTGGCAACTATTATTTATTGATTTATGTTGCAGATTATTGAAATAATCAACAGAACTTGAGTCGAAGCCCTCGTAACTTACAAATCGTTTGTTTCTTTGTACCTATATACTAGCAAAATTGTGTGATTATTCCTTTCGGACCCAGGTCATTTTTGGCGTTTTCCTACATTTTCAGTTAGTGACTTATTGCTCAAAAACCGTTTATTCAATTGATATGGTTAAGGCCTTGTTTTTAAGAAAATGGATGTGGCTATATTTTGGTGTAAGTTACATTGCAGTCTTGCCAACGGGTGAGAAATTATTGAGGAAAATGTAGGGGTAAAAATTTACAAAAAATTCCCTAAACGAAGTTCAAAGTTCTTTGTATCTAACACCACTGCTGCCATATGGGTTCAAGTCACCTAAAAAAATTCTTTGGTGTGTTCACAAGGAACAGTGAAATCCTGAAGTCACTGGCTTCTATTCAAAGAGGGAAACAAAAAATTCTCTTTCATCATACACATGAAATTTTGACACTTTTTACGTCTCAGAAGCAAAAATCAACAGACATGCCGGGGCTACAGCTTCTCTAATTATCTCATTGAAACTTCTTATGCTGCGTTCTGTAGGCCAAAGAGGAAGCTTTCAGGTAGTGGTACGTTTGCTTCAATGTAGCCAGCAAGAGGGAAATAATAGAGGGAAAAGAGAAATTTTCCAAAATTTTCACCAAAAATTGGGAATTAATTGTTTTGGCTGGAAACACTGACATCAGACAAACGAAAACTATCTGAAAATAAACCTTGATACCCCAAGAATATATTTTACAAGTATCATGGCGATATCTAACAAAGTAAGCATGAAATTAAAAAAAAATCTCATTCTACCTCAGAAATTCACCATTATCTTGCCATTTACAGAACATGGTTTATTGTAAACCTCAACTGTACTTTCTCTAATTACTCAAGTAAAACTTTTTATGTGCGCTGTGTAGGCTAAGAATGAGGCTTTTAGGAACTGGTACGTTTGTTCGAATCTAGCCTACATGAGGGAAATAATAGTGACAAAAATGGAATTTTTTAAAATTTCCACTTAAAATCTGGAATTAAAAATTTTCTATAGCTGGCAACACTGCTATCAGATACACAAACAAACTATCTTAAAATAAGCTTTGGTATCCCTCTAATATATCCTACAAGTATTGTGACGATATCTAATAAAGTAAGCATGTCAATAAAAAAATCATTCTACCTAAAAAAAAAAGTTATCTTTCCACTTAGAGAACAAGGTCTACTGTAAACCTCAACTGTACTTCTCCTAATTATCCTATTAAAACTTTCTATAGTGCGTTGTGTAGAGCAAAGACGAGAATTTCAGATAGTGATATGTTTGTTCCGATGTAGCGAACAAGTGGGAAATAATAGACAAAAAACAAATAATTTTTTCAAAATTTCCCCCTAAAATCTGGAATTACATTTTTTGTAGCTGGCAACGCTGCTACCAGACAGACGTAAACTATCTTAAATTAAACACTGGTACACCACTAATATATCCTACAAGTATCGTGCCGATATTTAAGGAACAAAGCTTCTAATTACCAAAAAAAAATATTACGGTAAACAGAAAAGTAGGGAAAAACTAGAAGAATCAAGGGTTAGAACCTAAATACGAATTTTCCGTGTGTCCCCTAATTATCCCATTGTAACGATCTGTATCCGCGTTTGTTCAGTAAGGACAAATGTTCGACCGGCGTAAACTGACTTGCACTCGGACGTATAGATACGGATTTATAAACAAAAATTTCGAATTTTTTGTCCAAATTTAGGGAAATTTTAATTTACCTAATAATTGATGCCAACAATTAGGTGTCCATCCGAGGTATCTACCTGGCAAGTCTTAAGGAGGTCTCTACAATGAAGGAACCTACAGGGAAAAAAGAAGTAATGGAAATTCGAAAATTTTCGAATTTTTGACTGGGCTGAAATTTGAGAAGGAAATTCGACCCCGAGAAGAAAAATAAATTAATATGATAAACTATGATCCAACCATATTTGGCAAAAATAATATCTCGATATCTTAATTAGTGTCCACACAGGAGCGTATTAAAAAAGTGATATACCTGTACGTGCCACTTTGGCCACCTGGGTCCGAAAGGGTTACGAGTGTACATTTGATTACATTTTTTTTGACTACTAACCCGTGTTGTTGTTGTAGTTATAGACTCGACTAATAATAATACGTTGTTGTAAACAATCACTTTCTAAGGAAAATTTTCTCTCCTTTTTACATATTAGTTCCAATGTTGTTGTTGAGAAATACATGGTATTTCAAAATGAATATCGGGGTTTTAAGTCTTCGTAGTACTTATTACATGTTACGTACAATTATATACAATACATCAAGTAAAAGAGTACCTCAAACAGTCTTTGCTACAAGTGTTCGATGTGAGCTTCTTTCGTCACACGGGACACGTCTAGTCGATAGGCGAGAAAGGCCCATAAACTTTCCGCCATATAGCACAAAACACATTCAATTCAGTGGAGTTTTGTTGCAACTGTACCATCTCCTGAGGATTTGCTGACCGCCAGATGCGAACATTATGAGTATTCACATTAGCTGTTAGGTAAAATATCGATTTATCTCTGAAGACGACACGATCTAGAAAATCTTCATTGTTATGCAGCAATATTTCATCTGTGAAATTGGCACGTAAACCGTAGTCTGTAGGCTTTAGACCTTTAGCAACTGCAAACGATAAGGACGTAGTTGCAAGCGTCTCCTTAATATTCTTCACACAGACAGTTGCACTGTAACTACAGATTCAGTTTATTAAAACACAAACAGCTTTCTGCTCTCTAGTCCCATCTTTGCTACTAGCTCTTTCTAACGGCAGACAGAGGAAACAATGCATGTGCATGTGTGTGTGTGTGTACAAAACTGTTTGAGTTGCTCTTTTATTTGATATTATTTATAATTGAAGCGCTTGGAGGATAAAGGTGGTATGTAACAAATTGAATATGATGGGAAAATTGACTTTCACAACTTTGTCCGTTAACATACCAACTTCATCGTTTCTAAATATCTGCACTAGGACGAGGACTCACCAAATAATGTGTTAGGTAGCATGAGTAGCATATAACACGTGCATGAACACCCAGAATGCAACATTTCGAAAAATGTAACATAACACCTTTATCTTCCAAGCGCTTCAATTGTGAGTTAATTGTAATAGATACTACAAAGTTTCAAAGCCCTAATATTCATTTTGAAACACCTTGCATTACTTCAAATTGAGTCATTCTATATTCATGTCTTGTATATACATATCATCAGGGCAATTTGATGATTTGTCGCCCCGTGCAATGGCATAATTTGTCGCCTCCCCCTTTCTCCAGAAAGAACAAATCTTAAAAGTCACGATTTTAAGCATGCTACTTCAGCATGAACAACGAAGGGGAGGCTAAGTGCAGTCCCACTCAGAAAAGCTTGTACTAAAAATACAATTTCCTTGTGTGCTTTTTTCTTTAAATATTAATCTGTAATGTTAGTGAGAGATAAAGGAAACACACCTGCAGAGGAAAGATGGTAATCCTTTTTACAGAATTCAATATCGAGCTTCAATCTCAATGTATCAGTTTGCAATTCCAGTGCAACTAGCTTTTTTACCTTTATTTCTAGATTTTTCTTCCACATCTGTTATTTTTTTTTAAAAAAAACTTGTTTCTATCTTCAATGATAAGGAACTTGTTTGTGACGAAAAAAAGAAGACTAGTTGTCATATCAAAACTGTTATAACTAACTAAATGGAAGATATTCACTACTATTCGAGAATTGAGTTCTTGCATTTGACAATAATCAAGCGATATGTGCTGAGATTTATTTGACCATTTGCTTTAGCATTGTCCATGTGACCTTAAACTAATGTGACCTAAACACAATTTATGAATATAGTATTCGAATATTAGGTCAGCTTAGTAAATGTAACTACCATAATCAGGAAGTCTGTTTCCAACAAGAAATATTTAATTTAAATAATATACTTATGACAGATTTTGCCGGACTCTCCATACTTGTCACTCCATGCAAATGCACGTGTTGCACATATGGTAGAGCCGGCTCTGCATATCATATATATCTAGTCGGCAAATTATTTATATATTATATTTAGAAAAATACTAGTAGGCAAATTAGTATTAGCTTTTACCTTTAGACAAGCTATTTGAATTTTATACTGTTCGTGACATTATTTTTATACTTATTAAACACCTGCTTTCACGAAAAAACAAAATTTCATTTCCACTTTTATTTCTAACTTGATATTGATGAAAACTGCTGAAATCCGAATTGTTAGTAGGTATGCTATTCATATAAATTGTAAAATATTTGTAGCGTATCAATATCTAGCGTTTAATTTATGTTGCATTTTACGGTAATTACACCCACATAAAAATATTTCATACTTAAATAGACGTAAGATGCATTACAAATGACTATCTGAAAAAAAACGAAATTTAGAAAAAAAACGAGAGGCAATGTTTTTTTTCTAAAAAAAACGTAAATTTCTGAAAAAATACGAACGGTTTTTTTTCTATTTACAACACTAGTCTAGTCAGACTTGAACGTACACTAAATCCCTTACCACACTCTCGGCATGTGTGAGGATTTTCTCCTGTGTGGATTATCATGTGTTTAGCCAAACTTGAACGGGAACTAAATCCCTTTCCACACTGCTTCGTAAGATCAGATTTCTCATCTGAATGAGAAATTGCTTCCTTTAATATAACAAACGTATTGTCTTCTCTGCGAAGGTCATATTCATTGCATCGCCTGTAACACGTTCAATAAACAAGGAAACGTGAATTGAGTTAATTAATAAGTAACAAACAAAAATGAAACCATTCGTAATATTTCAAGATAAAATAACGATTATTTTTCTGCTGTTACGTGAAATATGGATCCGAGAACTATCGACGAGTTTCCAGATCTGTCTATTCTCGAAACAAAATTGTGTAATTTCCTTTAAATGTTGTACAACTATTTACATATACGATATCAAGAGTTAAGTACATATGAACGTACGTATATGTTTTGCCTGTTGTGCTATGGAATAAATATTTCATTATTATCATTGAAAATAGAAATCTATCATCACTCAAATATATATATATAATTAATTTTAGTGTCACAAAATAATACAACCGCAAGAACTTGTTGCAATTACAGCTACAAAAGAAAGTTGATGTTGAGAAAGAAATAAACGTAAGATATAAAAATTTTCAAATATTGGACAAATTATATCATTTGAATAAGTATACAAATCTCTATGTGTGTTTCTAATATTTTATAGCCTGATACTTTGAGATAGTAAACTTTAATATGAAATACAATCTTTGCGTCTATTGATATATAGCTACGCGGTTACATACATACTTAAGCCGTCTTATTAAGTAAATAGTTTTTAGAGGCGGCGAGTATTTAATTTCTTGTAATTTTTATCTGTTTATTTGAAATACCATTATGGTTGCAGAAGTCCACGTTAAGATAATGTGGACAAACATTAGCACCTTCCTCACCCTTAGATTATTATTAGTGCAATTGTACGTTTCTGCTCAAAAAAAAAAAAAAAAATTAAAATTTTTAATAACCTGGTGTAATTCCATTCGGAGATATCAACATTGTATACTCGGTTTGGAAACCTGCTATTACCTTTTTTTTAAACAATGCCCGCGAGTGTTATCAGCATCTTGAAACACTTTAGTCATTATTGTTTACTATATGGAAAGGTAAAATGGCGTTTAAAGATAAATGATACACGGTGAATAGCATAAAATGCAAGAAATGTGTTATGCATCACATTACATAAGACAGGAAGCTGAACTGTGTGAAATAAAATATTTAATAAGTTGAGTGTCTACACTTAAGTGGCATTTTATCATGTAACGTTCATTCAAACGGTTATCATAAGGACGGGAAGAGGATTAAATTTTTACGTGAAAAATTATATTTTGACGGGACTCTTTCTTTAGTTTCACACAAGCTTATTTACTTTTGAAAAACTGTCGCGTACACCAGTGTTTTGGGAAATAACATTCAAAAGGGAGAAGATAAACAATCTGCATATCATCGCATAAGAATCAGAGGATTGTAACTCTATTTTCGTAGGTTTAAAAGCCAGGAGGCAAAATATTGCTTTCTTAGAAAGATGTGAATTGAATACGATGGTAACTGAGCTACATTACAACAGACAATCGACAAGAAGAACAGATGGTATTACGTTCCGTTTACAGCAAGTGGAGATTTCAAATTGTGTCCAAACATGAAAAAAATGAAAACCGCATTTTTGAAGTCACGTTCCTCTGGTTTTCATGCGACAATATTATATCTCAGTAATGTTAAATAATATTAATATTATATCTCAGTATTTATGTGGCATTAGCTACGGAATTGAGTAAATCGATTAAAATTAGATTTTACACTGCTGTTAGCCAGACATGTACCTTAGCTAGAAAACTTCTTCCTTCTTTTTCTGTTACTGCCATTAGAATGAAGATCCTATGAGTAAGAGAACAGATTTAAATCTTAGGCGAAAAGCAATGTATGTGACGAGTGGATTAAGGTAGGGAGGTAAAATTTTTCATGAAGTCTCTACTGAATACCAGTGAGCAAGTGATCAACGCCTTACGACATGAAAACGGGAAATTTCCGTAGATTTCTTTATATATAAATTTAACACGTGATATAAAATAATTATGTAATGTATAGAACTCCATTATATATTCTCTGATGCAGTTAAGTGATCACAGTCTTGCTAGCATACAAGAAATTTTAAGAAAACTATGTTTTCAAGCGGATGTTGTGAAATTATCCTGTACATCTATGTAATTTCAAATTAACTTATAGACTTGTATATCTGTTTTAACACATGCAACGTCAAAAACAATAAAAAAGCTTGTAGCATACGACTTAAGAATTAACTAATGGGAAGCAAACCATGTTTATCATTTCTTTTTCAAATAAGTCCTTTATAGTTATCGAACGTGCTTCTTTACTTATATAGAGCATTCTACTTCATGGGAAAAACATCGAGGAATCACTATTTCTTTCTCCGGAATTCACATTAATATTATATTTTTCATTCCCGCGTTACTACAATACAATACTCAAAGGAGAAGACAATGGGCACTCTTCACTAAGTATGTCCACTTAGTTTTAGGAGCTTTATACATATCTTCTTTAAACACAAACTTGACGGAATAAAAATTATATAATACTATATGACTAATATTATCATGAACACTGGACATTTATAAACCATTACAGCATAAAAACTACAAAAGTAATTTATACTTAACCAGACAAACCCCATGCTAATTTTAACCTTAAAAGGCGCAAGAAATGTTTCTGAGGCTCCATGCTGCATATACAAGCTACCTGAACTCACCGCGACCATTTGTATTTTCTGTCATTAATATGAAAGGCTAGTCACTTCTTTGCTATGAAGCACTTGTGAATGGTAATAAACAATGAACAGTATGAAATAATTAGAAAAGTGCATACTTGAATAGAAGCCCCAGAGGCACCCCTTGGTCCTTTACGTTAGTATAAAATATAGCGCTATTCTTTCTGAGGTAAAGTAAAAAAAATGCTTAGGGAACGCAATCAGAGGGTGTATTTCAAAGGGATAGAAGAATTCTAGAGCACAGGACACGGGACGAATTATCTATTAAGAATAATGGCATCAAAATTGACCAGTGTGCCCCTGAGGCACTCCTTGGGTATTAATGGGCAGTGGGAATAGTTTTTCTTAAAGCAGTTTACATCTTTTCTCTCATAAAACTTTCGATTCATGGCCATCGTGGTGCTTTTGTAATTAAACCTACACTAAAGAATGAAATGCCGCTTAGAAGGTGTATTTTTCTATGCTACTTTGAAACTTTTGTTCGAAAGGCGAGATGTACTTATTAATTTCGTATTTATGATTATATTCTTAATCTGGACTGAAGAGGGCTTATTTAGAAGTAAATAAACCAAAAAATAACGCTTTCCAGGCATTTTGTGAGTACAACAGTACACCGCAATGAAAACTGACTTAACATCGCTCTGAAATCAATCTAAATAATAATGATTATATCAGCCTAAAGGGGTTCTAAATAGAAAAAAGAAAAGCCGTTAATAAAATACCCTTTTCAAGTGTACTAGGAGGATATTGTCTGAAAAAATGCTGCTGTCCTTAATAAAAATTGAGACTAACCTTGGTTTGAAATCGATTTGTAGTCATAATGACAATCTCCTTTTAAAGGAAATACACAGAGGGAGAGAGAAAAAACAAACATCGTCGGGCACCCTTTTTAAAGGTATTAAGATTCTACTTCGTAACAAAAATACCTTGCGTAGTTATTTTGTACTGATAAATATCTTCTTAATCTTCTATTCCAAAGCAATTTTTAAACGAAAAATAAAAATTTCTGCGGGACTTGTATCTAGGGTCATTCTCAGGTCTTTCTAAAATCTAAAAGCAAAGTAACAAAATTTATATCACTCACTTAGTAACAAAGACCTGATCTCAGATTACATCCTCTGCAGTTAGAAGCAAAATAGCTGCCATTAGCTATTAAAGTTCGAAACATGTTTCAAATAGAATGATTGGGATTTTATTATTTTTTGTACCTGGGATATTCTTAAATTCCTTTATATTCTCAAATAAGATCTCAATTCATTCCATTCGCCTAAAATGAATGAATGATCTCAAAATTATACCATCTGCAGTTAGTATCAGAGTAGGACCCTTTCTGATCAAAATATTTGAAACAAGTTTAATGCTGCAATCAATATTTATTTCATTGTTTGTCAGTACGGACATTTACACTTCTTCCATCATTCCAAAAAATAAAAAAGTCACGATTTACTTTTCTTTTCTACTAGGGGTAGCACGATATCAAAAACATACTTCTACGATACGCTCAGAGCAACGCAAACAAATTTCGAATCCGAAAGCGCTTGAAATAGAACGAAATACAACTTTCTTTGTATTTTCTGGCTAGGGATATTCTTAAAAATTTCTAAATTCTAGAAAGCACAAACTCTTAATTTGTTACACTTGTCTACTAAAAATGAAAAAAATAAATAATTCATTCTGCAAAATTGGTTATAGAGTGGTTGTAATTAAAAGGTACAAATCCAAAACATGATATGAAAATGTTTGTAATTCTTGTTCATGAAATATTATCGAACTTGTGGTTGATAATAATTTTTCCACTTGTCAACGTAAAGGATATAATTTGAAATTATCGTATCCGTATTAACTGAGGGAAACATATTATTTGTTGTTATCTGATACAATATAAAGGATACAAGTATGTTCGCAGATAACAGAAAATACGATTATCAATTTCTTATATTTTTTACCTATTGAAAATTTTGATCTCTCAGCTACGCGCTTTGAGGAGCTAACTTTTCACTTCAAATAACGTTATCGGTATTAATGAGTGAAATAATTAGCTATTATTTTCTACAAACTAAGAAAGATAACAATATCTTAGGTATGAGCTATAAAAAATTCCCAATCGTTATATCTGTAACATGTTTTGAATCTGTATTTATTAATGGCGACCGTTCGTCGGATCTTAAAAAAGAACGGGCCTAGATATGAGTCATAAATTATTTCCTACTTTTGTATTTATTTGAGAAGTGTTTCGACGTTTCGACAATGTAGGGGGCACTGATGCCTAAAAATTGTTATAAATAATTTTATAAATCAGTGGAATAACTGTGTATTGTCCTGGATTACTCAATACGTTATTACTAATAATGTATATTTTGCAGTTTAATTTTTTGTTTTATGTTCAAAAAGTGGCATATATATATACACACACACACACATATATATATATATATATATATATATATATATATATATATATATATATATATATATATATATGTAAGTTTAGGTAAAAATTAATTTTATAATACTGTACAAGCTTGTATTTTTCCATGTATCAATCGAAATACCACTGACTTGAGGAACAAAGAATGCCTGTGGAAAATATTTTGAAATAAGAAACTGATGAGAATAAATATGAAGAGCAGCGTTCTTGCAATTTGCATGTCCATTGCCGATACAATTGCCATTTCTCATCATAATTATAATAATAACTATGGATTCGATACTGATAACGGCTCTATTTGATTAACTCCTCATCTCTTCTTTTCATAAAATTTTAGGCTCTTTCACCTCTATAATTCCCTTTTCCATATTGTTAGTCATAGGTCCATGTTAACTTGCTGTTATAAATTACGAGGCTTGTTTTTAAATAAGGTCCGTTTTCTTGTAGGCACTAGTAGTTCGCGTGCTTACCGCAACGAGCGTGTGCGTCATGTACCGACATGCCTAAGGAACAACTCTGCTCAGTTTCAGCTCCGTACCTCACCTGGACGTTTGTGTTCTGTGGTTTCACAACTTTTAAGACTATCAAGTCGCCCGCCGTGTGTGAGGTTCGCTCAATGATATGGTTTTTGTCAGCAAGAATCCTGTCTGCTGCAGAAATTCATCGACAAATTTGCGAAGTGTACTGTGATACTGTCATGAATGGATACTAGAATTCAAAAATAGCCGTGACAACGTCCATGATGAGGACCGCTCCGGTCGCCCTTGTACGATTACAGACGATTTGGTGGCTTCTGTTACAGCAAGGGTTCGTGAGAACAGGCGCTTCAAAATAAAAGTTCTCTGAAACGAATTTCCTGTCGTATCGAGATCAGTGCTTTACAAAATTGTTTCTGAACACCTAAAGTATAGGAAACTGTGCTTCCGTTGGGTCCCGAAACTCCTAACAGAGGACTACAAAAACCAAAGATTTGAGTGTGCGATGAAGATCTTGACTCGTTATCACGAAGAAGGAGACGGCTTCTTGAGTCAGATGGTAACCGGAGACCAAACATGGGTTTCGCATATCACCCCCGACTCGAATCAACAGAGCATGGAATGGAGAGAGACACACTCGCCTGCAAAGGTGAAGGCCAAACAGACTCTGTCCCAGCGCAAAATTATGGCGTCGGTGTTTTGGGATAGGCATGGTGTTTTGTTGGTCGACTTCATGCAACCACTATCAATGCAGAAACATACTGCCAAACCCTGAGAAATCTCCGCAGAGCGATTCAAAACAAAAGACGCGAGATGCTGACAAAGGGCATTGTCTTTCTCCATGACAATACAAGACCTCACTCTGCAGGTCAGACCCGCGATTTGTTGGACAGTCTTTGCTGGGAAGCTTTAAACCACCCACCCTACAGTCGTGATCTTGCACCGAGCGATTACAATCTCTTCCTCCACCTCAAACAACACCTCAATGGCAATCGTTACAATGATGACGACGATGTCAAAACGGCAGTAAACTCTTGGTTATCGGAGCAGGCGGCAAGTTTTTGTGAAGAGGGTATTTTGAAATTGGTTGAGAGGTATGATAACACTAGTTAACAAATTTAAACTTTTTGTTTGTTACATGAGAAAAATGACCTGATCTGAAAGGAACTTTTTGCGCTGAATTCGAATATGCACTCGGTTTCTCTCCATCACGTACAGTTTTCCCGTAACAGAGGGATTTTCGGGAAATTCCCTCAAAAATTTTCCTTTTTCAGATATTTTATTTCCCTAGCTCCTGTCCCCTTACATATAGTAACATAGAAATTATACCTAAGTATACCTTGATTTATATTTAATAAACCCTAAAAGTTTCGTAAAAATCGCTTTGTTCTTTCTAGAGAAATAAATATATTTGTATGTATACTGTGTGCACTGTTTATTGCACCTGATAGTAATGATTTCAGATCTCCTGAGTTGGGGTAAAAACGATTTGCTTTATTACTACAAACACAGACATAAAAATGAATATTTACAATAGTCAACAACACACTTGTATTGCTCTCTGTAAATACTTCCAACGTATATTTTTTTTAAACGTAAGTATATGTATATCTTAATACATATATATACAATTCTCCAAGTTTTTTCGTTTTGTTCATGAAATGGTTATCAATATTTGTTATCAAATGTAACAGAATGCAAAAGAAAGAAAGAATGGAATACAGACTCATTATTGACAACAATGAACTAATGCAGTCTGAATTTTCCACTACGGTATCGTTTCCCCCCTCCCCCCGCGCATTTTTTTCTTTTTTGTGTTCTTGACACCTGGTGAGGGAGTTTTGTACATTTTTATATTGACGTGTGGTTTAACACTACTTCACTTTCAAAGTTGTCTTTGCTGCTAAGAGTGCTTTCATGTTTGATCTTAAGGGCATTATACCCAACTAAGACCAGAAGTTTAGTTTGTGATCAGTACAATGGCGTCAAGAGGACGGCGTTCGTGTGTTAACTCACCAAAGTTTTTGTTATGTGTGTGGCCAGTTTGTAGTTAAAGGACAGTGTAGATCCATTACGCCATCGGTGAAACTAGCATATTATAAATATTTCGGATGTCGTGTGGGAGATCAGGACAAAACTTGGGCACCCAACATAATTTGTGCGTCGTGCTACGTCACTTTACTTGCATGGGCCAAAGGGAAACGGAGGTTCATGAAATTTGCTGCACCAATGGTGTGGAGAGAACCCACCAACCATCTGGATGATTGTTATTTTCATCTCACAGTAGTTAAGGGACATTCTAAAAAAAGCAAATACACAATAAGTTATCCCAACGTTAAATCCGCAATTAGACCTATTCCGCACGGGGATGAACTTCCGCTTCCCGAGCCCCCTACAAACTGGGAAGAGACATGGCCAAAAGACTCTGATGATGATCATGACCTTGATGAACCATCGACATCAATATGTACACCCAAGGATCCAACGTTCATCCCTGACTGTGTTCGCGAGCCACATTTCATCCGGCAATGTGAACTTAATGACCTAGTCCGTGATTTGCACCTGACAAAACAAGAAGCGGAACTTCTGGGATCAAGGCTCCAGCAGTGAAACTTATTGGATGCAGAAACGAACATATCAGTGTACAGGAAAAGGCATGTTCAATTTTCGAGCTATTTCTCAATGCAAGATAATGTGTGCGTATGTACGGATATAAATGGGTTGATGGCGGAGCTAGGAATTCCTTACGTTCCAGAAGAATGGAGGTTATTTATCGACGCGTCAAAGGTCAGCCTTAAAGCTGCCCTTTTACATAATGGAAATAAAAAACCTTCTATACCACTTGCGCACTCAGTGAAGATTAAGGAATCCTATGACACCATGTCAACTTTGCTAAATCTTATAAATTACAAGGACCATTGTTGGCAAATATGTTGTGATCTCAAGGTAGTTGGTATTTTATTAGGACTGCAGTGCGGTTACACGAAGTACCAAAGTTTTTTATGCTTATGGGATAGCCGAGCTGATGACAAACATTATGAAGTGAAGGAATGGGAACCTAGAGTGAATTACGTACCTGGAGAATGCAACGTCAAATACGATCCTTTGGTAGATCCTAATAAGATATTACTACCGCCACTTCATATCAAGTTAGGACTTATGAAAAACTTTGTCAAAGCCATGGACACATCTGGTGAAGGTTTCAAGTATTTGCGAGATAAGTTCCCTAACCTGAGTGATGCTAAGATTTCAGCGGGAGTGTTTATTGGTCCCCAAATTAGGAAAGTAATGCTTGATGATAGCTTTGACAGCAAGTTAAACAGTGCTGAGCTAGCTGCCTGGACAGCATTTAAGTGTGTTGTGCGCAACTTTCTAGCAATAACAAAGCTGAGAGTTACACAGAAATCGTACAGGACATGATACAGAAATACAAAGAGTTGGGCTGTAGGATGTCTTTAAAAATCCACTTTTTGCACTCCCACCTCAGCTTCTTTCCTGCTAACCTAGGTGCTCTCAACGACGAACAGGGGGAAAGATTCCACCAAGATATAATGGCAATGGAGAAAATGTACCAGGGACGAAGGGATCCTTCAATGATGGGGGACTATTGTTGGGGTCTTGTTAGAGAATGCAACATTTCTTACAAAAGAAGGAAGCAGTGTACGTTTTTGTAACCCAATGGAAGTTTCATATATTGTGATAGTTTTGATTGTCTTTTCATGACCTTTTGGTACATTTGTATTATTGTTTATTGTAAATTGTCACACTTGTAAATTATATTGTATTATATTTTATATATGTGTTTGTGGTAATAAAGCAAAACGTTTTACCTCAACTTAAGAGATCTGAAAGCATTACTATAAGGTGCAATAAACAGTACACACAGTATACATACAAACATATTTATTTCTCTAGAAAGAATAAAGCGATTATTACGAAACTTGGAGGGTTTGTTAAATATGAATCAAAGTATACTTAGGTATAATTTCTATGTTAGTATATGCAAGGGGACAAGATCTTGGGGTGTAAAATAAACGAAAAGGGAAATTTTTGAGGGATTTTTCCGAAAATCCCTCTGTTACGGGAAAATCGTACGTGATGGAGAAAAACCGAGTGCATATTCGAATTCAGCGCAAAAAGTTCCTTTAAGAACAGTTATTTCCTTTTATGTAACAAAACCTTTGTTAACTAGTGTAAGTGTTTGAACAAACTTGGCAACTATGTCGAAAAATAGAGTAAAGTATGTACTTTCTGGAAATACATTCAGTTCTTCAAAACTCTGATGTCTTGCATTAAAGCACTTCGAAGTATACAAACTCTACGGTGTGAATTTGTATCCAAGACCAACCAATATGAAAACATAAACTGATCGAGGTTTACTATAAAACTTAGAAAACTAATTTGTAATAACATTTTAAATAATACCGTATTGTGCATGTTATACATAAATTCGTTCACAAAGTAGCTAGCAACCACTAGATGCGACATGAATAACAAAATTCATTGTGCTAAATTATAACACGGAAAAAAATATTTTGGAGTTAAGGAATCCATATAGGTAAGAAATTTACGTTCTTAATGTATTGTGTTACTTTGGAACACAAATATGCGAGCAATGAAAGCATTTCAGGATGTTATTCATAATATCTTTAGGAACGTAGAAATACATATTCAGCACGTATATGATGTGTAGGCTTAACAGAGGTGGTTTGTCTGTAAGTGCTGCAGAACTACCAGCTATTTTAGTGAAATAAATAAATTTTCAATTGAGTTGAATTGTGTTTATTTTAATCAAGGTAATAACATGTAATGATGATATTTGATCTAATAATGTCCTGAAAATATACTGCTGGATATGCTACATAGCGTAGAATTGTTGGAAGTACCTTCTGAAGCTTAATAATATTGCAGGAGCTGAGCACTAATTGCCCTGCACTTTAGCATTAATACTAAAATCTTCACCAGATGCACTGTATTACGTTTTTCTGGTTTGTTAGATAGAATTTACTGGAGCTGCACTTCTAGCAGCTCAGAACACACGAATACTTCCGAAGAAGTCGAAGACACACGACGTGATGTAAATGACGCGCCGTTCTCTTGTTTTTGATAAAGGAGTTTAGTGTTGTGCGCTTTAAAAGTATTAGTATTCCATGTTCGAATTTGTGCGAAGTTTCTGAGCAAACACAATTTGTGTGACAATTTAAAGCGAACCGTAAAATTTTAGAAATTCTTCAACTACCCAAATGACAATAGCAAAAGCAGAACGTTACTTCTCTAATTTTAAAATAGTTAAAACATTTCTGAAAAGCACAATAAACTGCGCTTTGGCTGCCGTATCAACCGACTGTGATTTCATATTCACCATGTCTAATTTTAATGATAGAGTATTAGGACATTTTTATAGCACAAGGCACATCGAATGGATCATTTACATACGATAAATTATTTATAATTCACTAGTGTTAATAACATTTCTGGCTGTAAACATTACGGGAATTTGAAATTTTTATGGCATATGAAACAGATGTTTCTTCCGATATTGTATTTTTAAAGTTCGTTCCACGCAACAGTGGCGTATTAATGGGAGAGCTATCGGGCTCAAACTCTCCCGCAATTCATTAAAACTTGTAGGCATTCAAAAGGAAAAATTAAATGATTATCCAAATGTTATGTATAGTTCCTCCTGAAACAAAATCTTAAATACGCCACTGACAACCAATAATAAAAACAATAGCGTTTTGGTTGCATGATACAGTCAAATTCTATTTATATATTTGTGAATTTCAATTATTATTGTCATTTATAAGGATTAGAACGCTAAAAAGTTATGCTGGTTGGTGTACATTTTATAAGTAATTACTGCAATGGGGAAATTTAATGTAGAAAACAAAAACTGTGCAGAACTACCTCAGAATATATAATCGAGGCGCAACTGAGGCTTATGCTATATAGTGTGTTTTGCGCTATCCTCTTTTTTGTGTATACTTATGTGTGTTGACCCAATTGATCCTAACTGACGCATCCCTTTGCTTCCAGTCGCACCAACACCTTTCGCCTTGCCCTAATTTACATAGCAATCCTTTTGTTTTCCCGACCATCTAGCACATATTGGTTAGATTTGTTTGTACAATAATTCTTGTATCGCCTACGTGCGATAGGACCCTAAATGATCCTGTATGGAGAAATAGATGGCAATATCCTAGAAATGATTGCTGAATATATTAAAAGTCGACTTTCTTGAAAGAAATGAATACCGGTATGAAATGAATTTATGTATGTGTGTATGGTTATCTACAATTTAATGAACATCCATTGTTGGTTAGAATACTCTTTTGTCTTGTATTTTGTTAACGTCTTTCAAAGCCATCCGGAAAGGTGAGGCTAGACTCATTCGAGCTAAATCCTGAATAGAATAACAAACGTCCATAGTTTTTGTTCCAGTATCACCATTTCACGTTTAAATTTCGAAAACTTTGGGATAAATTTCATTCTCACGATCTGTTATTTTACCTAAGTCTCTATATAAATAAAACACTATCGTCGAACACCCATATATAAATATATACAAGAATAAAGAATTTGGTGAGAAATGCGTACTTAATAACAAAGAATCATTATTTTATCAAGATACAAACTACATAAGGCTAGTTTTGGACGGAAGCATTTATCGTAGCAAAAATCGTTTCATCGATATCCTACCGTGTAAATTAGCAAATTCTATAGAATTTCCCATGCCATGGCATATCTTATGGCAATTCTTGTCGATAGAACCTGCTCTAATTCGTAGCATTTTCCCCAGCATGTCTGCTCTGATTGCAGCGCCGTGGTGTGTTAAAAGGAAGCGAAAGATTTTGCGTCAAAAATCCATTCTCTTTGTTTTGTGTGGGAAATTGAATTGTAGTAAAGAAAAATGAGTTGGAGTAGGTATACTATTATTATGTTGATTAAAAAATATGAGGAACATCCTTGTTTGTACAAAGTTAAAAGCGTGCAGTTTCACTATACGGATCCACAAACTTTCTCTTTTCATTTATTCAGCAATCCTTTCTGAGGTGTGCTCTTGCATTATCCTGTGCAGGTTCAGTTTAACAGGTGGCAACGTATAGTTTTACTATACGGATCCATATTATAAGTAGTAGTAGGAGGACGAGTAAGTAGCAGTAGTAGTAGGAGTAGTAGTAGAAGTAGTAGTAGTAGTAGAGGAGTAAATAGTAGTAAGGGTAGGAGTACTTAGTAATAGTAACAGTAGCAGTAGGTGTAGTAATAGTAAGAGTAGTTGTAGTAGGAATAGGAATAGGAACGGGTAGTAGTAGTTTGAATAGTAGTAGTAGTAGTAGTAGTAGTAGTAGTAGTAGTGGCAACGGGTTAGAAGCCCCAATGTGGTTGGTGGGTTCTGTTCTCGATACGAAACGGGGAAATTACACACTTGCCAAAATGTTATGGCAGCTTATTGAAGATTACGTGCATTTCAGGTTCGACTTTAATTTCTATATTTCCACGTAAATACGAATTACAGATGTAAGTGCACACCATATTTCCATTACTTATACACTACTCTATTAAAATATTAGAAATTTCTTCTGTAAATTTTAAAATCTATGGATCTGTATAGTATAACTGCACCGTTAGAAGTCCTTTGTATAATAATAAGCATATGCGAAAAAGGGTTTTAGAAGAAATAGTGATTGAAATATCTGTTATTACTTTTGGAGCCATAACGACGCTCTTCTCCAGTGATTTGTTTGCTACGTCACGACAAAATGCTTATCAAAATGCTACCGTTTAAAAACACAATATACTTTTGATGCCATAGAATATTATACGAGATTTTTGGCAGCACATCTGCTACGAGAAACGCTTTCGTCTAAAACTAGCCTAAGATTAGTAACGATGGTATCGAGCTCATTATTATAATTTTGTATACAGTTAGTCTATGTGTGCCATGTCATTTCCAAATTGCAGATTAGTAATTTACGTTCGAGATATTTCCAATATCTAAATAAGTCTATGAGGTATTGCTTTTAACCTACAAACTTCCCGAACCCATGTATCCGTATTATTAATCTGAGTCAATTACTTCATGAAAAATTGAACGTTACCTTTCTGGCCGAACTGAATTTAAACTTTTTGTTGTTAATTGTTGGGACTCCTTAGAGTACGACGCGCAATTCTCTTGAACCACTAGTTTTCTTAGCGTTTCTATATCACTTTCAAATGCAAGATGTTCTATGGCAAATTCTGATTTCACCCTATCAACGTTTAGTTTCTCATCCAAAGAATACATAGCTGTATCCTTCTCCATTGTTTGCTCTCCTTCCGTTGTAGATAATACTAATTCTTTGTTGTCAGTCATCAGTTCGTATGTCCACCCTTTCCATTCGAATGGATCTTCCTGAGGTAAGTCATAATCGATTTCTTCTTTGCACATCAATTCCAAATTAACAGATGCCTCACCAGCCATTATGACTTCAAATTTAATAATGATTTGACACTGCTCTTATGCTTCCCTTGTCTTTTAAGCTGCCAGTGTTAATGAAATGATTTGACAAGATCGTTCACAGGAACTTTACACTTGCCCAATCAAACATACGATCAGATTTTAATGAAATACAAAATAAATGCAGTTTGAAAACAGTAAGTTCTTCTTCACAATTTTAATTCACAAAGACCATTCGGCAGTTATTACGTGTATTAAGCATGTAATAAATTATCAAAGCGAATTACTTAACAGATTTAAAGTATAAATTAGATAAGTATGAGAAGAGAGGTGTTACCAGCTCCCACGCCGCGCCAAGAATAGTGACGGGCTTTCCCAGCGTTGCCACATTACACAAACAAATTTATTATCACAATAACTAAAAATTATCGAATAACAGAATAAATTATCCTACTTTTCGAGCATATATATATATATATATATATATATATATATATATATAGATATATATATATGTGTGTGTGTGTGTGTGTGTGTGTGTGTGTGGTTATGTATGTATGCAGTGGCTTATTTATGATTTTGTTTCGGGGGGGACTTTGCCTGAAAAAGTGAAAACTCTGCAAGATATTTCATATACTTTACTATAGTAAGTAAGATTTCGGGGAGGGGGCTCGAGCCCGGAAGCACCCCTAAATACACCACTGTATGTATGTATATATAGTGATGGGTAAATTCCCGGGAAGATATTTTTCTGGAATATTCGCTGGGAATATTCCCAGGAAGATTCCCCAAAATGGGAATTTATCTACAATCACAAATAAAATTGCATTCTATTACTGTATTATGATTTCAATATTAAATTCGTTTTTATATCACAGTATATTATTACTCTTGTCCCTAAAGGAGTCTTTAAAATGTATATTCTGAACGATGTTATGTTGTTTCATTAATATTTTATTATATTTAGAGAGTAGGCATAAATCTATATTTATTTACAATATGTTCTACGAAAGTAAATATGTTGCAAAAATGGTATAGTAAGTCCACATACTTTTAAACCGCTAAAAAGTTTACATTTACATGTAAGTGGATTATCTGAACTTGACGGTGCTGTCTAAAACACTGACCAGAATTTGACCACCCCTCACGCAAATAATAATTGACCAACTGAAACCAAACTCGACACAAGTAATTTTGATAACCGTCTCTAACAACACCTAAAGAATGGAACTGCTTGAAACAAAAGTAACGGTACATTACCTATAATACCCGTTACTGACCAGATTTTGACCACTCCTCACACAAATACAAATACACCAACTCAAATGAAACTTGACACAAATAATATTGATAACAGTCTCTAACAACACCGAAAGAATGGAACTAGTCGAAAGTAAAATAAAAGTACAATACCAGTTACTGACCAGATTTTGACCAGTCCTCACACAAATTTCAAGAGACCAACTCAAACCAAATTCCACACAAACAATTTTGATAACAGTTTCTAAAATTACCCAAACAATCTAACTAGTCGGGTCAAATGTAACGGTACATGGCCTAAAATACCCGCTACTGAGCAAAAAGTGACCAGCCTTCACACAAATATTAAATACACCAACAAAAATGAAATTCGTTACAAATAATATAGATAACAGACTTTAACAATACCGAAGGAATGGAACTGGTCGAATCAAAATTAATAGTACATTACCAAAAATATCCCTAAGTGACCAGGTTTCTAGCAGTTCCATTCTTTAGGTGTCATTAGAGACGGTTATCAAAATTACTTGTGTTGAGTTTGGTTTCAGTTGGTCATTTAGTATTTGTGTGAGGAGTGGTCAAATTCTGGTCAGTGTTTTAGACAGCACCAACTTGACTCTACTACTGATATGAACATATTAAATTTTTAAGTGTTATAAACACATTTGGTTGGGTAACTGCCAGAAGACACATGTCCCACCATTTTGTCAGCATTTGCGCTTGCAAGATACTTTCTTATCTATATAATTCTCCATGTAATATTCCCATAAACGACCTTTTTTCCTGCCCATTTCTCAAAATTTCATGCTTTAATTCACATGTAAGAGAAGTCCGAATACCTCTTCAGAAATTCGAGTCAGAGAGACAGCAGACAGACCTACGTCTATTACTAACTGTGGTTCAGTTTTTATTAATAGTACTTCAGCTCTATTTCTACATAATTCTACATTACTTTACAAAATGGATTCTTTTCGTCATTTGTAAATTAGTACTTTGCTACTTTTGGCTTTTGTTTAGTTTGGTGGGTCCAGATTTTGCACCTACTTTTTTGCGATATTCTATTCCTATGCGGTTGTTTTATGGTTTCATACGTTAAATTACGTTACCAAAATTAAATTCAGACAGCATTGCTGAACGAGAGTAAGCGAGTGAAGGCGGGGTAGAGCCCCGCAGGGCACGTTGTTTTCTATCTTCGTCACCAACAATTCACTTTCTTTTCTCCAATAAATCGCATCCACTTGCCTTTACGGTTTGTACAAATCCCCTACTGTCCTAAACAAAATTGCGTTCAATACTTTCTTGACTACTTGAACACCACTATCAACTCATTTGTTCCATAAACCGTCCTACTTTTTGGCCCCCAATACTAAACAATTACCGTACCTTTTAGTGAAAATGGGAATAGTACTTAAAATCTCATATTATTAGTTATGTCAAGTACAGTCAAAAAATTAATTTTTTTAACCTCCAAATTCTATAAAATCTAGAAGTAAATCATAATATATTAAAATAATATAATTAGTCATACGGTTCTTATAATTTGGAAGTTAAAGTAATGAAATGGGAAAAAATCTTTCCCGGGAATTTGTAGGCCAGGGAAAAACCCGAGAATATTCCCATTTTTAAAATTCCTTCCCACCGGGAATATTCCCACTGCCCATCACTATGTATGTATGTATATATGTTCCATACATAACTTATAAAGCTGTGTAATGGTGGGGAAAGGTGAGAAAGCAGTTAGGATCATCAATACCCTTGTTCTTCTTGCTCACCAAAAAGAAAACCGATTTTCACTGTGTTTTTATGGTCATCTTGCTGACCTGAGATTTGTCCGCTTAAGCGGTTGGGGATTCAAAATGGATAATCTCATTTTGTTTGCTCTTTCGTTTTACAGTCGATATTTTTGTTCCTGTCCATCTACGCACAAACAGCTGTTTTTTCTTAAGCACAAAGAAAATACCAGTGGGAAATGTTCATTCTATTCAACTTTAAAATTATCGTACGTTCTATAATTATTATTTTCTATCAAACGAAGCTGAAAATTATCGTATGTTTTGATAATTATCGTAAGTCTCGCAACGCTGGGCAGTGGGAATATTCCCAGTGAGAAGGAAAATAGAAAATGAGAATATTCCTCGTTCTTTCCCCTGACATATATATTCCCGGGAAGGAATTTATTTCCGTTCCTTTACTTTATCTTCCAAATTATAAGAACCATATGACTAATTACTTTATTTTTATTTATTATGATTTACTCTAAGGTTTTATATAATTTGGAAGTTAAGAAAGTTAGAATTTCTTGACTGTACTTTATATAACTAATAATATGACTTTTTAAATTACATTTCAATTTGCACTAAAATGTAGCAAACAACTAATTTACAAATGATTGAAAGGGACACTTTTGTAAAGTAAGAATTTCTGTAGAAATAGAGGTGTAATAGCATCAATATACCCCGAACTTCCGTTAATAATAGGCATTGGTCTGTCTTCTGTCTCTGACTCGAATTTCTCAATAGGAACTCGGACTTCTCTTATAGGCTATGTGAATTAACGCATGAGATTTCGGGAAATAAGTAGGAAGAAAAGTCGTAAGGTTGGGTGGCAATGCAACTTGCAAATTTATAAAGATAAGTCAGTATCTCGCAAATATTGTGAACAGAAAAATGTATGCGAAAATATTGATAAAATGCTGAGATATGTGTCTTCTGGTAGTTACTTAAACTAATTTGTTTGTATCATTTTAAAATGTAATATGTTTATAATATCAGTAGTAGAATCGAGTTTAGAAAATCCACTTACATATAAATTTAAACTTTTTAGCGGTGCAAAAGTATGTGGACTAACTATACCATGTTTCCCACATATTTACTTGCGTAGAACATATTGTAAGTAAATATACATTGATGCGTACTCTTTAAATATAAAAAAAATATTAATAAAATAGCATAATATCTTTCAGAATATTCACTTTCAAGAATCCTCTGGAGACAACAGTAATAATACACTGTGATAAAGAAACAAATTTAACTTAGAAATCGTAATATAGTAATAGAATGCACTTTTTGTGATTGCAAAAAAATTCTCGGAATATTTCCATTTTGGGGAATTTTCCCGAGAATATTCCTGAAAAATATCTTCCCGGAAATTTACCTATCACTATTCCCCACAATGGAACCATTCAGTAACCACGCACAATGTAGTACCCTCCGCTTGCCAAATAGTTCCATGTTTACAACCGCTTATATAAAACAAACAAAATTTTCGATCTCCTAATATATTATCAAGCATACAAATGAAGAAATTTGGAATTTCTTCACGGTAAATTTTCCAAATTTTCCTGCAAACGGATGACCAACTTCGGAACCCAACCCACGGTCACAAACTTGTACTTTGGGTGAGAAACTGAAAAACTTTCTCTTCTTTCGTTTTAGTGTGGTCGCGCTATCCAGCACTAATGCGCTAATTACCAATAGAGAACTGATTAACGAATTATGACGGAACAAATAATAGCAACGGGGACATGATTGTTAGAACTTGAAAAGAAATGTATGTGAACCATAAACTATGATGGGACCACGCCAAGGTTGGACGACGACAAGCCTGGACAGTTTTTGTGTCCAGGCTTGTCGTTGGCCAACCTTGTCGTCAGCGACTCAAAATGAGATATGTCAAAGCATCTCAGGGTCGATCCCGACAAGCCTGGACACCTTCAGGAATGTGTCCAGGCTTGTTGTTGGCCAACCTTGTCGTCAGCGACCCAAAATGAGATGTGTCCAGGCTTGTCCGGATCGACCACGACAAGCTTGGACACCCCAGGAATGTGTCCAGGCTTGTCGTCGTCCAACCTTGTCGTCAACGACCCAAAATGAGATGTGTCCAGGCTTGTCGGGATCGACCGCGACAAACCTGGACACCCCAGGAATGTGTCCAGGCTTGTCGTCAACGACCCAATTTGAAATGTCTCTTCCAACAAACTCTACCAGTTAAGGCGTTTCCAGTTAATACATACATGCACTTCAATATAGAGTTGCATGGCTCGCATCTATATCGCTATTGGCTGATTCTCGCCAGTCAGCTACTGCCCTCTACTAGAGGATTTTGGAATTATTTTAAATTTATTTATCTTTTATTAAAGGGATTATTATTATTTCCAAATTTTCGTTTGACTTAAATAATTATTAAATGGATTGTGTGCCCTTGTACATAAAATTTTCGCCGAACTGAGCTGGCGCCGAAACGGTGTCGTCGAAACGTAGCGGCCCCAAAGCTTGATGGCTTGAATAGGTTTGAACCCTAGGCATTTTTGGGTTTTAATCCTCTTTTTTTTTAATTTTAAACCGGGATTTTATTTTTCAGTATTGATATATGATATTGTAATTGAATAATCATGTCTCTGGTACTTCTTACGATTTTCATGAATATCACGATGGTATAAAAATAACACTGCAGTATAATCAGAGAGAACAGTTGCCATTGTACATTGATAACACTAACTGCCTTTGTACACCCGTACAAGTGAATAAACAGTTGTATTTGTCAGATCTACGTGCTTTGAATGCACCAAATCGGCCCATTGGAATGTATCCAGGCTTGTCGTTGGCCAACCTTGTCGTCAGCGACCCAAAATTAGATGTGTCCAGGTTTGTCGGGATCGACGACAAGCTTGGACACCCCAGGAATGTGTCCAGGCTTGTCGTCGTCCAACCTTGTCGTCAGCGACCCAAAATGAGATGTATCCAGGCTTGTCGGGATCGACCACGACAAGCTTGGACACCTCAGGAATTCGTTCGAGTCTGGCGCAAGAGGATAAATTGAGAAGTGTCCAAGCTTGTCGTCGTTCAACCTTGTTGTCCAACCTTGTCGGGAGCGACCAAAATTAAGTGTCCAGGCTTGTCGTCGTCCAACCTTGTCTGCGTCCCAACTATGACACTTGACTGATAGGCAAAACATTGGAAATGTACGTATTTTTTTCACTACTGGTATGGCATTTAGTATCCCCCTCAAATCCATCGACGGCTCTGGAGCCGGCCCGGCCCTGTGACTTGGCATGTCTTGTCTCTTGTAATTTACCTTGTTTATCGGTAGATTGACCTCTGCTGCGGCTCCTCCCTGTGACAGGACACGCTGCCCCATCAGCATTTGTGTATCTGATGTTTTCGGTAGTTTTGCGTTTCGCTCACTTCGAGCGGTGTGTCTGAGCGCTCCGCTCAGTAACTTTCTGAACTCCACCAATGTTGTCTACACTTCACTGGCAACATTGTCAACACATGACCAGCGCAGCAGTGTGAGTAGACAGCAGGTGGGAAGGCATAAAGAGAAGAATAACATAAAGATGCATGTAAGGGGCGATGAAAAATTATTTTTAAGTGAATTAATAATATAATAAGAAGCGTTTAAGGACTTTTATTTATTTATTTATTTCATTTTCCGCCGTAAGAACTTAGCGTTCGTGGATTCGTCAAGAGATACAGTTACTATTGCAATTAATAATAATAATAATTACAAGAGAAGCGCTACAATTAATAATACAGTTATTTAAAAATAATATATAATAATACAATATAAATAATAATAATACAAAATATATACTTAACAATAAAACTGAAAGTGTATTTTTAGAGAAAATATAAATTGTACCTTATTTTATATATTTCAAAATTCAAATAAATCGTAATATTTATATTACAAAGAAAGATCACACTGAAGATGTTCATCTAAACCATAGAAAAGATATTTAAGTAACAGTAACTTGAGATGTCTTTTAAACTGCGAGCTTGGCATTCGTTTGATACGATCTGGTTATTTATTATAAAGCTTTATTCCTATGTGGTGTAACGAATTTTGAGTTCTTGTTAGACGGAAATTTTGTATATGAATATGATTGGTTGTTTTTGTGTTGTATTGGTATAGGTCCGAATTGACTTGAAAGTTTCTTTTATTCATATGTATGAATGATTTTGTTTCGAGAATGTATATACAAGGCAATGGTAATATTTTAAGTTTCTGAAACAGTGGTCTACTTGGTGTATGAAACGGAACTGATAACATTATTCGTAACATTTTCTTCTGCATTGTAAATACTTTCTTCGCATAACAGGTATTTCCCCAGAAAATGATTCCATACGATAGTATTGACTGGATCAATCCGAAATAAATTGTTTTCAATGTTTCTGTAGTTAGAATCTTACTAACTTTACGTATAAGATATATTTTCGCGCTTAGTTTTCTCAACAATCATTCACGTGTTCATCCCATGTTAACTTAGAGACTAAGTTTAACCCTAAAAATTTACAAGTGTCAGATATCTGCATGAGTTCCCCGTCTATACGTATTTGATGTATATTTAGAGTTCAGTTTTCCTTCATTGAAACTCATTATAGTTGTTTTCGCTGTATTTAAGTTAAGTTGGTTTGCTTTTATCCATTCTGCTATTTTATCTGTTGTGTTCTTAAATATGAATTCCTCGTGCCAAATGTTATTTGGAATTTCAACTAAAATGTTTGGATCATACGCAAAAAATACGCTTTTGTTTGGAACTATATAATCGGGAAGATCGTTAATGTTTTGACCTGTTTTGTTTTGTTTTAACCTGCCGGTGAAGGTAAGAAAACTGAATGTGCTCGAAAATAACAAGTAAGCCGTATTCGTGAAGAACCAAGACACTGCAAGTAAACTTGTCATATTACTATTGGAAATTGTCGTACTTCAAACACTTGGATTCTATACTTAATTTGCATGCGTCATAGTGAAATAAAAGAAATATTTGGGCAATTGAATTTAACGTGAATTCACGTACTAACGTCAACGAAAAGGATTAAAACAAGTGATATGTGTATGCGGTATACGACACACTAAAGCATGCTTTGCACTCGTAACCTTATGGAATTCTTTTGATATAATCGTTGAAACATATGCGCATATAAAAAGTAAATCTGAAATATGGATACACTATTTATGTAAAGCGATATAATAATATTCATTTCAAATACTACTCATATCCTAATCTACTTTATCGGATACTGCATATCAGTGCTACAAAAATTATTATAAAGTTTCTTGCGCCGGTCAATATTAATGGAAGTTAATAACTTGTATACACTCTAAAGGATCAGTGAATATAGAACGTCATGTATATAATTAACGCACAATATGAACTCATTCCTTTGTATTGAATTCTTTTAGTCCTAGGCTCAAGTTTGAAACATATATACATGAAAAGCGCTTAAAATAAAATCAATCTATATTTGATATAAGTCTATATAATAGCGGAATATAACTTCAAATTATAGCTATAAAAATATCTAACAACCACAGTAGTAATATAACATCGTTACATAATTGCATTATTTCTGAAAACTGTGCAAACTAACATATTTATCTGTGAAGAATGTTTGAAGTATCAGTAATAAGTTGAATTCAACCTAAATAAAAGTTTGCCAGTCGCGACCATCAAGTGTCAATTAGTTAGTCACTTTGCATTAAAATTAGTATTTTACTAGTGAATCATCTGTTCGGGTAAGGACAGAACTGAAGATAGAAACAATTATACCAAAGTGGCCAGTACAATATAATAGTTCAGTGCATCAGTAAAAAGGAAATAATTAAAAATAATAAATATATAATAAATAAAAGATTAAGCTTCTCCAAAACAATTCTTTCTAGACATATGAAATAATATAATTTGCTACTGTCGGCTGGACTTTCATTTATTCTGAAAAGACTTTTAGAAGTATAGTAGAGAAACCTTATTGCATGTATTATTGTTATTTTTGTTGTATATAGTATTTTATACGTTTGCTTGTTTTATATATCTTGTTTCTTTTGAATACTTGTCAATCTCAGTTTTATGTTGAACACTATCAATAATTCAAATCAGTGACGTTATCAAATCATTATTGAAGCGACTGTTTACGTCAAAATATTGTTCATTTGTGGTGAGGATTATCCGTTGTGTATATGAATACTGTTTTGTGATAGAATGTGGTATTGTAGAAACAAATATAGTAAATAAATACATGTGAGTTTTAATAGCAAGTTTACGCAAGTGCATTCTGAAAATTCTGAGTCTAGGTTGTATCATCTCTCCACGTCCACGCTACGTCTGACAACTTCGTGAATCACAACAGTGTGGAGATTTATATTGAAGGCTTAAATGGTAAGTTGTCGATTACGACCCAAGAGTGTTGTAGTATTTATATTGGCATTTTTATTTGAGTTCATTATTTCTTGATGCACTTTGTTTTCGAAGCGTGCGCTCCTGCTACCGAGATTCCGGATAACGGGAGGTTATTAAAAATTTGTCTCATATTTTAACCATTAATGTTCTCCACCATTACCTTCACCGTTACATTTTAGATTATGAGACTCAGGCGCTTGTGAAAAATAGTTGCAATCAAGAGTGTGAATTTCCCGGACTGCTAGTTATGTAGTTTACTTCGTCGTAAAAAAACTGAACATGGGTGGAAATCGGCGTAATGGACAAGGAGACAGTGCAAATGCAAGGTATCTGGTGGTGCGTCCATGTCAGACTCAGATAAAGTAGTGCGCTGTGAGGACCCAGCTATAGATGAGTATCATGTACAATGTTGTCTTTGTGATCGCTGGTATCACCGCGTGTTTAGCCAAATGAGGGAGGAAGAATGGAATGCTCAAAATGAACTCGAGGGTGATGAACCTATTGAAGCATTATGGAAGTGCGGACAGTGCGAACCACGTAAAGTGATGGAGAAGGGAGAACGAAGTCTGTCTTTGGATGCGATGGAGCAGATGCTTATCCGTATGTTTGAGAAGTAAAATGAAAAGGGACAATGTGAGTTGAGATCGAAAATCAAGGAAGATTTTCAGATTGAGATGAAGGTCATTGAAGAGGATTTACGGGATAGTAGGGAGCAATTGGAGAACAAGATTGAAGAAGTTAGCAAGAAGTGTGACAGGACGGGCGCCTCGTTAACTCAACAGGTTAATAAATTGTCACGAAAGATGGAAGGAACTCAGCAGGAAATTCAAGATTTGAAGAATACCGTTTTTAAACTTGAGGAAGTGGCAATACTAACAGAGAAAACGGTGAGTCAGCAATTTGAAAAGTAAATAAAAGAATCGACCAGATATCGAAGAGCTATGTAGCAGGTATGTCACAATGTCAGTACAGGATGCAGGATGAGATTGCAGATGTGAAGCATGAGGTGTTACAGATGACTACCGCACAGATAGAAGATCGTTTGGCCAAAGAAGAGTTAACAGTCATGCAGAAGACTGATGAATGTAGAAAGGTGATAGAAGAGGTTTCTGGAAATATGATTAGAGCCAACACGGTGATAAATAATCAACTGCAAGAGTGTCGCGCGGAAGTGAGTCAGTCGAAGGCTGTCATGTGCCAAAACACTTCGGAACTGTGGAAAGTACAAGAAAAGTTGGCTTGTCAGGAGGCAGCAATCGCGTCACTTCACCAAAGGATCGAGAAGGAAGGATGAAGACATAGTTCAGGCGTAGAAGAGGAAACAGAAGTGAAGCGGTCATACAATCCTGCTCAATCTCCAAGCTTAGATGGAAGGCGCAATAGAAGTGATTCCAGTGGTACCTGCTGTAGAAGAAGTGCCCTCAATAGTACGGCGGCTTCTCGGAGCAAGGAACCTGAGGTGCACCCAAGTTATCGGAGAAGACGAAGGAGACCGATCAAGACAGTTCGTATGATGAGAGCGGGTATTAAGAAGATGGATGGCCCCCGAAGGCGGAAAGAAGAAGGAACGGACAAAGAAGACAGCTTCATTGCAATGACAACGAGAATGGAAACGCCAGAAGACTAACGAACCGTCGCGGAGCCTATTCGGAAGCAGCTCAGGACTATAGGGAGAAAATGGAAAAGGAAGAAGACGAAGAGGAATTGAAATTGCGATTAACGGATATAAAATCGTTCACGCATTATCCACCTGAGAGAGGTGATTTGTCAGCTCAAACATTTATCGTACAATTTAAACGAGAGTGTGCGACCTAGTCAGGCGCTTAAGGTATTACCGTTCGTACTAAGAGACGCAGTGCTCTCATGGTATTCAAATATGAACAAATTCCTCACGTATGACGACTTCAAGCAAATGTTTTTAAGACATTATCATTCAGAAGACGTGACATGTGCTAGGCTTACGCGCCTGAAGACTGTACCATTCAACCCTAAGGTTGATGGGAGTGTTGCACGTTTTGTTACGAATCGATTTTGTCAGATTAGGGACTTGGATTCACAGAGCAGTGAAGTCCAGATTTGCAACACTACCATAAATTTGCTACCAGTTCACTATCAGAGACAGTTGATTTGAACACGAGCCCAGGAGTTAGCGGAAATTCTTGAAACAGTCCGACGACTTGAACTGATTCACGACCCATGGGAAGCAAGACGGAAAATAGGAAGAGATTGTGATAGAAGATGGGAAGACGGTGAAGAGGTGATTACTCGTAAAGCTAAAGTAGGAGTTTACTTTAGCCAGGATAATACTTTACTATTAATCTATAATACTAAGGAAAATAGCTATTACTTATACCTTTAACTTTAGTTGATAAGAATTAGCATTAAATGAATTCTATTCTCCCCCTTGTAAGGATACAATTTTGTTTTTCCCCCTCCAAACAAAATTGTATCCTTTACAAGTATATTTATTTTCTCTCTACACATATGCGGTAAAAACTAGCATTTAATGAATACGTTAAGCCTATTAATATACCTTTAGCCGGTTTCTCAGGCTAATTAGGAAGATTTAATAGATTTTCAAGTTTTAATTATTATTAACATATAATGCTCCTAAATTTAGTCATTATAATATAATACTAATCTATTTAAAATACCATATACCACTATAAATAATAATTAAATAATAAGATGCCTGATTAAAGTATTATCGTGATAGGATAAATCAAGTATTTCAATATACTCTTATTACATCTAAAAGAATTAAACTTTCACTTTTGATATCAAAAATCAACGTGCATCGTACACTAAGATATAGAAAGATAAGCTAAGGTAAGCTAGTGGGCTCATACCCCGCATATGAAGATTTACCCTCCTTTTTCTAATGCTCACTAATCCTAAGACTCTACTATTCTCGACAACGCTCATCCTAGGGACCCTTATCTCTTCATCATGATTTGGTACCTGAATTGGTTTTTAATTTAATCTCCTGTCATTTATCCCTTTAATTTCAAAGACCAACAATCAATGTCATACGGAATCTGCTCTAAAATACTTTTTAGTTCAAGCTATTGCAAGATCCTTGCTTCTTATAGCAATTATTTTAATTTACATGGGACTGCAAACTGCATATTATCTGATCTCCACCTCCCTATTTAAAATAGGAGCTGCCTCCTTCACTTTTGAATACCAGAAGTAATAGAGGCCATACTCTGAATAGACTGCATTATTTTAAGAACATGACAAAAATTAGCGCCCTTTGGCCTACTTTCTTATAGTTTAACTCCTACAAATTTAATATGCCTGACTCTAATTTTATCCTTAATTGTGGGATCGATTGGAGGTCTAAACCAAACATCACTACGTAAAATCATAGCATTCTCATCAATCAACCATACCGGCTGAATACTCATAGCTTTATTATTAAGTGATAGAACACGATCTTTCTACTTCTTATATTATGTCTTACTTTCAACAATAGCAGTCACTCTTTTCGCAATAAACAAAATATTTCATATTAATCAAACTTTCTCTAATAAAATCATCGTAACAACAAAACTGCCCATTTTTACTAGCCTCCTGTCCTTAGGAGGCCTTCCCCCATTCTTAGGCTTTTTACCCAAGTGAATTATTATTATAAAAACCGCTGAGCAAATATCATTTATTATTCTTACCTTAATAGTAATAACAGCACTAATTACTCTCTTTTACTATATGCGAATTGCCTATGCTGCTTTCATTATTAATCATCATAACCAAACATGAACATCTTTACCAAAAAAAAAAAAAAACAAGAAACCTTAATTAGATCAGCATTCATTATGACTTCGCTAAGAGGTATAATTGTCCTGCCACTAACAGTCAACATATTTTAAACAAAGACTTTAAGTTAAGAAAACTAGTGGAATTCAAAGCCGTAAATAAAAGGCAACCTTTTAGGTCTTAGTATATTAACTACTACTCCGGAATTGCAGTCCGACATCATAAATATTGACTATAAAACCTAATAGGAGGTTAAACATACCATAAATAGATTTACAATCCATCGCCTAATACTTCGGCCATCCTATTTCCCTTGCAGCGATGATTATTTTCTACGAATCATAAAGACATTGGTACACCTTGTCTCAAAAAGGTTGAGCGCATTCTTTATTGGTGTTTTGGGGCAAAAATTTTCAAAGTTCAACTTCGGGTATCTTCGGGAAATAGTAAACCAGGTTCGAACCTCCAAGCCAGCCTTTGCAATCGGGAAAAAGTTTGCAGATGTGTTTTTCTTCTTTTAAATATAATAAGACTTGTTACCAAGTGTACAAAAAAGCAACATTGATTGAAATATTTAATGATACAATATTTCGAAACTTTGTATTAATGTCAGCTCATGTTTGTTTGTCATTTAGCTCTCCATACGTGATGGAACATTTAGATACGTAAACGAATCTTTCCATATGTAAAATAATGCTTAAAGTTAAGACATAGAATATAATTATCACCTGAGTACTAAAATAAAAGTCAAAGTAGAACAAAAACAGCGTTTCTAGTGGGTATGAATGTCATAATTTTCTTGAGAACTGTTATATATCGCTAAAAGTACCTTAGCAGAGGTCCTTGTGTTAGCTCACTGGTAAGCTGTCGGGTTTCAAATCATGAGGTTGTGAGTTCAAATCCCATCTGGGTCAATGCTCTTTTAAAAATTATATTTTTCGCAATGCATGAAAAATTATATAAAATAATGACATTAAATACATCAGTTGTATATATATAACATAATCATTGCAGAATGTAGTAATTATTATGTTTAAAATATAACATCTGAAATAGGTAGGTGTTCACAGTAGGTCTGTATTATATATATGAGAATGTTAAATACAAGTTAAGAAACTCGTTCACTAGCAATAAATAAATCATGTAGTGTATTTATTTGCAGCTATTTGTCATACAGATGTAAATTCTCGATATTCTCAATACAGCATGCCATTTATATTCGTGAAATACAGTATATTCCTACGGATATAGAAAGTGTGTAAACAGAGTATCCAAAGTCGGATCCTGCTTCAAGACACATAACTTTTCCCGATCCCCTTAACGTCACGGGAAGCAACATAAATTCTCTTTAGAACGAAATATCGTTACTTAGAGTCTCATTCGAATACGTTGAATATGCTTTTGTATATTCATTTCTCTCTCTTTCGCTTTGTTTATGTGTTGCAGAATATCCCAAGTTGAATACAACATTTGCAAAGTATATGACCATCAGTGTCATGGAATACCTGAAATTGAAAGTCGTGTTTCTTCAGGTTGGATTTGCGTGTTCATGTTAGTTCACTGGTAGAGTACGGGCTTGTTAATGAGGTCGTCTTGAGTTCAAAGCCTGCAGAGAATTATCTTCTTTTTTGTTAGTAGAATTGCACAAAAATCGGATTCAAGGAGTGGTTTACTTCTAGAAATATTTTCAGAAGTGTTTAGGTAGCCCTGAAAAGGACTGTTTTCGGGAGTTAAGGCGGGGACATTAATATTGTGTCCAATACCCTTCTGAATTTATTACACGCCCCATTCTTCTGGGCATGGAATCTATTAAATGGGTGACAAATTTATCTCCTTTCCCTACCTCCAGCTATGCTTCGGAAACAAGATGCCACAGGTCATCCTGGGTTCTTGGTGGATCTGCCTCAGGCCAACTATCCCTTAGAGTACACTTCACTTCTGCCCACATATTTTCCATGAGATTGAGGTCTGCTCCACGAGGGGGGCGAAAAAAGGGGGCACAAATTTCGGAGGAAGTGTGTTACTCATGTTAGGAAAGTAGGGATGCACGCGAGACAAGACGAGACGAGAAATGGAAAAGTTTCGTCTCGTCTCGCAACCTCAAACGTTGGTCTCGTCTCGCAAATGTGAAGTCTCGTCTCGCGTCTCGCATAAAATTTTGAGTCTCATCTCGCGTCTCGCGCGAGACTTTCTCGCATGATCTCGCAGTCTCGCATATATTCTAGGTCAAAATTTTGCAATGTGTTATTCTATGGCTGTTAATGAATGATGATGTGATATTCTGTCCGAAGGCAGGTATTTGAGCTAAAAGTCCCTTGGCAAGGTGAATGGTGGTTTGCCATTGCTTTCCATGGGATGAATGTTCATAACATCCTAAGGAGACGGAACCTAGAGTTCAACATGGTATTCGAACTTGTGTCCCCTCCGCTCCAAATTAAAAGAAAAGTTGTGCTGGAATTTGATCGCTGGACCATTAATTTTCGTCAAATTAATAGCATAATTTACAGCAAAACCAGCATAAATTGTTGCTGGATCCAACATTGTTTTCCAGCTTAGAGGTGTCCAGCAATATTTGGCTCTTCTAAAATATCGTCGCCACTATCAACATTTACACGTTTTGGTTTTTTCCTTGAAGGGTGATTTTCCAGTATAAAGATGTTTTTATACCACCAAAAGCGCTTGTACACAACAAAAGAACTCCTCACAACACAATACGACCCAATTCTTTTGGTTCGTTCGCGCTTGTAGCAATGTTGGATTATCGCAATTTATCAACTTTCGCTTTCAACTTATACTGCCAGATCTAGAAAATAAAATTACTGACAGATATAGGGCCATTCCTACCATCTCCCACGAAACCTTTAGGGACATCCTACCAAACCAGTGTTTGAATTAAACTTCCGAACTAGAGGGGGATGTTTTTGATAAATATGTAGAAAGAAAATACTTATTGCATGTAAAAATATCATGTTATTTCTGCGAGCCGGGCCGGGGATAAACTTTGATGAGAGGGGATTTTCCCGCCATCCCCCAACATTAATCGCTAGTAGTAATGTGAAAAAGACAGAAACAACAGAAATATCATATTTCGCAGCAATAGGGAGTCTTATTCGCTTTTCAGACCAAAAATAGAAGTTCATGTATTCGTGCGCGCCCGCGTGTATGTGTTTGTGTCGCAAAAAAAGTCCTAAATCTATGCTGTAATAAATTTCCAATTTACAAAGCTTTTCTTTTTTAGAAACTAAAGAAGGCTTTAATTCTGAAAATTAACCTTGATTAATAATAAATCTCATAAAATGTCTATTGCCCCAATCACTTTTTTGTTCCTGGAGGCATTAACGCTCAACTTAGAAAACTCAATAAATGTAAAATTACTAAATATACAATTAAATGTAATTCATAAATGTTGCGAGACTGCGAGAAGTCTCGCGAGACTTCTCGTGCGAGACTTAACCGAGTCTCGTCTAGCATCTCGTCTCGCATGGTTTAGTCTCGTCTCGCGTCTCGCATAAAATTTTCACTCTCGTCTCGTGTCTCGTATCGCAAATGCGAAACGAGACGAGACGTCTCGCGTGCATCCCTATAGGAAAGTGCATGTGCACATGTATAAAATAGAAGGAAAAACGTAATAAAATGTGCTCAAAATCAATTAAAGACAGGGTTTACTTTTGAAACTTTTATTGAGCTTCGTGCCAACCATGGTTGCGCTTCGCAGCTAGTCTGTCGACCTCACTCATATGTACGGAGACATCGTCGTACACTTTTGCCCCGAGCGCTGATTTTCCATGCCACGGCACTGTTCACTATAAACAAGAAATGGATTCTACTATTGTAGAAATAGGTATGTTAAAAATCCCACACAAGCTTATTATAAAACACAAATTATAAAAGGGTCGCTGGCAAGAGGATGTGATAAAAGGGGATCGTGATAGGAATTAGATTGAGAACCACTGGCCTAGAGAAATTTTAACCAAATTAAATAGTGTGACTTTCGATTTCGCTTAACTCCGATTAAGCTCTCATTAGTAGGGGGGCACGAGCGCCTTTTCTTTGAAACTCGACTCGACTCGAAACAGACATCTTTGAGGTCTACTCTAGGACTCGGCGCGAAAAATATCCTCCAACTCGACTCGGATTAGAGTCGAGTCAAACTAAAACGAGCCAAATCCTGTGTGTAGTCCTACCTAGACAATACATAGACAATATAATTATTCTATTATCGATTATACTACTATTACTACAAATAATAATAATAATAATAATAATAATAGTAATAATAATAATTATTATTATTATTATTATTATTATTATTATTATTATTATTATTATTATTATTATTATTATTATTATTATTATTACAACACCGTGTATAAACATGAACGATAGATGGTTAGTAAAGGAATGCTAAAAGCTAGTTGACTGCCGACGTCGGTAGTCATGACGTCTACAAAGCAAAGACATCGTTCATTACCCTAAGCTGTAAGCGTCGATGGACTACAGATGGTCAACTATTGACCTCTCGCCAAAAATTGGTGGCCCCGCAGCGACAATCCGCGGTGGCCCCAGTTCCATTTTGAAAACTTTACTACCAGCGGCAGAGACGCGATGAAACAACAACGAACCACAAAATTACTCTCCCAAAATATGTTAAAATGCCTATATGTGTGATTTGTTTATATTTAGGTGAGTCAAAAAAACACAAAACAAATACCCCGGGGTGGACGCGAACTATCAATATTACGATTACTAGGCACGTGTTCTTCTGATTTCCCCACGGAAACGATCATAAAAAGCTTGCTTGTTGATGGATAAATCATTGACGTCTTAATTTAGCCAATCAGAGAAACCCCTACATCTCGAGTTCTAGGAGGTGATACCGTGAACCGTTACAGATTTACGAGGGCTAGTCAAGAAAGACTTGGACTCATTTTTTTTAGGCAATTTATTATTACTCAGCAACAGGCACATGATCCTTTTCAAAGTAGTCCCCGCCCATTTGAATGCACTTTTTCATTCGAGTCTTCCAGTCCTCAAACACGTGTCGCAGCCATTCTTTGAGAGGTCCTTCAAAACCGCCTCCGATGCCTTCAGAACCTCGGAATTATCGGAGAAGCGGCGTCCACGCAGTCTGGATTTTAGGGCAGGGAATAGAAAAAAGTCGCACGGTGCGGTAGGCGTCTCCACCATCCTCAAACCTTTGCAACAGCTCCCTGCAAGTCTCCACTCGAACGGCCTTCTGCTCTGGTGTCAGGAGTCGCGGAATCCATCGCGCACACACTCGGCTCATGTGGAGGTGGTCATGCAAAATTTTGAAGGCACTGCCATGAGATATGCGTAGTGCGGCTGCCAGATCGTCGATACTGATGCGGCGATCTTCTCTAACAATGACTGCTGCCGTGTTAATGTTCACCTCAGTAACAGCTGACGCTGATACACCTGGTCCACCAGCTTTCGTGATTGTCATTCGGCCCTCTTTAAACTCTTTGAACCACCAGAACACGGTACTTCGTGGCAGAGCGTCATCTTTGTAGGCTGCTCTCAACATTTCTAGAGTTTCTGTTGCACTTTTCCCCAGGCGATAGCAGAACCGTATAGCTGCAAATTGTTTATCTCGTAATGACTCCATTTCTTCTACAGGCGACTTCTAGAGGCGGCGCAGAACATCACCTGCAATAAAAAGTCGTGGCTACCAAACATGCAATGATTCCTTAACAACATTTTATATATATGCACAGCAAGACCCACCCTACTTGTATGCCAAACTATGAAGCTCCAGCGTTAACAGAACTCCCGGGGAAAAAATCAGTCCAAGTCTTTCTTGACTTGCCCTCGTATTGCTTTCTGGTGGGGTACTATCTATGTGCAAAATTTGAGCTAATAGCCGACGTGCATCTTCGGTGCCTCTTATCTTTAGTACAATTTTAACCAGAGATGGTGTGGGTCAATGAAAATTTGATCCACGACCCACCATGATCCAGTATCACCCACCACCCAAAATGACCCATCATCCATCGTGATTCACTCTGACCCACCACCAACTATGAACCACTCTGATCCATTGCGACCAACTCCGACCCACCAACACCCATCGACATCAACTCTGACCCATGATCTACGTCCTCTTCTCCTTTGACTAAAGAGGCTACACTTGTAATAAAACAAGACTGTGAAATTATCACTTATCGGAGTTTGAATTTCTACCGTCAATGGCTCAAGCACATCTCTGTTACAATACTGGTGGATCTGACCTTTACGATATATAATGGCAAAGTGTTTCTCAACTTCCGAATTAAAATGAATTTAAATTTATCATATATAATTATTTCTTTGTTGCCTTACAGACACATTTCAGTAGAAAATAGGATGAAATTTGAAAGTCTCAAATCAAGGAAAAGTAGACCAACGTAAAAAAAGAAAGAAAAACTAATTTTCTATATCATTAAGCGCCTGGAGTGCCACTCTTTATCTAATCCACCTCGAAAATTATGGATTCGACACTAATGTCGGTCTTTTATATATATATATATATATATATATATATATATATATATATATATATATATAATTTTGATGTCAGCCCCTTTCATTTCTCTTAGGAGAGCAAACGGATACTGCCACCGTTAGGACTAAATTTGGTCTTAAATGACATTAAAATTTCTACCAATTAATTTAGCGACCAGTGTTGCATTTAAAAGCTCGGCGCCTCTACGCACTTTTGCTCTCGGCGCCCCCAATAACTACATATTTCTCCGCCTCTTCATCCCTAACTTAAAAATAAAACTTAATTCGAATATGCTTAGTTAGTGAATTTATTACATTTAAATACCACTCACTACATGCTACAGCTAGAACTACGTAACAAAAAATAACAAATGTGAAACGTGTTCTGAATTATTTTTAGATTTCTTACGATATTATTATACATATTAGAACAGTGAAAGAGGATTGTTCATGAAATAGTATATTTGCTCTTGATTTTTAACTTTTTCATACGGAAAAAAATAAAATATTATTCAAGTTTTAAACTTTGCACTCTGCAAATATATTGCCCTCTAGGCAATGGGACTAATGTGAAATGTGGACTAATGTGGACTAATGGGAAATGCGGCAGTGTTAGCGGCGCTGAAAACTTACGATTCGATTCTAATATCGGTTGATTTCGATATTTTTATGTCGCTACGTAACCACCCTGGGTGCTAATGGGAGCTTAATTGGACTTGAATTGAAAGTAGAACTATTCACCTAAGCGACCACGAAGCTATGGATTCGATACTAATATCGACCCGTTTCTAGCATTTTTGATATGTATTCCGACAGTACTCTTTTCCAGACTGTAAGAAATATAGTTATAATTGCGCTAGATATATCAGAATTATGTTGAAACACACACATACATCCACTTTTATATTCTGTATAAATAGAGAGTGAGCGAGCGAGCGAGAGAGAGCGACTAAAGGCATCACCACTTCCACATTGCAAAAGCATATATCAGGAATTGAATTGAAAATCTATGTAAAGACTTTCTGCTGTGGCGTGCTTCATAAGGACAATTCCAGTCTGCTCACGTGACCTTTGGGGTTCATGAATTTCTTGCGAGCTTTGCGACTTTGGATTCTCTGTTTAAACCCTCGGTTTATGCATCGAATAAGTTTTCAAGAACATAAATGACATGCTGTATTATGAATGTCGAGAATTACCCTCTATATGACAAATAGCTGCAAATAAATACACTACATGATATATTTATTGCTAGTGAACGAGTTTCTTAACTTGTGTTTAACATTCTCATATATATATAATACAGACCTAGTGTGAACATCTACCTATTTCAGATGTTATATTTTTAACATAATAATTACTACATTCTGCAATGATTATGTTATATATATACAACTGATGTATTTAATGTCATTATTTTATATAATTTTTCATGCATTGCGGAAAATATAATTTTTAAAAGAGCATTGACCCAGATGGGATTTGAACTCACAACCTCATGATTTGAAACCCGTCAGCTTACCAGTGAGCAAACACAAGGACTTCTGCTAAGGTACTTCTAGCGATGTATAACGGTTCTCAAGAAAATTATGACATTCATACCCACTAGAAACGTTGTTTTTGTTCTACTTTGACTTTTATTTTAGTACTCAGGTGATAATGATATTCTATGTCTTAACTTTGAGCATTATTTTACATATGGAAAGATTCGTTTACATATCTAAATGTTCCATTACGTATGGAGAGCTAAATGACAAACAAACATGAGCTGACATTAATACAAAGTTTCGAAATATTGTATCATTAAATATTTCAATCAATGTTGCTTTTTTGTACACTTGGTAACAAGTCTTATTATATTTAAAAGAAGAAAAACACATCGGCAAACTTTTTCCCGATTGCAAAGGCTGGCTTGGAGTTTCGAACCTGGTTTACTATTTCCCGAAGATACCCGAAGTTGGACTTTGAAAATTTTTGCCTCAAAACACCAATAACGAATGCGCTCAACCTTTTTGAGACAAGGTGTACCATATACTTAATCTTTGGGGCCTGAGCAGGAATAGTAGGTACATCATTAAGCCTTCTTATTCGAGCAGAGCTCGGACGTCCCGGTAGTTTAATTGGAGATGATCAAATTTACAACGTAATCGTTACTGCTCATGCTTTTATTATAATTTTCTTCATAGGTATGCCAATTATGATTGGAGGCTTTGGTGATTGATTAGTTCCTTTAATATTGGGAGCGCCCGATATAGCATTCTCTAGCCTAAATAATATAAGATTTTGATTACTCCCCCTTCATTAACTCTACTATTAACTGGAAGAATTGTAGAAAGTGGTTCGGGCAATGGTTGAACTGTGTATCCACCACTTTCCAGTGCCATTGCTCATGCTGGAGCCTCTGTTGACCTTTCTATTTTCTCCCTTCATTTAGCAGATATATCCTCAATTCTTGGTGCAGTAAACTTTATTACAACTGTAATCAACATGCGAACCCCCGGAATGACCCTAGAACGAATACCACTATTTGTATGATCTGTAGTAATTACTGCCGTATTACTTCTACTATCCCTTCCTGTACTAGCAGGAGCTATTACAATACTCTTAACTGACCGAAACCTCAACACTTCTTTCTTTGATCCTTTCGGAGGAGGAGATCCTATTTTATATCAACACCTATTCTGATTTTTTGGTCACCCTGAAGTTTATATTTTAATTCTCCCACGATTTGGTATAATTTCACATATTGTAACTCAAGAAAGTGGTAAAAAGGAAACTTTCGGTGTACTAGGAATAATTTATGCTATATTAGCAATTGGCTTCTTAGGATTTATTGTGTGAGCCCACCACATATTCACTGTCGGCATAGACGTTGATACTCGTGCTTACTTTACTGCTGCTACAATAATCATCGCTGTATCTACAGGAATCAAGGTATTCAGATGAATTGCCACACTTCACGGCGCTCAAATAACTTATTCACCCTCAATCCTATGAACTTTAGGCTTTATTTTCTTATTCACTGTATGAGGGCTCACTGGAGTTGTACTAGCAAATCCACCCCTAGACATCGTTTTACACGACACTTACTATGTAGTATCACATTTTCACTATGTATTATCTATAGGTGCCGTATTTGCTATTATAGCAGGCCTTATTCATTGATTCCCATTATTTAGAGGAACTACAATAAACCCAACTTGATTGAAAATTCAATTCCTAGTAATATTTATAGGAGTAAATATTACATTCTTCCCTCAACATTTTTTAGGTCTAAGAGGTATGCCTCGTCGATATTCAGATTATCTTGACGCTTACACTACATGAAACATAGTATCAAGTGTAGGCTCATTCCTCTCCTTTGTTGCTGTCCTTGTACTCGTAATTATTATACGAGAAGCCTTCGCAAGAGCTCGTCCAGTAATCTTCTCAGATCAACAAACAATATCTCTAGAATGATTCCAAAACTTGCCCCCGCAGAACATAGTTATGCAGAACTTCCCTTATTAACAAATTTCTAAGATGGCATTGGGCTTAAGCCCCAAATATAAGATAATAATATCTTTCTTAGAAATGACCATTTGAAATCAACTAGGTCTCCATGATGCTGCTTCCCCTGTAATAGAACAAATAGTTTTTTTTTCACGATCACACAATACTTATTATAACTATAATTACAGTCCTTGTAGGCTATTTACTAGTCTCCCTTTTACCAAACACATACACTAATCGCAACCTACTCGAAGGACAAACCCTAGAAACTATTTGAACATTTTTGCCCGCCATCACACTAATCTTCATTGCCCTACCCTCCCTGCGGCTCTTATACTTAATTGATGAAATTCATCAACCAGCAATCACCCTTAAGACAATTGGACATCAATGATACTGAAGCTACGAATACTCCGACTTTTCCTTAACAGAATTTGACTCCTATATAATTCCTATTAATGAAATAAGCCCAAATTCATTTCGACTACTAGATGTAGACAACCATATTGTACTACCTATTAATATTGGTATTCGTATTTTAATCACTGCTGCAGACGTTCTCCACTCATGAGCCATGCCCGCATTTGGGATCAAAGCAGACGCTACACCAGGACTCCTAAACCGAGTAGCAGCTAATACTACACGTACAGGACTCTTCTTTGGTCAATGCTCAGAAATTTGCGAGGCAAATCACAGCTTTATGCCGATTGTTGTTGAAGCTTGCCCTCGTTCAGTATTTATTAACTGAATAACAAAAATAATACAAGAACTTTCATTGGGTGGCTGAAAGTAAGCAATGGTCTCTTAAACCAAAAGATAGTAAAATAACAATTACTTCCAATGCGAAAAATTAGTTAAAATATAACATAAGCATGTCAAGCTTAAATTACTATCAATAGTATTTTTCTATTCCTCAAATATCTCCCCTAAAATGACTCATATTATTTATTATATTCTCTCTATGCCACCTTCTATTTACATCGATTATATATTTTAACTCAGACACGCCCTGCTTTACTTCAGACAGCACTAATATTAAAAAAAAAAAACAACTATAACCTGAAAATGATAACAAATCTTTTCTCAACCTTCGGTCACTCTACCTCAATTATAAATACTAGCAGCGTTCACCCCGCTTCGCTGCGGTCACCCCGGAACGCAATAAACTTTGTTACTTAGATAATTTTTACTTTTTCGCTTTCAAGTGATATGATAAAAACCATAGAAGATTGCACTAATGTTAACATTATATCGCCTGTCATTTATGTTAACCCGCCCCGCTTCGCTGCGGTCACCCCAACCCGCCCCGCTTCGCTGCGGTCATCCCGGAACGCAATAAACTTTGTTACTTAGATAATTTTTACTTTTTCGCTTTCAAGTGATTTATAGCGCCTGTCATTTATGTTAACCCGCCGAGTCACAGGGTCATGCGGGTTGCATATAAATACGTTTATTTTTATACCTATGATGAACTAATAACAAAGGATTTGTACGTATGGACACCTGAATGGTCAATTATCTCAAGACACTGGTAATTGAAAATTAAAGTGATATGATAAAAACCATCTAGGGTCCAAATCCTAACAACCCCCCAAAAATGAAAGAAATCGGTTCAGCCGTATTAGCGTGATGAGCGGACAAAGGATTTTTTGTACGTATGGACACCTGATTGGTCAATTATCTCAAGACACTGGTAATTGAAAATTAAAGTGATATGATAAAAACCATCTAGGGTCCAAGTCCTAACAACCCCCCAAAAATGAAAGAAATCGGTTCAGCCGTATTAGCGTGATGAGCGGACAAAGGATTTTGTGCGTTCTCTTTTATATATATAGATATAATTCAACTGACTTAGAACAGTAATCGGTCTCCTAATCATCCCAATCCCATTCTGATTCCTTCCTGGACGAACAAATATTTTATGAAATAAAATCACCTTAACTCTTCACAAGGAATTTAAAACTATTCTCGGCCCTACTAGTCATCAAGGAAGAACTTTCCTCTTTATTTTCTTATTCTCTTTCATCTTATTTAATAACTTCATGAGCCTATTTCCCTATGTAGTTACCAGCTCTAGTCATTTAACTTTTACACTAACCTTAGCTCTTCCTCTATGAATAAGTTTTATAATTTATGGCTGAGTTAATCATACCCAACACATATTTGCTCATCTCGTTCCTTCCGGCACTCCTGCACTTCTTATACCATTCATAGTATGTATTGAAATAATTAGTAATACAGTGAAACCTCTCTAAAGCGGACAGCCGTGGGGAATCAAAAATTGTCCGATATAGAGAGGTGTCCGTCTTAGAGAGGTTTCGATATTTTCTTACGTAAATTAGTAAATAAGGTGATATGTAATTACAAACTATTGAAGGTAATTTATCAAACCGTTCTATGACTGTGCGCATGTCGACATCTGCGGATTCTCCACAAATCGCTTTGAAAGAAATTTAGTGTCTAATCCGAAACTTATCTTACCACTCGTTCGAGACCTTGAAATCTGAAACATTCATTTCTGTTTCTACCTCCAAATTCTTAGCTTTTAGCATCTACCCTAACACAGGATTTTTTTCATTCCGCATTCTATAAAAACATTCACTTGCACACCAACTTTGTTCAAAGCAATGAGACACAATTTCCATTGTCATTTTCACACCACTACTTTATTAACTTGTCTTGGTTTTATCTCAGGTGCTTGTGTTTTACCGATACAAAGATTTTCAGCTATCCTTCGTACGCCTCAATATTCTTCGAAAATTCAATGAATTCGATTTTTAACATTAGCGCGTCTCGTGGCATTTCGGAAACTCACAACAACTTACACGTTATTGCTTATTCGATGCAGAATTACTTTAAAAGATTTCCGTCTACAAATAGAGGCACTAAGACAATGTGCAAATACGCGGACAAAAAATACCAAACATGTCTTCTGCTTGATTCCAGCGGAACAGTAGAATGACTTGCCATCCCAAATGGCAGGCAACTGTCAATCACTTTTGATTCTAAAACGGGTTGGGTGGGAGTGGAATGCAAGCAAATGATATGAGGGTGTTGTTAAACAAAGACGCTTCATCTGAGTTTCTGAACAGCCAGTTGACGACGAAAACTGTTATTTCAATGCTTCCTTGGTGATACACAGTGACGTATTTAGGGGGGCTTCCGGGCTTAAGCCAACCCCAAAAATCTTACTTACTATAGTAAAGTATATGAAATATCTTGCAGAATTTTCACATTTTTAGGCAAAGCCCCCCCGCCGAAAGTTAGCAAAGCCCTCACCGAAACAAAATCTAAATACGCCACTGGTGATACATGTATGCATTTCTGAAAATGTATTTTTTCTGTACTTTTCAACTTGTTTCTAGAGAAAGTGTCCGTAATATGGAGGTAAATAATACCTATAAGAGACAGAAAAGACTGTCCGTGTCCGTACTAGAGAGTGTCCGCTTTAGAGAGGTTTGTCAACATGATTTTTTCCTATTACAGTGTTTGGGAATTACAAAATATGTCCGTTATGAGAGGTGTCCGTTAGTAGAGGTTTCACTGTAGTTAACACTTTTGTATGTTTAGCATAATACCATGTTTTAAATGTTTGTGTTCCATCTCTTGCAAACCAAGTTCATGAACAATATGGCCTATTGTAGTGCGAATCTCGACGGAGATTTGAAGTCAGTGCACTAGATGGGTACGCAGACCATCATGCAGGTACAATATAGGCCATTTCTACCAACTTTTTCAGCTCGAGGAGAGTGGAATTACTGGACCATACCACCAGTTTGGGCTATTTTGCTTTTATTTAAAACTTGATACTCTACTTTGATTTGTTTTAAAATGTACCGCCCACGATAATAATCTGAGGCTAAGGAAGACGCTAATCATGATCACAAACGAAATAGTGCTATGATGAAAGTAGAAGAAACCCTACAAAACCTACCCACACGGTGTTTGGCTACCACTAAGCCCACTTGACGTGAGCTGGGTTCAAACCAAGCATCCACGCACGAGAAGTGAGCACTCTGATATACATTGATTAACTTGCTCTGGTTCGTTTGCATGTGCAAGGATATATAATCACTTACGAAATAGTAACGACAGTCCGTAATCACAACTCTTTTTACGAATTCAGTAATCTGTTTCAGATGTAGTACAACTATGAACGGTCTTATCTTGTATCCCGAGAGTTTCGAGACTTTCTATGTTTGAGTTGTTTACTATATATCGTAAAGCATCAATCAACAATTATTTCATTCTACTTCACTTCCTAATTATTTGTATACTGTTCTACTTTGTACGCTCGGTCGTTCCAAAGGGACTCTTAGTAATGCACGTGTTACTAAACAATTCATCCGTGTTTCACGGAATAGGTATTTTAACAAGAAGAAGCCTATACGCAAACTCTTTTCTTCGGACAGCCAAAAAATGTGTAGAGACTGATGTACGTGTTTGTAAAATATCTTCAAACGAAAATCTTCTTTGACAAAATAGGTGACTCGAAAAGGAAAAAGGGAATGAGAAGTTCTTCCTCGACATTCTTTCATTTGTTAAGAACCCTTAACCCAAGCTATTTTCTGTGGTACATACATTCTTGATTCCTCCCTGTTTCGCTTTTTGCTATTTCGCCTTACATCCTTAAGCCATATTAGAAAACATGTTGATAAGTTTGCTATCTTAAGGCGAAACAGGAATTCCTGCTTCGCCTTAATGTATGATGCAACACGAAGCAAAATTTTACTAAGGGAAGTTTTCCGCTCACACTGGGAATTTCTACAAACGAAAAAACGCAAACTAGAAGAAACTCAGTATATTTTTAGAATGACGTATATACATAAATGTAATTTACAGTGCACATTATTATCACAAATATCCAAACACCTGAAACTTTATGAGTCTAAATGAACATAATGTGAGATTACATTTACATATGATATGATATCAATTTCACCTTCTTGGAGTCCTGTCTTTCATACTTCAATCTTCCTATCCAAACGCCCCATTTAAGCTTTTTCATCGTAACATTTCCAACTTCAAGTAGACGCATTTACGATTCATTTTTACGTTATTCTTATTTCAGATGATTTACGAAAGAAAATATGTCCAGATGCAGTGGCGGCGGTTGGATGATAAAAGTGGGGGGCAAGACATGATCTAAACAATTGTATAACAGTGTTAGATTTCCTGGTTGTTTCTAACACTGTTTGATGAAAGGTTGTATAACTAATAGGATACCGTACTATCTATTTTCACTTAAAATGCCGTATATCGTATTTCTATTTTTTATGTAAATTCATAAGGGCAATACAGTTAGATACTAGTCCTTTATACTCTTAAACAACCAAAGTGTAAGAAGAGCTTGAGTTCTTGCTCATGAACATCTTAAAATTCTGTCTGAAAAATTGTGATCTGATTATTTAGTAAATCTGCAAAACAAATAAATAGAAGGAATAATATTAATCATAGTAATGAATAATGAGGCGTGTTATGCAGAAGTTATATTGAAACTGGGAATTAATGAACAACTTATACTTTTAATTCCACATATGCCATTAAATGAATATTTTAGTCTTAAAAAATGAAATACAGTAAGTACTGCAAGCATATGCTGTGACATTTAAAGAAATATGCAATTGCAATATTATTTGCTTTGAATTACAATTAAAACGCAATATTTGTAGCTTTTTTTAACTCCACGGGAAGACAAGTAACCAATACGTACTCACGCAACGGCAAATATCATATGGCACCATTTTTTCTATGAAACAGTAATACATACAAAACCTTTACCAGGGTGTCCACATTCTGGAATATAAGTGAAAGTCAGGGATAGGTCAGGGAAGTAAAAATGTATCAGGCGAATTCAGGGAAATGGCAGATTGGTCAGGGAAAGTCAGGGAAAAATCGATTTAGGTCCATTGTTCAATCACTGAATTTATGAAATAAGGTTGATTTCTTTACTGTTACTGGATGCAAAATGTGGTGTTCTCAATGATGATATTGAGGGAGTCAGTGTTCTCTGATATAGTTGTTGAAACTAATTTTCAACGAGAAACACATCTAACTGCATTCTGGCATATTTGCTCAAAAGGGTAGACGCTGCTCTAGAAGAATTGCATGGTGCCAAGAGGATATCCGGACAAGTAACTGAGAACGTGCAGAAATAGTGTCTCCAGCTCACAAATGAAAGCTCAGACTGAAGAATCTAAGGAACAAATAAATTCATAGCCAATGACAGAGATGGTATTGGATTTGAGTATTTTACTTAGTCTTAGGAAATAAAAAGAACTTCGTTGACTTATGCTCAGTTATGAAATTGTGTTTTATATTCTTTCACGGAAACGCATTTTTGGTAAGTGGTTTCATAATAAATAAAATTCTCATTGTTGAGAACTTACAAGAAGAATCTCTGGTGGCTCAACGAATCATATATGATTCTGTTATAAGAATAGTTGGATAATCAGGATTAATAATTACAAGTTGTATGATAAATTCAGTGAGAAGTTCAATGAGACAATATCAGGTGTATTTGGAAAGGAAAAGAGTAATAAATGCTGGAGACGAGAAGGGAAAGAGAGAAACGAAAGATTCAGCAACAGCTAAAGGAGCTAGAGGAAGAAGAGAAGAAAATTAAACTGCAGAGACAACAAGAAGGATACTCAGATCAATGAAAAAATAAACTATGCGAGAAAGGATGGAAACAAATTTCTAAATGGGTTGCATATAACAACTGCATCAGCAAAAGTGTGTGTTACATAATGTGTGTGTGTGTGTGTTTTTTTTTTAATAATCAGTAAAATCATGTATGAACTTTTTATTACTATAGGTAATATTATAATGCAGTGTAATTGTTATTATAATGTGTAAGCATATAATGTGTAGTTTTTTCATATCTTAAGTACTCTGTATACTGCACAATTTCGTTTGTAACTTTACATTTTGTTTAATATGTAGGCCTAATCAATATCGACCTAATGCACATGTTTGCAAATTTACATTCCTTTGGAAAGAAAATTGAAAAAAGGTAGTAACAGAAGCGGAAGAGTACAACGACAACTATGGTGAGTGTGGAGGCTGGAGTTAGTGATGGGTAAATTCCCGGGAAGATATTTTTCGGGAAGATTCACAAAATGGGAATTTATCCGGGAATTTATGTACAATCAGAAAGAAAATTGCATTCTATTACTATATTATGATTTCAAAGTTGAATTAATTTTTATATCACAGCATATTTTTACTGTTGTCCACAGTGGATTCTTTAAAATATATATTCTGAACGGTAGTATGCTATTTTATTAACACTTTATTATATTTAGAGTGTACGCATAAATGTATATTTATTTATAATATGTTCTGTCAATTAAATATGTGTGAAATAATTATATAGTAACAGTTTAACCCTAGAAAGACCATGCTCGCGTCAGCTACGTGAAGTACCAACGGGGGGTCAAATTTGCCCGCGCTCGATTCAACTAATTTTCAGACCTTATTTATTGTCTCATGGTTAAACTGTTGAACACATTTCAAAACCGAGAATATTTCCAGCAGTGATAGTGTATATATACAAAAAATGCGTGAAATCACTGATATACGAAAATGCTTGTTTCATTTATTAAAATATAAAGTTCAGGTTATATAAGGTTAAGGAAAAATTTAAAATTATTAAAATGTAAGTTACTCTCGTATATATGCTGTCCCATTCATACTTTTGGCGTACTTCTGAACATTTATCTGTTCCTCGTGTTGCCAGATCGTGAACATATCCGAAATCAAAATTGTTCCATTTCCACCAAAGAAACCTATTCTGCTAAGAAGGAAACATAACACTCGACAATATCTATCCTACAATCCTCCTCTGGTATATATCGGATTGCTAACAGTCAGTTGATAATACAACTAGATAGCAGGAGTAATGTATCACTTTGTATAAAATCGATATTTACTTTCATGACCATTTGGTTATCTTATCCAATCAGAAAGATATCATGGTATTTTAGGGCCGGCTCTATGTAAGGCTGAGTGTTTATATAAAGGAAAATTCAATATAGTTTAAATTCAGAATTAAATTTTGGACAAAAAATCAAAATTAAGAAATCATCGAAAAATAAAAGAATGGGTAGCACCTATGACCAAGGGGGGGGGGGTCAAATCAGCGCGCGCAACATGTATATATTTTTATATAAAACCACACTGCTTTAACGCTTTGGGATCTTATCGTACATTTTGTACGATACGCATTTTTCATCATACATTGCGTTATATCTCTTCTATTTGAGCTTTTTCGTCCGTTTTTTTTTTTGTTTTTCAAGTCCAGATACATTGTAGAAGACATTATGTATTGTTTCAGACCGTCCTGCGTCCAGACATAGGAGGTGATGACGTCATAATTTTGAAATAGAAATTTTCCCTTATGAAGCCTATGTTTATTATTTTTTGGCGGGCTTATTTTTTCAGGTAGAAGATTGAAATTTTGCACAAACATTCAGTCCACCAAGTAGTATTTACCAGATTTTTTGTTCCGATGTCAGTTCTAAAACAGGGGGGAACAAAGGGGCAAATTGTTAAAAAAAGGGATCTTTTTACCCAAAAAATCCCGTTTTTCAGGATTTTCCCGCCTCACATACATGATGGGGACACGTGAGTCATACCGTATGAAAGGCAGTTCCATTCTGAACATAATGACGGTCCAATTATTATTCTAGGCTAATTAGGGACGTCTCAGTGAATTTGTTTCAAAATATACTTCTGTATAGGGTAACATGGGGAATTATCTGAATTTTCTTTTTTTGGCGGGCTTATTTTTGCACCTAGAGGATTGAAATTGTGCACAAACATTCAGTCCACCGAGTAGCATTTAACAGATTCTTTTTTCAGATTTCTGCGTTAAAATAGGGTGTTCCAGAGGGGCTAAAAGTTGAAAAAAGGTAAATTTAGACCAAAAAAATCCTTTTTTCTGGAATTTCCCGCCTTAGATACATGATGGAGACATGTGAGTGGTACCGCCTGAAATGCAGTTCTATTCAGAAGAGAATATGGGTGACACATGTCCCTATGGTAATTAGGGATGTCTCAGGAATTTTTTCCCTGAGATCATAGTTTCTTGTGGTAATTTGGGGCATTGTGGGAATTTTTGATAAAATTTCTCCAGCCCTTACTTTTTAAGATAGAAACTTGAAATTTGGCACACACATTCAGTATACCAAGTACTATTTATCAGATTTTTTTTAGATGGCTACGTTCACACAGGGGTGGGGGGCAGGGGGACAAAAATTCGAGGAATAAATTTTTCCCTCCGAAATTTTCACTTTGACATTTTTCCCGCTTCTGGTATATGGTATGAGCATGCAAGTGATACCACTTGAAAGCCAACTCTATTCTGAAGAGAATGAGGTATGAACCATGATCCTAGGATAAATAGTGACGATGCAGTAGCTGCTTGACTGAAAGTCTAAAAAATAGCCTAAAAAGCCAAGATCCCTTAAGGGTTAAACATAGGTGGAAAAATTCAAAAATTATCATCTAATCAAAAGTAACAATAACAAAATAAAAGAGAATCCGTAAAACATTTTAAGGTATTCAAATTGAACAAAAAAAGACGCGCGGGCAAAATTGACCCCCTTGGTATTTCTAGGGTTAAATTTATATGTAAGTGGATTTGCTCAACTTGACTCTATTGCTGATATTATGAACACATTAAATTTATAAATGTTATAAAGCAATTAGATTAGGTAAATGCTAGAAGATACATGTCTCACCAATTTATCAACATTTGCGAGAAGGGGTGGGATGGGGATTCTGCGTCACCTCATCATCCCCAATAACTTCTAGCACACCCCCCAATAACTTTTAACCAATTCTAATAATTAAAATCTACCCCCTAATAATTTCTAACGCACGTCCTCTCTCCCAAATAATTTCTAGCACATATCAAATAACTTCTATCTTACTCTTAATAACTTCTAACACCTTCTATCACTAAATTTAGTTACAAAAAATCACTAAATCTGGTTATAACCGGTTTTGACTTCAAAAAAACCACTAAATCTGGTTACAGAAATCACTAAATCTGGTTACAAAAATCACTAAATCTAGTTACAAAATGAAAAAATCACTAAATCTGGTTACAAAAATGAAAAATTAATAAATATGGTTACAAAGATGAAAAAATCACTAAATCTGGTTACAAAAAATCACTAAATCTAGTTACAAAATTGAAAAAATCACTAAATCTAGTTACAAAAATAAAAAAATCACTAAATCTGGTTACAAAAATGAAAAAATCAATAAATCTGGTTACAAAAATGAAAAATCACTAAATCTGGTTACAAAAATCACTAAATCTAGTTACAAAAATGAAAAAATCACTAAATTTAGTTACAAAAATGAATAAAACACTAAATCTGTTTACAAAAATGAGAAATCAATAAATCTGGTTACAAAAATGAAAAAATCACTAAATCTGGTTACAAAAAATCACTAAATCTAGTTACAAAAATGAAAAATCACTAAATCTAGATACAAAAATGAAAAATCACTAAATCTAGTTACAAAAATGAAAAATTACTAAATCTGGTTACAAAAATGAAAAATCACTAAATCTGGTTACAAAAAATAATTAATTCTAGTTACAAAAAATCACTAAATCTAGTTACAAAAATGAAAAACCAATAAATCTGGTTACCAAAATGAAAAAATCACTAAATCTGGTTACAAAAATCACAAAATCTAGTTACAAAAATGAAAAAAACACTAAATCTGGTTACAAAAAATCACTAAATCTAGTTACATAAAAGTTAATTAAATTTTACTAAAAACTAAACCACACATAATTACTCACTAACACTTATCAACTACACTACACATAAAAGTTAATTAAATTTTACTAAAAACTAAACCACACATAATTACTCACTAAATCTAGTTACATAAAAGTTAATTAAATTTTACTTAAAACTAAATCTCACACAATTACTCACTAACACTTATCAACTACACTACACATAAAAGTTAATTAAATTTTACTTAAAACTAAACCACACATAATTACTCACTAACACATATCAACTACACTACACATATTTAAATAATTACATTTTAACTATATCTTATAATGCCCCCAAGCTAATGTACTTACACCACCCTCTAGTATATATCTTTTGTCATCACTCGAATCTAATGCTAACTTATTTACAGCTATGGTATACACATCATGCTTACAACTTCGAATTAGATTTATATTTTTGTATGTTTTCGTATCATTGAGTAGGGTTCGCTTATAATCATTAAATTGTAACTCTTTTGCTACTACACATTTCGTTATTCCTTTTGCTTTTTTCTTCTCTTTATCTTCAACTTTAAAGGCATACATCTTTGATCTTAACCCAATAAACTCTGTCATTTTTTTACCATTGTTTTCATCCTTCATCTTTCCTAATACTTTTTTGTTTACTAGTGGTATTCCATATTGATTATCTTTTCCATATTCACTTGTATCAAATAGATCAACCATTTCCTTTAAGTCTTTGTAGAAGTCATCTATATCAATTTCATATATAAAACTATCAGTATCCATATAACATAAGCCTATATCAATATCATATTTAGGTTTCATAATGTTGTAAAGGAAGTCATGCATTAATAGTTTTGACAAATCTAGCACACTCATACCAACATATATAGGTTTGTTGAAGGTCAGTTTTTCTTTTTTCATATGTATCGCACACAAATCTTTAGTAAATATTGTTCTGTAATCAAAGTTCGGTTTCGCTATTCACTTTTCCACCCTCATTGCATCACATTCTAAGGTAATAGATGGTCTCTTTCTAATGTTTTCTATTGTTTTACCAAATACGCTATTGTTCATTAACTTGTAAAAATCTTTCTCGAAATCATTCTTAGCTCTTTTTCTCATATTTGTATTTAGATCAATATATTCCTTTAACCAGTTTGATTGCTTGAACTCCAATACTCTGTGAATTTTCTTTAATATCATCCCAAGTGACATACATAGTTTTAAGTTTCTATAGTGAATAACATATCTTTCTTTATTGTAAAGCGTTGTTAATAATTTTGAATGTTTCGATCCTGGTGGACACATATTTTCTGGAGCTAATGGTAGATCTGAATGTTTATCATGTAAGTATTCTGGATATTCTAAATCAACTTCTAATATGTAGCCAGTTTCTGAATCATCTGGAATATTCATTATGTTTGTGTAAGGTTGAACCAATTTAAAGTCTTTGTAAGGCATGTATTGACTCATAGCCCATCCATATAAATTATTTGCATCTAGATAAGCTAAATACTTTGAAGGTTCGTCTTTGTTATAACTTTTCATATACTTATTATTTGCTTTTACATATCTCTTACTACATTGTGAAATTCCACCTCTTATACCTTTCTCTATCATTAATATTTTGTCATAGTCAGTTAACATTTCTAGTTTGACCTTAGTCATCTTTAACATTGAATCCCACGATAAACCAGGAGCAGTGAAATACCAAGCAGGATCTAAACCATATGCTTTTAAACACACATCTCTAAAACTTTCAAATACATCAGCTAATATTAATACATCTGTTTTGTTATAAAGCTCTGTATATTCACCTAGATTTTTAGTATTGAATGACTTCCCAACATTTTTCGCATGCTCATAATCTTCATCACTGATGTTGGTTTTAGTAAGTTTATTAAAGAACATTTCTTTTGAAGGTAGTTTTGTTTCTTCTAATCTTTCAATTGAGTCAATATAATCATATGGGTACACACCTTTTTTAATTACTAAATCTAATAAATCATTAGGGAAATACTTTGACGTTTCTCTATATTGTTCTTTTGTAAGGTTATTTGCTAAACTCCTTGTCATAAACCTAAATGAATCTAGAAATCGTAAATTAATCCCATTCTTTTTATCAACTTTCACATATTTCGAGTATGTTATATATTTTTCTTCATTGTTTGCAATTAGTTTTATTTCATTCTTATCATAGGCAAGTTCTTTAACAAACAAGTGAGTATCATAACCACTTAAGTTGTGAATAAATACTGGAATAAAATTAGGATTTCGATAGCTTAAGTTACAATGACTGTGAGCTGCACCTCTAAACTTTCCAGTTAAATGATCATGATCTCTTACTTTTGCTTTATTTTTATTTATATTCTTTAAACATTTTCCTAATTGATCTTTCCATTCTCTTAACTTTTCAATCATGTCATCATTATCTTTAGCGAATTGTATTTTCTTCTTTAACATATTTATTTGTTTTTCAACTGCTGGTGGTAAATCATTCAAGTTTCTCTCACATATATGACAACTATAGGTATTACTATATATATATCTCGTTCTCATCTTTAGTTAGGTCATTCATTTTAACTTTTTGTTATATATTTTCTTTATTTCTATTGCTTCTTATTTTAACTTCTCCACAAACACCTTTGCGGCATCTAAACCAATATAACTAACAGGACTTTTATACACACCATTTGAATATTTAATACAATAACAGAAACTCATTGGTAAATGCTTTTGATATTTCACAGTTTTAGAACAATTATGTTCTACTTCCATTTTACATAACAAACATTCAAAATCGGCATATATCGTAAATGGTACTCTGAATGATCTATTATAATTTTGGAACTGTATTTGATTGTCATATGGTTTTGGAAGTTCTATTCTAACAGATTCATGCTCCTTACAATATAGCTCATGTTCTTGTAAAATATCTCGTTTCTAAAATGTCTTGTTAAACACCTATCACAGAAGTACAATTTCTCCTTATGCTTTGTTACTTGACTTCTTATTAATCTCGATAGATCCTTTATCCAGCAAAAATGATCGTTATTTTCATCTTTCACATATAATAAATTGACGTGTTTTTCCTGCTTATTTTTTGTGATTTGAAGTGGGTATATATTATATTCATCATCATAGCTATACACGTTAATGGATATGTTACTTCTCTTTCCAAACTTTACTATATCTTTTAACTGTACGGGAAATTCAATACTATTACAATATTTCTTTCGTAATTCATCCACAATTTCTGTATAATGTGAAGGTCGTTGAGGATGTGATTGGTGGTCTATAGGTTTTAAATATCTTGCAATAGAATACAAGAAACATTTATTATCTTTATTTTGAACATTAACTACTGCTTTCTTATCTTTAATTGGTTTAGGAAGAAGCTCTCAATGGTACATATTTATTTAGTCTGATTCTAAATGTTTAATTTGATGTAATGACCATCCTGATCCTCTACCTTGAAATTCCTCCATTTCTCTACATAGTTTTTGTTTAGCATGGGTTATATATTCATCTAGGTCACTTGAAGGTAATATTCTTTCATTCATAGTTTTAAAATTGCGTTCTTGTACTTCTTTATCTTTAATATAATCACAAATGAATACAAGGTTGACTTTAAGTGGGTGGTGCTTTAATTCTTCCTTGATTTTGTTAATAATAACTTTCCAACTTATATTTAAAAACTTCACCGGATCTTTATATCCTCCTATGTTTTCAAATGTGATAGTTTGTAATCGTTTCTGTATTGCTGTTTCCTTTGTTTCTACTTTAATTGGTATTTGCTGTGGTTTCGATTCTTCAAAAACATCTTGTTTAAATGGAAATATATTTCTAATTTGTGATCTGTTTTGTTCATCTTCATGTTGTTTAATAAGATCAATAAGTTCAGCCCTTCTTAATCTGGAATAACCTGTTATCCTCTTCCTTTTACAATGATTTTTTAGTTCATCAACTTTCATTGTGTATATAACTTTCAATTCATCTGGTTGATTTTGATATTGTTCGATTTTTTTATTAATTCACTCTTATTTAAAGAACTATAGTCACGGATTTTTTGATTTTACATATTAGTTTTAGTTTTGTAATCGACATCTCCCTCATCTCCTCACCAGTAAAATTAACATTATATATACTCATCCTATTTATTTAGAAAAATACTGTATCGTTGTTTTATCTTCACCAGTTTTAGATCATTTTCATAATATTTTTTCATGTTATATATACCAACATTAGCATACTCATTTTCCTAAGACAACTGCTAATATTTGTACACCCCTGTCATTGTCTACATATATTAGTGTGTTGTCTTAGTATACGACTTTTATGGGATCACCCCATCAAAGTCACTATTAATATGATAAAAACTAAATCATTTTCATAATCTCACTCATCATAATCATCACTATTACATTCATATTCATCACTCACCTTCTTATTCTAATTATCTTTTATACAATAACCATAAAATATAAAATTTATAATATTATATTATTTTTATTTAACTATTATGTGAATTATTAAACCCTAACGATTTAACAAACACTTTATTACCTTTTATGAAAATATTCATAAAAGTTAAACACATTAAATTTACACTACAACATTTTCCTTATCTATCAAACTATTATGTGAATTATTAAACCCTAACCATAAAATTTAACATTTATAATATTATATTACTTTTATTTATTTAATTATTATGTGAATTATTAAACCATAAAATATAACATTTCTAATATTATATTACTTTTATTTATTTAATTATTATGTGAATTATTAAACCATACAATATAACATTTATAATATTATACGTTTTAATTATTATGAGAATTATTATACCATAATATAAAGCATTTATAATATTACATTACTTTTGTTTATTTATTTAATTATTATGTGAATTATTAAACCATAAAATATAACATTTAAAATATTACATAACTTTTATTTATTTATTTAATTATTATGTGAATTATTAAACCATAAAATATAACATTTAAAATATTACATTACTCTTATCTATCCAACTATTATGTGAATCATCGAACCCTAACCATTTAACAAACACTTTATTACCTTTCTTTCTCAATATTTTTTCTATCAAATACTCATCCTTATATTTAGTTTTTAATAATTCTGGTTCATAAAATCTTCCTCTAACTTCTTCATTGTTTAAATCTTTAATTTTATATTTTGGTGGATTAGATGGTATAACCTCATTAATAACAAACACTTCTGCTGACCAATTTGGTGTATAACCTTTCTCAAACAAACCTTTAATTTTACTTATACGAACAAATCACCAATCTTATACTTTAACTTAACTGACTTATATTCTTTCTTATACATTTTTTTCAATATCACATGCTCATTTTTCTTATTCACTTCTACAGGTTTCACACCAATTGTTCTATGTACTTTGTTATTATATTCATCAACCAAACCTTGCAATATTTTTAACCACTTATAATTACCTTGAACAGTAAATTTCTTCCACATATTTTGTTTAAGTGTTTTGTTAAATCTTTCAACAGAAGCTTCTTTACCACTATATGTTGAGTAATGATTAATAATGTTTTTTCTCATCAAATCTTCAAATTCTTTATTGTAAAACTCTTTCCCTTGATCTGTTTGTAAGTTATTATGTTTCCTTACTTTTAACACTGATTCAAATGCTTCAGTAACATTCTTCCCACTCTTATCTTTAACAGGAACAGCAAATGCATATTTCGAGAACACGTCTATTATTGTTAGTAGATACTTATACCCTTTATTGATTTTGGAAATACCTTTAAGTACTCCACTATCCATTTCTAGAAGATCAGCTTGCCAAAGATCATCAATACCTATAATCACAACACTTAGTCTAGGATAGTTTTTCCTTGCCGGTTTATGAATTTCTTCTATAATGTCTTCTCTAATACCTTTACCTTCTTCTAGTCAATCGGGCTTTTTAACGAATTGAGACTTAGTAACACCACATACAGAACAAATACCTTTCTTAATATATCTTCCATTTTTTGTTTGTTCTATCCTAATGGTATCTTTCTTCGTATCTGTTGATTTCTTACATTTAACACAATACATTATCATTATTTATTGTATAGAAAATCAAGAAAATAATTAAAATTTATCACTACCTAATACTATACTTTTAACATTACCAAAGATATCCATATTTATTGTATAGCAAATGTTTTTATGAAAGCTCTCTTTCTATATACATTACAACAAACAATAATTGTCCCTCCACCATAGCAGAATTTTTATTTGGTTTAATCGTAATTATATCGTTCTTATTAAAGTTAAAAGGTAAATTTTCAATCAAAGTATCACCTAAATATACGTCTCGAAAGTATTTATCCACTCTTAAATTCATATGCATTATTTTACCATTATAAAGAAATTTATAACCATTAGAAAGATTAAACATTCTAAAGATAGGATCCTTAACGTTTTTAGCTCTAAATCGACATAATAGGTGAATAGTTTCTTTCTGCATAATCAATTTAGTAGTATCCATCCTAATCTTTTGAACATTTTCTTTCTTGATGTATGTGTCTTGTAACGTTTCCAACACATCTTCAAACCGTTTTCTATCCTTCTTTAATTGACTATTAATACTGGCTTCTAATGATCTAAGTTGACTTACATTAGCAACGTTATTTAATTTATCCTCACTAATATCCTTTTTTCTACTTTTAACATTACCAAAAATATCCATATTTATTATATACAAAATTTATATCTATATAACAGCAAGTAAAACAGTTATATGAGCTCCACCAAAATCAATCAAATCACCATTCTCATCTCGAATTGAAACTTTTACATTATTAAATTTGTTGTGATGTATTGGAAAAAATATCTTTTGTCTAGGTTCATATATGATTGGTTCTCTAAACTCTGCATTTGTTCTCAATGTTGCTATTAAATCTGTTTCGTTGTGTGTTGTATCATTATGTTTTAAAATCATACCTTCTACTAAATCACAGTGAATATTTATAGTATCAAACGGATGAAACCTTGGCACCTTATCTCCTACATGTTCTATGCTTCTGATCAAGTTTTTCTCACTAAAACCTAATACAGTGTTAATGCTATCTAAGGTTATATCACACAATCTGCTAAATATTTTAACTCTGTTTTTCCTTCTATCCTCAGTAAATTTAATATTTTTTAAAACATCGGTGGGGTATGGAAGATTTGATTTAATATATTCTTCTAACTCTTTTAAATTATATTAACCAGGTTGAACTATAAGTTGTTTTGCAAGATTAGAATAGCCAGGAAAGTTACAAAATGTTAACTTATTATTTTTTTCTGTAATGTTTGGAGTTAAGTATGTTGTATAAAATCCTGCAAGAGCTACTTCTAAATCATTATCAAATGGATAATGCAAAGATAAGTTTAATACAGACGAATTTCCATTTAAATTTAATACTTTCATTTATTATATAATAAATAATTAAAATGGATAATTGGGATATTCAAGTAAGATTACCAGATCAAATTATAAAAAATAAGAAGAATGGAAAGTTGTTACCTGATGATATAAGATGTTTAATTGTAGGACCTAGTGGTTGTGGTAAAACAACACTAATGATTGATAATTTCTTGCTAGCACCTGAATGGTTAAAATATGCAAATGTGTATATCTATTCTAAAAGTCTTAATTAACCTAAATACCAAACTAATACAACTTTTTCGAGATATAGAATCTAATATTAAAGACACAATAGCAATAGTAAAAGGAAATGGTGAGGATATAATTCCATTAGATCAATGTGAGAACGATTCTGGGGTAGTGTTTGATGATTTCATTTTAGAAGAACAAAAACCATGTTAGAGAATATTTTACTCGAGGTCGTCATAAGGGTTTAAACTGTTTCTATCTTGGACAAACCTATTCTAAATTGCCAAAACAATTAATTAGAGATAACTTAAACTTTCTTTGTATCTTTAGACAGGACAATGTAAATTTAAAACATATATATGATGAGTTTGTTGGATCTGATATGTCGTTTGAAAAATTACAATTATTATGTAACAAGTGTTGGAGTCAAGTGTATGGTTTCTTAATAATAGATATGACTAGAAAAACCAATAATGGTAAATATAGAAATAAAATTAAATACTTTTTAAATGTATAGTGAATTAAAAACGAACCTAGATGAAGTCAACCTTAAACGTAAACAAACGCAAACAAACATACCTGAACATGATTCAACGTACTTAAACGTAGAATGAACATAGGTGAACGTGTATGTTACGTTGTGTTGTATTATGTGTTTGTTTTATTATGTTTTTATTTTTTTTTCTTTATATAATAAATGTGTCAGTTAAATGTTGCTGAAGCTAAGAAATATATAAAGTTAGAAAAAGAACTTGTTAAAAGATTTAAGGAAATCAAAAGGATTGATCGAAGTAAGTATGAGAAATTTAAAGAACAAGATCAGCCTGTTATTGATGCAATTAAATATTTAGGGCAAGATATATCAAAAGTAGCAGAAGAAAATAAACATCTAATTCAAGAGTTAGTTCCAGTTGTACATAAAAGTGTGAGAGTAGCTTCAAGCTTATTAGAAACACCACCTTTGTATGACAGTCCTATAAATGAAAGTGATACGCCTATAACAGAAAAAATAAAACACATGAAAAAACGAATTAAAGATAAAGTAGAAGGAATAGAGTCTTTATCAACTTCTCGTTTTGGTAGGATTGCCTCGAAATATTATGCAACTAGAGATGATAAAAGTTTTGGAATACACCCATATGATGATGATGGGAAAATCATACATATGATAGGAGATGCAGAAGTTAAAATTCATGGTGATGATTTAGTTATTAATAATCGACATTACACAGGAACAGAAAGTTTATGGGAATTACTAACAAAACATAATCCAAAAAAGTATAATGATGATGACCTACAAAAATATAAACAAATAGTTTTTGATTCTAATGTAGCATTTCACAACAATGATCGAAATACAAGAAAACAACGATCTAGTAGAAGCGAAAAATATAAAGAAATTATTAAATCTATTTGGGATACATATATAAAACCAACTTTAGCTCCAACACCAACAAAAAAGATAACACCAAAGTCTGGAGAGGGAATAAAGATCTATAATGAATTACCAAAACAATACATATGGGTGGGTGATGTGAGAAAGTTAATTGATCGATTAATAGTTATTGATGGAGAGTAAAAATCTGGAAATGATAACTTTTATAATGAGAAAGTAGGCATAATGGATATGATAAATTCTAAATTCTCACAATTTATTCCTAATGATCCAAAGGGTATAGGTTATTTGATAAGGATATTGAATACGTTGCCACCAAAATTTTGGAATAATGAGAAGTATGGAAAGGGATTAATGAATAGGATTTTTAACATAAAGGGAATACAAGAATTACATATTCCAGGCTATGAATTTTGTGGGCCTTTTACTAAGTTACAAGAAAGATTACAAAGAGGTGATAAAGGTATAAATTTATTAGACGAAGCTTGTAAAGAACATGATATTTACTATAGGGATAATAAAGATACAGCTTCTAGACATGTTGCTGATAAAGAATTAGAAAATAATGCTTGGGAAAGAGTTTTTGCTAAAGATTCTGATGTAATAACAGAACGGTTACCAGCTTTAGGAACTGCATTAGCTATGAATACAAAAGTAAGGTTTGGTTTAGGTTTATAAGCATTTTTTAGATTTAGGTTCATATGCACTTTTTATGGAAATTTTTTATAAAAAGTTTTTAATTATATAATAAATATGCAGTTAAAAGGTTTATCATTTACGATTCCTAATGAGGAACTTAAACAATTAAATATTGATCACATTTTATCCAAGCAACATTAAATGATAAAGCTAAGAAGATTAAAGAAGGTAGAGATATGCAGTTATCTCTTTCTATACCGCAACTTAAGAAAATAATTAAAGAAGTGAAGAGGAAAGACAATATTCATTATGGAGGTTTTATATTTAGTCTTCCAACAATTTTAGCTATAATAGGTGCTGTAGGTTCTGTTGCTGGAGGTGCTGCTGCTATTGCTAAGACTGTAGATGATGTAAAAAAGAATAAGGAGGAATTAGAAGAACAAAAGAGACATAACTTGGCAATGGAAGAAAAACAAGGTGGTAAGCTTTCAAAAAACGTAAAATCCAAAACAGTAAAGAAAAAAAAGAAATTAACCCTTTAAGTAATTTAGACCTAATACAACTTGTTAAAAAAATTAAGATAAGAAACTTTAGGGGTGTATTTATGAGTGATGAATTGCTTAAACAACCAAGGAAGAATGAGTGTGGTATTGTTAATTTTGATACGTCTAATAATATAGGTACACATTGGATTTGTTATTGAAAAGAAGGAAATAGAAAGTATGTGTTTGATTCATTTGGAGGTAATCCGCCAAAAACACTCATAAAATATCTTGGTCATAATATAGAGTACAATAGCAGCCGTATACAACATTTTAACGAGGTGATCTGTGGGCATTTATGCATTATAGTGTTAAAAATGTTTACAGATGGGTATAGTTTTCTAGAAATCATTACTCAAGTGAATAGGAATAAGGATATTTGGAGAAGTTATATTTAAGTTGTTTTATGATTTTAATTCATAAACGATTGCAAATATTTTTTCTTTGTAATAAATGGATAAAATAGAGTCATATGAATTACAATCCTTTACACCTAATCAAAAAACAATCGAAAATTTAAATAAACCAAATAGATCTATTGAGTTTGATATAGATGTTGGAGATAGGTTTGTTCATCCTTATTTTGCTGATATTTATTTAACTTTTGAAATTAGAGGTAGAGATGCTAATGGTGAATATACTACTGGTCAAAATATTAGACTTATTAATAATTTCTTCCCACATTTGTTTTCTCAAATTCAAGTTAGTAAACATGGACAAATATTGGATATAATAGATTATCCCGGTTTAACTTCGACAGCTATAAACACATGCACGATCTCAAAACCAGAAGCAAATCATTATTATGAATGTGGATGTGAAGGAATTACATGGCGAAGAACAGATGAAGAAATAGTATTTCTATTAAGACTTTTACCAGGCTTTTGTTCTCATTATAAAAATACTATGTGGAAAGGTGGATTAAAATATATATTTAAAAGAAGTGGTTCTGATGATAATGCATTTGCTATTTGGAAAACAAAAAAGGAAGATGGAACATATGAGAATGATCAACTACATCCAGGTAAAGTTAAGATTGCAAATATGGAGTTAAGAATGCCTGTTGTTAATTATGAACCTAACTATGCTACCTTGCTAAAATCTAATATGTTAAAAGAAGGTAAGATTCTTATTTCCTTCAACACATATCAATGTTTACAGAAATCAGTTAGTGGCAAATATTTAGAGTTTGATTTAACCACACAATTTAATTCAAGTGAATTTGATATGCCTAATTTTGTGATTGCCTTTTTTCAAACTGATAGGAATGATAATCAAGAAAGAGATTCAAGTTATTTTGATCATTGTAAAGTTCAGAATATACATTTTCGTAATTCTAGAAACGAATCTTTTCCATTAGAATCTTTAAACTTAGATTTTGCGAAACATAAGTATTTGAAAGCTTACGAAATGTATACCGTATACAAGAGGGTAACAATTGGAAACACTGAGATGTATTATTACCCGAAAGAGTTTTTAAAAAATAGACCGATGTTTGTAATTAATACAAGCAAACATAAATCAGTAACTGTAAGTGATAGAACTAATTTGAAACTGACTGTTAATTTTGAAAGCGATGTACCAGATAAAACGATTTGTTATGTTGTTTTGATTGGTAAGAAGAATTTAGAATACGATGTACAGAAAGAAAAAATAATTGATAATATATAAATCAATTATATGTTTATTAGATCTGCTTAGTTTGTAAGTGTTTTTATGACAATATCATAAAAACTTATTTAATAAATGAATATTCCAGATAACATACCACGTGACAATTTAATTGCGTTAATTGAAGATACTATATTAAATCTTGAGAAGTTATTAATGAAAAACAAAAGGAAGTATAAGAGAATAAAATGTGTTTATAATACTCTTATTACGTTATCAATTCTACTATAAGCTTCTACAGGGTTCATCAATGTGTTTATTCCTGTTACAGTATATTCAATTATTACAACTGCATTTGCTTCGGCTTCTGCTGTTATCACTGGTCTATCAACACGGTCAAATATAGCTTCAAAGAAAGAATATTATAAAAATATGGTAAATCGAATTGGACTGTTTAAAGATGAGCTTAATGTAATTAAGCTAATGAATGGGGAATTGACAGATGAAAATGTAAGATATATTGTTAACAGAATCAATGACATACTGTAACGTGTGCACGTTCCAAGTTTAAAAAGAAGAGAAAATGAAATGCAATTAATCATGGACTTAAAATAATAAAAGAAACGGAAATGGAAATTAATGAAAAATCGAAGGACATTCAAGTTACATTGTAATGGTCGTTTAAATGAAAATTTAAAAACGTTATTCTTTTTTACTTTTTAAGATTGTGAAAATAGCTTCTTTTGCTGAGTTGGTCTTCGAAGTAAAGGTGTGTTGTAAACAACTGCTCTGGAGGCAATGAGGTGGACGCGTGATGACATAGTTGTCGGTTGCGCTGATCTGGCCTTGGTGGGTGGGCGGAGTCTTCCCTCCCGACAAGGCCTCGTTCATGCGAGCGAGCGACGGCTGAGTCATTACGCATGGAAAAACATAGCAGTGAAGCTGTTTTCTCGGCTGGATTTGTGCCTCTAGTGCGAATTGTGTGATATTGTGTTTAAAGGGATTTGACTTTACGAGTTAAAAAGTTTCTATTACGGAATCTATAATATTAATTTTGATACTAAATCGGAGGTTAATTGTTTTTCTTTAATATGCTTAAATCAGATGGGTTAGTTTCCTAGCTTAAATAATTCGTGACTGAAAGTAAAAAAGAGGCTGTGATTCAATGTTCTTACTACATTAGTAGGTTTAAAAAACCAAAGATAGGAATAAAAATTTAGTAGTGAATATCCGTTTAATATGTGAGTTAAATACACTAAAATTAGCTGGGTATGTTAATTTTTGTAGGAAAATTGTGCCTAATTGGAGTGCTCTCAGAAGGGGAGTTCAGACCCTTTGATCAAACTAATGCAAGTTTGTAAAATTCGGTTAAAGCAAATAATCATGTCGCTTTGTCATTTAAATAACTAAAGTAGATAAACTTTTTATTATCATAAATTTAACTTTAAACAGTAGCAATTTTGTTTAGAATTGATAAAATTGTTCAATTATTGTAGTAATACTCAATTTAATGCAGGATATAAAATTTGTAATTTTCAAGAATTAATTGATCGTGATAAAATGGTTAGAATTAATACCTATTTATAAAGCGTATAATATTCTATTGCAGTAAATTTGGTAATTAAAATCCGGGAGTTTGAAGTAAATTATAAAGGGAGAACTCTGAATTGTAGCTATAATTCCTTGCTTAAGGTTTCAAAAATATTTTTTAAATAAAATTAACTTCCTGACTCTAGAATTAAATCGTGACTTTTGCAATTGATATTCAGTTGGGTAAAATTGGGACTCATTTATTTTTGTATGGCAGTTGGTTTTTAAGTAGAGAAAGTCAAATTCCAATCCATGGTGGTGATATGGAGTCTCTGGATAAAGGCGTACGAATGTTTTTATATTAGATACTTGAATCTGGCGAGTATTACAGAGTATTTATTATTACTGGTTACGGTTGAGTAGAGTAGTGGTAGAGTAAGTTTTGGTAGAATTTCATCTCACTCGTTACCCAATTGCGTTAATAGTATTCATAAAATTAAACGTAATAGATTGCTGTCTGGTTTAAATAAGTAAAATATAAATTAAAATAAGCTAAAACCGATTAGAGTCAAATCATCAATCTTATTTTCCGGGTGAATAGAATTATAGATTACGGAAGAATTAAATTTGGAATCACAAAAAATTATACGTTATTCCTTCTAGAGCAGTCTGTAGTGTTTTTCAAGAAGCTATTGTAATTAAAGGTTTGATGATATTAAGCTTGCTTCAATCCAGACTTACGACCATTTTCCATTTTTTTATATCTGTGATCATTTCCTTAATTTATTAAATTCAAGAGATATATTTAGTTAATTTTCAACGAAAGGTTTTGAGTGGAATTTTTGTATATAGAAGTCACAATAATTATTAAAAGTCTTGAATTGAAAATAAAATTTTATTTCTACCTGAATAGTTCAATCAGTGTTTGAAAGAAACGGGTAATGTTAAATGGAAGAGGCGGAATAGTTTATTTTTGTGGAGGTTTACAGGTGCAGCTGAGAGGTACTCCTTCGGCTGAAGTCACTCGCACTTTAAATAATCCAACCAAAGAATTTCTTTTTTTGCTTTATTGCGAATTATTGTTGTAGTAAAGTGTGATATCGATAAGTGTGACAAAAAGTTTTTCCATGCGTAATCACTCCCTTAATATTTTTTGTTGAAGAAATTATTAATTGGACGGGGAGTTTAGAGAATTAAATGCTGGTTGAATTTAGTATATTTGTTTTCAAGAATTTAGTAAATTTAAATTTCTCAAGTAACGTAATTAAAATAATTAAGTTTTGTTAGTTCCGAAATGTTGGATGTTCTTAGAGAGAAAAATTAAAATAATGTTTGGATTCGACTAATATAAATGAGGATTGACATTGTAGGTTGCATTTAAAATACACGTTCAGGTCAATGTTATTCGAACTTGAGTATGAGGTATTGTTATTAAAGCTATTTTTATGCAACTTTGATTATTTTGAGTATTCTAATAGGTTAATAGTAATGCTATTCAGTTACGCAGAACAGCTGTAATAATTTGAGTAGTAAGTTGAAATTGACTTAATCCTGAAAGTGAAGAAATTAGATTTAATTTGCGGAAAACTTTAATCAATGTTTTTTTAGTATTAGCGTATGATCCTGAGTTAGTGCGTGCATTCTTAAAAAAAGCGCCCAAATTCAGATTTCATAATATCGTAATCGTATTAAGATACAATTGGATTATTTAAAGGTTGTTGTTGAGTGACACCATTCAGCTAACGCTTTCCAACATCGAATGAATAAATTGTTTAATAAAGAACATTCACAAACCTTTTGGAAATTTATGATTTGTAATTTATGTTTTTATCCATTGTTTATATTAATTATAAGAATTTGGATGTGTAGTGGGTTGTTTACTTTTGAGAGTAGATCATATAGTAGTGGTTCTGGTGTAGATTTCTTAAATTTGTCATATTTCAATGAACTTTATTTTGTATAATTTCTATATTTGTTTGTTATATTTGCCTTTTGCGATCAACATGTCATACTCAGATTTATCGGAAGGTACGGCTTATATGAGTCTAGAAGATATTCCTGAATATTCGGTGGTTGAAATAAGAGATATTAATGATCCACGTTTAAGGCAATTATATGACGATGAAGTGATAGCACGAATTAATGCTTATAGGATAGAATCATCATCACGTTCTAGTAGTAGCGCATTAAATCCTTTAGAATTTAATGAAAGCGAAGGGTTTTTGCGAAATATGGCGGAAACTTCGTATGAATTGGTATATCCGAGTACTGTAGGAGGTCAAACGAGGGTTCGACTTCTGGCGTAACTAGTAATAGACCAACTGATATAAGTGAATTCAGAAGCATGAAATTTTCTGAGTTAGGGATTCATGAGGATAATAATGATGCAATTTTAGGAAAATTAAGTACTATTCGTCATGGTACTTCTGAGGATCGCAAATATTTAGTTCAACCTAACTTTGTAGAAAAACGTAAGCAAAGACCAAATAAAATTGAACCTAGAGATGTTCAAGAAATATCTGTTGCTTTATCTGATTCCAAAATTAGCGATACAGAATTAAGATCTAGAATAGACTTGATAGAGCCTAGTAGAGTGGTAAGTGCTGCTAAGTCAGGAAATAGGATGCCAGATTCTTTTGTGTGTGATAAGGTAAAACTTGAGAAAACCGAAACTAGTAAGCTGGAACAACGTAATAGTCCTAGGGAATTTTTGAATCGAATGCCAAATATGAATAATATGGGGTCAGTTAATCCGTACTTAGAATTTTGGTCCGGAAATTTGAATGAAACAAACTTTGAAAATAAAAGGGGAAAAACCCGAAACTTGTCCTTGTTTGGCATGTAATAAAGAAGGTGTTCCAAATAGAGGAGGTAGCCCTTTAACATATTCTAATCTTTTGGGTCATCAGAACGAAATTGATTCTGGGATGGAAAATAATTTGAAGCAAAAATATGATATTAAAGGTAAATATGGAAATTTAGGTGAAACTAAGAAAACATCTCAGTTAAGATGTTTAAATTGTAATCAAGTAAATGACTATCAAAATAATGTTAGGGTTGGAAACTCTTCTGGATCAATGAATATGTATATAGATAAGTACATTTTTAATCAAATAAGTAAAATTGTTGATAAAAGACTGGCTCGTTTCAGCGTCATTGACGGCTCAAATGGTTTTCAAGTTTTCGAACTTTTATTAACGATTAATGATATCAATTTTTCATTATAATTTTCCATTGAGAATGCTGCTATATGCTGTTTCAGTTAAAACTACTGGTCGCTTATATACAGAAATTATGCATGGCATTGGTAGTCAACTGTCTTGGATTGAATTAAGACATCGTCTGGTTTTCAAGTTTATTTCTATGATATTACGTAGTCATTTGGTGAATACCAGAATTTATAAGATAATGCAAGCAAATGAAGGCATATTGGATTATATTGATAGAGTGTTTAATGCTGCTAAGGTTTTAGAAGTAAGACATTCTGAAACGAAAATTATTCAAATTTTATGTCATGGTATGAACCCGGAGTATAGGTTCAAGTGTTTTGGATACATGATGCCGAGATCAATTGAAGAAATGAGACATTTAGTTGATAATTTCGATCGGTATAAGGCATCTAAAAAGGAATTTGCTGAGCTTTGTGCTATTAAAAATAAAAATGTTAGACCTTTTGCTGCTATTAACTTTCAACCCACTATGTCCAGAAATTCTAAGGCTATATATAATGGTAGATATAAATATAATTCCAGCAATTGTAATAATATTAATGCTGTTAAGCATGAGGGAAAGAATAATACGTGTTTTGGTAATGATGGTAAGAATTTTGGAAGGCATGATGCAGTTGGGAAAAAATATTTTTCTGAAAGGGGAAATAAAGACTTCAAGTATGTGAATAATACATTGGATAAACATAATAATAGTAATGAAAAGCGTGTTAGTAATGGTGGAAATAATTATCGATCTTCGAAAGATCCGGTCAGTGGTTCAATCGGTGGTCGGACTTTGAAAATTCCTTCAAGTGATTCGAATGCCTCAGCAGCTTTTGTATTGGGTGATATTGGACGTAATTTTGTTGCTGTTTGTGTCGACAGTGGAGCTAGTTTGTGTTTGGTGTCCTCAGACTTGGTTAATAAATTAGGAAACTTTATAATTAATCGGAAAGACATTGAACCAGTCAAATTTAATTCTATGATGGGTCAAAGTGTATCACAACCTATGGAAGTTACTATGCCGTTACAAATGGGAGGTCTTAAAATTGAAATTGATCTGGTTGTGGTTAGTGGTCTACCATGTGACATTATTTTAGGCACTCCATTTTTACAACGTTCGAAGGCTGTCTTGGACATTGGTAACCATATGCTGAGATTTCTTCAATTGAAGAGGTATGTTCCCTTGCGGAGTAATGAGGTGGTTCGAGAAATTATTATTAATAAATCTAAGGTTGAGTTGTCCTCAGGCTATGAACAGGTTGTTAATCCGGTGTGGATTTATTTGATTGATAATCACGCTACCTCGTCATCAAATAAAGGTACTGGGTGTGAAGGAATATATGGGACATCACTGTTTGTGTCAGACTTTAAAAACTTACAATATAAACAGGTAGTTTATGTTCATAGCAGTTCTGAACTGATCGATGCAGCAATACAGTGTAATTTGTTAGCGGAAACTAGGGAGGTTGGTTTGCAGTGCGATATTTTTTGGGAAGAAGAACAATACTCATCGGGAATTAATGACTATATTTTAACAGAACAATCTTATAATTATATTAATCAGTGTGGCGGACTTAATTCAAATTTAAATTCCAATGATATTTCGGAAGTTTATGGTAAGACTGGGGACCGTAATAGAAAAGATGAGATCAAGCGTGAAGATCCATGTAATGAAACCGATAATAATTGGACTGAGTCGTTTGAAGAAGAGTTTGGACGAAGGTTTCAAAATTTGAAAAGACAGTTAGGGATGGATAGTTCAGTGATATAGTCATCCAAGGTGAAGAAATTCAATCCGAAGGTATTGAAAACAAGGAAAAGAAAGAAAAAGGAAGAAAATTTGGAAGTTATGGATAATGATGATTATTGGTTGGATCCTGACTCGGAGTCTTTTGTTAGATCGATAAAGGAGGAGTATAAAGATGTGATTAATAATCGGCTTGGATGCTTAAAAAATTATAAATGTCACTTGTATCTTAGAGAACAGAAATACTTTAATAATAAGCCGTTTCCAATTCCTAGAGAAAAGAGAAAAAATTTTGAAGAAGTTATTAAGGATTTAGTTGAACAAGATGTTTTAGTTGAATGCGATCATTCTAGTTATGGGAGTTCTTGCTTTAGAGTTAAGAACAAGGATGGTTCATATAGGCTTGTAGCGAATTATGTAAAATTAAATAGTTTGTTGGCTGACTATGTTTTTCGGACTCCCCATATGGAAGAGTGCATAGGTAACTTATCTGGTTGCCCTTTTATAAGCTCTTTTGATTTAAAGAAAGCTTATTTCCAGTTGCAGGTGGACGAAAAAAGTAGAGAATTAACCACTATAGTAACCCCTATAGGTATTTATCTATATAAAAATTACCAGCTGGTATTAAGATAGGTTCAAGCATTTTAGCTAAATGCATGAAGGAGGTGCTAGGAGATCTTGAACAGTATGGGGTATTTTGTTATTTTGATGACATATTGATAGCAAATAAAACTCGTCAGGAGCATGAGAGAGATATAAGAATGGTGTTGGAGAGACTTAGGGAAAATGGTCTTATTATTGGAAAAGAGAATTAAGTATCTGGGGTTTATAGTTGATAAGGATAATGTCTGTATGCATCCAAAGAGAGTTGAGGCTATTAAAAAACTTCCACCTCCCAAAACTAGGAAGGCTGTTCAAAAATTTTGCGGAATATTAAATTTTTATGCTCGTTTCATACCGGGTTTTCAAGAATAAATTGCTCCGATTTCTGAACTGAGATCTACAACAAAAAATTTTGAATGGGGTGAGGAGCAAAATAAGGCCTTTGAGGAAATTAAGAAAATGTTTAGTGAGCATGTGATATTAAAAACATCAGACCTAAATAAGCGGTTCTTAGTCCATGTAGATGGGTCTAGTGTCGGTCTTGGAGGTGTAGTGTCACAAATTGATGAGACAGGAGAGATCAGACTTGTTGGTTTTTATTCCCGGAAATTAAGTGAAACAGATCGTCACAGATCTATTTATGAAAAAGAGTTTTTGAGCTTGTCAAAGGCTGCCCTGAGTGTCAAAAGGCCAAACCCTCAAATCAGAGGAAAATGGGTAGATTAGGATCACAGGTAGTCGAGAGACCTAATGCTAATTGGATGGTGGATGTCATAGGGCCCTTGCCGTTGAGTGATGGTTTTTCATATGTACTAATAGTTGTAGATAATGCAACTCGTTTTTGTATGCTTGAGAACCTGCTACGTTTATCTTCTAAGAATATTTGTGATAAATTATATGATCTTTTTACTAAATTTGGATTTATTGAAAGTTTGTCGAGTGATAACGCTTCTGTATTCTCCTCTGATTACTTTACGAAATTTTTGTTCAGTGTTGGGGCTAAACATATTAAATTAAGCCCATATCACCCTGAAGCTAACGTAGATGAAAGATATATCAAACGTTGAAATACGGGCTTAAATCCTACTTTGCAGAACAGCAAAATAAGTGGAGTTCGGCTATAAAGGAGTTGCAATTTAATTTGAATCTATCTCAGCACGAGGGAATGAGGTCAGTCCCTTCAGAATTGTATTTAGGTAGATCTTTAAATAGTCCGTTGGAAATAAAATGGCAAATTTGTAATGCTGATTTGCAAGGAGAAAAGTCTGAAGAGTTATAGAAAAGACCCATGCTTAACATGAAAACTTATTGGGAAAAAAGAAAAAAATATTTGAAAATCAAAGAAGGGAACTAAATTTATAATTAGGAGATAAAGTTTTGGTAAAAAATCATGAAAAATCATCACTAAAGGATAAAATAACTAAAAGTTTATGTTATACGTGGATTGGTCCTTTCACTATAGTTAAATTTTTGACTTATAACTCTGTGTTATTAGAAGAACTAGGAAATGAGCTAAATGTGAAAAGAGCACATGTAACAGATATCAAAAAATATTGGGAGCGTAGGAATGTATAAGTTGCTTAAATTTAATTTGTATTGTAATATGAAACTGAATTTGGACACATCAAAACCATATCATTAAAGGATAGTTGAATTAGCAAGAATTAGTGGTAAGGTAGTATTAGAATAAGTTTAGGGATAGGTTAAGTTAGGTTAAATATTAGGTTAAGTTACGTTATCATGTTCATTTTTCATTGTCATTGTAACATTATCGTTTCTAATGTAAGGACTCTTGCAATTCAATTATATAAATGAACAATCTAAATTGAACTCTTCATTTCAGGTAGACTTACTGTTTTATAAAAGATATGATAGCTTTTGTATATTTCAGGTTTCACTAGAGGGTTTATCACTGTAAAGTTGTCCAAATCGGTAAAATGTAAGAAGTTGGTATTGAGGCATGATCCATGTTTGTTATGGTGAAGATTGGCGAAGATTTCCAGGACAAAAAAGCTGCAGCGAATTACATCTGTGATGTGGAAATCTCTCCTGAAAAGGACTTAAAGAATGGAACATAGAATATAAAATTTTTTATCTGAATTTTTATATTTTCTGAGGCTTCGAGATTTGTAACGTGTGCACGTTCCAAGTTTAAAAAAAGAGAAAATGAAATGCAATAAATCATGGATTTAAAATAATAAAAGAAACGGAATTGGAAAATAATAAAAAATCTAAGGACATCCAAGTTACATTGTAATGGTCGTTTAAATGAAAATTTAAAAACGTTATTCTTTTTTACTTTTTAAGATTGTGAAAATAGCTTCTTTTGCTGAGTTGTTCTTCGAAGTAAAGGTGTGTTGTAAACAACTGCTCTGGAGGCAATGAGGTGTACGCGTGATGACATAGTTGTCGGTTGCGCTAATCTGGCCTTGGTGGGTGGGCGGAGTCTTCCCTCCCGACCAGGCTTCGTTCATGCGAGCGAGCGACGGCTGAGTCATTACGCATGGAAAAACATAGCAGTGAAGCTGTTTTCTCGGCTGGAGTTGTGCCTCTAGTGCGAATTGTGTGATATTGAGTTTAAAGGGATTTAACTTTACGAGTTAAAAAGTTTCTATTACGGAATCTATAATATTAATTTTGATACTAAATCGGAGGTTAATTGTTTTTCTTTAATATGCTTAAATCAGATCGGTTAGTTTCCTAGCTTAAATAATTCGTGACTGAAAGTAAAAAAAAGGCTGTGATTCAATGTTCTTACTACATTAGTAGGTTTTAAAAAACCAAAGATAGGAATAAAAATTTAGTAGTGAATATCCGTTTAATATGTGAGTTAAATACACTAAAATTAGCTGGGTATGTTAATTTTTGTAGGAAAATTGTGCCTAATTGGAGTGCTCGCAGGAGGGGAGTTCAGACCCTTTGATCAAACTAATGCAAGTTTGTAAAATTCGGTTAAAGCAAATAATCATGTCGCTTTGTCATTTAAATAACTAAAGTAGATAAACTTTTGACTATCATAAATTTAACTTTAAACAGTAGCAATTTTGTTTAGAATTGATAAAATTGTTCAATTATTGTAGTAATACTCAATTTAATGCAGGATATAAAATTTATAAATTTCAAGAATTAATTGATCGTGATAAAATGGTTAGAATTAATACCTATTTATAAAGCGTATAATATTCTATTGCAGTAAATTTGGTAATTAAAATCCGGAAGTTTGAAGTAAATTATAAAGGGAGAACTCTGAATTGTAGCTATAATTCCTTGCTTAAAGTTTCAAAAATATTTTTTAAATCCAATTAACTTCCTGACTCTAGAATTAAATCGTGACTTTTGCAAATGATATTCAGTTGGGTAAAATTGGGACTCATTTATTTTTGTATGGCAGTTGGTTTTTAAGTAGAGAAAGTCAAATTCCAATCCATGGTGGTGATGTGGAGTCTCTAGATAAAGGCGTAAGAATGTTTTTATATTAGATACTTGAATCCGGTGAGTATTACAGAGTATTTAATATTACTGGTTACGGTTGTGTAGAGTAAGTTTTGGTAGAATTTCATCTCACTCTTTACCCAATTGCGTTAATAGTATTCATAAAATTAAACGTAATAGATTGCTGTCTGGTTTAAATAAGTAAAATATAAATTAAAATAAAGTAAAACCGATTAGAGTCAAATCGTCAATCTTATTTTCCGGGTGAATAAAATTATAGATTACGGAAGAATTAAATTTGGAATCACAAAAAAATTATACTTTATTTCTTCTAGAGCAGTCTGTAGTGTTTTTCAAGAAGCTATTGTAATTAAAGGTTTGATGATATTAAGCTTGCTTCAATCCAGACTTACGACCATTTTCCATTTTTTTTTGTATCTGTGATCATTTCCTTAATTTATTAAATTCAAGAGATATATTTAGTTAATTTTCAACGAAAGGTTTTGAGTGGAATTTTTGTATATAGAAGTCACAATAATTATTAAAGTCTTGAATTGAAAATAAAATTTTATTTCTACCTGAATAATTCAATCAGTGTTTGAAAGAAACGGGTAATGTTAAATGGAAGAGGCGGAATAATTTATTTTTGTGAGGGTTTACAGGTGCAGCTGAGAGGTACTCCTTCGGCTGAAGTCACTCGCACTTTAAATAATCCAACCAAAGAATTTCTTTTTTGCTTTATTGCGAATTATGGTTGTAGTAAAGTGTGATATCGATAAGTGTGACAATACTTAGCGAAATTCAAGATAATTAGAAACAAAAAAGAAGAAGCTCGAATACAAAATTACAGAAAAAAATTAGAACACATGTTTATGAAGAAGATAAATTATCTATATAGAAAAAGGGGTCTCCTTTCAAGACCCCTTTCAAACTCACAACCACACACAGTCTTTATTAATGAGTCAAGATTGTATTCTCTTATCGATTTTTCCTATATAATAAAAGATGGCTCAACACATTGATTTTTAAAATAGGCTTGGTAGTCTTGAACAAAAACATGTTATTGGATTAAGAGAATTAGAATTAAATACAGAATATAAGATTGTGAAAATGGAAAAGATAAAACTAAGTTTGGAAAGAGCATTTTAGTTGAGTGTGAGGAGTTTAAGATCTTTCTTCCACCTAGACTTACAAAACACTTAACAGATAAAAAGATTGATGAGATCGTTAAAGATGGAATAAAAATCAAATACACTGGTTTAAAAGATAATTATCCAACTGTTGAGTTCTGTATGTAAATTTCAAATGAGGATCGGTTTTGTGAATCCAAAAAATAATAAAAATGACAAGAATATGTCTTCAGAAGTAAAAAATGGAGTGATTAGAATGGATCCTCAAAAGAAATTTATACTTATTAATAATTTCAATATAATTGTGAAAAATGTGCAAACCGAAGTTCAATTTGTTTTTGTTATTAACGGCTTTTTATTCAGCTTGAATTACGATCAGTGGACAGAGTTTAAGAAGTCGTTGTTTTCTATAGAGAACGAGGTTAGCAGAAGATTCCATTATCAGTATCCGAACTTGTAACTATCAATATACTAATTTGTAACTATTATGTAATTATGTAGAATTTAGTTAACTTTTATGGTAAAATCATAGAAGTGTTTTGGTAATTTTATTTTACTAGATTTAGTTATTTTTTGTAACTAGATTTAGTAATTTTTTGAACCAGATTTAGTGACTTTTTATAACCAGATTTAGTGATTTTTTATTTTTATAACTCGATTTAGTGACTTTTTATAACCAGATTTAGTGACTTTTTATTTTTGTAACTAGATTTTTGTAGTCAAAACCAGTTATAACCAGATTTAGTGATTTTTTGTAACCAGATTTAGTGATTTTTGAAGTCAAAACCGGTTATAACCTGATTAAATTATTTTTAAAGTCAAAACCTATTATAACCAGATTTAGTGTTTTTTGTAACTAGATTTAGTGATAGAATGTGATAGAAGTTATTAAGAGTGATATAAAAGTTTTTGATATGTGATAGAAGTTAGTTGGGATAGAGGAAGTGCGCGAGGAATTATTAGGGGGGGGGTAAATTAGAATTGTTTAAAAGTTATTGGGGGGTGTGCTAGAAGTTATTGGGGATGATGAGGTGGCGCAGAATCCCCATCCCACCCCTACTTTTGCGCATACATTTTTATGTTCACAAAATTTGCAGGATACTTACTTATCTTTATATTTTAGCACGGAACATTGCCATACAAGACCTTTCATTCTACCTATTTCCCGTAATTCCATTCATATGTAAAAGAAGTCCGAGTACCTCTTCAGAAATTCGAGTCAGAGAGAGGAGACAGACCGACGTCTATTACCGGTACTAACGGTGGTTCAGTGTTTATTAGTATTACTTCATCCCCATTTCTACATAATTCTAAATTACTTTACAAAATGGTTCCATTTCAACTTTTGTAAATTAGTAATTTGCTAATTTTGGCTGTTCTTTAGCAGTAAATTAGTACTTTGCTTATTTTGGCACTTGGCTATTCTGTTTGGGGGGCCAGATTTTTCACGTACCTTTTTGCGATATACTATTCCGATGTGAATGTTTTATGGTTTCTTACGTTAAATTATGTTACCAACAATTAATTCAGACAGCATATCAGCGTCAGCGTTAGCGAATGAAGGCGAGTTAGAGCCCCGGATGGCATGTTGTTTTCTATATTCATTACCAACAATTGACTTTCTTTCCTCACATAAATCACTTCCACTTACCTTTCCGTTTTGTATAAATCCCCTACTGCCCTAAAAAAATGTGTTCGATACTTCCTTGACTACTTGAACATCACTATCAACTCATTTCTTCCACAAATCATCCTACTTTTTGCTAGTTTTGCCCCCCAATACTAAAAAATTACCTTACTTTTTAGTGCAAATGGAAATGGAACTTAAAAAATCATATTATTAGTTATATAAAGTACCGGCAAATAATTTTAATTTTTTTAACTTCCAAACTCTTTAAAACCTGGAAGTAAATCATAATATGTTAAAATAAAGTAATTAGTTATATGGTTCTTATAATTTGGAAGAAAAAATAAAGAAATGGAAATAGATTCCTTCCCGGGAATTAATAGGCCAGGGAAAAACCCGGGAATATTCCCATTTTTTAAATTCCTTCCCACCGGGAATATTCCCACTGCCAATCACTAGTCACGGCCAGCGTTGCCAGGTCTCCTGATTTTTCCAGGAGATTTCCTGGTTTTTAAAGTTATCTCATGGTCTACTGATTTTTTTTGAAAAAAAATATTTAGATTCTCCCGGTTTTCTGTATCACCCAAAAGCTCTTTGTTTCTCCTTTTAGCTGCAATTTGAAATACTTTTTGGTTTTCAATACCTATACAATTTTCTTGGTTTGGTTCTGCTGAACACGTAGTAAGCTCGTCGTTACCTTGACTTATAAACTTTCCAGACCTGTAAAATTATCAGGAAGTTTTCGATTCTTAGAGTACACATCAGTAAACCGGGCTTTTCCGTTTTCAAAAGACATCCACACCTTCCATTGCTTGCACAACCTTTCTTAGTTCCATTTTCCCTGTGATGGTGCATAGATAAAGACATGCGCGCCGACTACGTGATTGCTCCGGGGCTCTGGCACTCGCACAAATAATCTTGTGGGTGCTGGACACCTACAAGATTTGAGCAAGGGCAGCTCCATCTTGTTCTTATAATACCAGTTTATTTTACTTTATCACAGCATAAGTCTTTATGACAGTGTTCATAAAAGACTTTAACTGAAAATAAATGAATTAAAGACTTCCCTGTTGAGACTTCCCTGAAAACATATAACACGCCCCGCCACTGATATACACCCACAAATATTGGAAAGTCGGCGCCGTAGGATGATGCTAGTAGTCAACCAATGCTTGTGTCATTGGTGATTTGAGTGGTGTTACGTGTGTGTTGGTGCAGTGTTATTTTAATTACTAAACAATAGTGAACAAGGAGGAACTAGAAAAAGAAACAAAATAGAACAGCGCTACAAAGAAGAATGAGAGTCTGCTGGAAATTTGCGAGGGTGGTTAGCAAAAAACAGTAAGAGCAAGTAAGGCGTGTAATGATCACATATCTATTGCTTGGGGTGATGAAACTGATTGGCTCATTGTTTGTCTTGTAAAAAATAATCTTCCTAATTAACATCTTTTGATAGTAAGTTATGTCTCCTAGATTTTTCCTGGATTTTGGATAGAAACTTTCCTGATTTTTTGAAAAAATGGTTGGCAAAACTGGTCACGGCTCGGCGTGGAAGCTGGTTACACCTCTCTTCGCATACTTAACTACTTTATACTTTAAATCTTGTTAGATATTGCAAATATAATGTTTAGTTTTGTGTCTGGCAACAGTGGAGTTTTTTGTGTGTATTCGCTAGAAGAAGAAGAAGAGAGACAGACTGCCTCGTGCAAAGAGATGTGTGTTAAAATGGTAAAATAATTGAAAACGTTCTTGTTTGTATTATTAATATTTAGATTAAATAAAACCATTAAATAATCAAGTTCCTGTGCATCATACTCCCAATTTTTAACAGGTTATGGGCCCAGGCACGAGAGCATTGTAGTAAGTGAAACGTGCAACTAGCGATTGTCTGTTCTCACTTGAAATTTGTTGAAGTTGGTTGTCGCCGATAATAAAGTACTGTTGTTGTGAAAAAGTATTGTGTCGCTAGGACAATGGAAAGTCAAAAATTAATGTTAAAAGGGCAGTCTAACTGGAGTGTGTGGAAGTTTCAGACTACAGTAGTGCTGAAATCTAGAGGGTTGTATGATGCAGTTACAGGAACAGAACCTAAGCAAGAAGATGGTAAAAGCGCGGCAGTATTTGAAAAAGAACTTAAAGAATTCAAGACAAGGGACAGCAAAGCACAGGAGTTGTTAGTGACGTCTGTAGAAGAGCAAGTGTTGTCACATTTACTAACGTGTAATAGTGCAAGGGATATGTGGGAAAAGCTTCTGTCAGTGTACGAAAAAAAATCTGAAGTGTCTCTTCATCTGCTGCAGCAGCAATTTTTCAATCTTAAATTTGACGGTGAAAGTGTAGCTGACTTTATTTCAAAGATCCAGGACATTTGTTCTAGGCTGAAATCTATGGGTGAAAACGTTTCAGATAATATGCAGATTACGAAGATACTAATGTCTCTGCCGGAGGAGTACAAATTTCTAGCCACTGCGTGGGAGTCGGTACCAGCAGAGAAACAGTCTGTGAATGAACTCATTTCAAGATTAATGGTGGAAGAAGAAAGGTTGAAGAATTCAAGATCTATAGATTGCAGTGAGGAAAATGGAACCCGTGCTTTTGCAGCCAAGGCTGGATACGGAAAAAAAATCACCAGTACCAGAGAGAAAGTCAGAGATAATGATTCGGCAACCGGTAGTACTTCAAGAAGTGCAAGGTCAAATATAAAGTGTTTTTTGTGTGGTGGTGCCCATTTTAAGCGTTATTGTCCACTGCAGCAAAGTGAAAAGGATACACCCGTGTGTAATTTTTGCAAAAAACCTGGTCACATATTTAAAAATTGCTTTGTAAGGCTGGGAAAAGAGAAGGCAGGTCGCAAAAACAAAACGTCATCAAATGCATTCGTGTCCGCTTATGTCAGTGGAGAAGTAAACAGTGCAGATTGGTTTGTAGATAGTGGTGCAACAGAGCACATGTGTTGTAAGAAAGAAATGTTTGCAACTTACAAAAGTTTAGATGTACAAAGGTCAGTCAAAATTGGTGATGGATCAGAAATATATGCGTTGGGTGTTGGTACAGTGAAAGTAAAAGCTTTTGACGGTATACAATGGGTAGATTCAGTAATTGAAAATGTTTTGTATGTACCAGCTCTTAAATTGAATTTATTTTCAGTGTGTGCAGTGACAGATAAAGGTTACGATCTAGTATCAAACAATAAAGAATGTAAGTTGGAGAAGGATAATGAAGTAAAATGTATAGGCATAAGGGTAGGAAAGTTATATAAAATGATGTTCAGGGTGGATTGCCAGTTTGAAAATTCTGCGCATGTTAGTGTAGCAGCAACAAAAGTAAAACTAACGTTAAAGGAATGGCACGAAAGATTGGCTCATCAAAATGCGGCACAGGTCCGTAACATTCTTGTGAAGCATGGCATTGATTTTGTAGACGAATTTTTTTTCTGTGAGTCGTGCATGAAGGGTAAGCAACATAGGTTACCTTTTCAAAGTAGTCAAAATAAATCTAAAAGACCTTGTGAGTTAATACATGCAGATTTAGCAGGGCCAATGGAAGTTGAATCTCTTGGGGGGTCAAGATATTTTTTGCTGTTGAAAGATGATGTGTCTCATTACAGAACTGTTTATTTTTTGAAGAACAAAAGTCAGGTACAAGGGCATTTAGAAATTTTTTTGAACAGGGTGGAAAATGAAACAGGGTATAAGGTAAAAACTTTAAGAACTGACAATGGGTTAGAGTTCGTAAATAGCGAAATAAAGAACCTTTTGGAACGTAGAGGAATCACTCATCAAAGAACAGTAAGTTACACGCCAGAACAAAATGGAAAAGCTGAACGTGAAATGCGCACAATCGTAGAGGCAGCAAGAACTGTTTTACAAGCTGAAGATCTGAATAAAGAAATGTGGGCTGAAGCGGTGCATCACGTAACATACATTTTAAACCATTCAGGTACAAGCGAGGTACAAGGAAAAGTTCCAGTTGATGTATGGTCAGGTAAGAATGTCTCGAAGGAAGAAATTGAAAATTTTCATGTTTTCGGTTCAAAAGTGTGGGTGCACATTCCCAAACAAAAAGGATTAAAGTGGGATTCTAAAAGCGAATGTGGTATTTTTGTGGGCTACGATTTGAACAGTAAAGGGTACAGAATTTTTTATCCTGGAAGTAAGAAAATCGATGTGGCTCGGGATGTTGTTTTTCAGCCGAACCAGGAAGTAAGTCACAAATCAGAATCCAGTAAAAACAATTCTCACATCCTAACCGAAACAGAAGATTCGGAAGCTTTAGAAGAAAGTCAACACAGTCAAGAATGGGAAGAATCATCGGTACTGCAACCAGAAAGTGAGAATGAAGCCCAGCTTCCTCAGCTCAGAAAAAGGGACAAAATTAAGGCTCCAACTTGGCTTAAGGACTACGAAACAGTTTTTGTTTGTGAAACAGATGAACCTACAACGGTTGAAGAAGCCATGCGGAGCAAAGAAGCAAATGCATGGAAAAAGGCAATGCAGGAGGAATTGAAAACACTTGAAGACAATAGTACATGGACAGTAATGGAAAAACCCGAAGAAGGTGACATTGTGGATTCCAGGTGGGTATTTAAGAAAAAGAGAGATGAAAATGGACATGTGACATTCAAAGCAAGATTGGTAGCAAGAGGGTTTCAACAGAAGAGTGAAAGTGATTCAGCAGACATTTATGCACCGGTTGTTAAATTAAGTACTGTAAGAATTTTATTAGCTGTAGCTAACAAGTTAAGGTTACCAATTTATCAAATGGACGTTAAAGGAGCTTTCTTAAATGGTGAAATGAAGGAAGAAGTTTTTATGATACCACCAAAAGGGTTTGAATGTAAACAAAATCATGTATTGAAGTTGAACAAGTCCATATATGGTTTGAAAAAATCTCCTCGAATATGGAATGATACATTCAGTAGTTTCTTGGTGAAACAGGGTTTTGTTAGGTCCAAAAATGATTATTGTTTGTATGTCAAAACCGTGAATAAGGAACGAGTATATTTGTTAGTTTTTGTTGATGATGTACTTATATTAGGGACTGAAGAAAATCTTGTTAGGGAGTTAAAAGAGAAGTTGACAAAAAATTTTCAAATGAAAGATCTGGGAAGGGCGTCCAATTACTTAGGGATAAACATCCATCAAGATTTAGAACGAGGTGTTACAACCTTAAACCAAACAACCTATTTGAAAAATGTACTCAAACGATTCAATATGGAAAATTGCAAGTCAGTAAGTACACCAATGGAACCTAATTTTGTCATAAAAGCAAGCGAAAAATCTGAAAGTCAAGAGTTAGAAAATAAATGCAGACAAATTATAGGTAGTTTGATGTATGCAATGGTAGCTACTAGGCCAGATTTAAGTATACCTTTAAGCATTTTGAGTAGATATCAAAATTGTGCGAATAAAGAGTTGCTAAATGCTTTGAAAAGAGTTTTGCGATATGTGAAAGGTACTTTGAACTTGAATCTTGTATTTTGCGCTGAGAAAGAATCACATGTTGTACAAGGTTTTGTTGATGCTGATTGGGGAGGTGATCTAAATGATCGAAAATCAACCAGTGGTTACATGTTTCAAATATTTGGAAGTACAGTAGTTTGGTGTAGTAGAAAACAAAATTGTGTTACTCTGTCATCAACCGAAGCCGAGTATATAGCATTAGCCGAAGCAACAGCAGAGGCAACTTGGATTTATAATTTGTTACAGGATCTAAAACTGCCTGATATTTTTTGTAAAGAAGTTCTTTTACTCGAAGATAACCAGGGAGCAATAAAAGCAGCTAAAACTTCCGAAACAAGTAAAAGGTTAAAGCACGTAGACATAAAGTACCATTATGTAAGAGACGAAGTAGAAAAGGGTAAAGTTAAAATTGAGTACGTTAGTTCTGAGAATCAGATTGCTGATGGTTTAACTAAGCCTTTGAATAAAACAAAATTTGAAAAATTTAAGTCTGGGTTAAAGCTTTCAGCTGCTTCAGATGAGTAAATGTACTGTGTATAACATGTAGATTGTTCATTTATCTAGTAGATTTTTCTTATAAAAAAAATATAAAAATAAAATGAAAATTAGTTTCTGTGTTTAAACATTACATTTGAGGAGGGGTGTTAGATATTGCAAATATAATGTTTAGTTTTGTGTCTGGCAACAGTGGAGTTTTTTGTGTGTATTCGCTAGAAGAAGAAGAAGAGAGACAGACTGCCTCGTGCAAAGAGATGTGTGTTAAAATGGTAAAATAATTGAAAACGTTCTTGTTTGTATTATTAATATTTAGATTAAATAAAACCATTAAATAATCAAGTTCCTGTGCATCATACTCCCAATTTTTAACAAATCTTTTGTTAAGTAATTCGCTTTTATAATTTATTATGTGCTTAATACACGTGATAACTGCCCAATGGTCTTTGTTACGTGGGACATTCAAATTGTGAAGAAGAACTTATTGTTTTCAAACTGCATTTATTCTGTATTTCATAGAAATAAGATCGTATGTTTGACTGCAAGTGCAAAGTTGCTGCGAACGATCTTGTTAATCATTTCATTAACACTGGCAGCTTAAAAGACAAGGGAAGTATAAGAACAGTGTCAAATTCTTATTAAATTTGAAGTCATTATGGCTGGTGAGGCATCTGTTAAGTTGGAATTGATGTGCAAAGAAGAAATTGATTATGACTTACCTCAGGAAGATCCACTCGAAGGGAAAGGGTGGACATACGAACTAATGACTGACAACAAAGAATTAGTATTATCTACAACGGAAGGAGAGCAAACAATGGAGAAGGATGCAGCTATGTATTCTTTGGATGAGAAAGTAAACGTTGATACGGTGAAATCAGAATTTGCCATAGAATATCCTGCATTTGAAAGTGATACAGAAACGCTAAGAAAACTAGTGGTTCAAGGAACTTCCGCATCGTACTCTAAGGAATCACAACAATTAACAACAAAAGGTTTAAATTCAGTTTGGCCAGAAAGGTAATATTCAATTTTTCATAAAGTAATTGACTCAGATTAATAATACGGATACATGGGTTCGGAAAGTTTGTAGGTTAACAGCAATACCTCTTAGACTTATTTAGGTATTGGCGGTATCTCGATCGTAAATTACTAACCTGTAATTTGGAAATGACATGGCACACATACACTAACTGTATACAAAATTATAACAATGAGATCGATACCATCGTTACAAATCTTATGTAGTGTGTATCTTGATAAAATAATGATTCTTTATTATTAAGTACGCATTTCTCACTAAATTCTTTATTCTTGTATATATTTATAATATGGGTCCTCGACGATAGTGTTCTATTTATATAGAGACTTAGGTAAAATAACAGATCGTGAGAATGAAATTTATCCTAAAATTTTCGAAATTTAAATGTGGAATTGTTATACTGGAACACAAACTATTTACGTTTGTTATTTTATTCACGATTTAGCTCGAATGAGTCTAGCCTCAACTTTGCGGTGGGCTTCGAAAGACATTAACTAAAAACAAAATAAAAGAGTATTCTATCCAAGAGTGGATGTTCATTAATCGTAGATGAGCATACATAAATTCATTTCATACCGGTACACGTTTCTTTCAAAAAAAGTCGAGTTTTTATATATTCAACAGTCATTTTTGGGATATGGACATCTATTTCTCCATACAGGATCACTTTAGGGTCCTATTGCACGTAGGCGATACAAAACTTATTGTACAAACAACACTAGCCAATATGTGCTAGATGGTCAGTAAAACAAAAAGATTGCTATGTAAATTAGGGCAAGGCGAAGGGTGTTGGTACGGCTGGAAGCAAAGAGGTGCGTCGATTAGGATCAATTGGGTGAACACAAATAAGTATGCACGAAAACGATAATAGCGCAAAACACTGTATATAGCATAAGCCTACATATCATACGTGTTGAATGTGTATTTGTACGTTCCTAAAGATATTATGAGTAACATATGAAATCCTTTCATTGCTTGCATATTTGTGATCCAAGGTAACACAATACATTAGGAACGTAAATTTCTTACCTATGTGGACTCCACATAGGTAAAACTCCAAAACATTTTTTCCCTGTCATGATTTAGGACATTGAATTTGGTTATTCATGTCGCTTCTAGTGATGGCTAGCTACTTTGTGAAAGAATTTATGTATAACATACACAATACGGTATTACTTAAAATGTTATTACAAATTAGTTTACTAAGTTTTGTAGTAAACCTCGACCAGTTAATGTTTTGGTCTTGTATACACATTCATACCGTAGAGTTTGTATACTTCAAAGTGCTTTTATGCAAGACATCAGAGTTTTGAAGAAACTGTAGGCTTTGTATCATTATTTGGTTTACCATAACTGGGGAAAAGGAAGTGTTAAAAAAATGTTAAAATTTACTCTCTCTCTCTCTCTCTCTCTCTGTCATCACGTTAGAAGGATGAAGCTCGTTTTGTATACTATGAGGCGTGTTTTTTAAGTAAGGTCCGTTTGAACATAAGTACACAACGAAAGGTTATTTCAAAAAAGTAAATGTATTTTCAGAAAGTAAATACTTTACTCTATTTTTCGACATAGTTGGCAAGTTTGTTCAAGCACTTATCATACCTCTCAACCAATTTCAAAATACCCTCTTCATAAAAACTAGCCGCCGCTCCGACAACCAAGAGTTCACTGCCGTTTTGACATCGTCGTCATCATTGTAATGATTGCCACTGAGGTGTTGTTTGAGGTGGAGGAGCAGATGGTAATCGCTCGGGGCAAGATCACGACTGTAGGGTGGTGGTCTAAAGCTTCCTAGCAAAAACTGTCCAACAAATCGCGGGTCTGACCTGCAGTGTGAGGTCTTCCATTGTCATGGAGAAGGACAATGTCCTTTGTCAGCATGTCGCGTCTTTTGTTTTGAATCTCTCTGCGTAGCTTTCTCAGGGTTTGGGAGTATGGTTCTGCATTCATACTGGTTCCTCGTTGCATGAAGTCGACCAAACAAACACTATGTCTATCCCAAACCCAAAACACCGATGCTATTATTTTGCGCTGAGACAGAGTCTCTTTGGCCTTCACCTTTACAGGCGAGTGTGTGTGTCTCCATTGCATGCTCTGTTGCTTCGATTCGGGCGTGATATGCGAAACCCATGTTTCGTCTCCAGTTACGATCTAACTCAAGAAGCCGTCACCTTCTTCGTGATAACGAGTCATGAACTTCATCGCACACTCAAATCTTCGGTTTTTGTGGTCCTCTGCTATGAGTTTCGATACCAACGGGAGCACAGTTTCTTAAACTTTAGGTGTTCAGAAACAATTTTGTAAAGCACTGATCTCGAAACGTCACGAAATTCGTTTCAGAGAACTTTTATTTTGATGCGCCTGTTTTCACGAACCCTCGGTTTAACTGAAGCCACCAAATCGTCTGTAATCGTAGAAGAGCGACCGGAGCGGTCCTCTTCATGGACGTTGTCACGGCCATTTTTGAATTCTCGTACTCACTTACGTACTTTGCTTGCACTCATAACCCTATCACCGTACACTTCGCAAATTTGTCGATGAATTTCTCCAGCAGACAGGTTTTTTGCTGACAAAAACCGTATCACTGAGGAAACCTCACACTTGATACTCTTAAACATTTTGAAAGCACAGAACATAACCGTCCAGGTCAGCTACGGGGCTGAAATTGAGCACACTTGTTCCAGAGGCATGTCGGTACACGACGCACGCGCTCGTTGTGATATGCGGAAAAAGTCCTAGTATCTACAACAAAACGGACCTTATTTGAAAAACACGCATCGTAATTTATAACAGCAAGTTAACATGCATTTATGACTAACAGTATGGAAAAATGAACTATAGAGTTGAAAGAGCCTACAATTTTACGAAAAGTAGAGATGAGGAATTATTCAAATATATCCGCTATCAGTATCGAATTCATAGTTTTAAGGTGAAGTAATTCCCTTTCATTGGTTTTGATTTTTCTCAATTTTTATTATAATTATGATTAGAAATGGCAATTGTGTCGGCAATGGATATGGAAATTGCAAGAACGCTGCTTTTCTTATTTATTCTCATCAGTTCCTTATTTCAAAATTTTTTGTATAAGCATTCCTTTTTCCTCAAGCTATGCTATTTCGATTGATACATGGAAAGATACAAGCTTGTACAGTATTATAAAAGTTATATGCCAGTTTTTGAACATAGCATACAAGAAATATAACTGCAAAATATACATTACTAGTAGTAACGTATTGAGTAATTCAGGACAATACACAATTATTCCACTGATGTATAAAATTATTTATAACAATTTTTAGGCATCAGTGCTCCTTACAGTGTCGAAACACGTCTCTAATAAATACAAAAGTAGGAAATAATTTGTGACTCATATCTAGGTCCGTTCCTTCTTTAAGATCCTCCAAAATTTAAACTCACTTCACATATTTTACAAAATGGCGTGATTTCAAATTGTAACCCCTATGCTTAAAAGACGAACATTCGCCATTAATGTACCCAGATTCAAAACATGTTACAGATATAACGATTGGGAATATTTTTTTTTTGTAGCTCATACCTAAGATATTGTTATCTTTCTTAGTTTGTAGAAAATAATAGCTAAATATTTCACTCATTAATACCGATAACATTATTTGAAGTGAAAACTTAGCTCCTCAGAGCGCGTAAATGAGAGGTCAAAATTTTCAATAGGTAAACAATAGAAGAAATGGATAATCTTAGTTTCTGTTATCTGCGAACATACTTGTATCCTTAATATTGTATCAGATAACAACAAATAATGTGTTCCACTCAGTTAATACGGATACGTTATCCTTTGCGTTGAGAAGCGAAAAACTATTATCAACCACAAGTTCGATAATATTTCAAGAATAAGAATTACAAACATTTTCATAACATGTTTCGAATTTATACCTTTTAATTACAACCACTCTACAACCAATAATGCAGAGTGAATAATTTATTGCTTTTAATTTTTAGTAGACAAGTGTAACAAATTAAGAGTTTGTGTTTTCTAGAATTTAGAAATTTGTAAGATTATCCCTAGCCGCAAAATACAAAGAAAACATTTCGTTCTATTTCAATCGCCTTCCGATTCGAAATTTGTTTGCGTTGTCCTGAGTCTATCGTAGAAGTATGTTTTGGATATCCTGCTACCCCTAGTAGAAGAGAGAAGTAAATCGTGACTTTTTTCTTTTTTGGAATGAAGGAGGAATTGTAAATGTCCGTACTGAAAAACAATGAAGGAAATATTGATTGTAGCATTAAACTTGTTTCAAATTTTTTGATCAGAACGAGTCCTACTTTGATTTTAACTGCAGACGGTATAATTTTGAGATCATTCATTCATTTTAGGCATATGGAATGAATTGAGATTTTATTTAAAAATATAAAGGAACGTAAGAATATCCCAGGTACAAAAACTAATAAAATATCAATCATTCTATTTAAAACATGTTTCGAATTTTAACAGCTAATGGCAGCTGTTTTGCTTCTATCTCCAGATGATGTAATCTGAGATCAGGTCTTTGTTACTAAGTGAGTGAAAAAAAATTGTTACTTTGCATTTAGATTTTAGGCAGACACGAGAATGGCCCTAAGATACAAGTCCAGCAAAATTTTTCATTTTTCATTTAAAAATTGCTTTAGATTAGAAGATAAGAAAAGATTTATCAGTACAAAATAACTACGTAAGGTATTTTTTTTTACCAAATAGAATCTTAATATCTTTAAAAAGAGTGCCCAACATTGTTTGTTTTTTCTCTCTCCCTCTGTGGATTTCCTTTATTAGAAGATTGTCATTATGACTACGAGTCTATTTCAAACCAAGGTTAGTCTCAATTTTTATTCAGGGCAGCAGCATTTTCTCAGACAATATCATCCTAGTACACTTAAAAAGGGTATTTTATTAACGGCTTTTTTTCTTCTATTTAGAACTCTTTTAGGTCGACATCATCATTATTATTTAGATTGATTTTAGAGCGATGTTATGTCAGTTTTCATTGCTGTGTACTGTTTTACTCAGAAAATGGCAAGAAAGCGTTATTTCTTTCTTTCTTTACTTCTCAATTAGCCCTCTTCAGTCCAGATTGAGAATATAATCATAAATACAAAATTAATAAGTACTTCCCGCGTTTCGAACAAAAGTTCCATAGTAGCATAGAAACATATACCTTGTAAGCGACATATCATTCTTTAATGCAGGTTTATTTACAAAAGCACACATATGGCTATGAATCCAATTTTTTATAAGACAAAAGATGTAAACTACTTCAAGAAAAACTAATCACATTGCCCATCAATACCCAAGGGGTGCCTCAGAGGCACATTGGTCATCTTTAATGCCATTATTTTTAATAGATAATTCGTCCCGTGTCCTGTGCTCTAGAATTCTTCTATCTCTTCTTTGAAATACACCCTGTGATTGTATTTACTAAGCATTTTTTTACTTTACCTCAGAAAGAATAGCGTTATATTTTGTACTAACGTAAAGGCCCAAGGAGTGCCTCTGGAGCTCCTATTTAAGTATCCGCTTTATTAATTATTTGATACTGTTCATTGTTTATTACCATTCACAATTGATTTCATAGCAAAGTAGTGGCTAGCCTTTCATATTAACGACGGAAAATACAAATGGTCACGGTGAGTTCAGGTAGCTAGTATATCCAGCAGGGATTCTCGGAGGCACCCCTGGTTCTTTTTAAGGTTAAAATTAGCATGGGCTTTCTCGGGTTAAGTATAAATTACTTTTGTAGTTTTTATGTTGTAATGTTTTATAAATGTCCAGTGTTCATGATGTTCTTCCAAGGAAGTAGAATGCTCTATATAAGTAAAGATGCACGTTCGAAAACTATAAAGGCCTTATTTGAAAAAGAAATGATAAACATGGTTTGCTTCTCATTAGTTAATTCTTAAGTCCTATACTACTAGGTTTTTTGCTGTTTTTGATATTGCATGTGTTAAAACACCCTATACAAGTCTATAAGTTAATTTGAAATTACATGGATTTACAGGATAATTTCACAACATCCGCTTGAAAAGGTAGTTTTCTTAAAATTTCTGGTATGCTAGGAAGATTGCGATCACTTAACTGCATCGGAGAATATATAATGAAGTTCTATACATTACATATTAATTTTATATCATGTGTTAAATTTATATATAAGGAAATATAGGGAAATTTCCCGTTTTCATGTCGTAAGACGTTGATCACTTTCTGACTGGTATTGAATAGAGATTTTATGAAAGATTTCACCTTCCTACAATAATCCACTCGTCAGATACATTGCTTTCCGCCTAAGATTTAAATCTGTTCTCTTGCTCGTAGATTCTTCATTCTAATGACAGTAATGAAAAAAGAAAGGGAGAAGTTTTTTAGGTAAGATACATGTCTGGTTAACTGCAGTGTAAAATCTAATTTCAATCGATTTACTCATTTCCGTAGCTAATGCCAAATTAATTAGATGTCGAGTTTGTTTACTGAGATATAATATCGTCGCAGGAAACTTAGAGGAACGTAACTTCAAAAATGCGGTTTTCATTTTCTTCATGTTTGGACACAATTTCGAAGTCCCCACTTGCTGTAAACGGAACGTAACGCCATCCGTTCTTGCCGATTGTCGGTTGTAATGTAGCTCAGGTACCATCGTATTAAATTCACATCTTTCTAAGAAAACATATTCTTGCCTTCTGGCTTTTAAACCTACGAAAATAGAGTTACATTCCTGTGGTTCTTATGCGACGATATGCAGATTGTTCATCTTCTCCCTTTGAATATTGTATTTCCCAAAACACTGATGCAAAAGAGAGTCCCAACAAAATATAATTTTTCACGTAAAAATTTAATCCTCTTCCCATCCTTATGATAACCATTTGAATGAACGTTACATGATAAAATGCCATTTAAATATAGACACTCAACATATTAAATATTTTATTTCACACAGTTCAGCTCCTTGTCTTATGTAATGTGATGCATAACGCTGTAGTGTGATGCATAACACATTTCTTGCATTTTTTGCTATTCACCGTGTATCATTTATCTTTAAACGCCATTTTAACTTTTAATATAATAAACAATAATGACTGAAGTGTTTCATAATGCCTATAACAAACGCGGGCATTTTTTGAGAAAAAAAAGTTATAGCAGGTTTCCAAACTGAGTATAGAATTTTGATTTCTCCGAATAGAATTACACCAGGTTATTAGGAATTTAAATTCAATGTATAGAGCAGAAACGTACAATAGAATTAATAATAATCTAAGGGTGACGAAGGTGCTAATGCTTGCCCACATTACCTAAACGTGGACTTCTGAAATCATAATGTCACGTATTTCAAATAAACAGATAAAAATTACAAGAAATATAATACTCGCCGCCTCTCAAAAGTATTTACTTAATAAGACGGCTAAAGTGTGTATCAGATGTAACCGCGTAGCTACTTATCAATAGACGCAAAGATTGCATTACGTGTTAAAGTTTACTATCTCATAGTATCAGACCATATTAGAAACACACGTAGAGATTGCTATACTGATTCAAATGACATACTTTGTGCAATATTATAATTTTTTTTAATCCTTTCCTTTGTTTCTTTTTCATCATCACATTTTCTTGTAGCTGCAATTGCAACAAGTTCTTGCGATTGTATAATTTTGTGACACAAAAATTAATAATATATAATTATTTGACTGATAATAAATTTCTATTTTCACTCATAAGAATGAAATATTTATTCCATAGCACAACAAGCAGATCATATACATAGGTTAGTATGTACTAACTCTGATGTCGTATATATAAATAATTGTACATCATTTAAAGCAAATCACAAACTTTTGTTTCGAGAATAGAGAGATCTGGAAAACGTCCATAGTTTTCGGTTCCAAATTTCCCGTAACAAGAAAAATAATCGTAATTTTATCTTGAAATATAATGAATTATTTCATTTTTTTCTTACTTATTAACTCAATTCATGTTTCCTTGTTTATTGAACACGTTAAAGGAGCTACAATGAATATGACCTTCGCAGAGAAGACAATACGTTTATTATATTAAAAGAAGCAATTTCTCATCCAAATGAGAAATCTGATCTTACGAAGCAGTTCGGCAAAGGAATTATTACGTCATGTTTATCAAGTAATATGGTAACTCATAAAAGTAAACAGCGTCATACGTACCGAATAAGTGATAAACCCAATACTGAAATTTTAACTTCTTCACGTCATAAGTCCATACATACAGCTGAAAAATCACCGTTACGAACAGTGTGGTGAGGGATACAGCGTACGTTCAAGTTTGCCTACACATGTGTTAATGCACAAAGGAGAAAAATCTTTTACATGCCTAGAGTGTGGAAAGGGATTTAGCTTCCGTTCAAATTTGGCTAGACACATGTTAATCCATATAGGCGAAAAACCTCACACATGCAAAGAGTGTGGTAAGGGATTTAATTGAAGTTCAAATTTGGCTACACACATTTTAATCCACACAGGAGAAAAACCTCACACATGCAGAGTATGTGCAAAGAAATTTAGACACCATTCAACTTTGGCTAATCACATGTTGATCCATACAGATGGAAAACCTCACACATGCAGAGAGTGTGGAAAGCGATTTAGTCACCATTCAACTTTGGCTAATCACATGTTGATCCATACAGCTGGAAAACCTCACACATGCAGAGAGTGTGGAAAGCGATTTAGCCAACGTTGGTATTTGTCCAGTCACATGTTAATTCACAAAGGAGAAAGTCCTCACACATGCAGAGAGTGTGGTAAGGGATTTATTCAACATTCAAACCTGGCAACACACATGTTAATCCACACAGGAAAAAAGCCTCAAACTTGCAGAGAGTGTGGAAAGGGATTTGGTTACCGTTCAACTTTGGCTAAACACATGATAATCCATACAGGAGAAAAACCTCACACATGCAAGGAGTGTGGTAAAGGATTTAATCGAAGTTCAAATTTGGCTGCACACATGTTAATCCACACAGGAGAAAAACCTCACACATGCGGAGAGTGTGGAAAGAGATATACCCAACGTTCGCACTTGACGAGTCACATGTTAATCCATACAGGAGAAAGATCTCACAGTTGCTTAAAGTGTGGAAAGGCATTTAGTCGACGTTCACATGTGGCTAGACACATGTTAATCCACACAAGAGAAAAACGTGACAAATGTGAGTAGTTTGGAAAAGGGATTATGGTACCTTCAGCTTTGGCTGATCACAAGCTAATCCACACAGCACAAAAACCTCACACGAACATGAATTTGGCTTTCACGCAATTTCTACAGCTGACACAGCTTATTTTTGTAGAACTCAATCAAACTCCAAGGATTCAATTGAGGATTATTCCATTGGTGTAATGTAGAGAATGAAATATCTATTTCAAGTAAACTAGAACCGAAAGCAGTTGACATATAATTGTAAACTTTTAAACCAAGTGAGAGTGTGTTGAGCTTTGTTGGTTCGTTTGCTTTTAAACTTTGGGGAATTGAATTTAATGAACGAGACTCCAAATAGAAAACAAGCTTAACTAGCAGTGATTTAAACTTATTATAACTGAGCTGTTCAAACCACACATTTTTTTTACAAACTTGAAGTACCTGTCCTTCAAAAAATTTAACAAGTTAATTTTAATGTCTTTTTTAACGTTCTTGTCATTGAATTATTCAGAAGTTACCATTAAAAAATTTAGAGATTTCAAACCTTTTAATTCATTCTTCCATCTGAAGTATTAATGTTTTGAATAATTGTAAGTGCTTGTAAAATATTTGTTGCTTTGTTTGTGTTTTCTGTGTTTTTGGGAAGACTGCAGTACTAAGCTAATTGATTTTATTCTTTTCTATAAGTCTCTGAGAACTACTGATATTAAGCGCGCTTGTTGACGTAAGATATTGCTGAGGAGTTGATAAAGCGAAAGGTAGTGAATATACCACAAGTTTGATATGTGAAAAAAGGACTGGAACAATCGAAAAGTGTTAATAGGAGACCAGACTTTCAGATATTAACAGCTGAACAAGGAAACACTATTTATAGAAATAATATAGTAGTCCTAATGACGTAATGTACGACATGGATGAATAAACAATGAATGAATAATTCTGTACATAAGTTTCCATTAGTCCAGTTCCCAATATCTGGTGTTCGCAGATTGTAACACATATTAACTAATGTGTCTTAAAACTAAACATAAACTCTTTCGCCATTGCTTCTTTCTATGATTTGATCGCTTGCACCTTATTATGCAATGGCCTGCGTAAGGACAACCTGTTTACTAGAAATATAAGTTGATATATGAACTTGTGTTAACGTTTATGTAATTCGTTACATATTATCACTTATCAAACTTCCAAACATATGGTATTAACTTAGCACGAAAGTGTATCTTATGAACATGATTGATCGCTGTTGGGCCGATTATCTAATTTAATAGTGTTCACCCAACAGAGAAAAATTTTATTATTTCTTATTATGTGTTCGTTTTCTTTATTAATACCATGAATTCCCTGTTTATTTATTGTACTAAGAAGTGTCAGATCATAGTTTTGTCATTAAACATTTTATGACTCATTAAACAACAAATAAACCTGAAATAATTAGGAACGAGCTCTCCTTTAGAAAAGATCTTGTTTAGATCATATAAGCCCCACGAAGTTCTAGGTTCACGTACACCCCCTCCCAGCGGTACTCGCTGTTTCAAGTCAAAGCAGAAACTCATGTGATTCATATCTCACTCGAGGCTGTTGATTCGCATCTCTCATAACGTTGGTGCTAAAAGTGATGCAAAATTAGAATCCAATCAAACAACAAACCTTGAATCGTGGTGATTAAAGTTTCTAAAATTGTTGAGGATCTAGTTATTTACCATATCAAATATTTAGTATTTGCGTAAATTGTCAAATCTCGACTTCATATATTTTGAATCTTCTTCGAACAATTTGTTCATATTGATTTCTAGGATGATCCTGGCATTACGTAAGTAAACAGTAAAAAAAAAAAATGTAAAGGCGAGCCTCAAAAATGAAAATATTAAGGCTGATAACCATAATCAGGATACTCATTACGATTTTTCTCATCTTCCAAAATAGAAAATCATATTTACCGTGATTTTTACGGACAACAGGCCTAATTAGAAAGCAAGAATATCTGTCAATAATTTATTACACTTCTAACTATAGTAACGTGATAACTTGGTTTGCCATGTTTTACAGTGTGTGCTGTTTTAGAATTTCCATCAATGAACTTTCCATAATGTATCATTGCCTGTATTAGTACCTATGCAAATGAAATGGATTATGGTATGTAGGTCAAACTATAACACAAGCATTGAAAATAAGTGTTGGTTTTAGTGAGAAATTTCTCTCAGTTGACAGAGCTAATCACAAAAATGGATGTTTTTCATTGGCTCTTGCGATATGGAATTCAGTATTTTATTTCAAGACACGGGGATAAGGCGAATCGTAGGACAGCTAAGAAAGAGGTTATCATTCTTTTCGGTTTTCTTTAGTTGCTTATTATTAATATACTAGTGAAATTAACAGAAGGTAGCAGTACACTCTCACTAATTACTACAGGCTACCAGCTGGCAGATGTATAACTGGGTTATGAGTTGTCAACAACGTTCTAGTCATTTTTTCAGGACTTAAGTTCAATACCTTTCTAATTCAGTTAGATTCTCAATTGCCACATGATGCTCGAAGAAAACGGGAAAAATTTTATTACCGAAGTTGCCACGCTAACAGTTTGGCTTAGCGGAAGCTAATATATATATATATATATATATATATATATATATATATATATATATTAATGAAAATGTTCAATGTACACCTCCTTACTTATGTTGTGTATTCGCACGGAAATTTGTAGAGGCAACTTCAGATTTTGACGCTCTTCATGTGGCGAAAGAAAATTATTACAAAAAACTTATTTGCTGAAACATTATGCAGAGTCGGAGGTGAACTTCTGGTAGGAAAATCTTTTTAACTTATTGTATAATACTTCTAATACGAACAAATTTTAATAGGAGTTGTTGAGCAATGCTTAACACGAAGAATATGCTACTCCTTCTGGAGTTGTAATAAGAATTGAGTTATAAAATTCTGTACGGTTATGTATTTATGAAATATGATGAAATTTACACGACCAGTTTCTACGAATATTGTCAGAAAATACCCCTATTTATAGTTAATCCCTATTCTGGTGTGGTGACAAATTCCACACGATAGGGCTATTAATAAAATATTTATGAAATATGAACAAGTTATTCGCAGCCGGCGTACAGTCACAAAAAAAATACGACTCGGCGCACATTGAAGGATAAGACCCTAAAACCCGGACAAAAATCGAAAGAATAAAATTTGAAAATACACGAAATAAAATCCGATAACTTGTGGGTCTTGCAAACAGAAATTCCATTATTAAAATATGAAAAGAACGTAAATAATAATTATTGAAATTATTTATTTTTTCTCACCATGCGAAGTTAAATTAGTGTAGCCACGCGTACAGTTTTTGAGGTATTAATTTTAATAATTATATTAAGGTCATCATCAGCAAGAGCTGTTTTGTTTTAAAGGGCATTGATAGAAGTTTTAATCTTATGATATGTGAACATTTTAGCTCTAAGTCTTGGTGGATAAATATATAATAAAACGTCAAGAGCTTTTGCAAGAAAAAGATATAAGTGTTTTAGCTAATGTTGTGATTCTAGTTGATCAATGATTCCTTTTGCATTTGAAAGTTCAAGAATAAAATTTTGCCTGAAATTGCGTAAAGAAAATTAATACATATATATATATATCTATATATATATATATATATATATATATATATATATATATATATATATACCGGGTGTCACGCCTATCATTGCAACCTGAAATATTTACAAAATGACTAAAAGTGTGACAAATCTAGTTACGTAAGAATGTACTAATTTCAAGGCCTATAAAATTCTGTAAACAACAAGTTCTCACAGAGATCCTATCATAGGGCCCCAGGGGCCAACTTGAAAATTTCAAATGAAAACACCCTATATCTAAAGCAGATTCTAATTCTGAGATCAAAACTAAGCAACTATTACTTGAAGCAATTTTTCGTTGTTCTAATAGGTGCCGTTGTAATCGCAAAAAATGAATAGCATTGTACGTACGTCTCCTAACTGCGATCTCAAATATTTCCGAAAAGACAAAAGATGTGACAAATAAAGTTATTTAAGAATGTACCGATGTCAGGGCCCTATAAAATTCTGTTAACTACAAGTGCTCCCAGGGGTCTATCGTAGGGCACCGGCAGAAAACTTGAAAGTCTTAAATGGAAACATCGTATTGTTATTGCAAATTCTGATTCTGTGATCAAAAGTAAACAACTTTTACTTAAAACACTTTTTCGTTATTCTACTAGATGGAGCTGTAATAGCAAAAAAATGGATATCACGTTGCCCACTTTAGGCTGACAAACTAAATACCTCGAGAAATACACTTGCAATTTAAGTATGTGTCCAATCATTTTAAAACATCTATTCAATTAACATAAAATTAAGTTGTCTTCATCTTCCCAAAATTCCAAATAGGAACCCTTTACATTAACGCAGGCTCGGATGCTGCGACCAAAAATACGCAACTTTTAGTTTATATATTTTTTCGTTGTCCTCCTAGATAAAACATAATTCGCAAAAGTTATAATAATATAATTGTATGTCATCTGAAGTTGATAAATCAAAACACGGTTCAAGAACTGGACATGCTGTGTGATGTTGGTGCTAAAACTTGCAAACAAATAAAGTTATGAACATGCTTGTAATAAGATTCTTCAAAAACTATGATTTTTCTGTAAGCTTGTAGACACTATGAAAGTTGATAAACTCTAGTTTTCCGTTGGGATATAAAGTTTCAATTGATAATCGAACATAGTGTCAAAAGAGAATTAAGTTATTAATTTTTTTCGTGTTTATATAGATATGTATAAACATGAGAGGTAAAAGTGAAAGTGGACACGTAATGTTGATCGGTGGATCTATTAAAGTTTAACAGGTCATCTTCATTTTGTTGTTATGGTTATGTAGATGTGTATGATTATGATTTGATTTGAAACTGCATGTAATTCCATCTGAGAACTCAAAGTAAATATGAACATGTGAGTTGATCCGTAGATCTAAGAGAACAAATGTGCTCTTATAAATTTAGTGTAACACATAATATTTGACAAGAAGACACATGTGTCTCCAATATGTCATGATCTCCAAATTCTTACGGTTGATTGTAAATTACGGTCCAACAAAGTAGAAGCCATTAGATACTGGTAGCAGTGAGCATTATTACAGAGAACATCTGAACACTCAAGCTGTATTTCAACTGGTTGGTATTAGAGCTCTCAAATTAAAGTTCTAACGCACACGGTGATACGAGGATGGGGCAATCACCAAAGGTAATGTGCTGAAGTAAGAGTAATATTTAACGAAAAAAATCGCGTTTCACACAATCCCATTTGGAGATCTACTGTTGAATGCATCGTAAGACGCTTCGAGGAAACGGTAACTATAAAGGATTGTTACAGTCCTGGTCGGCAAACAGCTTGATGTTGTAGTCATTTGTTGAACATACTCAACTTAGCATTCATAAAGCTGCTGAACAACATGACGTTAGTCACATTTCTGCGGAAAGAATGAAGAAAATAAAGTTCCACCAATACAAAGTTTATGTGATACACCAGCTCAATGAATATGTCTTTGATCGGCGTATAGAATTTTGTGAAGATGTGATGAAAAAAATCAATGATGATCCCGCTTTGCCTACCAGCAATGTGTTCTCTAATGAAGTCACGTTCCACCTAACCGGTTACTCTAACAGAAGTCATTGCAGGTTTTGATTGACAGCAATCTCATTGGTCCTTTCAAACACGTTCTACATTCTGAAAAGTTGAATATCTGGCCGGTAGTGCTTAATATACAATAATAAGTTCCTTTTTTTCTTAACAACAATTTGTCTTCTGAACTGTGTGAGGAGATGGTTCGAAATCAAGTAGTTCCAGCAATAAGAGACAATACAGAGTACAATTCTGTCCACACATGGTTTCAAAAAGACGTGCAGGTCCGCACAACCGTGTAAATATGCAACAACTAATTATACTACGCGACAAAACATCGCCAACTTTTTCCTCGAAGGTCAAGATCTAAGGGTTCACTTGTCCCTACCATAAATCCTTCTTTGTAACTAGAATCCGGAGTTGCCGCTCGAACTCACATTGAACTTTTTTAAGCTGTCAGTATGGCTAACCCCACTACGGTTATCATAGTAGCATTGTACTGCGGTTCCTCCGTCTGGCATCCGTAGCTTTTACTAGGCTTTGCAATCAGCCCTCGTCATATGAAATAGAATAAAGCTATTTTATTCTACTTGTTTAGCTTAAAATACAAATTACTTTGATGTAAACTATGTCGGGAAGCATGTAAATATTACCGAATAGAGCAAAACTTCTCTACTCCCGTTCTAAGCCTTTGCATTATGTTTCCTCCATAAGTGACGTAAATAGAAGAGGGGGGGTATGCATGATATACTTCTTTAGATCTCCCACTTCGAGCACTGCGTAAAGAAATAGCAACACAGTTTAAAAGCCGATAACTTCCTATCTCGAATATTTTCAGTGTGTGGCCGATGGTTGTTGTTGAATTGAGTTGAGTTTGAGTTTTTTGTCCCGTTCAGCAGCGAGGCTATATGAGACGTGGACCTACTGATTAATGTGAAATCCGAACCACATGAGCTCCCGCCGGGAATCGAACCCGGGTCTCCCACGCCAAAGCCGCGTACGCTAGTCGCTTAGCCACGGAGGAGCTCTCGATGGTTGTTACAATGCGCCATTGGTTAGGCACAATCCCATTCAAGTACGGTTCAATCGGACAAACCCGATTCATACGGATAAAAATACAATATCGGTCCAACGGGCGGTCCAGAATCGATTCTATTTTCCGAGCATTACCGAAAATGCACAGTAGCCCGAAACGGCTCGGGCGTAAAAACTACTATATTATTATTATTATTATTATTATTATTATTATTATTATTATTATTATTATTATTATTATTTTAATAGGAGAGCAAATTACTTGTTGAATGACCTGTACGTATTTTATCCCTATTTTAAATGGTTATTCTGGTTTTATGTATCTGCTTATTGGTTTGCAACACTCAGAGAAAGGATAGTTCGAGACTTCATTGTTTGCCCTGGCGACAGGGATAGCGGCTAAGCTTTTGTAATACCGGCAACATCTAACTGGTTGACAAACCGCACGTGGCCGCTAACAACCATATGACAGTTTTACTGCTGATAAGAAAACTTGGTTTAGCTTTGAACCAAGCTATAACATGGAATTTCCTATATTACGGATTGCCAGAGGAGGTGAAATTGGGTTGGCCGCTGGTTCTCTGTTCCCCTTATTTATCACCACTAAACTATTTTTTCTGGGTTTATCTAAAAATCCGAGTATATCAAACAATTCCAACCACTTTGGATAATCTTTGTCAAAGTATTATTAATGATTTTGCTCTTCTTGAACTGGACGTCATCAGGAATGCAGTATTTGTGTTTTACCACCGAATTGCTCACTGTCATACCAAGAAAGGTGCGCAGTTTTATCATACGCTTTGAAACATCAGTTACACTTTGTTCATCTGCCAATTTTAGACAACCAAGTAGTTAGGGGCAAGGAGACTCATGATAATAAAGTTCCTCAGAAAAAAAAGAAGAACGAGAAGACACTACGTAGCTAGTAAAGGTGATGTGTAGTAACCCACTCCGTAACTAGGGTAACAGTACAACTAGATATCAGGAAACGAAAACAGCACAATATTTTTTTATTCTCGACTTTCATGTGAAACGGAATTTTCAACGAAGTTAGGCTTATGTTAAATCCAAATGTATCAGTCATCCATCACTAACAATTAAACTGAACTTTGAGAATCCATTTAAGAAGGAGATGGATCTCCTAACTGTGGAATGTAAAAAAAGAGTGTACCAAGAATTAGATTATCAAACTGATGTATGTTGAATTCCAAACGGCACTCATCTTGAGCAACTTTGACACGAAACGTAACACGCACGTATTTATAAACAAAAAATAATTTTGAGTTTTCTGTCATTTAACATAAGCATCATGTCAGTGTGACTAAACACATGTGAGTTATTAACCTTTTAAATCGGGAAGGTCATTTACAATAGCCTTGTATATCAATTAATGTTCTTTGTGCTTTACCTGGTTTTCTATATTTGTTCTATAAATCTCCTTTGTTATTTTTGCTTTTACGTACTAGTGTGAAATAATGATTTTACTTAATCTGTCCGTGTCAGGTGATATTTAACAAACATATTGGTCTACTTAACCTTTACAATTCTAGGAAGGATGTTTCTTGTTGCAAAACACAAAAAAACTTTCCTTTATATATCGTAATGGTCTACCACAGTTGCATTGAAATGCAAATGAACGCATTTTATTTTATGCTAAGCCTTTCTAAAATATTGGACACATATTTCGTGCTTTATAATTGCAAGTGTATTACTCGAGATATTGTTTATTATCAATCCCAGGTAGCTTAAGATATTTCTTCTTTTTTTGTGATTACAGCGCCAACTATTATAATAACGAAAATGTATCACCAGTAGAAGTTGCTTAGTTTTGATCGCATAATCAGAATCTGCATTAAAACAGGGGGTTTCTTTTCAAAATTTTCAAGTTGGCCCTTGGGGTCATATGATGGGACCCCTGGGGGCACATGTTGTTTACAGAATTTTACAGGCCTCTGACATGGGTACATTCTTCCGTAACTATATTTGCCACATTTGTCATTTAGAAATATTTTAGGTTGCAAAGTTAGGTGAGACACCCTGTATATATATATATATATATATATATATATATATATATATATATATATATATATATATCGGGTCTTGCAAAATAAGTGTTACAACTCTTGGGAGGTTACTCCTGGCACTGTGATAAGAATAAAAGTTCTCTTGAACTTTTAGCTATCGGACATAGTTTCAGATCTACAAGGTGCCGAAAGCGTGGGAAAATGACTTTCGGACGCCAATAGTTCAGAAACTATCCAACGTAAAGAGGGCGGGTAAAAATTTCACTGAAGAAGTCATATCTGCTGTATTGAATTTGGCATGTTTCACAGTCCTACCATGCACGCGGAATGGATTCCCCAAAGGAACGTAGGAAGTCCCGTATAATCTGCCAAATGAAAATTGGTCTAAATGGATATGAATTCACAGCGTTTCTGCCAGGTAACAATAATTGGTTTGTATTGAATCGATATCTGAAACAAATACAAAATGGCGGTCACCTTCATTCCCGTTGTGTGTGGTTGCATAATCGCCCGGTACGGATGCTGGCCAACAGTGACGTTCTGAGTATTAAGTATAGCGAATTTGTACTCAAATGCTCTAGAAAGACATCTGGAATGTCGATAGAGCACAATACATGAAGCCGGGTGATTCACGTGTGTGGAAACACTTAACGAAAAATGCCCAGAAATGCACTCGTACTCAGTAAACGTTAATTCAAAGCATCGAAAATGTAAGGATTAGCATCAAGAACATGAAAGCCATTACCAATAATATTCCCTCAAACCGATGCAATATGATTTGCAAGGTTGCATACTAATATGGATGCAACAACTGAAGCCAAGTTGAAATTGTGCAAGGGGACTCACAAAGAAACTGGGTAAACTAAATGAATGTTACTAGTGGGATCGCATGATCGATATTGAAATGTGGCCAATGTGTGTGTTGATATCGACATGTAGCTAATGAACTATCGTCAACATGTCCCACTACTGCTGGGACACCGTCCCACGTGGAAAATGTAGGGTGAACTACCAGTGGCGGCGATAACGGCTTCAGGCCCGCCTTAGGGACTTATTTCGGATTTTTTTTTTGCTTGTTTGTTGTCATGGACATCTGTTGCCGGGCCTGTACTACAGTATTTCTTATTTATCTGAAATCAAATAACTTCAAAACTCTCTTTGTATGCTACACTTATGTTCTTTATTAAAGTTAAGGAGTTCCATAATCTAGTGGTTACAGTGGGAGCGTGGTGGCTCACTAGTAGAGCGTTCATCTCCGGTGCTTGGGGTCCCTGGTTCGATCCCAGCTCTCGCCGTGTGGACTTTGTTGTGGACAAACACCGCGCTCGTCGGTTTTCTCGGGGTTCTCCCACTTTCTTCATTCCACCATTTCATTCATTTCTCATTATTACGATCTCCTTTAGCCTAACCGGAATAACCGTGGGACGTAAAACTCAAAGATTTCATTTCATTTTTTTCTAGTGGTTACAGCGTTGGATTCATATCCACGTGATCCTGCGTTCAATCATCCGCTGGAATACTCCAAAATCTTGACGTATGCCCAGCGTCGTGAGGAAAACTTAGGATTGATACGCCTCTTGGTTAAGGGTGACGCAATGGGCTGACCACCTGTTCGTCACCCAAGTACTTGTAGGCAGGTTGGATTGATTTAAATCATTTGATTTTTTAAAAAATAAAAATCGTTGATTTAAATCAAAATAAATTAATTTGAAGTGAAAATAAGTAAAATCCCGTTTCTGTTCTGTTATTTCGATTATGGAAGATAATAATCATAATACAAGGGGACTTAAATGTGTGTAAGCAGAATATGGAAACGAGTATCATGCAAAGGATGATTAGAGAAATCCCATTTTGAACGGATAACATGTGAATCCAGCTTACGGTTTTTAAATCGTTGACTATTCCAACGGGGAAATCACCATGGATATTTAAAGCGAAAATTTTCTTCTGTCCACGTCTATTTCTTTGTTTCCAGATAATAGGAGCGCATTTAGAGGGGCCCGATCCCCTCTCCTAATAAATAAATAAAACTAAGCGAAAAGTATGGACTACATAGAAGTTCCTCGGGATCATAATACGGCAAATTTTGGATGCGTTAAACTATCGAATAATACTCTTGATAAAGTGGATACTTTCAAATATGTAGGATCAATATTAACAGACCTAAACCATATTCACGAAGAACTTAAATGTCGACTAAAAGCAGTAAATTCTTGTTATTAATCAGTTCTAAATCTTTTGTCCTCGCGAATTTTGTCGGGAAATTTGAAGCTTAGAAAACTATAAAATGATAATCATGCCTGTTGCTCTGTATGGTTGCGAAACATGGTCGCTTACTATGAGGGAAGAAAATATACTGAAAGTATTTGAGAACAAGATCCTGAGACGAATATTCGGGCCCAAGAGGAACGGGAATGGCGAATGGCGGAAACTTCATAACGAGGAACTACATAATTTATACGGTTTACCCAACACTGTTAAGGTCATCAAGTCTCGGAGATTCAGGTGGACAGGTTATGTGGCCAGAATGGAAGAAGTTAGGAACGCTTTCAAAGTCTTAACTGGAAAACCAATCGGAAAAAGACCATTAGGAAGACCTAGGCGCAGATGGGAGGACAATATTAAGATGCGTCTCGCAGAAATATGAATACAAAGTAGAAACTGGATCCAATTGGCTAAGGATAGAAATCAATGGAGAGCTTTTTTAAACGTGGCATTGAAGCTCCGGGTTCCATAGACCATAGAGTCAGTTACTTAATTTAGGTGAAATATATATTTTTTATATGCATTTCGTGCCGCTAGCTATTTCCTATTTCTTTAAATGTGCCCCTGCGAAATATCACTAACTTTCGTGAAAAGAAAAGTGTCATGTTGATAAATGTTGCTGTACTTTTTCCTTAATGCTGAAGAAATATTGTTTGGGATTGAAATAGGTTAACGATTGGAGTTTAATTCAAAATTCAACCCCAATACTTTCACTTAAATGGCATAACTAACATTTAATACTAATTGCTAATGTTTTTCTTCAGTTCGTGACTTGTATTATACGAGAAGAAAGATTTGATTTAAATGTAAAAAATCGATTTAAATAAAAAAAAATCAACAAAAATGATTTTTTTTAAATAATTATTTTTTTGCACCCTGGTTGTAAGTCCACCAGTCGTTAACATATGGCATTGAGGCCGGCTCAGGACTTTAGGTCTGTTACGCCAGTGGTTTCAGTTTTTAGTTTTTGTAAGTTAAATGAACATTTTTAGGACTACAGTACATCTATATGTAGTTAGTACTGTAATAGTTTATCTTTATAGCATATGGATTAGGCACAGCCTAGCGCGTCCCCGTCTTCTAGATTATTCCCGTACAGTACAGTACAGTACATGTTTATTGGATTTGCGATCTCGGATAATTCGGGCTTCGGTTATCCGTGATTATACTGTAACTACATTCCACACAAAAGGAAAATTAACGTAGAATATTTTTGTGTACTCGCGTAAAATACAGTGTTATCATTGCCTAGAATAAAACGGAATGGAAACTCTTCTCAAAGCAAGAGGTATTGTAAGCGTCACTATCACTATATTCCACTTGAAATGGAATGGAACACAAAATTTGTAAGAACTGTTTACCTAACCTTCAGTTCTTCAGGAGCAAGAATTTGTCTATAATTTTAGACAGATTTTTTCTTCATGTTCGATGCTCAAAATGGCAATGAAACTGTTAGAATTAGTTATAGGCTGTGTAGAAACGCTTTCAAAATGCATTAACATTATAAATAACATGTAAAATGAGTCTTGCTCAGCGTACTTTGTAGAGGCCCCCCTCAGGTCCGCCCCCCCCCGCACCGCGGGGTCTGCGGAGCCCTTATCACCGCCACTGTGAACTACTCGGGTCTTGAATCTGAGGCCGTGGGCTCCCAGTAATATTTGAAACTGCGACCACGCGAGCGAAAGCGAGGGATCCTCACTTTCTCTGTATTAATTTCTTTTAGGAGTACCCACTTTGTTTGGCAAGCGTTCCTGTACAGCCTCCCGACATGCTTATGTGTTTCATTTTGTTACTCCTACTGCATACTTGTAAACAATCAGAGCTTTAAGACGTTTCTTCCTATTTCTCATGTTTTATTTTCCATATGTGTGGTGTTCCAGCTGTAGTGTTACATGTGCCAAATGGGTTCATTTTCGTCTTTGTCTTGGCATCTGCACTGGGTGTAAGATACGAATTTCTGGAGGTATTTTCCTATATTTCGAGTACGTCACATGTCCCAGAAGACGTGGGACATGATTTAAGTTTGTTATTTTCACGATGTATCAGAACTTGAACCATGGATTAAGAGATTTCTTTTCATATGTGTCGACTGTGGGACAATGTCCCAAACAAAGAGGGACGTAGATACAATCGTGTTCTAGTTACGTTCTACCAAAAAGTGCACCAGATATAATAGCAGAATGTACAACTTTATTTTCCTAGCTTTCGCATGTGAGACGGTGTCTCAGCAGTAGTGAGACATGTTGAAATTTGTCCATTAGCTACATGTCGATATCAACACACATTGGCCACATTTCAATATCGATCATGCGATCCCACTAGTGAAATTCCTTTAGTTTACCGAATTTCTTTGTGAGTCCCCTTGCACAATTTCAACTTCGCATCAGTTGTTGCATCCTTATTGGTATGCAACCGTGCACATCATATTATTGGTGAATTGGCAATGGCTTTCATGTTCTTGATGCTATTCCTTACATTTCCGACGCTTTGAATTCACGTTTACTGAGTACGAGTGAATTTCTGGCCATTTTTCGTTAATTGTTTCCACACATGTGAATCATCCTGCTTCATCTATTGTGCTCTATCGACACTCCAGATGTCTTTTTGGAGCATTTGAGTACAAATTCGCTACACTTTATACTCAGAACTTCACTGTTTTCCAGCATCCGTACCTGGCGATTATGCAACCACACACAACGGGAATGAAGGTGTCCGCCATTTTGTATTTGTTCCAGATATTGACTTAATACAAACCAATTGTTGTTACCTGATAGAAACGCTGTCAATTCATATCCATTTAGACCAATTTTCATTAGGCAGATTATCCGGAACTCCCTACGTTCCTTTGGGGAATCCATTCCGCGTGCATGGTAGGACTGTAAAACATGCCAAATTCAATACAGCAGATATGACTTCTTCAGTGAATTTTTTACCCGCCCTCTTTACTTTGGATAGTTTCTGAACTATTGGCGTCCGAAAGTCATTTTCCCACGCTTTCGGCACCTTGTAGATCTGAAACTATGTCCGATAGCTAAAAGTTCAAGAGAACTTTTTTTCTTATCTCAGTGGCAGGAGTCACCTCCCAAGAGTTGTAACAGTTATTTTGCAACATTTGATATATGTAAAAGCTAATTTGCTTTTACGTGAGTTCAGAAGGTCTAACATCCCCATGCCGTAAACGTCGCCAACACCTAGTGGCCCACTTGAGGTAAACGTCGATCGTCGAAGAAACTAAGCGTCGAAGAATTGCCGCTAGTTTCCCACTGGCGGCAGGGTTTCGTCGAGTCGAGACTGATATCTCGAGTCGGTGTTTTGAAGTTACCACCGTGTAGCAGCGAGGAATTCGTTTTCGTCGAATCGAAGGGATCAACACGAACTAACGCCAGCCATGTGCATGCGGTTATTATTAAATATTATTTTTTCTGACGAATTGTCCTTAAAGTGAGCTCCGGGGGTCAAGAAGAACCAGTGCCTCAACATTATGAAGTGAAAAATCTTGATACCAGTGCGATAGTTGTAAGAATTCAGATGGCAAGTGTCGTCGATCATTAAAAAGTGAGTATGGGAGAACTATGAAATAAAGTAAACAGACACGCGTGATTTTGTTACAGAATTACATGGCAAAAGAATTTTGTCTTATCGCAAACAGTTATCGTCTCATATACACGGTTAAAGGAGCACTCTGATTGACCTAATTAAAAAAAGAAGATCTCAATCATTTATCCCTTTACAATCGACGTTTCCTTCATCGCCTCCGTGGCGAAGTCGAAAGAATACCCGCGCAATAATCCTAAGTTTGGTGGTTCGAGCCCCCTTCGGGGTACTTTTTTCACGTTCTTAGACTCATTTTAATGTAAACAAATCATACATATAGGCGACTTAACATATTTTGGGGGAGTAATTTTGTGGTTCATTGGCGTTTTGTCGCGTCTCTGCCACTGGTGGGCCGCTGGTAGTATAAATTTCAAAACCGAAAAGGAGTCACCGCGGATCGTCGCTGCGTGGCCGCCAATTTTTGGCGAGATATCGATAGTTGCCCATCGCTGGCCCACCGACACTTACAGCATGAGGTCAGTTCCCTGACATAAACCCATGAGTTCGCCGGCGGCTCTAGGACACTTTATATCTTATGCGAAAAGCGTATTTACGCCGTCATAATTTTCTTCTCCAAAACTCAAATGAGGTGAAGCCTTGTCACCCCAAACATTTTCACATGATTACATTGTTACAATTTGTTTAAGCATTAAATAAAATAAAACTTACTCCCAGTGCCTTTCTCGATATAGTCTAAATTAGTAATCTGTAAGCCATTTTTTAAAAAACTTTTTTATTACTGTGGCATTTGGAATGAAATTTTACGAATTAAACCACAGGGCAACAGGAAATTAATGTTTTATTGTAATGTAAACCATGTCAATGTCCATTGTGTATATAAAACAACATGGTTAAGAGAAAGCAAAGCTGAAATTTCTTAACTCACTTTTAGTTATTTTTAATTTGTATAATTATTCTGTGAAAAGCTGAGTAGCTTAAAAGATGCCCACGTTAGTTGTTATCCTATTATATAAATTTAGTGCTCTGTAAAGAAGGACCTTTGAATAATCGACAATCTAGGGGGGAAAGGTAGAAGAGGTGGGTTTGGTGCTACACGGGTAGGAATGTGAAGAAATAATTCTTGAAGTAGGGCTTCAGACCTTAAGTTTCTATTGACTACCTTATGTAGAAACTTTACATTTCTGCGAAAATCCGGAGTCTGGATATTCATATATTGCAGGAGATCATCCCTGGTATTAGAATGAACAGCGAGAACACTAAAACGTACTCTGGCGAGATTCATGTTCTCCCGCTCCACATAGATTCCAGTAATGGATCTTGGGTGATCCCACTTTTCATTAACTTTCTCTTCCTAAATGTGTAGGACGCTGCTCACGTACGTTTTGGTTAATGTTGATAAACCGCACGCAAAGAAAAAAAACTGTAATTCCGCCGTAGACAGACTCCAAGGTTGTCCATATGGAGAAGCTGACCCTGTATGAGTTTAATATTTAGTTGATTGAGTTTATACAGAAAAGTAGAATTAATTTATTTAAGTAGGGCTTCAGGCAGTTAATTCTATAATATATGACATTTACTGAAACTTATAAGTTCATAAACTGTACCTTGCTTTATGACGCATGAAATTTGTTGTCTGTCCTGGTTTGGTTATTCTCTCCTTCATGCAAGAATCATATTTTTCGATTCAATATTAGTTAGCCTACAAAATCCATATTAAACGTGGCAAGGAAAATCAGAAAAAGAGGAAATCATAACTAAAGAGACGAAGAAACTAAATTCAAACTAGTTTCAGAGAAGAGATGGGTTTCTTAGTGGATGTCCCCAAGCAAGGCCATGGCAATACGAACGATTAGAACACTTCAAGGTGGTTTTCTGCTGACCACGATGTTTTGCGGAGATACTCCGGAGTCACGAGGGTGAAGGCGTGTTCCACAGCTGTTCGTAATTCCTGCGTTCTGTGATATCAAGTGTTTCTCACTTGTTGCTTTATGAAACCTTACAGAGCATTGTGTGGTGTCGTCAGATCGGGACTTCTTGGAGTCCAGGCAAGGAAGCTGCTCAAGATGCACAACCTCTTCCAATCCAGCGGCCAGGAAATGTCTGATTCAGGTAATTGCGCACGAGAATCGCGAAAGGCGCTGGTCCTCCATTCAGCCGTATCACAACAGTAACTTTGCTACCATTTACTTCCAGTCGAGGCACCAACCACTCATTAAGCATCTCCAGGTAAGAATATCCACTGACATTGTCTTCGAAGAAGTAATCCCAAAAATGAGTGTTCCTCTCATTCCAGTTCATACCATCACCTGTGGTGGGTTTCTCTCCATCTCTTTGTAAAACCGGAAACCACATTATAACGTTCCGAGAATGCATACTCCGGTAGATAGCACACTCGTATGTGAAGAGGACTGCATGACAGGATCGTTTGGAAGGGAACGCCTTAAGGAGAGTTCTGCATGTCTCACCGCGCATCCATGTCGGCGTCACTCAGTTCATTCACAATGTATTGGTCGGTAGAACATCAATTTTGAATCTTCTTTCATGTGCCTCATCATAGTGGTCCGAGGAATACCAACCTCCGAAGACCTTATACGTGTTGATTTTGAAGCCGACTGCTGCAATGATGCTTCCACTTTTCGGCACGTCTCCCTCCGTTTTATCACTCAACCGATTCGGGGAAGGTCTTTCACACTGCCCGTAGGAAATGCACGTTTTTCCCACACAACATTGTTGCTTTTCTTGGTGGATTAATACCAAAGCGGTCTGTAAATTTCGCTTTAAAACTGTCCATGCTGTCACTTGTGTAAGCCAATTTCCTAAAGCCAATCCGCAACAAATAATTTTTTCTCAATGTTATCACACATCGTTGATTGTTCCAACTTCACTGCAAATAAATGTTACAAAGCAGAAAACGAATAAACGTGGATAGCAATGTTGCCAGACAATGCCAAGCAATTTTTACCAAAAATGTTTTGGGTAAAACCTAAAACTGTCAGAAAAAACGACCACTTCCGGACTACACTGTAATATGTGGGAAATGCACGTGAAAAATTGCACTGTTTGACTCTAGAGATGGAATTTTTGTAACTTGGCATCATAGTGCTGCGTTCGACAATAGACAACAAAGTGCACAAGAAACACACCAGAACTTTGGAAGCCCAAACTGTTCTAAGTGCAGAGGAGGAAAATGTGTTACTTCATGACGTTTTTATAACTGCGAACTGAGGTTTCCCTTTTACATCTGCAGATATTCATCTGAAGGTATCTTGTTAAAGGGTGTCAGCACAGAAAGTGTTGAAGAGAGGATATTTACCAACAATTTACCTGTGGTAGATTGGGCACGGTCATTTAGCAAGAGATATGTCAACGTTCTTGCTGTTAGACGATTTAAAATATCAAACTTTCTAGAGCTGTAGTGTACCATGAAACGGTGAAGAAATGTTTTCATAATATGAGTTAACTCTTGGAGAACATCGTAGCCAGTATCATACACTACGACCCACACAGCACACCGACATCCAATGTACATCCATTTAACGTTCGGACAAGGATTTACGGGATGTCCAGTGGACGTGTGGTTTTGGTCCATACAACTTCTAGTGGATGTACACGGGACAGTACACGTGGCACAGTTGCCATGAGTCCACTGGAAGTCCAGAACGTACATATTATGTTCATTTCTGGCATTAAAACGAACTAATTATTTACATACAGACGCCCAATGGACGTTCAGAGGACATGGACTTTTGGTCCATACGTTGTCCACTGGATATACAAAGGAATGTTACTTTGGGACAGTTGCCATGCATCCCGTGGACGTCCAGAACGTCTATATTTTGTCCACTTTCGGAGCTAAAATGTAATAATTATGGACTTCCAATTGACGTGGATGATGTCCATATGTAGATATCATTGGACCTGAACGTACAAATTGTGACTATTCTTTGTTCCTACACAGACCAATTATGGACTTCCACTGAATGTTCTAAAGGACTGACACAGAAGAATTATTCAATTAAAGCCTGCTACGGAAGCCATACTATCTAGAATCAATCTATTTCTAACATAGGTTAAATTTTACCATATCAAAGTGACATCTAAATAAGCAGTCTTCCATCAACTTTTACTACAGTCAACAAACACACACATCAACCTTTATACTATAAAGGTTTTTGTGCACACACAAAAACCAAGAAGACATTATTATGGTCATATGTTTTAATATGTTAAAGATTTCGTACCTTTCCAGTCAAAATTCTGGTTCTGTGTACCAGAAAAAAGTTGGTTTTCGATTTTTATCTACTGAAAGATCAAACTATTTGAAGATTCGGTATTAATAGCAAATCTAGTTCCAATTTTACTTGTATTAATCCTTCCATATCTCCCGAAACTAAGAACTCAAAATGTAATTAACAAAGTAAAGTATTCTGCCCATACGATTCAGTTAATACAATTTGTTGATTAAAAAGCTTCAAACCTGCATCCTCTTCCACTCTTTGTAGATGCGTAGAAAGATATCACAAACTGGAAATCCTATTTCTAAGTGTGATGTAAAAACCTCTCTCGATTCAAAATCTGTGAGTTTTACGTCCCACGGTTATGCCGGTTAGGCTAAAGGAGACGGTGATGATGAGTAATGAATGAAATGGTGGAATGAAGAAAGTGGGAGGAAACGGGATAACCCCGAGAAAACCCACGCACACGGTGTTTGTCCACCACAAAGTTCACATGGCGGGGGCTGGGATCGAACCCGGGACCCCAAGCACCAGAGGTGAACGCTCTACCACTGAGCCACCGCGGCCCCTCTCTCGATTCACTCTAAAGTTTCAAATTCATTTGTAAAATATCAGTTCTGTCTTTTCCTTTGTATGAACAGACAAGACAGCTAAGCTTTACTTCTCATATTTAAACAAATGATGACCAAAACTTTTTAACTCTATCCCAAAACTTTTTCCCCTTATTATCACATCTCATAGGAGAAATATTAACTTCAGTCAAAACGTGCCGTCCATTAAGGGCCGACAACGTTTCAACTTATTGAAATTATATACATTAAAGAATAAGAAAGGCGTAACATAAAAAGAAACGAATAAAATAACAATATACTTTATTGGATTACCTCAAATTACATCTCGAAGTTCTTAACAGTGCTTCTTATATTGGAATTTTTGTAGATTGACTGCTCCACACTATTTGTTTTTTAATATACTGAATGAGATTGTAATATGATTTTTTTCGTGTAAGAATGGTTTTCAAGAGTTTGGTATACCTGTTTTATTCTTGAGATTATAAAATGTATCATAAACGCATAATACTGTTACTAAAATAAATATTTTTAAAAACAAATCAATTTTAACCTTCTAGAAGTAGGAGTAAATATATACAGAACCATTTTAGTTTAGATAGATGTATTGATATATTATATTTAACTATTATATTACATTACGATGATTCACTGACATATGAGATTCTTTCTTCGTGCGTTCCATATTTATTTTTTCTGAAATTAAGAAAATGGGAAAATTAATTTTAGGTATATTCAACATCACAACGATCAAAATTAAAATCAGATTATGAGGTTGCTGTTAAGTAAGGTTCTTTATGATTAACTTTAAAGAGTAAAAATTACATGACGGATTCAACCTGGGACCTTTTGGCTTTAAACTATACAAACCGGACTCAAAGGTATACAAAGTTACAATTCCAAATTCCAAATTGAACTAGTACAAATTACAAAATGTATTCGGCAGTTTCAAGCCTTCTGAAAATCTACTTGTTTCTTGCAGCCTTGGGCCACAAAATGTATTTCCCTTTCATACTTTATTCTATTTAAGCAAAAATACAGTGAATCATATTGCCGTATAGACAAATTTCAAATTTAACTTATAAAAGTCGTGATTATTATTGTTATTACGTTCAGGCTAAGAAACAGGCTTCCCCATTCCATTGTAAGATCGAAAGAATGTTAAAGGAAGGAGATTATTTTCTAAAATATCAGAAAAATATATACTATAAGTACGAGTATATTCCCACCTATCCGAAATAATATATATACAGGTGGCAGTGCGAAGCTCAGCGCTGGCGTACTGTTTCCAAAGCTTAACCCTTTTAGAATTTATAGTAACTTTTGTTACCATGGCGTAGTATCGTATTTGATCGCTTACTTAGGTTCTATAACAAATATTTAAGCCGTTTTCTTGTTAGTCAAGTCAATGGTGGACCAAAGAACACACCAGATGCGTTTGGGAACCGGATGGTCAACTTGACGCAAGGTGGGGCGGACGGGCGTGACATTTTTCTTAAAGCAAATTTCAGAAATTTTTCAAGCCTTTCATTTTCAAGATATCAGAATGAAACTTTGCATACGGATTGCGTGCACCATTTGGTATTTCTCAAATTTTTTGAGATCCCTATGTGAAACAGGGCCGGGCCCGAGGGGGTGAGTTTTTCAGAAAAATTTCCGGTTCATCTGTACGATACGGACATGTGAGTGGTACCGTTAGAAAGAACTCGTTATACTGAAGAAAATTACGTTTGAACCATGACTTTATGACTCTAGGCCAGATAGTAATGACACAGTACATTTTTAAGTATATATATATATATATATATATATATATATATATATATATATATATATATATATATATGGATCACCTTCATAGTTTTAAAAATTTCTCCCGACCTTAGTTTTCGAAATACAAAATTGAAATTTTGCACACATACTATGTACATAACAACGTATTTTCAAATAAAATTCAGATCCCTGTGTCGACCCAGGCACAGGCCAGAAAAGAGCAAAAACTTCGATTTTTTCTTTTAAAAAATTCCCAGTTTTTTCTGATTTTCCCCTTCCTAGTGTATAATACGGACAAGCGAGTGATATCATTGGAAAGCATCCTGTATCCTTAAAAAAAACAAGGTATGAACCGCGATTCTTCGACAAATATTAAGGAAGCAATAGATGTTTGAGTGAAAGCATCAGATTAACTCAAAAAGTGGAAGTCCTAAAAGGGTTAAACATTTCAATGCATTTATTTATAGTTTCTATCTTAATCTACTACTTATGTAGAATGAATACAAATGAATACCAAGATGTTCGTTGAAACGATGATTTTTCTTTTCCAAAGTTTCGTTAAACACTCAGTAAACACCCTGACACTTTTTTTTAAAATTAAGTTAAACGGGTAACTGTAAACAAGTATACTATTTCTTCAATACAACATAGCTGCTTGGTATCGTAGAGTTTGTTGTCAGAGTATATTAAACTTCCGTTTCTATTCTGTACGTTATCTTGTTCGTCTACCTGATGAACTGCGCAATCCATTAAAACAACCGTAATATAATTTCACTACTTTGGAAATTTGTGGAGTTTTATAACTTAAAAATACACTAGCTCAATAAATCATAACTAACCTTTGTTCTCTTCCCTCCTGTCTCTCCTTCGTTCGTCGCAGCCACTTCTGAATTGTCGTCTCCACTTTTTTTCCGTAACTGTCCCGCAAGATTTTTCTACGGATTCTGTGGAAAGAAGAATATGTGTTATAGTTGAGTCTGCGTGTATTATTTTTGTATTCTAACATCTGCAAATCTATGAGATCTAAACCAGTTATAACCCAAAAAAAAAATAGCAACTAAAGAATTTTGCATTTGGCGTAATCATGTCTGTTTTCCTCTAACCTGGGCCGTAACTTGTTGGGGGGCAGGGAGGGCAATTGCCCACAAGGGAAGCTCCCCGCCGTTCGCGGGAGCCCACTTTAGGACATTTTTATTCCATATACGATACATGTAATTATAAATGAAGCATCAAACAGGTTCACTACATTGCATAAACAAAACGGCACACAAAAGGTATATAAAACAAAAATGAGTCGTGGTCCTACTTCAGTAAAAAGTGCCTACTATTAAGGGCCCCAGATAATATTTGTTCTTATGGCTTTGAGATTTGTAAATATTGTCCCTTTAATTAATTTGTCATGTATGGTATGGGCCCTGGAGAATGAGGGAGGGCCCACAAAGTGTAAGAGAAAGATGGAAAGACGAGGCCTATTTTCGAATTTTGTGGTAGGGTCTAAAACAACCTCTTGGAGGAAGCTCAAATATTGATGCTTCCCCCCCCCCAAGAAAAGTCTAAGTTACGGCGCTGCCTCTAACTTTAATTTAGAGCAATATATGATATATAAATTTATTATGTGTAATTGAAAGGAAAAATGTCATAAGGTAGGTATTTGTAATCGACTTCAAAAGTGTTATAAATCTAAATTTTAGCCCATTTACTACGAAAATATATTTATTGCACATAAACGTGCTACATAATAATAATAATAATAATAATAATAATAATAATAATAATAATAATAATAATAATAATAATAATGAACACTAACGCAAAAGATGCAAAGCAGAAAAAGAACAAATAAATACCCTCTAACACTGTGTAAATATGTATTCAATTTACTCTTCCTAATATATATGTCAACGATGTGAACTGCTTTAAATACTTTTCCATATATTCTGGAAATTTACCTGTACTATTTCTTTTAAAAGGAGATAAACATATTGGAGTCATTGCACGTCAAATTATCACACTACAGCCCATTTACAAGCCGACCCTTTTCTTTCAACTAAACTTTATTTCCGTGTACTCCTGGATAAAAATTTCATTAACTGTCTTAGAAGAAATGATCAAATCAATTACAATTCTATCTAAGTATCAATATAGCTTACAATTTAACCTTTAGTTAAGACTAAAACGAAATTGATAGATTAATTAGTTTAGAGTAAATACAGAATATATTAGAGTACAAGTTTAAATAAATAGTGATACAATATTTATGATAAACTTTAATATTTCAGACACGTGCCTCTGGCAAGATGCTACACGTATCAACCTAACACTGCATTTCTACTAGGACAGTACTGCAAATGTCATTTAATTCTGGAGATGGTGAGCTATGGACTGTGTTGTCATGGAAAAACCCAGCCACATATCGTCGGTCCTAAAGAAAAACTGGCATTGGGTCTCGCACAAAATAATCACTACTTGATTTGCCGATAAAGTTTTTAGTTGCAAGGCTATTGTAATAAGACTAGCATCGAAAGAAATGTTGGAACGCCGCTCATGTCTCATACGGCCCAATTTTGAATCTAAATATTATTTAAGCGAACATGAATGTTACTGATTGCGACAGCACATGTTTTCCACGATTTCACTACACGCATGAAGTCTTCTGAGCTACATCAAATTTTCAGGAAGAGTTTTTTTTCTTGTCTTTAGAAAAAATAGTCACATGAGTTAAGACTGTAAATCAAAATAAAGTTTCAAATAAGTCCATGGACACTCTCAAAGCATGATGTTTTTATGGAGCAATCCGGCATTCACATTAGTCCAAAACGCACATTTTGTTTGTTAACCACACTATTCAAATAAGTGATGCCTATCACAAAAACACATGATGTTAAGTTTCCGTATTGTCTTGTAACCAATAATATTCATGTTCACTTAAAAGTTCAAAATCAAACAGGCGCTTATATTCTACATGTTCTGAAAACATTTCTTTACAGTGTATTTTTTAATACTAATCCCATTACACTATCAATACAAAAAATATTTTATCGACAAAACAAATGGTGGATTACTTCAAGCATCATCGATGTCATTTAAGTGTTTTGCTTCAAAACCCACAATAAAATAAATGGAGCAGGTAGGGAAAACTATCCAGGTATTCTGTAGTATTTACTTACCAAAAACAACTTTCATTCTTAATTTTCCAAATGCGTTGTTGCCTTTTAGATCACAGTAACTGTACTACACTGCCACCGCATCACTTAACAGGCGTTTCAATTGCATCTATTCTCCCAACTTTACTAAGGACATTCACCGAAAAAAATAAAAGAAAAAGAAAAAAGAAAAGGAAAACATTTCACAAAGTGTATTTAAATCAAAATTATACATAGTAGAAAATAAAGGAAGCAGATTTGTAATAAAGGTCTAAAATTAGGTAAATGAAAGTATTCACATATAAAGCACTGAAGAATTGAAATGCGGGATCGTTTCAGTCAGAACAGAGAAAGAATCACTCAAAAAATGTGCATAGAAATACACAAAATTGCAACTACCTTCATCTGAGATTTTATGGTCCAGAATCTTCACTTTTTATTGTGCAGTATTTTAAGTATTTATTTTACAGTATCTGCAGATATGTTTAACTAGATGAACACTCCATCTAAAAGTTGTTAGTACCGTATATAGTATTGTGAAAGCGTATCTTCAGTATAAAGTAATTCCTTCAGATGACTTGAGCAATTCACTCTTCACGAAACGACGGCTTTGTGGTAGAGCGTTCACCTCTGGTGCATGGGGTCCCGGGTTCATTACCCTGCTCCCGCCAAGTGAACATTGTGGTGGACAAACACCGTGTGCGTTGGTTTCCTCGGGGTTCTCCCATTTCCTCCCACTTTCTTCATTCCACAATTTAATTCATTTCTCATCATCATCACCGTCACCTTTAGCCTAACCGGTAGCGGTGCCTGGTACTATATGTTGCATGGTTGTGCAACCGGATATTTTTTTAATACTAAAAATATTTTTAAGTATTAAAGTAGTGTATCAGTAAAAACAATAAATCTTTGCTCTTGTGTGCAAAACAGTATTGATCCATTTCCTTAAAAATTAATTAAAAAACTCAAAGAGAGTGATTTACATTTCCAGTGGCAGTGAGCGTTGCCACTGGAAGCGGTAACATTGAGCATATGGCAGCGAGCTCCTATCTCTTAACATGGGGAAAAGGATTTATTCTTGCATCGCTCCTATCTTCCCGTATTGCCCGCTTGCAGTTGCACCTTCTTTCCCAACTGGTCAGCTTCTGTAATAGTTACGAATTCCTCCACTTGCTGCGCTTGACTCAATTGATAGGTGTGAGAGAGATACAGACGGTTGGAAGAAAGAAGTTATTCACAAAACACTAAATCGCAAAGAAAAAATGTAAGTCAGGTGGTAGCAGGATGGACCCAAGCTGAGTTTGGTGGGTTGTCGTTCAAAGTCAATATATTTCATTTAACATTTATAATACAATGTTAAAATTTTTGGGATAAGTTTTTTTTTAATCCTACTCTGGGAGGGGGGTCGATCGAGTCTCGAAGAAGAAAATGTCTTACCACTGGTCTAATTCCTAGCTCTGTGTCTTTCGTGCACATCGATCCTGTGTTCGATTTCCGGCAAAGAGCATAAAAAATTAATATATAATCATTCACTTCCAATACTCATCTGTCTTTTTTTTAGTCTAATTTGCTGGAATGTTATACTATTTTTTTTTTATTTCGAAGGAAAACATCTTAGATTTCATGCTTCTTTATACTAGAACAGCAGACAAAAATACGTGGTTTCTGAAAATTGACTTTTTGCGCCGTGTACTTATACAAAGAATTGCTAACAAAATGCATATTGTCAGAGGAGAGAGGTGTTTCTGGAGGACTAGCTCAGGAGAGTAATGCTCCCGGAAGTAGAAACGAGAAACACAATTCTGATTAGTTGGCGTTATCCACTTCTTGCCACGTTGCATTAAAATAGCAGAAATCAAACGATTGCTGCTGTTGGTCCTCGTGGCCGAGTGGATAGTGCTATATGCTAGTAAGAAAAGTCTCTTTTGGCGTGAGTTCAAACCCGGCAAGAGGAAAGTTTTTTTTTACATTTTTATAACACTTATTAAATTAAAATAATGTGAAAATAATACTCAAAACAGTGATTTATTTACTTTTGTGCAGATAAGTAGTAGTAGTAGTATTCCCCTTGTACTACATGATATAGGACTCGTTTTGTTCCCCTTGTACTCCATGATAAAAATTTTTGTGACCAACTTAAAACAACTGGCTAGGATAGCGCGTAAAACAGCTGGCTACAGTAGCGCGCGGAAAAACGTACTTCCGGGAGTATTACTCTCCCGAGGGGGTCGTGTTTCTGGACCCTAAAGAAAATAAAGCGGAAAATATTTGCGGTAGCGATGCTTTCTATTCAGAAAAACTTGGCGAGCAGCCTTTTAGATTTCAATGAAGTCATAGAAAAGTTTGAAGCTCGAAAAGAACAAAGAAAGATCTTCTATTTTAAAATAATGCATATTTTGTATAATTAAATAATTTTGTTTAACTGCGTGCATGATTATATGCAATTTTCTTGCTTTTTTCTTTCTTTTTGGGTTAACGCCATCATTCATGGCTTACAGCACATGCTCTATATTCGGTTTATCTCTTGTTCAATAACATTGAGTGTAGAAGTTTTGTATATAAATAGTATATAAACGTACATTGATAGTGGCTGTTTGAAAAAAAAGATTATATATTAAATCAATATTAGAGAAATAATTTGATCAATAATATACAAATAGAGCTTAAAAGACTTTCCACTCCATATATCCGGAATATTTTTTTGGATAAGACTTAAGAATGCTGGGGTAAGGGGAACACTTGCGCCAGGCACGTAGCCACGATTTCATAATAGGGGGGGTCCGGGACGAAATACTGTGGTTATCACACTAGGGGCTCGATCATTCTAAACTATTTTACTGACAACTTATATTTGTTCGTTTAGCCAGGATTTCGTAATTTGGGGGGGGGGGGCGAAATTAAATACTGTGGTTACACACCATGGGCTCGATCAATGCAAACCATTTTACTGGCATCATACCGATATTGATTTGTTAGGACAATAAAATGAAAATATGTTAGCTAGTATTTTAATAACAAAATATGAAGAATTCTCGAGTAAAATATTATTTTAAAAAGTATTGAAAAAGTCTTCCGAAGTCATTCGAATTCGATTCTCTTTGTCTTCTTTCTTCTTTTTCTTATCTTCGTTTAACGCCGTCAAGGATAGTAACGAGATCTGTTTTGGCAGTAAAGACATCCTATAAAATGGATTAGAGTTGCCACACAATTGAAAGTTTCTTTAACAAGTGTAACGGGAATCTATGCTGCCAGGCTCATATTTTGGTGATTGGGGGAATTTCTTAAGTTCTATCTGAGAGTCTCTCTGATCGAACCCATTTATCGATTGTCATTTGTAGTCCATAGGATTAGCATGGAGCTAGATGGAATTCGGAATGCACCGTTAAAATAATATATATTTTTAACTTGAACCCTTCCCCCCTGTTTCCTCAACACAAAGCTCCTTATAAGAAAGAGTTACAAAACGATTGCTATGGCTTTTTATTTTTAACGATGATTATTCTTTTTCTCGTTTCTTTTTGTTTCATCCTTCCTTAATTTGTTTTTATTTCTGGTTTCGAAGGGAGGCTACCCTTGGCTACGTGCCTGCTTGCGCGTACCTAGATACCTTTGATATTGCAACATTGCAACCGGTGCTTGTACAGACCACGAACCGCTACTGCTAACCGGTATATGCGTAGGACGTAAAACTCAAAAATTTCATTTCTCATTCATTTACGAAACGACAGAGCATAAGTGATTAGAAGAGGGAAGGGGAAGAAGATGAAGAGAAGAAAATGAAATGAAATGAAATCTGTGAGTTTTACGTCCCACGCTTATGCCGGTTAGGCTAAGGAGACGGTGATGATGAGAGATGAGTGAAATGGTGGAATGAAGAAAGTGGGAGGAAACGGGAGAACCCCGAGAAAACCCACGAGCACGGTGTTTGTCCACCACAAAGTTCACTTGGCGGGGGCTGGGATCGAACCCAGGACCCCAAGCACCAGAGGTGAACGCTCTACCACTGAGCCACCGCGCCCCCCATGAATAGAAGAGAGATAAAAAAGAAAAAGAAATGGACTCAAGGACCTTGTGCTATTGTTGTTTGGGGCCAGAGGGAGTGTTCATCTTTATATTATTTCTTTTTAACTTTTCTTCTACTTATTTAAATCTAACTGTACACATTACTGGGTTGTGCTGTATGCAATTTCGGTAGAGACTCTACGCACCGCTTGGCGAATACATGTTCACCCAATTTTTCTGAGCAGACGAGAAATGATGCAAGAAGAGCTTTTAAGCGATAACTAGAAGTGTAAATGTCCAAGAACACTCATTATACTCTGAAACAAACTACGCCTAACCTAACCTGATGTAAATGCACGTAATAATGGAGCAGTTATCTAGATCCTTCCCAGAACTTCTCATATAGCATCAGCATATTCAAGCGGCAGGGGTGCAGAACACTGATGCGCCTCCCATTCAGTTGTAATAAAAAAGAAAGTAATGTGCCCTACGGGGCTCTAACAACCCGCCTTCATTCGCTATCGCTCGCTTGGCAATTCTATGTAAATTGAGGGGTTCATCCGAGCAAACGATTCTACCAAATAAAAAATTTATGAGTAAAATATGATGGGAAACACATTTCGTGAAGGATGAGAGTGTGAATATAAGTAATTACTGTCAGTGTACATCATACTGAAATGAATTTGAGTGATAGTGGAAGTATTTTATGTGTATATGTGCTTTTCCACTATCCTCGTTTATGCGTATAACTCCAGTAGCTGATTCGCTTGCTCCCTTCGGACGTACGCCCTCGCTACCGCTGCATCCCGGCCTTGAATCGGGAATATAGAATTCGTGCTTTTTATTGGTCACAAGTTAGTTCGTCATATATGCACTGTAGGCTTTATGCTATACATCGGCAATGTTCTTGCTGTTGAGTTTAACGTCCCGTTCATCAGCGAGGCTATATGAGACGTGGACTTCCTGATTAACGTGGAATCTGAACCACCTGAGCTCCCGCCGGGAATCGAACCCAGGTCTCCCACGCCAAAGGCGCGTACGCTAACTGCTTATTCGCGGAGGAGCTCCAATCCGCAATGTATTTATACTTATGGCATTACTGCTGTATCGCCGGAAAAGGAAAATAAAGAAAGGAACATTATTTAGTTTCTCATCCAAAATACTAGATTGTGGCCATGGCTCACTTGATAATGATTGTTGTTCGAAATACAATTTGAACGTATGGCATAAAAACTAGTCCATAAAACACTAACCTACTTGTGCAACGTGGCCACTAAAAAGCACGAATGCTGTCTAACCGAGTCAGAGCAGGAGACCAGAAAGCAACCGTAGGGAGCAGGCGCGTGAGCGAGAATGGGTATACGCATAAATGAAGATGGTGGAAAAACAATTTATATGCCATAAAATGCATGCCTTGTGTCGCACAGCTTTGGAGAAGGTACAAATGCAATCCAAAAAAAGTACAAAAATGTACTAAATTAGGTTAGACTTGATTAGGTTTGCTTAAATGTTCCTCTTATTTCCTGTACTTATTAATACGTACAGTGTACGTCAGTGTGCTACCTTGATAGGGAAATACGATTTCATACTATGACGCCTAAACCCTTCCAAGTGTGACGATCACGATAAATACAAACCTAAGCACTAAGACAACGGACACAAGTCACCGGCTTAGTGCTACGTGTTTGAAGCCAGACTACTGGAGAGTTTGTTACTTTTCTCAAATATTCACAAACTACTGTTCTTTGATCGTTGGAAGGGTTATTTAATGTAGATACTGATAGGATAGATTTTCCCCGGAATATGAGGCTTTGTTTTCTTGTGTAAAGAAAGCAATCTAAGCAACTATTGGACTAACTTTTAAATTCTTTCAGCAACAAAAAGATAATATAACATGTATGGTGATAAACTAAATTACATTTCAGAGTGCCTTGACAAATAAGGGGGACTTCGTTTTCTTTTGTAACTAAAAATAAATCTTCGGAAGACAAAACTAATAACAAAAGTTGTTTCGTCTTTGGAAAGATGATTTAATGCACATGGTCATTGATTGAACTTCATTTTAAAATACTACAACTCAAGCGCTTGCCCCGCGATTTCTTATATATATATATATATATATATATATATATATATATATATATATATATATATATATATATATATATATATATGTGTGTGTGTGTGTGTGTGTGTGTGTGTGTGTGTTTGTAAGAAAGAATCTAAGGAAGTTGTGGATTCGCATTTTAAAAAAATCACCACAGTTATCGCCGTTGGTAGATGAAAGTTACAGCCCGTGAAGGTCACGTGCTACAACATGAGTAAATCAACGTATGAATAGACTGCAGCAGGTACACGCTGTTATACTCACCTTTTGCGCGTGATTAGCGTGTGATAATCTGTTATGGTAGTTCAGTGCAGAAACACCACTTACCTTGTTATAAATTAATGACTGTATTTGTTGTAATAAACTATGTACATTCCTCTACACATTTGATTTATTGGAATTACGCAGTTAGCTTACACAAGTGCATGTGCCATGAACTACTTGCACACTGTTCCCACTGTCACAAAAGTTTTACTCACAATCTTTACACTAATATATATTTGACAGACCATATATCTGATACAATCTACGTTGTCTATATTTACTTTTCACAATAACACAGTCTTCGTTATAGCCCGGAGAACTTAATACTTTCAGTTTGCCTTTTTTGCACATCAGTAGGGCGAAAAACCTACCATTCCTCTCTTCTTCTTCCTCTTCTTTTTTTACTCGGTTAGTTTTTATTCTCTTGTTACCGACTGAGTATTGTCCTCACCTACGGATGTAGGTGTACTGCGACAAATGGTGCCCAGCGGGCTATTCCACGATGATCAATAAATCCTCGTGGATTCGAACCCATACTCCTTACTGTGGATAAACACCTTTCAATATCTTTACTTTAGTGACACCCTTTATGAAACATAATGAAATACTGCTAAACTAAGATATGAACATACTAACGTAAATGAACAAAAAACAAAGAAAAGACAAGCAAGGTACACGAAAAATCACTAATAACACACTTTACATACAACTTGTTATTTTCTGGACTGTCCGAACAATTACTATTTACACACGTCCATTGTGGTTCTGCTCACTCCGCTACAACCATTTCCTTTTAACTTCTGGAGTTGGGTTCCAAATTTTCACATTGTCCATGGATTCAAGTGGTAAGGTTTGTCCATTCTGTGGATCTTCCAGTAGAAGAACTTTATCATTTAAAATATTTCTACATATATAAGGACCTTTGAAAATGTTGAAGAATTTCATGATCTTCAATTGAGGTAAGTTGCTTAAGTTATGCTGCTGGACAAAAACAAGGTCTCCTCTATGGACTATGGGTCTATGCTTTTGCTGGCTGTTATGGCGATCGTTGTCCCGGTTTATCTTATACTTCTTTCTCATGCTGGCCATTATTAACTTTCCTTTCCAGTCTCCCTGATACACTTCGTGATCAATAATCTGGTCTTGCATTCCGAAGTAGCGATTGGCTGCTGCATTGTCATCTATATTCAGCATCAGGGCAGCTGGCGACGTCCCCAATGAACTAGAAATCGCATGGTTCATCAGTCTGACGCACTGTTGGAGATGTTAACCCGGGAACACATAGGGAAATTTTACACACGTGCTTACATAGTGGGGTGCTCTAGCACCCCATAAGTATATGTGGATCTCTTGTAGATTTTTTTTTAAATTTTTGAAAGAAACACATTTTCACCTTTCTTAAGAAGCATTTAATGAATAATTTCTTGAAGTACACCTCAGTTTTGATTACACACAGTTGCCACAAACAAACTTCTTGTGTTCAGCGCAAATTGGCTTGCTGCACCCGGTACAGAATGATTTTGTCTTCCTATCTGCAGATCTCGGGCACAAGTAACACCTGCCTTGCTTTGGTGTAGGTACATGAGCCTGTCCTACGTCATCTTCTACACCAAGTACTTCTTTGATCATGGTTGAAAGAGGAGTTGAAAGGGGGGTCCTGAGCCTGTTTTGCATATGGGGAGTCACTAGCTGCATTCCCAACGTTTTTTTCAGTATCTTGATCACCTACCTCCTCTTCTTCAAGCCACTTTCGAATCTGTGCGTCGTCTGGAACCTTCGAGGATGAAGCCTTGCAAGTCCACATGATTGTAAAGCCAACCTACACTCAATGTCTTATCTCTAATGAAAGTGACGTATCAAAAAATATATATACGTGAACACATAGGCGGGGTGCCACAACACCCCAAGCAGCAAAATAACACACTTTTTCCGACTTCTGACTAAACTTTCTCTGTGCAATGGAACGGCGCACCCCTCTCTGCTGCAGTCAGATGATAAACTAGGAATACACAAGAGGGTAGCACCGTCAGTGGCATATTCCTTATTTCCACACTGTTTAAACACCGAGTGGGGTGCGTGAGCACCCCCCTATGTGTTCCCGGGATAATACCACTTGTCATGATGGCTGCTACACAAGTTTCGTATCAACTTAACCAGGTCTCCGTGGTTCCTTTCACCGTAGTTACTTTCGGGATGATATCAAAGTGGTATAGTGAACTTTGATGTTCCATTGGTCCATTCTATCTACGAATTTCTTGCTTTTGAATACCATGCCATTATCACATACTACTGCTTTAGGGATATCTAAATGTTTAGAGTAATCTTCCAGACTACGTAGGACTGCGTTCGTGTTTGCATTTCTAACAGGATAAGTTACCAAATAACCTGTGAATCCTTCTGTTACAGTTAGGGCGTATTTATAGCCATTATAACTTGTAGGCCACGGACCTAAGAAATCTAAACAAATCCATTGTCGCACTCTGTCAGGGTGCATGGGTTTCAACAAACGAGCCTTAGGGTGATAGTCAGGTTTTATCATCATAATGATCACAATTAGCTATATGGTTCTTCACGTCAACTCTGCAACTCTTCCAGTAGAACGATTCTTGGATTTTGGCCAATGTTCTATCAAATCCCCAATGTCCAGCATTATCATGGTATGCCTTCACTACACATGGCCCAAAACACCTTAGGTATGCATATTCTCCACTTGTCAGGAAAGTGATAGTCCCTTATCTTATGTATTCCATGGTCGATTTGATAGTGTTATTTATATCTCCTGAGTTCATCTTCTGAGTCGTTGTCTCCTTCCAAAGCCTGAATAATAGGTAAGAGTCGTTCGTCCTTTCTCTGTGCATCCTGTAGTTCACGTGGTTTGACAGCAAGAACTTCATTTCTAAACGTCTGGTATGTATGGATATGGTATTTTTGTTCATCTTTGGCTGCTACTCGAGAGAGGGCATCTAGTCCTATATTGTGTGTCCCTTTCACATGAACAACTTCATAATAATATTGCTGCAGTTCCACGCTCCATCTGAGCAATCTCGAGTTCCATTAGCATTTCTCAACCAGGACAAGGCTCGGTTGTCACATAAAATTTTAAATTTATGTCCTAGCAGTAATTTGGACCACTTTCGAACTGCAAACATTATTGCTAGGCATTCAAGTTCCGAAGAGCAGTAATTCTTCTCAGCCGGTGTTAGTGTACGACTAGCATAGTGTATCACCTTCATTTTTCCACTCTGAACCTGTTGGAGGGATGCTGCTAGCGAAACATCTGAAGTATCCGTTCTAATAATAAATTCACTATTCAAATCAGGATGGGCTAACATGACATTTTCGCCTACCATCTGCTTCAACTTCTCGAAAGACTGCTCACATTCTTCATTCCATCTCCATTTCTTGCCTTTCTTCAAGAGAGTGTACAGAGGTGCGGCTACTTCAGCTAAATTCTCTAGGAACCGATGTTGGTACTGCATGAACCCCAAGAAGCGTTGTAACATCTTTATACTGGTGGGCCGAGAATATTGAAGTATTGGCTTGATGGCTTCCGGATCCTTCTTGATCCCTTTCGGTGTTACAAGATACCCTAGGAAACGCCTAACCATTCGACAAAAACTTGATTTCCTTAAATTCAGGTTGAGACTGGCTTCACGAATAGCTTGGAATAATATCCTGAAGTATTTTAGATGCTCATCGAAGCTGTCGTCTGCAATTTGAAGGACGTCTATATACCTGACAAATGATGAACGAAGTTGTTGGATCGGTAGCACGTGTTGCAATGCCAAAGCCAGAGCCGATGATCCATTAATATAACCGTAGGGCACGACGATAAATTCCCAATTTTCACCTTCGAAATTGAAAGCTGTAAACTGTCTGGATTCGGGATGTAATGGTATCTCATGGTAACTTTGGACGAGATCAATTTGTGTTTGGTAGGGCTTATACTGAATCTTTGCAAATATATCTTCGATAGGCTCCGCTTTAATAGGTTTCAACGATAAGTGCTTGTTCACTTCACGGAGGTCTAAGCACATTCTTATATTGTCCGTTCCCTTCTTTGGGACGACAAGGATCGGATTACAATGTATAGACCCACTGGGCTGAATTAACCCTGCTGCGAAAAGTTACTGTATCTCTTGTCTAATCTGTTGGCGATACTTCAAAGGGATGGGATATTGCCGGCTTACAATTGCACTATCTGTTTTTACCTCCATCTTATACTGATAACCTCTGCAACGTCCTGGATGATCCTTAAATATATCACGATATTCGCTAAGTAAATTAAATAATCTTTCTTTTTGGTCTTCATCTAAGGCGTCCTCATTCCGAACCACTTCTTTCAGCTCTTCTTCATTGGGCATGTCATACAATGGCTGGCATGACTTGTCCTTCTTCTGATTATGACACAGATAGACTTCTTCAGCGTTCTCTTCATCTGGTAATATAGGTATCATCTTGCATATACTATCATTTGTCAACGACTTCAACATTACAGTCTTATCTCAGAAATTTATAATGGCTCCTAACTTCTCCAGGGTACCTAATCCTAATAGCAAGTCCTGGCTCATCTTTTTAACAACAAACACTCGTATATTCATTTCAATATCTTCGATGTTTGCCAAGATTTCAATTTGACCAAGAACTTTTCTACCTTTACCCGAGTAATCTACTAAAGTGATATCCGATGCAGGAAATAACCGAGGATGAGACACATCATAACTCACCTTTTGCCACGCTTCTTGAGTCATCAATGACACTTCACTTCCGGTATCCAAGAGAGAGACTACGGTCACTCCGTTTACCTTAACCTTAATCTTTGAACTTGAGTGTACCACCTTTTCTACCAGTCCTTTATTATAATCATCTTCAACATCACTTCGTTCTTCGGGGTTACTCCTAGCATGTGAAAAGCACACTAGATATCTCTGCTGAGGGGCCCTAAGCCTTTCTGTGGACGTGGGTTGCGGGCCTACCAACCCGCTTTGTGCAGTCCGCTTGCTAGACTTGCTCTTCACAACTTGGTGCACACTAGGTTTAGGACTCGCTTTATGGTAACTCTTATCTTGACGGTTCTTCATCTCACAATTTCGTAAAGACTCTACTCGCTCGATAGTAGACAAAAATTCGGGGAAAGACTGCGCCGGTTTAATCACAAACACCTCACGGTATTTCCATGGTAGTAACGCAGTGACGTCTGATAACAGATACGTTTCCGATAACGTAGGACACAATTCACGGAACTTCTGAAACTGTTCGATTGCAAACTGCTTCAGAGACTGGTTCACCCTTGGGTCAAACTTAGTGTTCTTATAAGCTGCTAACTTGCTAGATATAACCTGAGTTGATTGAAACGTATCTAAAAGAGATATCTTGAATTCTTGGTAAGTCTTAAATAGCTTGGGTTGTAGTTTGAACCACGACTGTGCCGGTTCGTCAAGTACTAATGGGATGATACTTAATAACTGGGCATGGGACATATTCATAACTTTAGCTTCTTCTTCAATCTTGCTTAAAAATGACGATACCAAGGGACCGTTAAATTCACCTGAGAAGCGTGAAAGATACTTGATATCACTCATTCTCAATAGCGTTACACTTCCACTGGAAACCTTTGAACATTGTAGTTCCTTATGGTTAATATTTTCTACGACTTTTCCTGGATAGACTCTTTTCTTTTTATTTGGTGTACCATTAAAGAATCGGTCCTTGTTCCAATTGGGCATGTTTGGCGATTCGTCATTAGACCACACAGAAATACTCGGTCGTCCATCTTGGCTTATTGAATTTTCTTCTGATATATTATGATGTGATGATTCCTGTCTTCGGTGTTTCCTATTTCTACAACATCGTGAAACTAACTCATCTTGATTCGAAGAACCCTCTGAGTCACTGTCTGGGCTTGGATCAACGATTTGGTTCATTGGTCCCTCTGTCACTTTCGATGTTTTAGGTAGTTTAAATTGGTGAGTAACCATATGGTCAAATTTTTGTTTCAAATTTTGGATTTGTAGTTTCTGTTCACCTTGACGTTTTTGAATTTCCACCTGATTTACTTGCATCTCTTCCATGTCCTTCCTCATTGTCTGCTGCTGATCCTGCAGCTCGTTGCTAGTAGTCTTCAGTGTTTCCACTTCAATATACAATCGACTGACACCTTCTTGCACTGTTTGCATGATGTGAGTTACTTCGTTTAATCCGGAGCGTAAGCCTGCTATCTGCACTTCTGTAGTGTCACGGCAATCAGATATCTCTTCACGGAGTGTCTGTAATTGGTTTTTCACCTCTTCTTGATTACTATTTAATTCATCCTGCACTAACATAATGTCGGTACTCAAATCCTGTTGTAATGACTGTAACTTCACTGCTGTGTCTTCTTGGAATGACTTGAACTGGTCACCAATTTCTTTGCGAATGTTTTCATTACCTTGTTGTAATGATTGCAACTTTACTGTTGTGTCTTGTTGAAATGAGTGTAACTGTTCGGCCATATCTTTCAGCAACACTTGAAGAATGTCCATGTTTTCTGTCGTTGTTTGGTTGTCTGCACTCGCCTCCATACTTACACTGTATAATTTACCACTTCTAAGCCTAATAATGGCTTTAGTAACTTCGATGCACTGTTACACTAATACCGTTCAGATGTAAACACACCTATAGCACTAATTCACACGCGGATATGTGTGAGTTTTGAGTCGAACATAATCTTTATGTCGCCGTCGGTAGATGAAAGTTACAGCCCGTGAAGGTCACGTGCTACAACATGAGTAAATCAACGTATGAATAGACTGCAGCAGGTACACGCTGTTATACTCACCTTTTGCGCGTGATTAGCGTGTAATAATCTGTTATGGTAGTTCAGTGCAGAAACACCACTTACCTTGTTATAAATTAATGACTGTATTTGTTGTAATAAACTATGTACATTCCTCTACACATTTGATTTATTGGAATTACGCAGTTAGCTTACACAAGTGCATGTGCCATGAACTACTTGCACACTGTTCCCACTGTCACAAAAGTTTTACTCACAATCTTTACACTAATATATATTTGACAGACCATATATCTGATACAATCTACGTTGTCTATATTTACTTTTCACAATAACACAGTCTTCGTTATAGCCCGGAGTACTTAATACTTTCAGTTTGCCTTTTTTGCACATCAGCCGGCCGAAAAACCTACCATTCCTCTCTTCTTCTTCCTCTTCTTTTTCTACTCGGTTAGTTTTTATTCTCTTGTTACCGACTGAGTATTGTCCTCACCTACGGGTGTAGGTGTACTGCGACACAGTAAGAATGCTAATTTAATATATATGGTGATGGTGATTGACTGTACCTTCCTTAGAATATAGGATCAAAAGGTACTTAGAAGTTTTTATATATATATATATATATATATATATATATATATATATATATATATACAGTGGCGTATTTAAAATCTTGTTTCGGGGGAGTATTGCCAACTTTATTCCTGGAAATGTGAAAATTCTGCAAAATATTCCATTTACTTTAATATAGAAAGTAGAATTTCGGGAGAGATTATGCCCCGAAGTCAACCTTAAATATGCCACTGTATATATATATATATATATATATATATATATATATATATATATATATATATGGTGTTAATGAACTATGCCGACAAACTGTAAGAGGCGATTCCTCACATCAAAATAAAATTAAAAAGTTCCTATGGACCTACGGCGGAAATTGCACAGTTTCAAGGTAAATCTCACGTTTTCTTCACGTATAAGCGTGAAAGAAAACATTGCAGCATGCGTTTTCCCGAGTACGCAAAAACGTGCTTCTGACTATCCATAACTTTCTTCTGACGATACTTTCGACATCACGCCAAAGAATTGTGTGGCCACTGCTATCAAGACTTAACGTTTGCCTACTTTGGACTAGTCATAAAGTCAGAGCATATCTCAAAATTTGGTTGATGGTATGTCTGGGAATTTCACCCTGCAGGAAATACTCTGTAAACCAAATGAACATTAATGAAATATGTATTTTTGGATTGCGTATGCGTGACTTCCTTTACGCTGATAAGGACCACCACCGACAGTTTGTGAAATTCGAAATAGAGCCTGTTGAAATTTGACTTTTTCGCGATTTTGGACAGAGCTAGCTCTGAAACTATGCACTTTTCCCCACGGGTCCATATAAACTTCTCTTATTTTGATGTAAGGAATCGCCTCTTAGTTTGTCGGTATATTTCATCAACACATTGAGTATTTAATACTTTAAATAATTTAGTACAGTAAATAATTTCATTATAATTGATAAACTTCTTATTTCAGTTGTAAATAGTTTTTAAGAATATTATTGACTTCAAGTTGTACAAAGTAATACACAACATTATTGCAATAGTGCATTAGTAAAGCCTACTAAGATACCCCACCACCTGTGTATTTTATCGTTGGAAAGCTGGGTTCATGCTAAAGACAACTATATGTGAACCATGCACTTATCTTAGTTTGAGAACCCTAAAATTTCTTGAACGAATCACGGAAAATATTTTATTCATTTTTATGCATCCGCGACACATGTGTATCCCATTACTTGAAAATTTGTTTCTTGCTGAGAATTATGACGTACGAACCATAAGTCTAACGTAATTAAGAACAAGCATTACTCCTTTAGAAAGATCTTGTTCTTTGCATCATTTGAGGTCCATTGTGATTACATATTTGACATACGCACCTTCGCAAGGAAGTTGCTCATTTGAGTCACAGTGGAAGCTAATGTGTTTACTGCCCAACCTGAAGCAGTAGGTCTATGCCGGATCTTGAATCCTGCGAACTACGCGGTTGGAAGAGGCGCCAAGCTGTTTTTTTAATGTGAATATTTAACAAAAGAGACACTGACCAAAGCTTAATACCCACTTTATTTTAAATTATAACTTGTAACTGTTTCGGATATCTAGCATATCCTTCTTCAGACACTATCGAAATTAATGAAAATACAGACATATATATAAATGTTGTTATAACAAAGTTTAAATTCTTTAACCGTCATATATATAGTCATTGTTATAAAAAAGTTTAAATTCTTTTAACAGACATATATATATATAGTCATTGTTGTACTTTTTTATATTTATTTATTATTTTTTTCTTTTTTTTTTTTTTTTTTACTGAGGCCTTTAGCCAATCTTATAAGTCTTTGTGTTCACTTTCCAATTAATCACGTTCCTTCATGGTTCTTATTAGGGTTCTTATAAGGGTCATATATAAAACAGACATATATATATGACGGTTAAAGAATTTAAACTTTGTTATAACAACATTTATATATATGTCTGTATTTTCATTAATTTCGATAGTGTCTGAAGAAGGATATGCTAGATATCCGAAACAGTTACAAGTTATAATTTAAAATAAAGTGGGTATTAAGCTTTGGTCAGTGTCTCTTTTGTTAAAACAATCAATCCAAAGCCATGAATAGTCTTACTATAGAAGTGAATATTTATTAAAGAAAATATTATGGTGAAAAATTTTCTAAATAATATCAAATAAATAATATACAAACTGAGATACAGATAATGCTTCGGTTCAGTGACCACAGTTAAGGGTTGATAAAGCTCAGCGTAAATGAAATGCTCATTATCGAAGTTCAAGCGACTAGACTTTTGTTTTCCATTGGACCAGGGAGAGGGCGAATACTAAGAAAAAAGAGCGGTACAGACGGAATTTTGATCATTTCTGTGGGAAATTTTAACTTCCGTTCCTAATATCAGTACTTCACAGTCGCTACCCACTGCTTATCGCTCACTTTATTTAATATCATTTTTCACTCGTCAACATTTTCCTTTCTATCCTGAGTTGTTTCGTTTTTCTTGTTTTTTTAATATTTATAATTATGATGCGTGTTTCACATTTTAATAGCACTTTGTTTTTCACATAACAATAATGGCCAACACTTAAGTAAAGAACCAAATAGTGCATTTTATCGGAAAAGAAAGTTACGAAACTTGGAACAAGATAAGAGGCAAACGAAGTCTACAAAATTTCCTATCCACTTCTGGACAAAATTTCGAAAATGATAATAATACGAATTTTGAGTTGGGGAAATTGTCAATACTATTAACTGAGCATTTTCAGGTCGAAAAACTTTTGAAACTGTAAGTTTATTTTAGTTGATTGCAGTAATTTAATTGTTAAATTGAAATGGATACAGCCTCTTCGGCTACGGGTCTAAGTTAAATTTAATGCATTTCAAAATGTGTTTGAATAAAATTAGTTTTCACGTAGTATATGCGTAGTATAAAACACTAAAGGGTAACTCTGATCGAAATCTAAGCTGTAATCGAAAGATCGTTAGAATTATAAGTAGCCCTTTTTCTCAGCACTCTCACTGTCAGGCACAGCAGAGTATACATACGCTTGTTGTATTTTAACAGTGTAACAATCATTATCAATCCATTCTTTCATACTCCACCCACCGATATTTTTAAACGTTTAATAATAGCCCTAATGCAAAGTTAAGTTTTGATTATTAGTTACCTGTGTTCAGGAATGCATCGATGGAGATGGTCCGAAAATCTGGATTCCCCAGAATTTTTAAGAAAATTAGCACAACTCGAAGGGAAAATACACAAAATTATTTGCATTTTATGGGCTACTCCGAAAAACCTTCGGACCCAACAGAGAAATCTTGGGTGCGCCACCGCTTGCATTTAGCCTACATTGTTATTCATTGCATGATTCGAACGTCTATATTGGAAAGAGACATGAAAGGACTGCATTGTTTTATAGGCCTAAGGGCAGTGATGAAAATTTTCCGATTTACAAAAAGATACTCCACTTATTCCTACATCATTGTTTAGCCGTGATGTCAGGTGGAAAATTTTCTGTATTTTTCCGGAATTTTTTCGTTCTAAACCAACATTTGTCATCAAGTAACAATTCATTAGTAATCATAAAATTGTTTGAATTCATGTATAGAAATGTTAAAAAGTAAAATAACGTTTAAGGAGTCTAAAAATTTTCATGGCTCAGACAATTTTCAGTACTATGTAGAAACAAGTAAAACAATTTTTCAAGAATCGAAAAGTTGTCTGTCCTGTATGGAAAAATTGAAAAACTTATTATGAGTCGGAAAAATTTCATAATTTTGAAGCAAAAAGTAAAACAACTTTTTGTAAATCGGAAAGTTTTATAGCTTTGTAAAAAGAAGTGCAAGTAATTTTCATGGATCGGAAAATTTTCTTTGGGATTTAGAAACAAGTGAACAATCTTTTCATAAGCCGGACAATTTTGGATATTGTGTATAGTAATGTTAGGTGAAAAATTTTTCACTATATTTAACTGCACATTCAGCTATAAAATTCAATTCCTGTAGAGGAAAGTTAGACAACAATAAATTATAATTTTCCAATTAGCTTTCGGGAACCAGAAAATTTTCTAATATGTCAAATTGGGAAATAAAAAATTTACACAATGTCTGTGTGTGTGTGTGTGTGTGTGTGTGCGTTGGTGAACCCGCCAATCTTTGTAGGTCGATCGGCTACAGAGCCGCACTCTGAGTAATTTTTGCAAAGCGAGCATTTTTTAGTGGTTGCTCGAAAAGTTTTTTACTTTTAACGCGTGCAGGACCATTATAGCCCCCCCCCCGCGAGTTCTTTTGCCTCCGCTCGTTTATACGGATACAGCCGGTTTGTGTGTGTAAAGTGTGTGCTCAGACTGAAAAATTTCGTTTCTCGATCGGTGTGTATTCCGACGCAGTGCCATCTACGTGTGTATTCCAAGCAGGAACTAGAGCAATTCAAACTCCCAACGGCTGCGTTCACCATTGTTGCCAATCAAGTATTTGTTGAAACGTTAAAGAAAAATAGCAACTATAGCAAGGAATTTTTCACAGTAAGAACTCGGATATGAATATTACGTAAAAATAACCCTATGCCTAAAATGAGAGGGAGAGGGGAGCTGAGGAGAGGGAGAGGGGAGGGAGACGTGTGTATATAAAAATATATCTATATATATAAAATTGAAAATCACTATGTTTATGACTTTAAATCTGCTGAACCGCTTGATCGATCTCGATCAAATTTGTAACATGGATGAGGTTCAAGGCCGGGCTGGTTTTAGGCTATTCATTTGGATGGTAAAAGTGAGAGGGGAGGGGGAATGGGTATAAAAATAAATAAAACTTAATAACTCCCGAACCACTCAACCGATCTTGATCAAATTTTCAACATAGATTAGGTTTAGGCCTGGGATTTTTTCTATAATTTTAAATTGACTGAGCAACGTATGGGAGGAGGAGGAGGGGGAGGTATATAAAAATCAATTTATATAAGACTGAAAGTGACTATTTTTGTAACTTAATAAATCTTGAACTATCCGACCGATCTCATTCAGAGTTTCAACATACATGAGATTCGGATCTGGAAATATTTTTGTAATTTCACTTTAACGGTAGATTCTAGGGAAGGGGGTGGGGAGGGGGACATGAATAAAAATTAATAAAACTAATAACTTTTGAACCACACAACCAATCTCGATCAAATTTTCAACATGTATGAGGGTCGGGCCTTGGGTGCTTTTTATCGTTTCACTATGACGAGCCAGTATAGAGGAGGGGGAGGGGGAGATATAAGTAAAAAAAATAAAAATGACTGTCTTTGTGACTTCTTCACTCTTGAATCACCCGACCAATCTCAATCAAATTTTCAACATGCATAAGGTTCCGATGTGGAAACATTTTTGTAATTTCACTTTAACGGTAGATCCTAGGGAAGAGGGAAAGGAGGGGAACGTATGAATAAAAACTAATAAAACTAATAACTTTTGAACCACCCAACCAATCTCGATCAAATTTTCAACATGTATCAGGGTCAGACCTTGGGTGTTTTTTATCGTTTCACTATGACGAGCCACCATAGGGGAGAGGGAGGGGGAGATATATGTAAAAAATAAAAATGACTGCCTTTGTGACTTTATCACTCTTGAACCATCCGACCATTCTCAATCAAATTTTCAACATACATGAGTTTTCGGGCAGGGATTAAGGATACTCACTTTGACGATGACAGTAGGGGAGGGGGAAGGAGGAGAAATTTAAAAATGATCAAATTGACCAATATTAGTGTTGAACCCATAGTTTTCGGGATCGATGAGAGAAACAGTGACACTTCTGATGCTGTAACAATCCAAGTTCAGCCCTGATAGTTGAGGAGGGGGAAGTTGCAACGTAGGGGAGGGGAATAAACATTAAAAATGATCGGAAATGGCTAATATTAGTGTCGAATCCATAGTTTTACGATTTGCTGAGATTAACAGTGACAATTTTAACGCCGTGTGCCGCAGCACGGTTGAGGGGAGGAGGAGTTGTATATAATAATGATTGAAAATGACCAATATTAGTGTCTAATCCATAGTTTTCGGGATCATTATGATGAACAGAGACATTTCCGATCCGGTTTAAATCCAAAATCAGCTCCACAAGTTGAAGAAGGGGGAGAAAGAGATATATTAAAAATGGTCGAATATGTCCACTATCAGTAGAATTTATAGTTTTCTGGGTCGCTTAGATGAGCAGTGATACTTTCGATCCCGTTTAAATTCAGATTCAAACCTTCAACTTGGTTGAGGGGGAGTAAAACGTTTAAAAATGGTCGAAAGAAGAGGAGGGATATATATATATATATATATATATATATATATATATATATATATATATATATATATATATATATATATATATATAAATGTTGAAATTATCCGACACTAGTGTCTGATCCGTAGTTTTTAGGGTCGCTGAGATGAAGAATGGCACTTCCGATCCCGTTTGAAACCAAACTCAGCCCCATAGCTTGGGAGATAATGAAATGATTGAAAATGATTAATATTAGCGTCGAATACGTGGTATTCGGGATCGCCGAGGTGATCAATAATCTTGACGATGCCGTTTAATTCGATGCCATTAAAAACGAAAACAGCATATTTCACGGGTACAGAACACATGAGACACGGAATTGTGCATTTAAATTTTCATTTCACCCAGCGAAGCGGGTATATACTAGTAAAACCTCATAACTTTGGAATCACCAAACCGATCTCATTCAAATTTTCTACATGGATGAAGTTCGGACCTGGGATGACTTTTATCATTTTAGTTTGACGGTCCAATGTAGGGAGGGGAAGAGGGTGTATCAGACCACCAGTCTTAGACATTTCTCTCAGCTTCTAGTGCACGTAGACGCTGGAAACAAAAAATGAATGACCAAATGGTACATGAAGAATCAAATGGTGATACTTCCATATCCAGTGGCGTAGCGGGAATACACCAAGGGGGTCAACACCAAACTTTTTAATGGAAAATGGTATCAATTTCGATTTTTTAAAAGTAATATTGAAAAAGAATTAACTTTTACGGGAAACACTTTTCGTTAAATTCTACGGTTTCGGATCTACGTCTATTATTTGTTGTATTGCTACTATCAGACAACCCGGTAAACTCATTTTTCTGTTCATAGTGCACGGAGACACTTCAAACAGAAAATGAATGACTAAATCGTATCTGAATAATAAAATGGTGATACTCCCATATCCAGTGGCGTAGCGGGAATGCATCAAAGGGATTAACTCCAAAATTTTTAATGGAAACTGGTATCAATTTCGACTTCTTTGAAAGTATTACTGATAAAGAAACAACTTTTACGGGAAACACTTTTCGTCATATTCTACGGTTTGGTATCTACTTATGTTATTTGTTGAATTGCCACTTCAGACCAATTGCCATCTCAGTCATTTTCCTCTGTTCGTAGTACATGCAGACACTTCAAACAACAAAAAACTGAATGACCAAATCGTACGTGAAGAATCAATGGTGATGCTTCTATATCAATTGGCGTAGCGGGGATACATCCACGGTGGTCAACTCCAAAATTTCAAATGGAAATTGGTATCAATTTCGATTTCTTTGGAAGTATTATTGAAATAGAAACAACTTTAACGGGAAACACTTATCGTTAAATTCTGCGGTTTTGAATCTACGTCTGTTATTTGAAGTTGAATTGCTACTATCAGTCCACCGGCACAGGCATTTTTCTCTGTTCGTAGTGCACGTAGACACTTAAAAAAAAGGATTCAAACTGGACCAGTAGTGTGCGTTGTGTATGCTGACATCTCCATTACTCTTGAAGGTTACTACATCCGTCCACAGAATGTCCCGGTGGAAACATGGGTTTCCTGGCACTCATCCACTGATAAAACTAGACGGATATGTAAATCTTGTTCTCGGAGTTCCTGATTCAGATGAACATGGTCAAAATGGAGCACGTTGATGAGCAGAATCCTCCAAACCGTCATGTTGCTTATCGCAGCATCCCTGGCGAATCGTGTTTTCGAGATTTGGGGAACCACATGGACTGCAGCAAGGATGCCTGGAGACCGTTTATCCTAAACACGGCGCCTGATCTGCTGACGTCTTTTGTGTTGAGAAGGGACATGCCCAGTCCTCTGCACACCAAGTGCAAGACGAAATGCTTTCCTCGACTGCCCAGCACGATTAAGAAACCGTTGATCATATAGCCGCGCAGCCTCGCAATAATTCTCCCGACTTCACTCAATACTATTAACATATCAAAAGCTACGATATTCGAAAACATCGTTTGAGTTCCCACAAGCACACGAAATAATAGGCAATAGGAGCCGAAATCAACAAACATTCAACACTTTATCTTTCAACTACAAACAACAAATATTCAACTGTTTTATATCAGAACTTTTTTTCCGTTTTCTTCTCTTCTTCTACTTTGTCAGATGGCACTTCATTAATGTATTTTTCGCTATTAATAACCATCATACAAAAATTTCTCCCTTTTCACTTCTTTTTGCAGCTTCTTTCCCTCTTAACCCCCGTCTCTACCTGTATCTCATTCTTATGTGCAGGTGTAGCTTTGGCGCACGACACTTTGAACTATTTACATGTAAAGTTCAATTCTTTGTATGGATAGGCATGATTATAAGGAATGAAATACAAAGTAATACTCTGTATTATAGGTTTACAAGTGTAGTGTTCTAGTATAAAATGATCACAAGTGATTTACGCCGGATATAATAAGTGAGTGTATATAAAAGATGGCACTATTAGATGTTATTTTCCACTGGCAGCATATTTTTGCACAATGTAAAAAACCTGTATTTTATATGTTCAAGTGCAACGTTACTGGAAAAAAATTACAAGTGCTATTGAAATTCGTACCATTGACAAAACCCATTCCTTTTCATCTTGGCTTGCGCACGTATCCCCGACTGCTGACAGACTTGTTCCTTTCGGACGCACTCCCGCGCTAGCGTACGGACCCACCAGCTTTATTCTTCCCTGACCTGAGTGGATAGCATTCGTGTTTTAATGGCCACCTAAGGCAGGTTGGTTTGAGTTTTTGCACTATAATATTTAATTATTCATCCCTGTATTTTATCTATGCCAAGTGAGACATTTTCATGTCGCCAAGGGAAACCTTTTAGGGGATAATAAGAAGGAAATTAGTAAAAGAATTATAAGTTTTAACAATTGTTTCTAGTGGTGCGCCAAAAGTAAACTTGTACGCATTCCTTTTCTCTCTGACTCTCTTTTTCACCTGTGTCTCAACGGTTTGCTTTAATTCTTCAGACTTCCATGCATCATCTTTTTGTATCATTTCTTTATACTTATCCTCTACATCTTTTTTCTTGACTAATCCCTTTATATCTTCGCCTTCTCTTTTATTTTTACACATTCTTATTATTTTACTATCTACATTTCTGTATTGTTTTCTTCTGTTTCTTTCTTTCGTAACTTTATTTTCTGTTCTCACCTGTTTACCATATTTGTTTTGGACTTCTATTATTTGTATTCTTTCCTTCTATTATTGTTGACCTTGTACGTTAGGGTGGAACGAAAAAAACAAGTTTTGATTTTTAATTTGTAATAGCACGGAAAAGTTGCCTTTTGGTGTAGATAAGATAAAAATGAAATATGAAAAATATTGGAGCACGTCTTCAGGTGCCGCAAGGACGATAAATTTTCATAAAATTGCAATTTTCGTTATATTTTTTTAAAAAAGAATTTGTCAAATATTTTTTTTTTTACAAATACTGTCAAATAAGCAACTTTATGTCAAAAAGACATACATATATATATATTTTATCTTTTTGGATTATCTATTTGGAGGTGCCGCAAGACCAATAAAATTTTGTAAAAACACACTTTAGGAGCTAAATTTAGTGACATTTTGCCCGTAGGAGTTTGCAACAGTGTTTCCGTGTGGTGACAAACTCAGATTAGGTATCAGTAGCTTTGCCGAGTTCAGTTGAGTTGGCGTCTATTGTGTAACAGAACAACGTAATGTTTTGTTAGTTTGTATGCTCTTTTATTATCGTGAGTTAAAATTGCTCAGTCTAAACAAGTGAATACAAGACAAATGTCGCAATGTCCTATTTTTCGAAGATTTAGTGATTTGTGTGAAGTTGCACTGCGTACTTCGAAGATGTAATGAAGTGCTACTGTTTTATTAGACTCAACTTCAAAGTTGCGTCAGGGAAGCATCCTACTGTAAGTGAAATATGTGAGACTTTAGTTCCTAAAATAGAACAAATATGGTCAAGAGCTTCTATTCCTACTATTTCTAATCTTAGAATTTCACAATTGATAAAAGTTAGTTATGCTAAATATAGGAATTTATTAAGGTCTAAAAGTAGAAAAGGGTTTAGCGAACCTTGCAAAATTTAGAGAAGCTAAACGTTTATTTGATATTGCTGCCTGCAAGTGTCAAAACTTTGATACTTGTAGTTGTATAGAAGAAATAAAAGCACGCGTTTTAGAACAAGACTTTCAAAAAGATCAACGCTCTACCAGGAAAATGGTTATGAGTAATGTTGATAGAGCTATCACAAGCGCTTTGAAGAAGAAAGAAGCAAGAAAAAGTAAAGAAATACAGAAAACAGTTAAGTTTAATCAAGAACGGACACAAAGTAGTAATGTAACAGAAACGGTTACTGACGACATTGACAGCACTGAAGACCAAATAGACCTGACTTTTGAAGAGCAGCTACCAGGTCCTTTTAAACTGAAAAAAAGATTAAAATATAAGCACTCAAATGCGTATGAAATTGCCACCAGTAGCTTCCATTTGTGACCGTACCGAAATATCAGATAGAGCTGCTGCAGCTATAGCTAGTGCTGCTTTACAGGACTTGGGTTTAATCACAGGGGAAGACAAAGCCAAAGTGATAGACAGGATAAAAAAATCAAAGAAATGTCATTAATGATAGTCTTTATCAAATAATTGAAAATGAGGATTGTGTTTTTGATGGAAGAAAAGACAAATCAATTGTTCAAGAAAAGAAAGGAACTAAGTTATACAAAAACGATATTTCGGAAGAGCACGTTTCACTAACAGAGGAATCAAACTCGAAGTTTTTAGGTCACGTAACACCTAAATCTGGCACTGGAAAGGACATAGACGACAGTATACTGGAGTTTTTTGAGAATAGAGAACACAACGAAAAACTTTTGAACTTTACCGTTATTTGGTGTCATGGAACCGTTGTAAATACTGAACATAACAATGATGTGATTTCTTCGATGGAAAATAAAACAGGAACATCTTTATAATGGTTAGTTTGTTTGTTCCACGGAAATGAGCTACCTTTGCGATATCTTTTCTATCATTTAGATGATAAAATGAAGGGACCCAATGAATTTAGAGGCGAAATAGGTCAGCAGCTGCAAAACTGTACTAATCTTGCTGTGGTTACTTTCTTGCCAATTCAAAATAACCTTCCTATTTTGGAGAACATAAATGATTTCAAGTACGGATCGAAAGTATTTGTTGGATGTGTGTATCGCTGTATCAAGTGGAAATTGTTCGCTAGATTTATCTTTAAGAAACCCTGGAAAACTTGTTCACTCGAGGTGGCTTACATTAGCAAACCGTATACTTAGATTGTATGTGGCAACTGAGAACCTTAAGACTCTAGCTGAGTACATTGTAAAAGTGTTTGCACCTATGTGGTTTAACATTAAGTTGAAACCTTCATGTACTTATAGTTCCAAACATCTATTTAAGCTTATCTCATATTCACGCTATCTCTCTGATAATTTCAAGAACGTTTTAGATCCAGTTATTCAAAGAAATGGGTACTTTGCTGCTGCAGAAAATCTCCTTTTGTCCATGCTATGTGATGAGTGCAAAAATGTAAGAGAACTCGCATTACGACGGTCGTCGCACGTCGGTTTACGACGTGTTTTGAAAGCAAGAACAGAAAATAGAGGTGGATTCAGGAAGTTTAAAGTTCCACAGATAAATTTTGACGCAAATGTTTATGGACTGAAAATGACGTAACTGGACCACCCCTTTGGTAAAACATGTTCCCAGTACTTCTCTCAAAGACTTTATACAGAAGACATCTGAAGCTCAACCAAAACGTCAAGTAGACCTGCTTATCGACTTTCCCCGTCTTCCTTATTACACGCAAGCAGTGAAAAGAGTTGTGAAACTGGTAACCGAATCGGCTCAAAATGTCTGTGGTTCATTCGCAAGCGAAGGATATATAAGACCAAAAATTGACTCACGTGAGAACATGCCAAAATTTGATTTAAAAAAAAAGTTTAATGTGTCAATGAAGTAGAAACAAACATTTTGCAGCTGTAACACTTGTAATCATTGTGGGTATTTTAAACGATAAAAAATGAACTTTCATTGTCTTTAAAAGTGTATTGTGATATTTTTAACGTATATTCTAATAAAAAATATATGTAATTGATTCCACGAGCTTTTATTTCAACCTCATTTACTACTATTTGTTACAGCAAAAATAGTTCCCAAAAATTTCAAAATCAGCAAAAATACAAACCTTTTCACAATAATGTTCTTAAATTATATTTTGTAATTAACATTTTTTCCGATTCTAAGACTTATATATGAATTTACAAATATCTTTGGTAGCATTATATGTACGAGAAAACCATAAAAAATAATTTACCAAAGTTTATAATTTTTTTAATTTTTAATTTCTTTTTACAAACTTTAAACTCTTTGCGGCACCTCAAGATGTTGCAGTATAACAACCAAATTTTTTCTTCTTCTTTTTGAACCTAAAAGGCAACTTTTCCGCACTATTACAAAACTTAAAAAAATAAAAAATAAAAAAAGGCCAGTTTCGTTCCACCCTATTGTACGTATTCCCTGACTCATACTAAGGTATTCCATTTCTACTACCTGTTTGTCGGTGTGTATACAGACCTGATTCCTCTGTTATCGATTTTCTGGTTCAAGATTCTCGTGTTTAACCTCTGAATTTCGTTTTACCAATTAAATTCGATTAATTACTAGTGAACATATTTTCTTCTCTGTATTGGCTACCTGAATGGAGCTTAACATAAAATCTCCACTGAACTAAAATTTCGTTCATCTTCTACATTCGTATTTGCTTCTGTTATCTAATTCTTCTGTAATTCAGTAAGGATGAAGATCTTGTCTTCCTTCTGAATATCTTCATCAGGCAACTCATTGATTCTTCTTATGTACCTATTTGTATACCTTTTGGACAATATTGTGCAAAATGATTATATTCGTTGCAATTTCTACATTGTGCGCTCCTAGCTGAACATTGATATTCAAAATGTTTCCCACATACTAGTCAACCATATTGATAACATCCATATTTTCCTGTGATTGTTTCAGAACGAAACCTATTGATTTTATGTAGTTTGTCTTGGTAGATTTTTGTACCTTTCCTTGATCTATTGCGGCATTCAGTTGTAGCGAAAAAAATGCTTTTGTACAGTGATTTAACAATGCACATCGCATAGATATAGCAAATCATGTAGCATTGCTGGAAAGGGAAGTAACCTTGTTTTGTGAATTTTATCCAAGAGTAGAAAAAATGAATCTAGCTGCTCTCACTCTATTATTGATCTTCATTTGGGCCTAATTATCTGTTCTATAATAGCAGCCGGTGTTAAATGGACACAAAATCTTTGAAAACATGGTCGTCCCTGCATCAGGAATCATAAAATTCGTAGTGGCGTAAAAGACGAAAGAGTGATGTAAGGGAGCACTGCCTCCTCCAATTTCAGGAGGGGAGTTGACTGGTGTCCAACTTTTTGTTTTGCACAAATTAGTACCTAACTCAAGAGTGCTAAGCATTTTCTGAAAGTAAACCTGGCAAGATAAACATGTATTAGTTTACATTTTTATGGGAAAGGAGGTAGCCCCAGACATTTTAACACATTGAAGTGCCTCTTGGTAAAAAGATATAAAATTGCCACGAAATAACCCTGAAATATGGAATGTGAACTTTATTAACAAACTGAAGATATCGACATAAATGCCAAAATAATGAAATAAACAAATGACAACACAGATCGCTAAATTTAACATATTTGGAATATTGGCGAGCACTAACGAATACGTAAGATAATTGAAAAACATCATATTCTACACATAGAAGGAACAATAAGAAAACCTACCCACGAAGCTAACAATGGTAACGTGTGTAATGATATCTGTTGATTTAATTGAGGTGCCGTTTCATGTACCCAGCCATCGCAGAATTCACACCACACCCAGCCTTCATTGAACGTTTCACCACAAATTATGAATTCAGTGATGCTTTCCTGTTAATATTTTCTCGTAGTCCGTGCGGTGGTTCATTAGCTTCTTGTTACGTTACTTTGCTACTTCGTTTGCTGAAGTCACTTTTTCTTTCAATTTGCCTCATATGGTATCGAAATCTACCCAGTTCTGGTGCGTGACGCTAAATGCCTCTTGCGATTTACCGGCAATGATTATAACTGTTCACTAATGGAGAGCACTTTACTAGTTGATGAACGATAAGATTCTGATTTCTCGGGCATATGTGGAGAACATAGATTCCCTTCAGACGATAAACCAGAAGTACCCCTCTTTTCCTCAACCCCTACCGAAGTTGAACATTGTGGGTGTTCACAGGTAGGTCTAGTGTATCACCTTACGACACGAATCAAGTTTCTGGACAGATAGTTGTGTCTGTAAATATCTGAGGGTTAAGTAAATATATTCCGGTGCACGCAAATCTATTGAGAGCAGTGTCCATGCGACCCACGTTTCAATATGCCTCTGAAACAAGTTTAAAGCCGTAAATTAGTTTGAAATAAATAATTGCTAGCTTATTCTCAGATCAGTGCTATGGTTGCAACGAAAGTAATGTTTTTGCCTCTACCGAAATCGATGGTGATAAGTAGCTTAAGATTAAAAGATAAAATCTTCTATCCCACAACGGCCTAGGGTGGTGATTTAAAGGATATCTTTCTTACTCATCGTAGTTTCAGGAGATAGTGTAGTTGTATCGCTTTGTTTATTGCAGCCTCTAGGGTAGGTAGTTAAAGAAATACTCCTTTGCCTATTACGGCTTAAGAAGTTGGATTTGAGGAAATCTCCGTAACACAAAACGATCTCAGGAATAGTTTAAGAAGATTAGCGACAAGCACTGGAATTTATTCTTCTGTCCATTTGAGATCTTCTTTTATGGCTGTCCTGTGAAGGGGAAGTTCGTGAGGAGAGGGTTGACCATCTTCGATTTCCTTCGGAACAACTTCGCGTCTTTCTTGTATCCTCTTTCCACCGTCTGTTGGTGATTATGTTTTCAACAGGAAACACGTGCTCGTTAATGAAGCATGCTTTATGGTAGTTGCCTACACCTGAGGCACGGAACCTTACAGCTCCAACACCAGGAACAGAATCCATAAGATCATTTGAAAAATACAAATATTGCTATGGAAACATTTGTTAAAAAGATTCTATTTTCATGGCAAAATCCTTATGTGCCAGTAAGTAGGAGCATAAGCCCGTAAAACTTTGCAAAATTCTCTTTTGGTGGAATCTTGAATGCTGTTTTTTGGTTTCTTGGAGAGATTTTAATAGAATTGCCTGATACTAAATATCCGAGAGCATTCAGCTCTGACTAAAATAAATTTGTCTTAAGTGAAGCACAAATATTTCTTAATTTTTAAAATAGAATTCCGATAGCTATTGTTGAAAACTGTAGCCTCTTAGCACGATGTTATCGACAACAAGATCTTATTCGTTAATCAACGTAAAATCATCCTAGTTGCAATTAAGAGAACTTGCGTGCTAGTTTTATGACCCATCACACATATGAGAATTTTGTAAGATTTTCTTGTGTGATTGACCTCGAAGGTCATGTATCAGGGGCTTTTCGGATGGAGCAAGATTTGGTGGTAGCTCGAGGAGAGATCTAAGGTCGTTATGTATTTTTGCCTTTCAAAGTGTTTAACACATATTCAGTTTGGCATGGCACCCATAGATATGTATGTTTTACGCTGCTGTAAATTCAAAAAAATTCTAAAGGCGTTCGTATTTAGTTTCTTGAAAATATTCTGTGGCGAGGTGAAGTTATTATCAACTGTGGGTCGTATAATTCTAGTATTAATGAGTTCTTGAATTTGTCTGCCTGATCTCGAACATGCATTGGAACATGGAGATTTGTTCTGGAACACTGCCGATTTAGGAATTCTTATTTTGTGATTGTAGCCCCTGTAATATCCAATGCCGTTCGGAGTGTATAAAATATTTTTATATTTGTATAATAACTCGTGAATGGCCTGTTTCTGCGACTGGTCTAAATTAGGATATCAAAAACACCAATTTAATTTTTTATCCATACTTCAAAGAATTGTCAACCTCCTCTTTTTCTGTACATTTATCCTTCTATAGAACTCGCTTCCATTGTTGCAAAATATTAGTCCTGACATGCCACAAGATCCACCATTGCCGTACTTTTCCTCCTGTAATTATTCAAGAGACTGAGCTAATATATTTATGTATACACAAGTACAGTGCGACAATAATATACGGAATTGAAGTTTTTGCAAAAGAGAAATGAAAACTGCACCGAAAGCAAATATGTCTATGAGTTTCTTCGTGGCTAAGCGGTTATTGCGCCTTTTGAGTTGGAGACCCGGGTCCGATTCCCGGCAGGAGAACATGTGGTTCGGATTCCACGTTAAGCAGTAGGTTCCGTCTCATATATCCTCGCTGCTGAACTCTAAATCAACTCAAATGAAAGTATATGTCTATCAAGTGCATAGCGCAAATGTCAGTGGTCGAGCAGTAACAGAGTTACACATTATTATTATTATTATTATCATTATTATTATTATTATTATTATTGAATAGAATGTTACAGTTAGGTTTTGTTCCCTGAAGTTGGGAAAGTCAACTACGAAATTTCATAGGTAGTTATATGCTTATATGAAGCATTGTGTAGCATTTGAGTTCCGCAATACCTGGTAAGGTCAGTGATTGTTTGAAGCATGCCGGTAAGACAGAAAACCGAGAGAAGAATGGTGCACACGTAGAAGGCACGGATCAAGTTTTGTTAGTCACTAATTTTGGATTCAAATCGTCCCGCTATTCTCTCATTAAATTAACAGTTGAATCCTTTGGGAGCAAATGTATGGATTTTATGGAGAGATCGAAGTAGAAAAAATTCTGTAAGAGTACTGTAAGTATGTCAAGACAAGCGGATGAAAAAGTTATCAAAAAAGTGAAGGCACAGATTATTGCTAACCATTCGCATTAAAATTGACAACCTTGCATATTAGTATAAGCTATGGTTTGTTTCATAGTTACTACGGCTAAAACAGTAAAATAGATAAATTGATTGGATTACTCAAATATGTTATAATATTTCAGAGAAACAGAAATTTTAAGTGATACAAGATTACGACGTTCAATAGTATATTAGTCATAGTATATGAACTAATAGTATATTAGTTCAATAATATAATAGTATATTTGTGTGTTGTTGCTAAGTGTTAACGCAAGTAACATGATAATGTCTTAACCTTTTAAAATCCTTTCCTTGACAATTTTAAACTTACTGCCTTTTATTGTTTTATATTCTATCTTGTTTTGCAGTATTCTTGTCGTTTAGTACTTCATTTTCCACGTTATAACAAAAATATTAAATTCGATGGTACGAATAATTGAGTTGATTTTGAATTTAACGTCCCTTTCAGCAGCAAGGCTATATGAGACTTGACCTACTCATTAACATTGAATCCAAACCACATGAGCTCCCGCCGGGAATTGAATCCTTGTCTCCCACCTGGTATGAAGAAAGAATGTATCTTGTTTCGTGTTTGTTGTAGGCATATAATATTGTTCTCCCGTTGGTCTTGTAGCTAGCATGACCTTCTTTGGTCACATAGTCTCATGGTAGCATTAATAAAATATGAACTATTATTGTGGTTCTGATTCCACCTTCACCTATAAGTCTTCGTCTATTACAGCCTCGGTGCTGAAAAGAAACACTAACCTTCATCGAACAAACAAACAAATATAACCCTACTTTAGTCTCGCCATTCCATTTCAAAATGAAATGAAATCTTACAGTTTAACGTCCCACGTTATGCCGTTAGGTTAAGGGAGGCGGTGATTAAGATAAGTGAATGACGATGGAAGAATTAGTGGAATGATAATGTGGAAGGAAATGGGAGTACTCCGAGAAAACCCATGGAAACGATGTTGTCCACCACAAACTAACTTCTCCGGGGATTGAATCAATGTGCTATTTCATTTGAAATCAAATGAAATTTCTAGTTTTATATCCCTTGATTATACTTTATAGCTTATAACAGACGGGTGATTAATGAGACTGAATGATTATGAAATAATTGGTGGAAAGGAAATGTGGAAAGAAACTGGAAGACCCAAGAAAGTCAACAGCATTAATCCATGTGTTTCATTTGCTACAAAGTTAACTAGTGTTTAAAGCAATTGCTCTAATCGCACTGCTCACGTTTACTCTCTGAACTCACACTTTACACATTTTACACACATTATCTTTGTTTGTTTGTTAGTGTCTTCGTTTGTTACAGTTACTCGTTTTGCAAATACCCAGTTGGTTTGGGTGCTCATTTGTACGCATCCAGTCATGGACGAGATATTGCATTCTGATGCCTCTGGGAACGTAGCTCTATTGCCGACGCAACTTTTGGAAACGTATCAGGAAAGTAGCTTCAATACTAAAGTAGATATGAATGCATTCTCGGTTTTCCTATGGCCCAGCTCGCATACGCCTTTTGTAGGGTAGACAAACAGGTGTGTGTGTGTGTGTGTGTGTGTGTGTGTGTGTGTGTGTGTGTGTCTGTGTGTCTGTGTAAAGTGCAGGGAACATACAGCGAGTTCGTAGAGAACATATATCCCATTCCAATATTTAAAATGTAACAAGGAATCGAAAAGAAGCCTTTGTAAATTTATCGATTATTTCAAAAATAGAAAATTCCACTATTTCTTTACATATAGGCCTGCCTACGTAATGAAATAATTACATAAAAGTTCCTTATGAAGATTATTTTTGTAACAGAAAATAAGAAGGAAATCTTTGATTTTGATTTTATTGTTTTTAACACTCGTAAATCATAATTTCCATATTGGAATTTTGTATAATCAACATCTTAGAGCAAATATTTGTATAGTGAAACTACCATTATTATGTATTAGAAATAAAGACCATTCGATAGAACAAGTACACACACACACACACACACACATATATATATATATATATATATATATATATATATATATATATATATATATATAAAGAAGAAATATGTTTTTCATTCTGTCAATTAAAATGAAATTACTTGGAGCTTTAGAACGCAGCACTAACAGTGCAGCTTTTTGCGTTTCTTTTATTATTTTATTGGAAGAACAACTACACAAATCAGTTTCCTTATTAGATATATTTCACTTTCTCTTCTGAAGGGATGTATGAATAAATAAATGTTTATTTCCAGAAAATGATCAGGATTTGTTTTCATGATTTACTTAAACTCGAATATTGGGTAGTCAAAATTTACAGTAGGAACTATATATTATCTCTACTTATTTATAAATGTTGTAGTATGTAAAACTAGAAAAGTAGTAAAGCTATGAGAAAAACTTCTTCTTACGCGTATTAAACTAACGAAATATAATTCTGACATTAAAGGTGGATTCTGAGGGAAGAACGAATTGAAGTTTTTGAAACATTTTTGAAGAAATGAAGAATCGTTAGATTTTCACTTCATGAAACTTTTTAAGACAATGTTTATTACCAGTAAATTTTACGGCTAAATAACGATGTAGGAATAAGTGACTAATAAAACACAGTTCTGACCAGAGCAGAATGAAATATATTAAAAACTATACTTACAATGTGTTACAATTTCAAGGACCTAACGTCTTCTTCATCAGACACAAACACTGATGAAGAGGACGTTAGGTCCTTGAAACTGTAACACATTGTAAGTATAATTTTTAATATATTTCATTCCGCTCTGGTCAGAACTGTGTTTTATTAGTTACTCTACTTATTCAGAGCCATGGAGTTTGTTCATTAGGAATAAGTGGAATATGTTTTTACGAATTGCAAAATATTCATCACTTTTAATAAATTTTAAATAATAGAATGGTATATTTTTACTCTAAGAACTCGATGTACGTTCTCTGCACTTTTCACACACACACACACAGAGAGGGAGAGAGAGAGATTTGAGGTGATTTTGAGTATCGTACCTCTTAGCAGCGAGACTATATGAGACGGGACCAACTGATTAACGTGTAATCCGAACCACATGAGCTTCCGCCTGGAATCGAAGCCAGGTCTTTCATACCGAAGGCGGGTATGCTAACCGCTTAGCAACGAAGGGGCTCGCAGACGGGGGGGAGAGAGAGAGAAAAAACACTATGTAAATTTTTACTTCTAACTTGAAATATTAGAAATGTTTCCGATTCCTGAAAGCTACTTTGAAAATTATAATTTGTATCGGTCTAACTTTCCTCTACAGGAATTGAATTTTGTAGCTCAGTGTGCAGTTAAATATATGGAAAATTTTCCACCTAACATCACTATACACAATATCCAAAATGGTCCGGCTTATGAAAAGTTTTTCCACTTATTTCTACATCGTAATGAAAATTTTTCGATCTATGAAAATTTTTTCACTTGTTTCTACAAAGCAATAAAACCTTCCGATTTACAAAAAGTTGTTTTACTTTTTGCTTCAAAATGATGAAAGTTTTCCGACTCATAAAATGTTCTTCAATGTTTCCATAGAAAACAGAAAATATTTCGATTCATGAAAAATTGTTTCGGTTGTTTCTACATAGTACTGAAAATTGTCTGAGCCATGAAAATTTTCAGATTCTTTAAACGATCATTCACTTTCTAACATTTCTATACATGAATTCAATCAATTTTATGATTACTGACGAATTGTTACTTCATTGCTAATATTTTAGAACGGAAAATTTTCCGGAAAAAGATAGCGGATAGTTTTCCGAAAAGGAAAATTTTGCGTGGAAAATTTTCCACCTTACATCACTACATGTGGAGCCCTGAAAAGAAGTTTTGCGGGTGGGACTTGATTTTGAAATTCTGCCACTGGATTGAAGACAAATTAAGTATCGATTAAGGCACGCACTTTTGTCATTTGTTTTTGTATTAAACAATGTAAGTTAAAATTCATGGGGACTTATTTGAAATCAACTATATCTCAAAAAAGATTAAGTGGACTATCTTTGAGGGCCATTGAAAATAACATACTCAATGCAAAGGATAGGGGTGAAGTAATAAGAGATTTTGCCAAATTGAAAGTCAGAAGTGTCTTTATGACATGAACTTTCCAGTAACGAAGAAAACGAGAAATTAAGCTAATTATCATAATCATATCACTAAGAAAAACTATGTAAAGGTAAAGAAACGTATTCACAATTAAATAAATTAAATTTTATAACAGGGACGCCAGAAAGATTTTCTTCCAGGGGAAGAGATGGAAATAACCGATTCCAAGGGTTGAGCAAAACACTCACATCCAGTTTGATGTTGGCATTCACATCATAAAACAAGAGTAATTTACATCCTTGTCGTTATCAACTACACTAAATAAAATATATCACTATCTACTATAGTATTTAATATAAATATATTAGATACTACGATATGTGAGTAAGCAAATTAATATACTTGACATGTATTAAAGGCCTACTTCAATAACTGAAAGGGGTACAATAACCTCTTTTCTCCCCCACTGCGAATGGCCATGTATTCTTTACTACTTGAAGGCAATTTTTAACATGGTTAGTACGTACCTTGAACTGAGTTTCCGATGTTATCTTGTTTTGCGTGGGAGATCTGGGTTTGATTCCCGACGGGAGTTCATGTGGTTCGGATTCCATGTTAATCAGTAGGTCGCGTCTCACTGCTGAAAGGGACATTAAACTCAAAATCAATTCAACTCAATGTCACCTTGAATAAAATCTGTAATCCTAAGTTACGGCGGTATCGCTTACACTTGAGTTAAAATTTACGTATAATAATAATAATAATAATAATAATAATAATAATAATAATAATAATAATAATAATAATAATAATAATAATAATAATAATAATAATAAATTATCAAGAACTTTTGAAGTTAGGGATATGGAATTTGCAGGCCTGCCAATCTGGGAGGAATTTTAGGCGGGAGACTTCCCCGAAATATAAATTATAATAGCAGCCGTCGGAGGACGGATAGACTATCTTTCTCTCACTCACTCTCTCTCTCCCTCCCTCCCCCCTCTCTCTCTCTCTCACACACATACGTGTAAACACAGCTCGGCCCTAAATTCGATCCGTTAGTTTCTACTGAGACTGACGAACGCAGAATTGCTAATAACAGGTGCCTATGGATGGTTAACAGGTACCCACTATTATTGTAGTTCAATGTATACTTTATTTCAGCCGAAAAATAAATTAGGTGAAATTTCAACGGTATTTTCTTTTAAAAAGAAAAGGTATGTTAAGCGGTTACTTTCCCCGTACCCCATTTTGAGTATGCGGGAGTTAGCTACTTCGTTGCGGGAGAGCGGGAGTGAACGTCGAAATGCGGGAGATTACCGCATAATACGGGAGAGTTAGTAGTCTGAACTTGGTACTTAAACTCCTCACAGCGCTTTCGAAAATTCCGTTTCTAAAGAAGCAAAAGGGAGTGAAGTCTCTATTAAAAAAAAAAAAAGTACGGTTCGTTCCTTATAGAAGTTTACAACGCCGAACCGTTTGAAACGAATTCGAAACAAAGTTAATACTTCTCTCGATCCTGTGATTTTTCATGTTACTGTGATTAAAATGTTTATCGTAAAGGTTGAAATAAAAACGACAGAATCTTAGTATAGAGTCTCAAGTTACGGAGATGAATGTCGGTATATACAAACTTCTCATTTAAAATAAATAAATAACTCAATCTTGTCCCGAGTTTCTGAAAATTCCTGTTTTAAGATGAAAAATGGCCTATTCTTTTTATTGAAGGAAAATGTTTGTTAGCAGTGTTGCCAATTTGGGGGAAAAGTCGCTAAATCTAGGGGATTCGCATTCCAGGATAGCGACAAAAAAAATAATTTTTTCCGATTAGCGACTTTTTTGGTGATTTTGAAATGACGATTTCGCGACTTATTTACAAATCTAGCGACTTTTGTACTGCGAACAACTTACCATAAAATAAGTACTATTAACTCGAATCAGTTCAGATATATGTTTATTTTCCTTTTGCTTATTTAAATCAGTGCAGATGTTGACGAACTGGGAAAGTACATAACATTTATCTCTATATTCCCGCTTTGATTGCTGTTATCTCTTACCCTTTAACGGGGACCAACTCCAGCTTTTAATGTCCTTTAGTTTACAGAGCTTCCGTTTAGAGGAACAAATAATACATTACCGATAGCAAACAGATTATCTGTAGAAGCGTGAGTAGAAGTGAAGTAAGATTTTTCCTAGTCCTTGAATTTTGTTTGTTTTTCTAAACTTATTTTTGATTTCGTTGAAGCAAAATTAATCACAGAGTTCTATATATATATATATATATATATATATATATATATATATATATATATATATATATATATAAGTGAAATTATTGTTAGTTATAAATGCCTTTAGGCATCTGTAGTGTGAGGAAATGCTAAGGGTTAGGCTATTTGAGAATGCATTTTCGCAGTTCCCCCCCCCCCCCCGTTGCGAACGCGACCAAACTGGCTATTCGGTAATTTTACTTTCTCCAGAGCTATAAATGATACTGCGAACCAGTCAGGGTTTCCAGGTCTTTTTTTTGCCAGGTTCAGGTCTATAATAGCAGAGTTCCAATACTCTGCACAAACCATCTTCCAAGCATCTGTTTCTTGCTAAAATCCCCTTGCCTAGCAACACGTCTTTCCTTGTTTTCCTTCCTTTAGACATCTTTTAAACAGCATGTGGTCTATTGTTCCGCAACGCACCAAATACGCTCAAGCTGACGTTTGCTCCGCGTTTTTATTGCTTTTGCGTTTGTGATTAGCCACCCACATTTAAATACATTGTCAGCGTATTCCAAGCATACGCATGAGTAATAAAAACGCGTGGCGAACGCTTATGAGTAGCCATGGGCTAGTGTCTGTTCTCTGTAAATCCTTTTCTTTCAACTTTTAGAAAATTGACTTAAGCTATCGATTTTACAAAACTTTCCTTTGTTTTAAGGCCAAACGGAAACATGACAGCAGAAAATTTTTTGAGAGTGTTGCTATTTTCTTCTGCTACCTTCTCACTTTAGTTAGTGTATATTTACAACAAAGGGGGAGTGAATGTGTACCTTTGCACCCCCCTAAATTCGGCCCTTTATATGAGTCTTTCATACACGTTCTTTTAGCGTATATAATAAGGGTACATTCAGCAGGTGCGGTCACTGATTTGTTGCATCGTTGGGGCTGGGAAGTGCTGTATCACCCTCCGTATTCTCCAGACCCTATGACTACGACCTTTTCCCGAAGATGAAGGAACTACTTCGTTGGACACCATTCCGTAGAGTTGATGATATCCTCCGGGCCACCGATCGCTCCATTCGCACTATCCAGAGATTAGACACTGCCAACGGCATCCAGCGACTTCCACATCGCTGGGAACGCGTGGTGATTACATCGGGAATGCGGCGTAGGATCGACACTGCGTAGCATCGACAGTGCGTACGATCGAAAAATTCAGCTCAAAACCTGTTTCGATCCTACGCAGTTTCGACGCTACGCAGTTTCGACCGTACGCAGTTTCGATCCTACGCAGTTGCCCTGAAATAATTTAAGTTTTAATCATGCGCTCAAAAAATATATATTTTTTCTCTCTCTTTAATTTGTGTAACCTGTGCAGCTATAAATTAGGGTTATATGCATGGACTCCACCCGACCTAAACTGCGTAGCGTCGAAACTGCGTAGGATCGAAACTGCGTAGCGTCGAAACTGCGTACGATCGAAACTGCGTACGATCGAAACTGCGTAGAATCCGAACTGCGTAGGATCCACACTGCAGGTAGGATGGACAAGTTACAGGCGTATGGATGTCAATCAATTATGATTTGTAATGATGACTATGTCAGAAGTGTAATACTAACTTTGAAATAGCTTCGACGGAATATAATGTAAAATAGTTATGTAATATGAAGAATTTAAAGTAATGAAGAATATGATGTATGATGAATATTGAAGGATAAGAATAATAATAATGTTTAACGAATATTTCGATTGTAAAGATATTATTTCGTAGAGATGCAAAAAAGCCGGCTTTTTTGAATCGATGTTTTTTTTTCACATAAAAAGCCGGCTTTTTTGGAAAAAAAACGAGAATTTTGGAAATTTTGGCTTTTTTCATTTTCATGATTTTTCTATCTAAATAGCTTTCTTATAGTATATTCTATACTTAGATAAGAATCCCATGACCTAAATGCCATATTTCGCTCTAAAATTCACCATCAAGATGGATGGAGCACATGTTTTACGAATTAAAGCTAACATGAAGAATGTAGTATTTGAGGGCAATTTTAGAGGCTATTTAACTTTATTTTAACTTTTGAGTTATCGATATTTTTTCAGTTTGTCGTCTGTTTCATTTCTAAGAGCTTAGTACTCTAGCTTCTAACGCAGAAGTTAAACTTACGTTTTTCTATATATCCGTCAAAGCGTACGTTTTTCAATATATCCGTCTAACCGTACTTCCACATTTCTGTTATACTGTAGCTGTGCAACGATTTAGCAATAATTTTCCGGATACAACCTTGAATACTAATTTATACAAATAATCAGTAGCGGATTTAGAAACGTACTTTGGGACGGGTTTCTCTGATTGTTTCATTTTCTAAAATCTCCTAATTTTATTTGGGAGGAGCTTGAAGTTTATGAGTACAGGCATAACTAATACTGCATTTCGTTTCGTTTATATATTTAGCGATAATCTTCCGGATACAACCTTGAAGATCATTTTATACTGAGAATCAGTGGCGGATTTAGAAAAGTATTTTGGGAGGGTATTTTTTCTTACTAATGTTTAGTTTTTCTAAACATTCGTAATTTTTATTTGACGGCAGCTTAAAGTTTATGAGTAAAGGCATAACTAATAGATATTTCGTTTGTTTTAGACATTCCGTAATTTTGGGGAACAGGCTTCAGTCCGAAAGACCGCCCCCACTAACCCTCGCAAAACCGTCACTGCTGGTAATTAGTAATACTAACGATTTAAAAACAGTAAGAAATGAAGTCAGCCAACTCACAGTACACGCACTATTTCTACTTCATAGATGGAATGAAGAAAAGTTTTGTCAGAATGGTCGAATGCTGAGTTGAATTCCGGACTTCTCGATAGAAGCGCAAAAGCTCCAGTCAATCATGTTTGTTGTGCAGTTGTATTTATCTTAATTTAAATATATTCCGTAGTCCTTTTTTGTGTGTGTTGGTGGGGTGGGGAGAGTTCCATAATGATATGAAGGGTGTGAGCCAAGAACATGGTAACTAACAAATTTTCAATTGCTGAGTTACGCAGCATCAGATAGGCAGCAACGAATACCGCTTCGTTTAATCCCTCATGTATAGACTTATGTAAAAAATCAGCTTTCCGACTTTCAAAATGGATTGTGCAGCAGAAAATTTCTAATTTCTTAAAATAGTAAAATTATGGGTTACGTTGTTCTTATCTCACACCCTTCATGTTCAATCCCTCTTGTTAAAAATACAGAAAACTTGAGGACTGAATAAACCGTGATGGTGCTTATATAAAACTCCATGATTTCAAGAATATACAAAACCAAAAGCTCTAGGTGTGCAGCCTTTAAGTGTATCATATAAATCTAAGTATTTTTCTTATGTTTTACTTTAATTTTATTTTGTTCCAAAAAGAGGGTAAGGAATATTTTGAAGTAAAAGTACTACATAGAATTTTGCTACTTATTTGAGTATTTTTTAAAAAGAGGTATTTACTTTTAGGGTTGGCTGGTTTACACCAGCTGTTTTTCTTCTTTTTTTTTTTAAATAAACAACTGGTTTAAACCGAAAAAAAATAAAAGGTACGATAAATGCGAATCGTGTGAACTTCATGTTGACGTTTCCATACATCAAACCATTAGTTTTATTTCCTTTTCACCTTTTAATCAAGGTGTCCCATGTTCAATTCTCGGTCGAACCACAACCCTTCTTTCATGCGTAAACAAAGTAGCGGTTCGGATGTCACTTTAAGCGAAAGTCTTCTCCTTGATAACCTCGGTATTACGTAAGGATGTTAAGCCTGAACATACGAAACGAAACTAAATTGTATATTTCTGCATGCCTGAATGCCTGTTGTTTTATAAAGAAGCCAAGGTTGCTTAAATATACTGATATAAATTGACAAAATTTATCGATTGCCTACGTAGCTTCCAACATTAGCTTGGATTGTACTTTCAATGATATGTACGCACTAAATTTGTAATTTAATACCTCAGTTTTAGCGTACTGATTATGATACGTTGACCTTTAAATTTTACATGCAAAGCAATAACAGAATTTTTTTCGTTATTGTTTTACATTTAGAGTAATGACGGGATTTTCCCGATGGCTAGGGGGGGAGTTTTTCAATTTAAGAAATTTACTGACCGGACTTCTTTAAGCTTATGTGACCTCTTCCAGCATAACCCCGTTGTTGCATAATAACACCAAGGCGAAACGAACTTATTTCTGTCAATATGTAATATAAATACATAAAGCAAAATATCTAACCCCCCCCCAAAAAACTGGTTTAAACCAAAAAAAGCCTAGTTTAAACTGCCCCCCAAAAACGGGTTTTTGGCATTTTCAAAAACAACCATGGCTCTTGCCAACCCTGCTTACTTTTGTATGTAGGAGATTTAAAAAATCTTATTATACACATTGGTTAATCCTTTGGAATTCATAATGTAAATATGTTGAGAAGTAAAACTGTTTGAAATATCTTTTCGAAATTTATGGTTTATTTTCGAGGTTTTATATTATTATCGGCATCAACCACTAATTAAATGACTTTTTGTGATGTAGAGAAGCGAAACAAAATCTGGTTTATCAATTTAAAGCAGAATTTTCAAAAAAGCCCAAAATTTCCCAAGGAAAAAAGCGAAGCAGAAATAACCGAGTTTTTTTCCAAAAAAGCCGGTTTTTTCCGAGCCCTTGCATCTCTATTATTTCGTAAAAGCTGTCAGAAAGTTAGAGAAACAAAAGTCAGATAAAGATTCATATCCTGTTCTGTTGTACTTGTCTGCGTAATATGAATGAAAATTTATATGATTTTATGTACAGCTTAACGACCTAATCACCAGTTATTCATATGTATGTCAACAACGTTACAATATTGTACTTCGCTTTGGGAGTTTCTCATTTGTACACTGAACCTCAAATCGATTTATAATTGGAACACGTACCCGTGGGAGTAGGAATGTATTCCGTTACATTTCACAAAAATATTTTTAACCGTAAAAGATTCGAAATTAAACTACTATTCAAATAGAGAATAAAATTACGAAAGTTTACAATTATTACTGGAAATCAACGCTGTCATCCATTTTGAACATTTTAAAAGAACATAGTTTCTAATGTATTGAAATTTCATTTCTTATGAATAGTTTGAAACGTTGTAAATAGTTGTAAAGAACCTGGAGAAAATTCATCAAAATTCTCCTACAATGGGGAAGCTGTGTTAGACATGGAGTTAGTGGATGCAGAAGGCGGCATTGAAAAAGTCCGGGTCTCCCGAGCACAGTGGTGATATTAGAAACCGGGCCCCAGCCATGAGGCTCCAGAAAAATGGGGTGCCGAAGTTTTGGGCGCGGGTTCTTTCTATACGCCTATTAAACATGGAATTGTATGTGGGTGGTGAAGTTGGAAATGTTCGGGTCGTCTGAGCACAGTGTTAACGTCAGAAATTGGGCCCTTGTCTCAAAGGTCCAAAAATGGTGTCCGGAAATTTTAGCTTGGCTTCATTCTATTTTTCTTTTAAGCATGGAGTTATTGGATACATATTGTGGTGTTGGAAAGCTCCGGGACCTGAGACTCCAGAAATGAGATCCCAAAAGTTTGGGTTCAGGTCTCTTTTATTTGCCTATTTAATATGGTGTTGTACTAAAGTGTTAGCGTTTGAAAGGTCGGGGTCGATTAACGAAAGCGGTAATGTCAGAAATTGGGCCCTGGCCTCGAAGCTCCAGAAAATGTGGTTCCGAAATGTTGGGCTCGAGTCCACTCTATTTCTCGTTTAAGCATGGAGTTGTTGCATACAGATGGTGACGTTGGAAAGATCCGATTCCCCTCAGCATAGTGGTGGTCAGGAACCGGGTTTCCACCATGGGGTCCCAGAAATGGAGTCCCAATGTTTTGGGCATGAGCCCCTTCTATACGCCTATTAAACATGAATTGTTGTACGAAGGTGAAAAACTTGTATCTTCCTAAAAAAAAAAAAAAAAAAAAAAGTTGTATCTTCCTTATGATTATTAGATAATATTCTCAGCTCCTAAACACGTATAAACGGTACCGAAGTTATATTTCCGCAAAAAACAATTACCATAAAACATCTATTTGCAGGTGTAATGACTGAAATGTATTATACTTTGCTTCCCTCTCAAATAAATTCATTTCACCATTCCATTTATTCTCATCATCTGCGTCTCCTTTAGTCTACCCAGGATGACAGTCAGACATAAAACTTAAAGATTGCATTTTCATTTTCACATTTGGGGACCCCGTATCTGTGTTCCTTGAGTGCCCCAAATGCTAAATAATAATGGGTTGGAAGGCCCATGAAGTTTAGTACCTGGTACACCCATTATTTTAACTTGCCCAAAAAGTTAAGGGCTCACGTTAAGTTAACGCCCCAAAACTTTGGTTTTCACACCTTATTAACTATATTGGCCCAAAAGATGAAATTTGTTAGCCCGTCGATCTTTATCTCGACTAGCCCAGAAAGTTGGGAGGCTCTGGTGAAGTTAGCCCCCAAATTTTCGGCGCCTATATCACATTAACTATGGGAGAACGAAAGCTGAAATTTGGTAGCCCATCCAGCCCGTAGACAGTACTATGTAGGCCATTCATTCTATGGACCAGCCCAGAAACTTGAAGGGGGGGGGGGGCTCACATTAAATTAGAGAACGAAATCTTTGGCGCGCATATCTCATTAACCCTTTCGGGACAAAATCGATTTTGGGGTTTTCGTAGACTTTCAGTTAATGATTTATTGCCCAAACTCTGTTAGCCCGATTGATATCGTTTAGTCTTGTATTTTAGAAGAGGGACATGGCTATTTTTTGGTGTAAGTTAGATTGCAGTGTTGCTAACGAGAGGGATTATTGAAAAAATGTAGGAGTGAATTTTTTTTAAATTCCCTAGCCGAATTTCATGATTTTTTCTAGCTGGCAACACCGAGGCCACATGGGTTCAAGTCACCTAAAAAGAATTTTCTGGTATGTTGACAAGGTACAATAAAAACCTGAAGTCGCTGGCTGCCATACAAAGAGAGAAAGAAAAAAACTCTCTCATAATACACATGAAATTTTGGCACTTCTTACGCGTCAGAAGCAAAAATCAGCATACATGGTGGTTCACCGGCTTAACTAATTATCCAATCGTGCTCCTCTATGGTGCGTTTTGTAGGCCAAGAATAATTCCAGACAGTTGTACGTTGGTTTGAATATAGCCAAGGACACTAGGGGGGAAAGGATAAATTTCCCAAATTTTTCACAAACAATTACAATTAACATTAAATTACAATTAAAAAAGTTTTAATCATTTGTTTTAAATATTTTGTTTTAAACAAAACAACCCTGGAAGTTAGTAAATTTGGGACGAAGCCCAAACTAGCAAAAACTTGAACTAATTACATGAACCTTCGATTGTGCCACCTGCAAAGTCTATAAAAGAAGTGACAATTCACAGCAACTAGGTAACTAAGAAAATGTTAAGCTAAGTCAATTGAACTTAACGGCAATCTTCTGAACAAGGAATTTGCCAACTTGATCAGAAGTAGTGGCTTTTGGGGGAAGGCTTCTCCTTTCTCCCTGCTGAGACAAGACTTAGCTTTTTTGGTCCTTCTGAATAAGACATAGTCCCCCAAGAAAAACTTCATGGGTACACCCCTGTATGATTATTTAATTATATTTGTCACTATTTTATTTGTCAGTTTCGTTTCTATGCAGTTTCGATCGTACGCATTTTCGACCGTACGCAGTTTCGATCCTACGCAGTTTCGACGCTACGCAGTTTCGACCGTACGCAATTTCGATCCTACGCAGTTTCGACGCTACGCAGTTTCGATCGTACGCAGTTTCGAGCCTACGCAGTTTCGAGCCTACGCAGTTTCGGTCGTATACAGTTTTGATCCTACTCCGGTTTTTCCTTATATAACTCCAAAAAAATAGTATTACTTAACATTCTGTGATTATAAAATAATTGTTTTTTCATTGTTCGATCATATGACCTTATCTGTTTTCGATCCTACGCCGGTTTTAGTTTCGATCGTACGCAGTTTCGACGCTACGCAGTTTCGATCGTACGCAGTTTCGATCGTACGCAGTGTCGATGCTACGCAGTGTCGATCTTACGCATGTAACCCATTACATCGAGGGCCTGTAAGACGTCGAGCCTTGTAAGTACTCTGCTTCTCAAGATATATCATTGTTGCCTTACTAAAAATCCAACCCTTGTATTAATTAGTGACTTAACTATAATGGGACTGGATACGCGTCCATACTACCTAGTTTCAATTACAACGATATTGTATATCTGATATCTGTCAAATACTTCCATTTCTAATTGTAGCTATTTTGGGGAACGGTGCATAAAAGTGCACAATCTGTTGTGAAGAAGAAGAAAAAATGTAGAATATATGTGAAAATATATAGATAGTCATGTAATGGTAGTTACAGTAACAAATTATAGTTTTGGTTTTCGTGTTGCTATGACAACGAAAAAAGACATTCATGGAGATTAGAAAATCGTTGAGATGTGTATTTGATGTGTTATGCAATCGCCAATTCTTGTAATTATGTGCATAAATGAAGGTGCTTGATTGTGTTGACTTATCTTATTATTCGAACTGCGGCGGACCACCCCCTCTAAATTTTTGCTGACTCAGTTGCATATAACGCTACCCCTACTACTGTACTTACCTTTTCAGTCACTCGAATCCGGAGTCTCCACGTTCATACTACCGTCACTTTCTTCACTTTCATCAAGGTTGATCATAAATTTTTCGACCGTTTCGTCAGCGAGCCTATAGCATTTATTCTTTCCTGTTTTCATTAACTAATTAAGTTAGTTTGGAAGTGGAATTTAGGTCTTGATAGGTTAAAATTCCTTTGCGGAGAAGGGAAAACTGTAACTGATCGTTCAGTGATACTGTTCCTACATGAAACAAACATTTACAGAAAAGTTGGGTTTCGTTATTTCAAGCTGAGTCGAGTATTAAAGCAAACTCGTTCGTGCACACTGTTAATGCAAACCTCATTCAAGGTGGCTGGCCTAAAAATGAGTTTTACACTTTCTCAACCGAGTGCCCCCACCGGGAATCGAACCCGGGACCGCTCACACCGAAGGCACATCATACTTATTAATGTTGTGAAACTACAGAGTTCAGCCAGACGCTGTCATCTCGTAGTGTAATCTTGAAATTCATAAAGGTGGCAAACGCGTACAGAAATTAGCAACAAGAAAGCTAGTTGTACGTGTTTGAGAAATAAATAATGAAGTACATTTAATATCATGCTACTGATTTCCAAAATAGCAAGCTAGACGGTTAGGCTTAGAAGGGTTTTGACATGACTACGTTTGTGTTTGTGATGGTTTCGATAATTTATTATTCTAGTATGTATTTCAAGTAACAGTGTCGTTATAATACATTTTGAAAATCTTTGAGTTTTACGTCCCACGGTTATGCCGGTTAGGCTAAAGGAGACGGTGGTTATGAGAAATGAATGAGATGGTGGAATGAAGAAAGTGGGAGGAAACGGGAGAACCCCGACAAAACCCACGCACACGGTGTTTGTCCACCACAAAGTTCGCTTGGCGGGGGCTGGGATCGAACCCGGGACCCCAAGCACCAGAGGTGAACGCTCTACCACTGAGCCACCGCGGCCCCTTATAATAATACATTTTGAATCGTCATTGATAATCTATGCTGTGCTGCGAGTGGAAAAGGGTTGCGGAACATTGGTCTACTATACTAAGTATCCGCCTATAAAATAAGTCGTTTGTAACACGAAGGTAAGGTGTTACATCCTACGATTATGCTAGTTAGGCTAAAGAATACAGTAATGATGAGATATGGATGAAATTGGCAAGAAATTTGGAACAATGAGAACACCCACGTACACGGTGTATTCACCATAAAGTTCACTTGTAGTGAGCTGGGTTTGAACCAAGGACTCCATGTAAGAAAATTCAACACTTTACCACTGATCCGCCGTGCACATGTTTCGTGCTGAGATCAAAAGAGAGAGATACCACATTTGCTTCCCAATTATTATTACAACAATGTGTATACCCATAAAAAATAAGCGATTTGTATCTCAATATTAAAAGCTACTTGACAGTTGATCTCGGTCGTCAAGAAGTCTTCAGGAGCAAAGGAAAGCATTCACGAGGATCTGGATTTGACTTTTAAGTGGAGCAAGTATTTCAGTTCGATGCGAAAGTTAAGCTGAGCCGTTTTAATGAGGATCACAGTTTATTAATCACAAAGTTCAGTTGTAGTGAGCTGAGATCAAACCAAGGACTCCATGCAACACAATCGAACGCTCTACCACTGGGAATAAGAAGCGAGATAAAGCTAAGGGATCTAACAAGGAGTGCCTTTCGGATTCACAATTTAATGAGGATTAAAGTTTATTAACAACAAAGTTCACTTGTAGTGAGCTGGGATCGAACCAAGGACTCCACGCACGAACATTGGACCCTCTACCACCGATAATAAGAAGCGAGATAAAACTAAGGGATCTAACAAGGAGTGCCTTTCGAAATCACAATTTAATGAGGACTACAGTTAGTCGAGGGAAACTATACCAAAGCTAGACATAAGATCTGTAACATTTAGATCTGCTGTGATAAAAAAGTTCAATAAAACAAACTATTTTCCTTATTTCCAATTCATAATGAATATACGAAAATAAATTTAAAGAATTCAAAACATGTTAGTTCAGTGGTTCCGAGTTCGATTAATATGAATATTTGCCTTTGGTTGACGTAGTCTACAATTCGAATCTGGATAAGTCACTGTTCATTTTACGTTTTAATGTCATTATATTCAGCTTTATATAATCCAAGAATTGATATGAATATTTGACTTCGTCATGGTTCGATTTGCGATAGACGACTCACTTTGTTCAAATCTCAATATTTGACATCGGTTTACGTGGTCTTGGATTCGATTTCTTGTGAGCCACTCTTCATTTTACGTTTTAATGTCTGCGGCACAGTGATTCATATTAATTTTACTTTTAATGTCCCTTTCAAAGTTTTATCTTGTTTCAATGATGTCCAATGTTTCATCTTGTTCCGACAGCTGGTAGGCGTTCAGGAGTATGAGCATAGCAACATACTTGTTTAGAATGGTTTAGGCCCACAGGCAGCGCCCAGGGCACGTGCCCATCGGAAATTTTCCCACGCTCGATGCAAGTGAATCTTAACTACTATGAACTACTATTAATACACCCCGAAGCAGTGTCAGTAATAGACGTGGGTCTGTCTCCTGTCTCTGACTCGAATTTCTGAAAAGGTGCTCGGACTTCTCTTACATGGAATTAACGCATGAAATTTCTAAAAATAGATAGGAAGAAATGTCGTGTGTGGCAAACTTACATGCTAAATTATAAAACTATGTCAGTATCTTGCAAATATTGTGAACATAAATATGTATACGCAAATGTGTCTTCTGAGACATGCATTTTCTGACAGTTATTCAACCTAATTTGTTTATGACATTTTAAAAAATAATATGTTTATAATATCAGTCGTAGAGTGAAGTTTAGAAAATCCACTTACGTCTAAAGTTTTATTGTTTAGCGATATAAAAGTATGTGGACTTACTATACAATTATTTCTAAATATTTACTTGCATAGAACATGTTGTAAATATTGATTTATGCATACTCTCTAAATATAATAAAATATTGATAAAATAACATAACACCGTTCAGAATATGTATTTTAAAGAATCCTCTGGAAATAATAGTAATATTACACGGTGATAAGAAACGAACTCATCGTTGAAATGATAATATAGTAGTAAATTCAATTTTCTTTGTGTTTGTAAATAAATTCCGGGAAAATTTCCATTTTGGGAATTTTGTGGCGATGAACTTATAAATATGGTTATCTCTTGCCCTTAATTGAGTAAAGTTAAATTAATGCGTTTATTCAGACACTTTTGTTCTCTTGGTTTGCTTAGAGTTAGCAACAAGAGGAGGGAAATATGCAAACGAAGAAAACAATTTATATTTTCACAGCGACGCAATATTATATGAAGCTTACTCATTGAAGATAATAGATAATACAAAAACAGGATACCTGATGACCGCAACAACGCAGTAACATAGGAAATTTGGTCAGTGCTTACGGATGTTTGGATGCGCGACATTGCATCATGCGTCAGATATTGTACACGTGTACATGTGTCATCTGTATCGTATCCTGTGTGCGATAGTTGGTGAGAACCAGCGAGAAGGCTAAAAGGGCAATAGGTTTCCATATTTAGGAATCTGACGCAATTTATGGTCTGGTCACCACGAGATTTGGGTGTGACCCGATATACTTTAAAAGTTTCAGGATCCCCAGCTCTTGGAGATTCGAGAGCCAGCTCTCGTGAGAGTCGAGAGTCAGCTCTCAAGTGTTCCACAGTCAGTGTGACGACCATTTTAGTAATGACTCACTCAGCTTTAGAAGAATTCATTAAGGTACGTAACAAAGATTCTTATAGTACCATTTTCTTATATTGGGGATGTCATACCAGACTCAACTATGATTTGTCTCCATACGATAAAGCTCTCACGACTAAGAATGACAGTCGTATAATTGCATTTCGCCGTCTATCCCCAGAGAAATGTTTTTAGTAAAAACTATAGTGATTACTCAATAGCAATCAAAGTAATAAGTTGTATGTTGCTTAATCGAACATGTAAATAAAATTCAATTAATATTAACAAAAGGCTTTATTTAGCCCCTAGACTTAAGTTCTCATTATTCCCAAGTAGCTCCTGTTGTTTACCAATATTTTTCTCTTGTGACAACCGCTAAGTGTTAGCGTGTGCAGTTCTCCAAATATATGGGAAAAACGAGCAAGATGAAACTAAAGAGGTGCCCCATCGTCACAATCTTCACTGGAATTTTCCCAGGGATTATTCCCGTAAAATATCTTCACGGAAATTTACCCATCACTAGGCTCAGTGCACCCAAAGTAGTTAAAATCGGTATCGATCTCTTTGCTTTGTCAAGCTGAAACGATTGACATATAGATTGTGTATGTTTCGTTCCTGATTATACCCCATTTCCGATAACTAAATTATGCTCAGTAAATCGAAAGTAGTTAACCGGAAATAATTATAATCGGTATCGATCGAGTTGTTTTGTCAAATTGAATCGATTGATACATAGATTGTACCGTAAGAGGGGGTTGCTTTGCACACGATTTAAGGAAATTTAAAGAAAATCGCAAGTAACTCTTTTAAACGTAATGGTTTAGAACAATGTATTTTAAACATATTCCGTTTTATTCAGAGTCGTTTTGACGTATGTTTAGAGCCATACTAAAACCTGACTACTGAGGAAACATATGGGGCCTTATGCTGAGTCGTTCTGACGTGTGATTAGTACCATACTAAAGAGGTCGATTAACATATGTTCCAGCAGTAGTCAGGTTTTTAGTATGATTCTAATCATAGGTCAAAACGACTCTGCATAAGGCGAAAAGTAATCGAAATCTCTAGCACGACACTAATCACGCGTCAGAATGACTCTGCATAAGTAAGGCCCATAATAGCTACATATATGTGGAAAACATTCGTACAATTTCATTAGTAAACTTTCAGTATGACCATAGTTATTGAAATATAAACTTTGGTGTAAAGTAGTCCCATAGTTGGGGTTACTACGCAACAACATACAAAAAAGTATGTTCAACATACGATTATAACATTTCTGTACAATGTTTTTCTTTCAGTATTTATACATTTTACATTCTACACAAAATTACATACAGCTTACAAATATTCATAGTAGAATGAGGGCACTGGTATCGATACTTTGTATAAATTACCAATATTTGTGAAGGAAATTATGTTTTCTCTGGTACCGGCAGAAGAACCACATTCTAATACTTTAGCATATATCCACAATAATGCCAAATCAGCAACAAAAGAAAAACTCCTTGTGAATTGATTTGCCTTGGTTATTCCTTATGTTGAAAAATTTCATCCCAACCGTAACTATTGGAAAATTTACGAGTTTTGGGACTTTCAGGCTGAAGCCCCCCCAAATGGCATGATTTTCTTTTTAAAAAATCTAAAGTTAATCATTCCTATGCGTATAAGTTTCCAGTCGCCCCACTAAAAGGATAGTTATTTCTTTAAAAGAAGTGTCTCTGTGAGTGAAGCCCCTCCCAAACTATTTTACTGAACCTTCCATTGTTCGTAATTTATTTTTTTAACAAGAAATTCAATCTGGCATCTACCTAAACAGGATATTTACCTAAATTTAGAATGCAGGAGGTTCCAGTGGGAATGAATTTCTATATTAGAGATATGTTGGACCTATGCAAAGTAACCTCGATTAGAGGCTGAAACCGCCTTCTTCCAATTTTACTTTTTTATCAATTTGAAACGTTTCACATTTCAGTTTCAACTATTGCATCAAACTCCCATTATACACAGTAGTATGTGACGCTGGGTCCAAAATATGGTTATTTATGATATCTCTTTATTAGAATGAGTTGAAAAGGTTATTTATGATTAATAGACATTTTAAAAGACATTTTTCTCTCTTGGCTTGCCACAGCTAGCAACAGAGAAAGGAAATACGCAAAACTCCTGAAGGTGACTGATGTTGCCTTATTGCGCACTTTTCGTTGGAAGTTTACTTGTTGAAGGTTATACATAGTCACCATACAGGATACACAATCACGATTTTGACAACGTGACCCTGCATTAATATGCGGAAATTGGTCAAATAGTTAAGGATCTATGGATAAGTCTAGAAATTATGCCATTGAATTTTTCCGTCCACGTGTGTACGTGTGTGTCATGCCATGTATCCTGGTGTGGTAGGTGGACCAATCAGAATGCAAAAGAGCAATGAGTTTCCATATTTAGGGATCTGACGCAAAAGGATGAACTGACTGATACGAGGTTTGGGTGTGTCCCTCGAAAATAATAGAAGAGGATCTCAAGGTCTCAAACAATTAATTCAGAGATTCGAGACTCGACAATCAGCATCGGAACGTCGGCAGCTAGTTATCAGAAGCGTCGTCAAAGTTCTCAGAGCTATGAGATTACAGCAAGGTATGTATGAGCACTTAGTGCATCAGAAATTTCTTAAGTAGAGATGACATGCAGTGCCTTAAAATGTTTTGCCTACCGACCGTAAAACTTTCAAGATTAAGAACTGTTGTCGCATACTTGCATTTCGTCATTCATCTCCAATAACGTCATTATTAAAGCAATCTATACTAAAGTGGCAATTTATAGAATACATTATCAAATCATATGAATTATACTATCATCATATGTTGCTGTATATTACCATACTAAACATGTAATAAACTTAGATATTTTAAGAAGTTATGTTGTTATTCCCCCTTAGATTAGTCCATTTTTCCCATGGAAATCATGGTGTAGTTTAATTATAACTCTTATGTGACATCCGCTAAAATATAGGGAGCAGTTCTGTAAGGGATGTGGAATTTAACGAGCTAAGCAAACAAAAGAGACAAATGTTTTACGAAACTGACTTAACTTTGACGAAAATTCTTGTAGGTGATATCTTTCAAATTTGACGGTCTTTAGAGTGATCGCTTTCCACACCTCTACAAAGACAAACGCTCCGGGTAATTAGAGCTGATGTTAGCCTCCAGCATTATAGCCAAAATACAGTGGGATGTTCTTGGGCATTTGAAACTTGCTCTTATGGAGTTCTAACAGTTTTACCGAAAGAGGACTGTGAAACTCTTTTCATATTTTGTGCAAGGTAAACCCTGGTTTGCAAAGTAACTCCGTCTTACGGTATATGTTTCGTTGTTCATTATACTCCACCTATCGATTCTAAATTATACCCCCTTTTTATTTTAGGCGACGTATGTGTTGATGTTCGAGATCAGGTAATTTCACAAGGAGGTTGTATCCTCGTCGCCAAAAGTGCCTTTACATCGCCGTGACGGGTATGCGACGGCGCAGTACACCAAGGAAGGGATGGTTGCATAAGAAATTGTGATTAATTTTGAAGAGTTTTTATTTTGACTAGGGAAATAACGTAGGTATAAAGAGTAAAAGCACAGATTTGAAGTACACTGCCATCTCTGAAAAGATTCGTATTCTCAGTTTTTCAATTTATTGTCTTTTATGTTAAATTAATAACTGCTAACAATTGCTACTAGCGCTTTTTACTCTTCAGAAATTTCCTACGACATGTTCGCAGGACACTTTTCTAAGTCCTAAATTTTTTGTGCGTTAATTATTTCATTCCCTTCACTGACCTTATTTGAGAATGGAATCTAATTAAACTGAGCGTGGATATGTTTCGCTGTTGTCAAGCAAGGGCCGTAATAAACATAAATAAGGTTCTTATTATTAAATAAAACACAGAAGTATTTATTGTGTGTATAGCACAATATAATACAGTAACTAAGCAACATGATAATTAGTAACACCAGCAGAATTTTTCCAACGGGAGGGGGGGCAAAAGGCCCATATAGAGTTTTTCGATTTATTGCCCTATATATATTGTTTAAATTTATAACATTTATAATTGGTAGCATATATCTTGTTACTTTTTAAAATCGCCGCTGTAGCCTATTAGTCAGAACATTCATCTCCAGACACGGTGTAGAGAGAAGAGAAAGAAAGAGATATGGCCAGTAGCGTAACTAATTTTACTGCGCCAGGGATCAATTAATAATCAATTTACTCATACCCGCCGCCTGCCCCAGGAATTTCAGCTGCTGCGTTATATATATGGTTCTATGTCAAAAGGGCCAGACAAAAGGGCGAGGACAGAAAGGTCCGAGTCAAAAAGGCAACGGTCAAAAGGGCCCGCGACATAAGGGCTCAAGGCAAAACGGACCCACGTCAAAAGGGCCCTGTGTCAAATGGACCCATGTCAAAACGAGACCCGCTACAAAAGAGCCCGAGTCATAAGGGACCTGGTCAAAAAATCTCCGCAACAAAAGTGAACGAGTCAAAACTGCCCCGCGTCAAATGGATCCGGCTCAAAAGGGTCCTGCGACAAAAAAGACCTGAGTCAAAAGGGTCCTGCATCAAACTTTGCCGAGTAAAAACGGCCCCGCGTGAAAAGAGCCCAGGTCAAAAGGTATCCGGTCAAAAGAACACGGGTAAATAGCCCCCGCGACAAAAGGCCCCGACTAATAACGGCCCCGGGTCATAAGATCTTCACGACAAAAGGCCCTGTGCCAAAAGGACCCGAGTCCAAACTGCCCCGCGTCAAAAGGAACCGGATCAAAAGGGCCCGCGACAAAGTGGCCCTGGGTCAAAAGAGGCCCGGTCAAGAGAGCCCGAGTGAGAACGGCTACTCGTCAAAAAGGCCTGGGTCAAAATGTCTCCGCGACAAAAGGCACGAGTCAAAACAACCCCTGGTCAAAATGATCCGGCTCAAAAGGTCTCGAGTTTATAGGGCACTGCGTTAAAAGAGCCCGGGTCAAATGGACCCCGCCTCAAAAGGTCCCGTTTCAAAACAGCCCAGTGTGAAAAAGGACTTGGTCCAAAGTTCTCCGCGACAAAATGACCAGATTCAAAAGGGCCCCGTGTTAAGAGGGGTAGAGTCAAAATGTCCTACGTCAAATGGACCATACCAAAAGGGGTACGCTACAAAAAGGCCCGAGTCAAAAAGGCTCGTTTCAAAAGGTCCCGCGACAAAAAGATCCGAGTCAAAACGGCCCTGCGTCAAACGGGCCCGAGTAAAAATGGCTCTGCGTGAAAAGACCCCTGGTCAAAAGGGCCCGGATAAAAGGACTCCACGACAAAAGTGCCTGAGTCTAAACGGCCCGGGGTCAAAAGATCTCGACGACCAAATGGCTCGAGTCTAAAGGGCCCGGGTGAAAGGGTCTCCGCGAAAAAAGGGGCCCCGTTTAAACGGCCCCCATCAAAAGGGCCCGGGTAAAACTGGACTCTAGTCAAAAGGGCCCTGCGTCGAAAGATCCCGAATCAAAAGGACCCCGACTCAAAACGGCCTTATGTCAAATGGACCCATGTCAAAACGGGCCCCGCTACAAGAAGGCCTTAGCCAAAAGGTCCGGGTCAAAAGTCTCCGCAACAAAAGTGTCCGAGTCAAACCGGCCCTGCGTCAAAGGGTCCCGGGTGAAAAGGGTCCTGCGAGAAAAAAGACAAGAGTCAAAAGGGCCCTACGTCAAACGGGCCCGAGTAGAAACGACCCCGAGTTACAAGAGCGCAGGTCAAAAGGGCTCGGGTAAAAGGGCCTCGCGACAAAAGGCCCTGAGTAGAAACGGTCCCGCGTCAAAATTGCCAGGGTGAAAAGGGCTCGAGTTAAAAGGGCCCTGCGTCAAAAGAGCCAGGGTCAAAAGGGCCCCGTCTCAAAAGGCCCTGAGTCAAAACGGCCCAGCGTGGAAAAGGTCCGGGCGAAAGGGCCCCGCGACAAAAAGACACGAGTCAAAAGGGCCCAGCGTCAAAATTGCTCGGTAAATACGGTACACGTGTAAAAAGCCTGAGATGAAAGCAACAGTGGACATCAAGCATGCACAAGGGGAATGTATCCCCTTAGTAAGTTGAAGTGTTTGTGCAAAAGAAGGAAAAATATCTGTAGTTATCAGTAAGAAATAGGAAATTTGTATGGTGAAATTAGTTTTCTTTGGTCGTTGATTGTTCTGCAACAATCGCTATTGCTTAAGTCGTTCTCCGTTAAAGTTTGTTTGCACTTCCGACTGTCTGAGTTTGTATTATCGATACATAGCCTAATCAAACTCTATCTATTATTGACTTTCCCCTTAGTTCTAAAATTTCATTTCTACCCCTGGATCAAAGTATAGAATGACAAATATTCTGTGGAAAAGATTAGTATAATGTTGCTATGAGAAGACATATGTGGATCTGTATACAGGTCATTGGGACAGAACAATAATAACGACATGCGTAGACGCACTGATTTGGAGTGGATGTTTCCTTCTGAGTACTCATATCTTTATAGGGAATATATACTTGACACACCGTACCATTTAAATCTGCGCAGTACGTGAATTCCGCCATATTGCATATCACACAATATTGTTTTAAATGTAAAAGGTCATGATTTTACACTTCAACCTAGGCTTCAATATTCTCCCAAATGAGAATGTGAACTCATTTTTTACACATCATCTGTTTGGGACAGGGAATGCTATGTTTGACATATGTATCTAATAGAAAAATTGTATTGTGACAGGGCAGTAACAAAGAGACGCATGAACGGAGTAAACGAAAATGTTACAATTTGGCATTGGTGTAGAAACAGCGTTAAATGATTTAGTGTACATCATGGCAGCCATCTTGAATTCCGTATATTGTATACCACACAGTGGGTGATATCAATAAAACGGAGAAGTTACTCATTATTCCCTAATTTGTAGTAGTTACTTGCATTGGTATCAATAAAAAGAGAACTGGGCACTACTCGTCTCGGCTGACCTCGGAGAAGCCCCGCCCTTTTGGAGAAACCACACCTCTATTCTCGAGCCGAGTAACTATTTCGCGTTTGATATCAATAAAAATCAAAGACTCTTCTGTGATGCTAGTAACTTCTCCAAATTTGTGGAGCAAGTTAAATAGGTGACTCCGTGCGAAATATGGCAGAGTATGTGATTGTTTTACTACGTAGAAAAACTTATAAACTGCATAGAAATGTTAGAAATGGAGATTACAAAAAGCATTATAAGTTTATGAAAGAAAATGTAGAGTGGTTAGCACAACATTTTTTAAGGAGAATCAACCGAAATTCGGGGTGGTGCATTACGTAATGATGAAAAGATGCGGGTTTTCTTCAAGGGCGCCGATCCTGTGGGGGCTAGGGGGCCCGGGCTCCCCAAAGCTCATGTAGGCCCCCTATTGTATTTATGGATATACAATATTTGGCATAATTAGAGTACAATTTGTCTTAAAATCCTGTTATATATCTTCTGCATCTGAATGCCCTCCCCCCAAATTTACAGAGAAATCGGTGCCCTTGGTTTTCTTGCGTTACGTGAGTGATCCGGGATTCCAGGTCGGAATGTCAGGGGATTCTGGTGTGGCTCAAAGTACTGTGTCTATGACTACCTGAAAATGGATTGTTTCCGGAAGTGTGCGTAATATGCAAACAGCAAAGGCAGAGTGGCAAGAACAATATACATTTCCTGGTGCTATTGGAGCACTTGACTATACACAAGTGGCATTAAAGAAACCTAGTATTTTGGAGAGTAATACGTTAATAGGAAGAGCTATTTCGTGGCTAAGCGGTTGCGTACATGCCTTTGGCATGGGAGAGCCGCGTTCGATTCCCGGCAGGAGCTCATGTGGTTCGGATTCCACGTTAATCAGTGGGTTCCGTCTCATATAGGCACGCTACTGAAAAGGACGTTAAACAAATAATCAACTCAACTCAACGTTGATAGAAAGGGTGTATACATGAGAATGTATTTTTTTATGTCAAGGCGAAAGGGGACAGGTATGGTGTGGAAAACGGACTCAGATGGACGTGCTTTATGACGTGAGTGGTTGGACTTTTTTAAAAAAAGAAAACAAAGGAGTCAAGTGTCTGATTTCGTTCTTAAAGCCAAACAATCTACAAAGACTTTGGACAACACGTGATATGCGCTTGTCGTGTTAATCTTGATATTGCTGGATTCGAATCAACATCCATCAGCTCAAATAGGTTCATTCCCATGGTTTCAGTATTACTTTCTTCTATCCCGTTTTTTTTTTCTTCTTTTTTATTTTTGTTTTATTCTGGCTCGAATATTAAAGATTCTCTTTTGAATTTGTATCTCAGTCGTAGATGTATTTGGTATTTCGTTGCATTTCACTGTAATTACCTTCAAAGTTTCGGCTTTTCTTCGTTTACTTTCTGGTAGCTGTGACTTTGAAAGTACCATTGGAAACTCTGTTATAATACAAATGCACTTTGACTGAAACTGTTGTTGCTACCTGCCCGTTCCATGGCGTTTAGGATACTACGCCATAGGTTAAAAACAACGAAATGACCGCGCGACGGATGGGTGAAATGAGTCATCACTTCTTTTATTGATACGACTCACTACTTCGCGCAGAAGAAACGCGGGTGAACGTTCATAAATCTGGAGCAGTCTAGACCTGAGTAGTGGCTGGTTTTATTGATACGAAACTGAGGGAGGAGACTACTCCAGCTGTAGTTACTCCGATTCAAGAGCAGGACTTCTCAGGAGTAGTTACTTATTTTTATTGATATCACCCAGTATTTCGAAATAGATAGAGGTAGATGCGTGTCACATATATTGATGCTAGAATCTTCCTACAAATTACCTTCATCGTCCGTTTCAAAAGCATCGGAGTCTACATTACTTATTATTTCCGTAATCCTTCGGACGCGAAAATACGCCACTATCATAACCACGAGTTGTCCCGGTGTTATTCATACCCAAAGGTTAACTAAAAAGACGAAGTGAATCCTAACTAACTACAAGAAGGGTGTTCAAACAGCCATACACACTTCCACTGGCTAATAGAAAAAGGAGAACAAAAATAGCTACATGTTTTTTTTTTCCTTCTTACAAGTAAGGGACCATATGGTTGTCGCGCAAATCAGATGCAGACATACGCCATCTGATTGAGCATGAAAAGATATGGAGAACACAGAAATTTAAGGTGCTAAGGGCCATAGGGAGCGGAGCGAGGAAAGAGGAAACATTGAATGTTGGCAAAATTGAAGAAAGTCAGGAATGACGGAAAAGGTTAATTTCTTGCAAATAGGAAAAGAAAGTCAACCAAAAGAACGAAACTAAACTTAACAAGGGCATCAAGGACAAAGAAAGATCATAATTGGGGTTGCCATCCGGACCGCAGTGTTGCCAGCGCTGCATAACATTGATATGGAAGGTATAGCACAGTATAGCAATTCATACACAAGGAAAAATATTAGTAACACAAAAGACAATTGAAAAGACTCTGTACACGTGCGTAAAAAGGTTTAACGATGGTCGTGAGTGAATAATGTACATGAGGGAGGACAAATATAGACATGAAAGTGAAGGGGGTACACATGATAACACAGAAACGAAAGTGTTTGGGAGCATCGTTCCATGATGATGATGATGATCGGTGTTCTGCCCGAAGGCAGGTTTTGTGTTCTCCTTTCGTCCATTCAAAAACATGGTGAAGTTCATCACAGATACGTTAGTGTTCTCCAGTATTAATGTGTGGCAACGTGAGAACTTTCTCCGCCTTCAGTCATTTGTTCATTACCAGTTTTCCTCTAGGCGATTCCAAAAGATGATACGCTTTACGTTTTTCAAATGTGGTTACTCCAATGAACACCCTGGACAGTTTGAAACACCTTCCGCATATTGCTTTGAAAAAGGACTCACAGAGGAATGCTGCAGAGACGCGTGTGACCAGCTTGCTTTCATCCGCTGTACTCACTGCGAGAAATGTTGTGTGTTGACCACGCATTCATTCGTGATCTTCACGTCAACTGCAATTAAACTACAAATGTTGCGTACTGTTCTCTACTTTCCTCCATTTGTATTCACACGGGTGTATTATTCACTCACGACTACGTTAAACCTTTTTACGCACATGTACAGAGTCTTTTCAATTGTCTTTTGTGCTACTAATATTTTTCCTTGTGCATGAATTGCTATACTGTGCTATACCTTCCATATCAATGTTATGCAGCGCTGGCAACACTGCGGTCCGGATGGCAACCCCAATAATGATCTTTCTTTGTCCTTGATGCCCTTGTTAAGTTTAGTTTCGTTCTTTTGGTCGACTTTCTTTTCCTATTTGCAAGAAATTAACCTTTTCCGTCATTCCTGACTTTCTTCAATTTTGCCGACATTCAATGTTTCCTCTTTCCTCGCTCCGCTCCCTATGGCCCTTAGCACCTTAAATTTCTGTGTTCTTCATATCTTTTCATGCTCAATCAAATGGCGTATGTCTGCATCTGATTTGCGCGACAACCATATGGTCCCTTACTTGTTAGTACTCATATCTTTATAGGGAATATATTCTTGACAAACATATAATTTAAATCTACGCAGAACGTGACCCGTACCCACGAAGGTGACAAATATTCGTGAAAAGTAAACAGAAGGGAATAGTTTTATGTTGCTGTTGTTTCCTTCCGTCGCAGGAACTGACGTTGGTAGGTGCGAGGCAACCAAGACCAAAGTTGTCTCCCTGACTGAACGCCTTGTAACAAGAAAGCAACTATAGTTGTCCATGGGTCTCACGTCTCATAGTTCTAAGTATTTGCAGCTATATAGCGAGCTGTGTGCGTTCTGTGCCACTATATGTCCCCCAGCTGTAGCTGTGTTTCGAAAATATTGTTTGATTTTCATTGGGGTAAGGCAAGACAATCTCAAGAGAAGCCCTTCACCGTAGCGAGTGACGTCACACAAAGTAGTGATAGGCAGGCACACAATGTGCTGGGTGGAGACAGCCAGCTCAACACGAGAGTTTTTTTAAAAGAAACAAGCCGTTTTACAGACATTTTTGTAAATCATGATATATGTATACAGGGTGTTTCAAAACAACACCGACAACGTTTGGAAGGTGATTCCTGACACCAAGATAAGACAAAAAGTATAGACCAACCTAGGTGCACAAATGCTTCCTTTCGGAGTTATAGGCTGTCGAAAACATGAAAAAATGAACTGTAATGGTCCATAGCCCCAAACCTATGGGACCTAGTCGGGTCAAGACTTCACTTAGGAACTAGCGTGTACTCTATCCAAAAATACATGTTACAGAATCGTGCGGTTCTTCCGCAACAAATTTTATAGAAGGAATTTGGCTACGGGCATATAATTTGAAACACTCACCATCAACCTCTATAAAAAATGTCGCGGAAGTACCGCAGGATTCTGAAACATGGATATTTGGATAGTGAACATATTAGATCCTAAGTTAAGTCTTGACCCGACTACGGTAGGTCCCATAGTTTTGGACCATTAAATTTCATTTTTTCGCGTTTTCGGCAGTCTATAACTCAAAGGAAGCATTTGTACACACAGGTTGGTCTATACGTTTTGTCTTATCTTGGTGTCAGGAATCAGCTCCCGAACGTTCTCGGTGTTGTTTTGAAACACCATGTATATAGTAATTTTGGATGATACGCACTAAGTGCTAAGAAGAGAGAGAGAGAGAGAGAGAGAGAGATAGAACTTAAATCCTACCACATTAAAATTGTTATTGTCCGCAGAATAATGGTAATAGAAAACATAGTATTATATAAAAAAAATTCTTAGAAATTATATTTCTGACAAAAATTTCAAGAGGATAATAGGTTAGTAGGATTTATAACTACGGGTTCTTCTAAAATCTTTGCATCATGCTAGATAGCATAGAGAATTTTTCGTTTAAATAAAACATATCTGGTTAGAAAGAGATTCTACTTCAAAGAGAAATATTTAAATTCAGTTTAACTTTTAAATACTTGATGAATCAAGCAAATGGAAACAAGTGGCATGAAAGGTAACTGAGAAATTTAGTATTTGGAGAAGCAAAACAGTAATGTGCAGGATACAGAAATTTCTAGCGTCGTCTCGGAAACGAGACGAGAAGTGTATGTTCATATAAGAGTTAAGACAAGAAGTGTATGTCCAATTTAGAGACGAGACGAGAAACGACAATTCTTGTCTCATTTTTTAGAGAAGATATTTATCAAGTCTAATGGGCAACAATTCACTGAAGTCTTAGATACCAGTGTTTTAGTATTACATGATTTATAGTAAAAGTTCATAAATTATTACAGTGGTTGTACGAACACAATGAAGAGTAAAATGAAATCTTTCAGTTTTACGTCCCACGCTTATGCCGGTTAGGCTAGAGGAGACGACGATGATGAGAAATGAATGAAATGCTAGAATGAAGAAAGGTAGGAAACGGGAGAATCCCGAGAAAACCCAAGAGCCTGGACAATGAAGAGTATTTATCAACATTTTAAGATACGCAAGTTATTACATAATATACTTCAATAATAAATATGATTACTTGATATATTACACTCTTAGTGGAACTCTCATAACTCGGAAGCATTCTCATAATTTCTAGATAAAATTAAGAGAAAAGCCAAGGCATACATTTATAAAACGAGAAGAGAAATAATTCTTCGAGAATCAAAACGAGACGAGAATCCAACACTTAATTTAAGAGACGACAGGAGAAAATTTTATTTCTCGTCTCGTCTCGTGAGCAACACTACGCAAACGTACCGGTAATCAAATCAAGTCTTCCGTGTCACTAAGGAAGGAGAAGATTGATGGCTCAGTAGTGCAGCCTTTAAATGTGATGTGAGGACTATAATTCTGTCCCAAATATAGTATGTTCCTCACGAGAAAGACGAGAAATAAGATTTTCTAGTCTCGTCAATTTTTATAGAATTCTCGTCTCGTCTCGATTTTCGAAGACAATTATTTCTCTTTCGTCTTGATGATCTAAAAAGTTTTTTTCCGTCTCCTCTTGTCTCGTAAAGTAGTTCCTGGTCTCGATTCAGAAGAAATACTTTGCTAATTTTTATGTCGCTTGATGGCGATTGAAGAGAGTACTACCAATCTGTTTTGAGATCAGCCCTATGTAATTGGGAGAGAGACGAAACCAAATCAAACAAAACGTGAATTTTAGATTTCTTCTTGAGAACCGAGATTATATGAGACGTAGATGGTAGATCTACAGTTTAAAGTGGAACTCGAACTCGAGCTCTCATACAGAAAAGGCTCATGCGCTAGTCGTTAGAGCAACAGTTACGGCTACGATAATAACATATAATGTATATACAAGTATCAGTGATTAACGCGGACTTTAGTAAGATTGTGGCTTAAGTCAATAAAAATTACATGATGTAACCAACACTTTTAACAATTAGCGCGAACAGCGCCAAATCATCATAATGGAATTGAGTGTAGAACTGAAAAGAAAGAAAAAAACATTCTCATTGGAATACTTTGACAGAATCCACATATTTGGATGTTCGTAATTATTACATAATGCGGAATTATATATAGAAAGTTGTCACATTATAATCACACTTTTTTTGTCTTTACACTGTGGAGTATGCAACGGAAGTTTTGGTTTTTAACTTCTCGTAAGATATTATCTAAAAATAAATATGTATTATGTTAAGATATACATTCAAAATTCGCACTTTGTATTTCATTATTGAACTTACTGTAATATGAACTTTTAACTTTATTATATACAGTATGTTACCTGTCTTTCTTTTCCGTCTTACTCTTATAAGTTCTCCTAGTAGAAGTTGCATACACAAGATTCGTTCGCGATGCCCTTCCACTTTTCATGCCCTAACACGTTTGTGATACCCCCAATGAAATGAAATGAAATCTTTGAGTTTTACGTCCCACGGTTATGCCGGTTAGGCTAAAGGAGACTGTGGTGATGTATAATGAATGAAATGGTGGAATGAAGAAAGTGGGAGGAAACGGGAGAACCCCCAGAAAACCCGCGCACACGGTGTTTGTCCACCACAAAGTTCACTTGGCGGGGTCTGGGATCGAACCCGGGGCCCCAAGCACCAGAGGTGAACGCTCTACTACTGAGCCACCGCGGCCCCCTCGTGATATATATACTACTGCGTTATATATATATATACAAACAGTATACAAAGTTATTTTTATTAAGAAATCTAAGTTTTTACTTATGTTTTTCCTAAGTTATCTCTACATACTTAACTCGTAACTACTATCGTGGGGTCAAATTTGACCTAGCACATTTCTAGCTGTGGACAATATATATATATTTTGTTTCACTGAGGTTTCTGTCGTCTATTCTCAGTTGACCTTGCTAGGGGCCGCGGTGGCTCAGTGGTAGAGCGTTCACCTCTGGTGCATGGGGTCCTGGGTTCGATCCGAGCCCACGCAAAGTGAACCTTGTGCTGGATAAGCACCGTGTGCGTGGGTTTTCTCGGGGTCCTTTCGTTTCTTCCCACTTTCTTCATTCCACCATTTCATTCATTTCTCATAATCACTGTCTCCTTTATCCTAGCCGGCATATCGTGGGACGTAAAACTTAATGGAGGCAATTTTCAGTTGATCTTGAGATCTCGTAGCGACTAGGTGTTCGTGTCCATGCACTGTGTTGTTTCGAGATTTCGGACCTCTGGGGTCGAAATTTTCTCCAGGATAGAACTTGCGCTATCTGTTTTCTGCATTACATTTTTTTATGTGTTTTTCTTGGGGAGTGTTACGTAGATGTGTGCAGAACTCCGAACTAACAGATCGTGCAGAAGGTGGTTTCTTGCAATTTTCTACAGAATATTGGACGTTGCATGCTTAAATATTCTTGTTTTCTACCATCTTTCTAAAGAACTAAGAAGGCTTCAGAGGCGAGACTTCATGAGGAGTATTCGGATGACTCTCATTCAACATCACCTAAAAGTAAGGGGCGAATGCGGGACACTTTCTCGTAGGCTTCGGCAGTCATTGTTACGACTAACTGGTGAGAACATCAATGAAGACCGTCCGCAGACCAGATTCTCCAGCTAAAAGGAGGAGATGTGCTATTTGTCCTCGAATTGATGAAAAAAAAAAGTCCTTGGATTTGTTCTGTGTGCAACCGAAATGTGCACAAGGGTCGTCCACATATTACGTAACGCGGCAAAGGGGGAGAGGGTTCGGCCTTGCGTTACGGAACCTGACAAGGGGGAGGAGGGGATTTAGGTCTTTGTTACGTTACACTTTTTTCTGCTGTAATTTTTATTTTTATTCTCAGATTTATATGCAATCTTTTAAACAAATAATTTTATTCAGTCTTTTTTTTTAATAAATTAGCTAGAATACTCGTTTTCATACGGGGAGAATACGTTTCATTTTGGATATAAATAGAACAAAACTGTCACCATCAACTTACGGACTCCACAAACTATGGATTCGACACAAATATCGGTCATTTTCGATCATTTTTATATGCATCTCCCCTTCCCCAGGTTGCATGGCTAAATTTTAATTTAAACGGCATCGAAAGTGTTACTGTTCATCTGAGCGACCCCAAACACCATGGAATCATACAGAAGAGATTCGAAGACGCATTAGACACCAGCATAAATGGTGGCGAAACCTGCATGTATTACAATACAATAAAACTCCGTTTTGTGGCTATCGCAGCATTGGATTTAGGGAACATGCTTTTTCGGAGTTAGTTGTTAGTGAGCGTAACCACAGCCTGAAAATGCCCTCATGTTCCCACTCGTATTGCTATTTTTAAGAATGTTATCTGAAACTGATTTGAATCATTACTCACTCTATTCTTCTAAGGGTTTTGCATGGGAAACAGAAGCAATTCTTTTTCGTGAAATTATATTTTCCGCGATGGAACGATCCAGGATTTGTAGATCAAAATAAGATATTAAAAACCCAATTCGTACTATTTTTTTTATTTTTGAATTTGAATATTTCTGAAGAAATTGAGTTTATTCGCATTCTCGCACTGATTTAGGACAAGAAGAATATGAAAAGAGGTAAACTTAAGTCCGAAGTGTATTCAGAATAAAAGAATTTTGTAATAAAAGTTATCCCTTTAAAAATAGTGTTTTATTATAATAACTCCCAAAATAAGCAAGATTGGTGAAAAAAATACAAAGGTGTTATGTAACGAACGGGGGAGGGGTTCAGCCTTGCGTTACAAAGTGTGACAAGGGGAAGGGAGGGGGTAAAAATTGGTCAAAAATAGCATTATGTAATATGTGGACGGTCCCTTAAGACTAAACATTGTATGTATTGATAAGTAGCCAAGCCGGCCCGTAGCCAGCCCAAAAATATGAGGGGGGCGGTAGAAGTTAGGGGGGTGATCCAACCATATTATAGTTCATCACTATATTATAGTAGTTCATTTGCAAGCCTACCGTGAATATTTTAGGGGGGACAGTAAAACTTTAGAGGAGCCCGGCCCCCTAGTCCCCATGTGGATACGGGCCTGTAGCCAAGCAACTGATGAAAAGAAAGCATCAATTGTCAGTTTTTTAAATGACAAGTTACATTTTCTCAGCACTAATAATTGAATGCTTTCCTTATATGAAAATAAGTTTATTTTCATACTTTGTTATTTTCGGATAACAGAAAACTTTATTTCATTTAAGTATGTTGTTTCGCTTTGTAATAATCTATTACTAAAAGACAATTAGTCAAAAAAATATTTTGAAAATATTTTTTGTCCCCAAAACTAGTTAAATCCATTAAAGTATAGGACTAGTAAAATGTCCACAATCAACTGCTAATGGTAATACGTTTAACATAGTTTAATTTCAAAACAAATAATGAGGTTAAATCTGACCCCACGATAGTACTTATGCAGTATAAAAATAACGATATTAGTGAAGAGCTAATATGAATTATGTTAATAGGAAATTAAATTAAAAATAGTTTACTCTACATAATCTAATTTAAGAAAAATAATGATAATAATAAAATAAAAGAATGCAATAATAAATAGATGGTAATAAACAAGTTTTATCTTTTTACGGTAATCCCGGATTCTCTCGTATTGAACAACATGGCTTTCCTCAATGCTGCCTCCAGAAGGGCGATAAATACGTATTAGAAAGCACTCCAGCTCACATTTTTGGTTAGCGAACCACATATAGAAAAATGTCTCAAATTTATTTTTCAGGCCTGCGCCCCTCCCCCTCAAAAATTCCTGGATCTGTCCCCGATATCGGTTGTTGACAATTAACTGATAATAGTCATAGCGTACCTTTGGAAATGTTTTCAAACGCTCCTTGCATAAGGAACAGTTCTCCGTACTCTTTCTTTCTTTTTTCTTTTCTTTTCATTTTTTTCGTCCTTGCGCTCTTTTACTGTGCTGGAAAGGGACTCCAACTATGAGCTGTGTTTCGCCAGGGAGCTTTAAGTTAATAAGTTAAAGCGCCTTGGTTTGGCACACGCAGAACAGCGAGCAGCTCTGAAGTTGAATGTTTTTAAGACCAAGGCCACCGTCACATTTTGATAAGTACACTGTCGCGTGACTCACACTTAGGGAGTGAGTATGCCACAGCAATTGCACTGTGTGTTTCCGTATGATACTGAGATATTTCGTTGGCAAGGAAAATAGTTTTGAAAGGAACCAAAGACGACTGTATATAAAAACATTTAAAAGGTATACTCGGCCTGCAAAACTCACATGCCGGGCTTTACTTTGATGAATAAAGACAACCACAGTACATGTTGTGGCACGAAAGTTGTAGTCTACGTATCTGCTATGCGACGTTGCCAAGTGACGCCTAATATTTGGTGCGATCAGGAAAAGGAATCACAGACCAGTGTTGGGCAAAATCAATTGAAATCAATTGCAATTGATCAATCAATTTAAAGTAATTGCTCTGAAAATTAATTGCAATTGATTTCAATTGCTAATGATTTCAATTTGTAATTGACAATTAATTTCAATTGCAAATGAATTCAATCATAAAATTTGCAATTAAATTTTCGTCAATTGTTAATTGTTAATTGGTCACCAGGCAATTGAAACTTTTTAATTGTTAATTGTCAATTGCAAAGGGTGCAATTGAAACATTTAATTGTTAATTGCAATTGACAATTGAAACTTGTTTTGTTAATTGTAATTGTTAATTGCAATTGAACTCAGCAATTAAAACTGAAGATAAAAAGATGTGTGTATATTGTGTTGTCCACTTGTTACTGTTTTACATATTTCAAATAAGGTACTTATAAGAAATGCTGAATAACTACCATCCCTTCGCCCCCCTGGGAAGAAAGCCGTGAAACTAAGAAGTTTTTAAATATGTTATGTTTATGGTTCTATCCCCCTCGAAAGAACTCTATATGCCCTTCATGCATACAATAGGAATGGGCACGAGCAAGTTTTCTTTAAAACTCGACCTGACTCCAAGCAGACATCTTTGAGCTCGACTCGAGAACTCGGCTCGAAAAATTTCCCCCAACTCGACTCGAATTCGGATCGAGTTTCCAATCGAGTCGAGCCAATTCGAGCTAAATCCTTTGTGTAGTTCCAAGTACTACTATCTTCAAGTATCCTAGATAGACAATATAACTATCAATGATACTACTACTACTACTATAACGAATTATTATTATAACACCGTGTACCTGTATAAACATGGAATATAGGCGGCTTTTATCTCAATACTAAAAATTAGTTGACTGTCGATCTCGGTCGTCAAGAAATCTTCAGGAGGCAAGGACATCGGTCACGAGGTTCTAGGTTTGAGTTCAGGAGGAGCAAGTATTCGGACTCGAGCCGAAAATTGTTAAAAGTTATAGGACTCCAGCCAAAAATGTTCAAAATTGCTCGACCCGGGTTTAGGGTTGTCAACGACTCAAGCGGCTCGCTCACAGCTCATTCACTTATCGAGCCGAACCGAGAAGTGAGCCGAGCCAACAGCTCATCCAACCGAGCCAGCTCGAGCCGATGGCTCACACAAGCCGAACCGAACCGAGCTGATTGCTTACCCCAACCGAGCCGGTTCGAACCATCAGCTCATTTAAGCTGACTCGAACCCAGCCTATGGACTCGTTTCAACGGAGCTAGTTCGAGCAATTGGCTCCAATCGAGCCGAGTCGATGACTCGTTTCTACCGAGCCGGTTCAAGCCATTGGCTCAATTGAGCCCAGTCGATGGGTCATCCCAATCAAGCCAGCTCAAGCTGTACGCTCAGTTGAACCGAGCCGAGCCGGTTGACATCACTATCCCGGTTGGGCTTCTACTTTGGCTAAAAAATTGAACCGTGCAGTTCTCAACCTTGATGGTAAGAACTACAAAAAAATGAAATGAAATCTTTAGTTTTACGTCCCACGGTTATGCCGGTTAGGCTATTGGAGACGGTGATGATGGGAAATGAATTAAATAATGCAATGAAGAAAGTGGGAGGAAAGGGGAGAACCCCGAGAAAACCCGCGAGCACGGTGTTTGTTCACCACAAAGTCCACACGGCGCGAGCTGGGATCGAACCAGGGACCTCAAGCACCGGAGGTGAACGCTGAGCCACCGCGCCCCCTGGTAAGAACTACAGTATATACTTAGGTCTATATTGGTGCCCACCGCGTCATTAACTTTTTCCGCCACCAACGAATTTCGAGGTACTTTGTTTTGCATCTTTTGTGCGAGTTTTGTGTCGCTTTATGCGCTTATTCACACATTTTGTGCATCACCGGAAGTGGGTCAAAATGGGCCTACTAATATGGCGGAACAAGTTATTGCTGTTCCGCCACCAATGAATTTCGAGTTCGTTTCCTTCACATCGTTTTGTGCCGTTTAGTGCGTCTACTTCCACTTTGTGCGTCATGGGAAGTGGGTTAAAATGAGTCCCCGTATTTTCACGTTTTGTGCGTCACCGGAAGTGGGTCAAAATGGGCTTCCAAGATGGGACGAAAATGATCAAGAGTTCCGCCACTATCTAAATTCGAGGTCGTTAATTTTACATCGCGTAACCTTTTGTGCGTCTATTTCCACATTTTGTGCGTCACCGGAAGTGGGTCAAAATCGGCTTCCAAGATGGGCGAAAATGATCAAGAGTTCCACCACTGTCTAATTTCGAGGTCGCTAATTTTACATCGCGTACCCTTTTGTGCGCCTATTTCGACGTTTTGTGCGTCACTGGAAGACGGTCAAAATGGGCCTCGAAAGTGGGATAAAAATGACCCACTGCTCCGCCACTACCGAATTTCGTGGTCCTTCCTTTCACATCGACTAGTGAATGTCTTGTGCCGTTTCGTGCCCTTATTTCCACGTTTTGCGCGTCCCCAGAAGTGTGTCAAAATGGGCCTCCAAAGTGTGACAAAAATGACCCACTGTTCCGACACTATCGAATTTCTAGATCGTTACTTTCGCATCGTTTAGTGCCTTTTTTTAAAGCTTTCTGCGCCTATTTCTCGTCTTGTGCATCATCCGAGATGAGTTAAACGGGCCTTTAAAGTGGGAGTTAAATAGCTCATTGTTCCGCCACTATCGAATTTCGGGGTTGGTTCTTTCGCATCTTTTAGTGTCTGTTTTGTACGTTTTGTGCGTCGCCGGAAGTAGGTCAAAATGGACCTACGAATATAATGAAATAAGTTAATGTTGTTCCGCTACAAACGAATTTGGAGGACGTTTCCTTCACATCGTTTAATGTGTATTTTGTACCGCTCTGTTCGCCTACTTCCACGTTTTGAGCATCACCAGAAATGCGTCAAAATGGTCCATCAAGGTATGAGGAAATAGAGCCATTGTTCCGCCACTATCGAATTTGGAGGTCGTTTCTTTCGCATCGTATAGTGCCTGCTTTGTACCGTTTTGTGCTCCTGTTTCCACTTTAGTGCGACAACGAAAATGGGTCAAAATGGTCTACAAGTATAGCGGAATAACTTAATTCTGTTCCGTCACCATCGAATGTCGAAGTAGATAGGGGTCACTTGGGGCTGTTTTTTTCCTACTGCGCATGCGCAAACCCTCGACGCTGATTGGCTGGCGCAGGTCACGTGACCCGGCCACGCCCCTTGACGCTGATTGGCCGGCCACGCCCCCGACCACGCCCCTTGACGCTGATTGGCTGGCCCCGCCCCTTGACGCTGATTGGTCGGCTCCGGCCACGCCCCCAGCCACGCCCCCTGACGCCGATTGGTCACGCTCTTTTATGACCTCCTTTTAGGAGTATCTACTGCGCTGACTGGCTGGCGGCGGACCCCCGCCGATTGGCTGGCGTCGGACCTCGCCCCCTTGACGCTGATTGGCCGGCGGCGGATCCCCGTCCACGCACATGTCACATAAGATTCGTTCCCTTTTATGAGCGCTTTACAAACAGATAGCAGAGCAGATATCACATTCTCCATCCACCTATTTAACATAGCACGTATAGCATAGCAGGGGATGTATTCGTCCCCTTTTATGACCACTTTGAACATAGCAGATATTACTCAGAGACTACGAATACATAACATAGCACATATTACACAGAGACTCGTTCCCTTTTATGAGCACTTTTTTTTCAACATAGCAGAGAATGGAGACCAATTTTTGACCTACTGCGCATATGTGCAAAACTGTTCCGATTCCGCCGGAGCAGAACTGCCGTTCTCTATATCAATGGTACCAGAACACACACACACACACACACACACACACACACACACACACACACAGCAGACCGCAGATTGTTCCAGTTTAGGAGCAGACTACGGCTATGCGCAGAAACATAAAATAAGACATAACACCCCCGTTCTCTTTTACGAGCACTTTATAGCAACATAATAGAGCAGAGAATAAAAAAATAACAACACACACACACACACACACACACACACACACACACACTTGATTGCTTATGCGCAGTAAAATTAAATTTCCAATTAATTACACATTGCACGCATGCGCAGAAAAATTACACTAGACTACAGACTGTTCCAGTTGCAGTGCTGGTTCCGGTTCAATAGAGCAGACTACGTGCAACAAGCAGGTCATAAAAGACTATGACCTACTTTTCATCTCCTAAATAACATAGTATACACCTACACTTGGTTGCGTATGCCAAATCCGATTTAGTACAAATAACACGCATGCGCAGAAACATTTACATTTCCGGATCGAGCATGCTGATAAAGAATACCACACTTATTTCTACCAGGGTCTTATAGTTTATGTGGGATACGCCCTTTCTATGACGATTTTAACCGATTTGGATGAAACTCGGTATATGAGGGTTTTCGAACATGCTGATTACGAATATCATACTTATTTTTAACTGGGTCCTATAGTTTTTGTGGCATACGCCCTTTCTATGATAATTTTAACCGATTTGGATGAAACTCGGCATATGGGGGTTTTCGACCATGCTGAGTACGAATATCATACTTATTTTTAACTGGGTCCTATAGTTTTTGTGGCATACGCCCTTTCTATCACAATTTTATCCAATTTAGATGAAACTCGGCATATGGGGGTTTTCGGACATGCTGATTACCAATACCACACCTACTTTTACCTGGGTCTTATAGTTTATGAGGGATACGTCGTTTGTATGACACTTAAAACCTAATAACTCAAACACGGATCCACATATTGAGGTCGTGTTTCCACATTTAGTAACGGGCCACCAGCAACCACAAGTTCCAAAATAATGACCATCGAGGTCAAAGGTCAACATACTTAAAACCTAATCACTCGAAAACGGATCCACATATTGAGATGGTTTTTCCACGTTTAGTAATTGGTTATCAGGTACTACAAGTTCCAAAATAATGACCATCGAGGTCAAAGGTCAACATACTTAAAACCTAATCACTCGAAAACGGATCCACATATTGAGATGGTTTTTCCACGTTTAGTAATTGGTCATCAGGTACTACAAGCCCCAAAATAATGACCATCGAGGTCAAAGGTCAACATACTTAGAACCTAATCACTCGAAAACGGACCCACATATTGAGGTCGTGTTTCCACATTTAGTAACGGGTCACCAGCAACCACAAGTTCCAAAATAATGACCATCGATGTCAAAGGTCAACATACTTAAAACCTAATCACTCGAAAACAGACCCACATATTGAGGTGGTGTTTCCACGTTTAGTAATTGGTCATCAGGTACTACAAGTTCCAAAATAATGACCATCGATGTCAAAGGTCAACATACTTAAAACCTAATCACTCGAAAACAGACCCACATATTGAGGTGGTGTTTCCACATTTAGTAATTGGTCATCAGGTACTACAAGTTCCAAAATAATAACCATCGAGGTCAAAGGTCAACATACTTAAAACCTAATAACACGAAAACTGGGCCACATATTGATATGCTGTTTCCACATTTAGTAATTGGTCATCAGGTACTACAAGTTCCAAAATTAATGGTCATCGAGGTCAAAGGTCAACATACATAAAACCTAATCACTCGTAAACTGCGCCACATATTGAGGTGGTGTTTCCACGTTTAGTAATTGGTCATCAGGTACTACAAGCCCCAAAATAATGACCATCGAGGTCAAAGGTCAACATACTGGATTTTTAAAGAAATTAAGCATTTTTTAACTTTGTCAAAATTTTCGGTGGTGGATTTTAAGTGTTCCTCATAACCTCACCCCGGACCGATTATTTTTTGAAATATACGTTGTGTTGAATACGATCGTGAAAACCCGGTGTCACAGCGTCCAAAAATAAGCCGAATATAGATTTTTCTAAAAATAAGCATTTTTTTTAACTTTGTCAAAATTTTCGGTGGTGGTTTTGCAAAGTAAAATTCCGTTTTTGTCTATTTACAGGTTTAGAAAGAATACGTTATTGGGAAAAACACTAATTGGTGTTCTATAGTTGGAACAGCCCCAAATACTTTTTTCTTGCAAACACCTGATTTTTGCGAGAAGAATTTTGCAAAAATATATATATATATAAGCATTGCTTTCAATATAGCGTTACAGTGAATAATTGTTGATCGTTAAGAATAATAGGTTATTGGGAAAAACACTAATTGGTGTTCTATAGTTGGAACAGTCCCAATTACTTTTTTCTTGCAAACACCTGATTTTTCCGAGAAGAATTTTGCAAAAAAAAAATATATATATAATCATTGCTTTACAGTGAATAATTGTTGAACGTTAAGAATAATAGGCTATTAGAAAAAACACTAATCGGTGTTCTATAGTTGGAAGACTACAATTAAGATAAAACAGCAAGCATTAACGCTTTTACAATATTCTAAAAGTTAGATAAACAGCAAAAAAAAATGGAGCGATTTAATATAATATCCGAATCTCAGCAATATTATAGACAGTTTAAAGATAACGGGAATTTACTGACAATTTAATTAACTCCTCCCCCCGAGGGAGAAAACCCCCTTGAATGGGTAGAAAACGGTATTAATGATTTGGTACGGTATGTAATGAGAGGTGTGCTCCCTCATCATCGTGTAGGGTTGACTTTTATAAACCAAAATCACCCAGATAAACCATTCTATTTGTCTTTTCGAACTGCTAATAATATGACTGCTGAAAATGTGTGGGGTGCGTTAGAAAAAGTAATTCAATCCAATACTTCATTCTTATATCAAGATCGCTTTATTCTCTATTTTCACCACGTCGAATTACCTATTGGTATGGGACGGGTGAAACAGAATTTTTCTGACATAAACGAGTACATAAAACATAACAGAGGTATTATAGTCATTAAAAACCCTGAATACTATTGTTTGGGTCAAGCTCTGGTGGTAGCTATAGGGCTTATTGAACATAAAAATGATACAAAAGAAAGAGATAGATATCGTCATCAATACGCAAAACATATGTTTCAAATGGTATCCGAGTTAAGTGAAAAGGCTGGTGTTAGCCTAGAGAATGGCGGGGGGATACCGGAATTAAAAAAATTTCAGGCATATTTAGCGGATTATAAAATCACAGTGTATGATGGGTTATCGGGGGAAAAAATATTTTTTGAGGGTCACGGTCATGGCAAACAGATTAATTTGTTATATATTAACAACCATTATAATGTCATCACTAGTCTGACAGCAGCCTTTTCATGTGTTTACTATTGCGAAGAATGCCACAAAAAATTTCAGACTAAAGACAGGCACGTGGGGAAGTGTAAAGCTTTATGCAATAAATGCCAGAACAGACCACCATGCACAATTACGAAAAGTGTAGTATACTGCCGGGAATGCAATAGATGTTTTTATGGGCCTCAGTATCTCAAAAACCATAAGGCTTCATTGTGCAATATTCTGAAAGTGTGCCCTCAATGTCGTAAAGCCTACGCCGTGAAAAAAGGGCGGAATCCACATGTCTGTGGGGAGGTATTCTGCACAGGGTGTAATAATATGATGCCGTCAGGGCATTTATGTTATATACAACCATGCCGAACGCGTACCCCACAGAAATGGCTATTAGTGTTTTACGATATTGAGTGCCGCCAAGATAAAGAAGTAGCCGGTGGAATTTTTGAGCATGAGCCCAACCTGTTAGTCAGCCAACAGGTTTGCTACTGTTGTAAAAACAGTGAGACTGAACGGTGTGGTGTATGCGGCGATAGAACCCATGTATTTTACGGGGACAAATGCATTGGCGAATTTTTAGACTATTTAGCACAAAGGCGTTCTGAAATAAATAAAATAGTCGTTGTAGCTCATAACGCAAAGGGCTACGACGCCCATTTTATTTTACGCGCAATGATGCTTCATAAAGAGTGGACACCGCGAATAATTATGCGGGGGTGCAAAATTTTATCGATGGAGTATTTATGTTTAAAATTTATCGATAGTCTAAATTTCTTGCCGATGCCTTTGGCAAAATTAGGCGACGCGTTCGATTTACCCGTCTCGAAGGGTCATTTCCCTCATTTATTCAACGCAAAAGCTAATCAGGAGTATAGGGGTGCTTTACCGGGTATCGAGTATTACGATGTGGGATGTTTGAAAAAGAAACCGAAAGAGAAGTTTTTGCGTTGGTACAATGAGGAAAAGGAAACACTTGGAGAGACGGGTTTCATTTTAAAAGAACAACTTATAAAATACTGTATGAACGATGTGGACGTGCTGCGCAATGCTTGCGTAAAATTTATGAACGAGTTTGAGGCTATATCTGGCGTCAACCCGTTCCTCGAGAGTATAAGCATTGCCAGCGCGTGCAACTTAATGTATCGAAAAAAGTTCCTGCGAACAGACACCATTGGTATTATCCCGCATAGTGGGTACAGGTGGCGTGATAATCAATCTGTCGGCGCCGTTCAGTGGCTCGTGTACGAGGCCGACAGATTGAAAACACGAATCCAGCATTCTGGTAACGGGCGAGAGGTTGTAATGAGAGGTGGGTATAAAGTGGATGGATATGCACACTATAACGGTGCAGAACACGTTTGGGAGTACCAAGGGTGTCTATTCCACGGATGCCGGGAGTGTTACCCCACAGGCCGTGACAACCCCATATATAATGACGCGTACACTACTTTCAATATGCGTTATGAAAGTAGTGTAAACAAAATTATTCGTTTAAAAGAGCTGGGGTATATAGTTCATGAAATGTGGGAATGCCGGTGGCGCGAGTTTTTAAAAGAACACCCACCGGTGAGTATATTTGTAAAAAACCACATCATGGCTAAAAAAGCCCCAATTCACCCGCGGGATGCCCTGTATGGTGGTAGAGTCGACAACGTGAAACTCTACAAAAAGACGAAAGAGGGAGAACGTATCATGTATACCGATATAATCTCCCTCTATCCTTACTGTTGTAAGGTGAAAAAATATCCTGTGGGTCATCCGAAAGTTCGTGTGGGTGATGACGAGTGTCCCGATATTTCAGCGTTTGAGGGAATAATAAAATGTTCGGTTTTACCCCCGGCCAATCTCTACCACCCGGTGCTGCCCTATCGGAGTGGTGGAAAATTATTATTCCCCTTATGCCGAACGTGCGCGGACACTCTGAATGAAGAAGAAGAATGCACCCATTCGGAAGGGGAAAGAGCTTTGACACGAGTGTGGGTTGTAGACGAAGTGCGGGTAGCTGTCGAGAAAGGATATAGAGTGCTAGAAAAACACGAGGTATGGAGCTATGAGGTTGTAATGTATGACACTGAAAAGAAAGAGGGCGGTCTTTTCACGGAATACATTAACCTGTTTATGAAGATCAAGACTGAGTGTAACGGCTGGCCTGCAGGATGCGTCACCGAACAACAAAAAGACCAGTTCATACAGGAGTATTATGAGAAAGAGGGTATCCGATTAGACCGGGAAAAGATTATACGCAACAAACCTAAGAAACGAATTTCAAAGCTAGGAGTAAACAGCCTGTGGGGTAAGTTCGCACAAAGAGAAAACATGGAGCAAATCGCTATCATTAAAACTCCCGAGGAGTATTTCGATAAATTAACAAATCCGAATATTGAGGTTAATTCGTGTATTCCAATCGGCGACAAATTCCGTGTGCTCAACTGGAGTGTTAATGAGAGCGTTATTGCTCCTGCTAAAAACATTAACGTGATAATCGCGGCATACACCACGACACATGCTCGCCTCGAGTTATTTCGTTATTTGGATTTACTTGGCGAGCGTGTGTTATATTATGATACCGATAGTATTATTTACACTCAATCGCCTGGCGAGCCACAGTTAAAAATAGGAGTGCATTTAGGGGAATGGAAGAATGAGTTGGCAGAATATGGTCCGGATGCATATATCGAAGAATTTTGTGCTGGTGGTCCCAAATGTTACGGCTATTCTGTTGTTAACACTCTTAATGGTAAAACAAAGACAATATGTAAAATCAAGGGAATCACACTGAATAATAAAACATTAAAATATGTTAACTTTGAACAAATGAAAGATATGATTTTAAATAATTCGCCTTCTATTAGCGTTCCTCTCGGTCGACAAATTGTACGTACTAAAGATTATAAATTGATTACTAAGCCGGAGGCACATAAAATCTATCAGGTTACTGCTAGTAAAAGGAAACGAATAGAAAATTTTGATACACTTCCCTACGGGTATAAAAGAAATCGAATAGGGTAAATACAGTATTAGTAGAAACGATAGTTTTTAATTAAGTAGAGATAAGGAGAGAGAGTAAAAAATGGATAATCAAATTTTAAATCGTTATTATTATTATTTCAATGAAATCGAGGTATGTGTTTGTCTAGCATACGATGATGAGGGAGAATTTTCTGTTATTATCATTTTACATAATTACTATGATTGTATTCGTCTTTCACCTGATGAGTGGTATACTTTTCTATCATATTATTCATATATTGAAAACTACTTTAATGCTGTTACAAATTCTTCATTGCCTACACAATTTTTCATTAGTGAAAATTATAAAATATCATTGTCAGATACTCTTAAAGGTATTCGTCAGTGTTTTATTCACTCGTCAGATGACGATAGTAATGGTCAGGTAAATTTCTGTGTTTGTACATGGCGAAAACTCCAGCTTCATTTGCCGTGCATTCAGCGGACCATAATTACTTGTTCTCAATTATGTAAAGCTGTAAACATGCCTGAATTTACTACTACTACTGCTACCAATCTACCGTCTGAAAGTATTCACATTTTGAATCGTAATAATAATAATATGTTATTATATTCATAATTATTTTGTGGTGTATCAGAATATGGAGTTTCAACACCCATTTACTTGTATTATAGCTGGCCCCACTGGGTGTGGTAAATCATATTTTGTAAAAGAGTTTTTAAAACATTATGCCGAAAAATGGAAAAATATAGTATGGTGTTATGGTGAGTGGCAACATCTGTATGAAACTCTATCCTCAGGTTGTACATTTAAAGAAGGGCTCCCCAAAATAGATGATTTTCCAGCACAAGCTGGCCCCCATCTGGTAATTATTGACGATTTAATGCGAGAATGTGATACACGAATTGTTGACTTTTTTACTAAAGGTAGCCACCACCGAGATTTAAGTGTTATTTTTATAACACAAAATATGTTTCATCAAGCTAAAGGTATGCGAGACATATCATTAAATTGCCATTATATAATATGTTTTAAAAACCCCAGAGACCAGGCTCAAATTAATTATCTAGCTCGCCAATTATATCCTGGTAACACAAAATTTGTACAGGAAGCCTATCAGGACGCAACACTTGATCCTCATAGTTATTTGGTTTTTGATTTAAAACAGGGCACTCCCGACGAACATCGTGTTCGAACAAAAATTTTCCCCTCAGATTCTTACAATTATGTTTATGTACCGGTAAAAAAATAATCTCAATAACTGATATATTTTAATACTCAATTTTAATATAATAGCTACAAAAAGAAAAATGATTAGCAAAGAGAGTGCACATTTACTAAAACTTTTAGCAAAGGCAAAACCCAAAGTACGCCAAGCAATTTTACAAAATGCTGATCCCGAATTAATTCGTTCTATTTGTGAATGTTCCTATAACGTATTACAAGGAAATGTTCCGTTAAATAAAAAAGAGAAAAATAGATTAAAAAGATATAGAAAGGAATTGAGGTATTTAGCGAAAAAGGGGCCATCATTAAAACAAAAGAAAAAACGAATAATTGTACAAAAAGGTGGGTTTCTTACTGCTTTGCTTGCACCTATTATTGGAGGTATACTATCTACTTTAATTAAATAATTATGCAGCATGCACAAAAGCTTGTTTTAATTGCACCAGAAAAATTGCACCAATATCAAACTATATCTAATTTAGACGATGAGATGAAAAATATTTTAAATAATAAAAATATGAGTGTTGAAGAAAAATGGATACGCTATAAAGAGGTGTTACAAAAATATTTACACATTGTGCAAAAACCTACTGCAACAACATCAACTAGTGTTGGTACTAAGAAGGAGGAGGAGGAGGATGAGGACGGGGAGTACGATGAAATACTATCTACTCTCCCCGAAAATTGTCTGCGTAAAGCAAGACCTTTATTACGTAGATTAAAACAAAATTCCAACATTCATTGGGATGACAATGGTAATGTTAATATTTATAATAAATTAATTCCTGGAGCTAATATAGTAGATCTAATAGCAGATTTTGTCAGGTATCGCAAGAAAAATATTCCCCCTACAGGTTGGGAACCCTTTGCTGTACTGTTAGCAAAATCCAATATACCTTTAGAGTATATAGGCAACCCACAGCGTATAGAATATATTCGTAAGCTGACATCATCTGCTGCTGATCCAAAACAGGAAGAAGAAGAGGAGGAGGAGGAGCCACCACGTAAACGTAAAGTTGTCAACAGATGGTGTGATTATAAAATATGAAGAAGCTGGCCGCTATTTATTATAACCCTTCACACCCTGCCTCGTTTTCAACTGCTACGTCATTAAGGAGAGCTGTGAAGAAATCTATTCCTTTACACAAAGTGCAACAGTGGGTAAAAGAACAGTCGACTTATACTCTGCATAAGCCAGTACGTAAAAAGTTTCCACGTAATCCCTATTTAGTGTTCAATATCGACGATCAGTGGCAAGCTGATTTAAACGATATGCACAGTCTGCAGAAGTATAATGATGGTAATAGGTATATTTTAACAGTGATTGATTTGTTTAGTCGTTACGCCTGGGCTGTGCCTGTACGTACAAAAACTGGTGAAAACATTATAAAAGCATTTAAGCAAATATTTGCATCTACACGTCGTAGACCCTTACGTCTACAAACAGATAAAGGTACAGAGTTTGTTAATAGACCATTTCAGTTATACTTAAAAAAGCAAAATATTAAATTCTTCACGACACAAAACGCCGATATTAAAGCAAGTGTGGTGGAACGTTTTAATCGAACTCTTAAAGAACGAATGTGGAAATATTTTACAGCCAAGAAGACTTACCGATACATAGATGTGCTATCGAAACTTGTTCAGGCATATAATTCTAGACCGCATAGAGCTCATCAAATACCACCCGCCAGTGTGAACCAGGACACTTTTCAACAAGTTTGGAATAAATTAATAAAACCAATGCCTCATACTAACACTGCAAAATATAAAAAAGGTGATACTGTGCGCATTACTAAAGCAAAACGGCATTTTGAAAAAGGGTACAAAGAAAAGTGGAATGTAGAAATATTTAAAATAAAACAGGTGATACATAAGGAAAAGAAAGTGGTTTATGTGTTGGAGGACTTAAATGGTGAAGTAATTGATGGTACATTTTACGAGGAGGAATTACAAGGAGTGCCTCTGCCTAAAGTTTATGAAATAGACGAAATTTTAGAAGTTAAAGGTAAACGTGTACTTGTTCGTTGGCGAGGATATCCCCCTTCCTTTAATTCATGGATTCCTGTGTCACATTTAAAAAACATTTAGCCGCAATACAATATTATAAACGACTGTTATATTTGTGTATATAGGAAAAAATAATAATAATGAATGATCCATACTTTAAATACTATACTCACCAAGCAGGAGGTGGTTATAACGTGTATAGAGGTGCACCATATCAAGAAGGTTATGGTATTGGAAGTTTTTTAGGTGGTTTATTTCGAAGTGTATTTCCGTTAATTAAACAAGAAGCAAAAACTGTTGGTAAAGAATTGTTACGTACAGGAATTAATGTAGCTGGAGATGTATTAGGTGATAATAGACCTATTGACGAAGCTTTAACATCACGTTGGCAAGAAGCTAAAAATAATTTAAAAACTAAAGCTCAAAATAAAATAAATCAAGTGTTGGAAGAATCTGGAAGAAGAAGAAGAAAACGGAGAAAAGTTCATTTTGCAAAGACTGGTGGTACAAAGAAAAGGAAGAGTGATATTTTTGATTAATATGGAACAGACTAGCTTTTATCTTACACTACCGAGTAACAGTTCTATGGAGTATTTTCCACAAAATACTTTGTCATGTTATACTACCAAATTATATCATCCCTTGGTGCTAGAGAAAGGTGAGTGGGAGACGGCAGTTGTTGAAGTACATTATACAAATTCATTTCAGAATGTTTCCAAATATACTAATAATATTTATTGCCGTCTCATGAATACAAAAAGCTGGAACATAACTAAAATCTTACCAGGACACTATTATAATGTCGATGATATTCTATCTCAAATTAATCATAAAAGTGATATATTAAATTTACAATTAAAAGTTAAAGCATCAGTAAAACGAATTGAAGTCAGTAGAGTAATAAAAGATCAAGAGAGGCATATAGAAGTACGTCTATCTCCTGAACTGGCCAGAATACTAGGCTTTGATCACATACAACAAGAAGATATTGCAGTTGTGCATCATGCTCGTTATCCACCTGATTTACAAAAATCGCTACCTACACTTATGTATATTTACAGTGATATTGTAGAACCACAAATGGTGGGTGACACAGTAGCTCCATTGTTACGTATTATAAATACAAATATTACAGAGTATGGTATTAATAATGTACATATTTTCGACAATCCTCACTATGTCTCCGTGCAACGTAAACAATTTGATCAAATTATTATTGATTTAAGAGATAGTACAGGTAATCCACTTCCTTTCCAACATGGCAGTGTATGTGTAAAATTACATTTTCGCAAACGTAATACGGTATTATAAATTTTACCATGTGTGAATATTAATAGTAAGAAAAGAGAGAAAAATGAAGTGTGAGTGTATGAAATCAGAATTAGATTTATTTGCTGGTTTACCCACTCAAACCAGTATTATAGGTAATAAAATAGTTCCATATAAGCCTGTGGCTTCGATAGCTGATAATGCACCAATAGAATTTGTTGTCCCCGGTCATGGGGATGACTATATTGACTTATCGCACACAATGTTTTATATTAAAGGTAAAATTACTAAATCAGATGTTTCTAATTTAACTTCTGCCGATAAGAAAATCGGCCCTGTAAATGATTTTCTCAACGCAATGTTCAGTGAATTGCAATTATATTTAAATAATCAACTTATTTCCTACTCTTCACACACATATCCATATCGATCGTATATTGAAAAACTACTAAATTATAATGCTGAAGCTAAATCAACGCATCTTCAAACATCAATGTGGTTTAAAGATACTGCAGGACATATGGACAGTGTGGCCGATGCTAATGTAGGATTTAAACAACGTTTTCTTCTCACTACTTTAAGTCAGTCATTTGAATTATTGGGTTATATTCATGCTGATATATTTAATCAGGAGAAATTTTTACTGAATGGTGTACAACTGCGCATTAAACTAATTCCAGCTAAACCTACATTCTGTCTAATGGGTGACGCAGATGCTGATGGAAAAGTTGTAATTACAGATGCAACATTGCTTTGAAAAAGGTTGATGTATCACCGGCCGTTAAAATAGCGCAAAATAAAGTATTACAAAATCCTAAATTTAGAGTAAAATATCCTATAAAAAAAGTGCAAGTGAAGACTGAAACGTTGCCACAAGGAATTATGGATAGTACACTTCCAGATCTATTTTCAGGCCTAGTGCCTAAACGTATTATTATTGGTTTTGTTACTAATACTGCTTTCAATGGTACTTATCAGACAAATCCGTTCAATTTTCAGCATTTTAATATGTCATTTTTTACACTGTATGTTGATGGAACGCCTGTGCCTTCCAAACCACTACAACCTGATTTTGATAATAAGCTATATATAAAAGCATATTCCACGTTATTTACAGGTTCAGGTATTTATTATTCTAATCAAGGTAATAATATTTCACTAGCCGAATATCCTAATGGTTATACTCTACTGGTGTTTGATTTAACTCCCGATTCTAGTGCTAGTGCTGGATTTCATACTAGCCCACAACGGCAAGGAAGTGTACGCCTAGAGGTTCATTTTAAAGAAGCACTGCCATCTCCTGTAACAGCAATTATTTATGCTGAATTCTCTTCAGAAGTAGAAATTGATTTCCAGAGAAAAATATATATTAATTAAAGGGAAAAAATGTTAAATACAATTGAGCTTTATGAAGCATTACAACAAAATTTGCCTAAAGATCATTTTATTGGTGTGTATGCCGCCGATGAGTTACCTCTGTTTATTCATACATTTCCAGCCGCCATAATTATAAACACTGATTCTAGTGATAAGCCTGGTGAACATTGGGTTGCTGTTTATATATCTAATATGTGTGTGGGAGAGTATTTCGATAGCTATGGTATACCTCCCTATATACAACATCATATAAGTTTTTTAAAACGAAACTGTCTGTATTATACATGGAATAATAGACGTATTCAAGGTGATTTATCTCGATTTTGTGGACATTACTGTTTTCTATATCTAGCATGTCGTGCATCTGGTTATTCACTGCACGATTTCTTAAACAAATTCTCACTCACCACTATTGATGCTAATGATATTATGCTTTATTCATTTATGAGAGTATGATGGTATTATTTTTTTAAACTCCGCCATTGCCGGTCCCAAGCCCTGGATGAGAAAGGAGGAGGGTTGGGGGTGTTGCTACCCCCGTAAAAGAAAATAAGCCATACTCTGCTATGTGCTAGGATGAAGAATGTGATATCTGCTCTGCTATGTGGTTGTAAAGTGTTCATAAAAGGGAATGAGTCTTTGCTGTTTAAAAGAGTGCTCATAAACGGGGGAACGAGTCTCTGTGTAATATGTGCTATGTTATGTGTTCGTAGTCTCTGAGTAATATCTGCTATGTTCAAAGTGGTCATAAAAGGGGACGAATACATCCCCTGCTATGCTATACGTGCTATGTTAAATAGGTGGATGGAGAATGTGATATCTGCTCTGCTATCTGTTCGTAAAGCGCTCATAAAAGGGAACGAATCTTATGTGGCATGTGCGTGGACGGTGATCCGGCGCCGGCCGATCTGCGCAGACCATGCGCGTGGTCCGCCAATCGGCGTTAAGGGGGCGGGGTCCGGTGCCAGCTAATCGACGAGGTCCGACGCCAGCCAATCGGAAGGGGGTCCGCCGCCAGCCAGTCAGCGCAGTAGATAGGAGGTCATAAAAGAGCGTGACCAATCGGCGTCAGGGGGCGTGGCTGGGGGCGTGGCCGGAGCCGGCCAATCAGCGTCAAGGGGCGTGGCCAGCCAATCAGCGTCAAGGGGCGTGGCCGGGTCAGGTGACCTGCGCCAGCCAATCAGCGTCGAGGGTTTGCGCATGCGCAGTAGGAAAAAAACAGCCCCAAGTGACCCCTATCTACTGTCGAGGTCGTTTCCTTCACATTTTTATGCATGATTTGTGTCGCTTTGTGCATCAGTGCAAGTGGGCCAAAATGGACCTTGAAAGTGGAATGAATATGTCTTTTTCTGTCATATTTGTAGGTCGTCTTTGACTCACTTTCGTTGGCGCACAAAACGTGAAAATATGCGCAGAAACGGTAAAAACATGCACTTAACAATGCGAAAAAACGACCTCGAAATTCGATCTTGGTGGGAGAGTGGTTCATTTTTCTTTTTACATTGAATGCCCATTTTGACACACTACCATTGATTTACAAAACGTGGACATAGGCTTACAAAACGGTAGAAAACACGCACAAGACGATGTGAAGGAAACGACCTCGCAATCGTTCCTGACAGAACAGCATTAACTTGTTCCACCATATTTGTAGGATAACATTTAGTCATTTCCGGTGACGCAGAAAACGAGGAAATAGGCGCGCAAAACGACACGAAAATGGAAATTTAGCTTAATTACATGGAAATTTTAAGTTTGTAAGCTTAATTATATGGAAAATGTTATACATTTTTCCTTTACGTTGGTCTACTTTACGTTGATTTGGGACTTCCAAATTTTATTCTTTTTCCACTGAAAAGTTTCTATAATTCAACAAGGAAATAATTATGTATTATAATTATAATAATTATCTATATAATTGAATTCATTGTAATTTGGTTCATAAAAAACACTACCATTTCGTACTAGCTGTTATGCCCGTTCTTCGCACGGATCACATAAAATATCAATGTAAACAAACTGAACAACGGGAGAACAATTAAGAAACATTTCTAAAATTGGATATATTTGGTGTGAATATATATCCAACAACGTACATGTGTTTTCATTGGGAAGGCCGATGGGGGCTGAATTTGAACGTAAACACTATCGGCGGTGTCACTATACATCTGAGCAACTCCGATAAATATGGATTTGACACAAATATTGGTCATTTACTGCTACTTTTACATGTCCCGGTGAACGCCCCCTCAGACCCCCTTGGTTCGAGTTGTGAAAAAAAAACCTCTGGCCCCCAACCAATACCGCGAAAACTATGAATGTAACACTAACATCTGCCATTTTCTACTACGTTTTACATATCCCGGTAAAAGCCCCTATGATCCTCTGGTTCCAATTTTGAAAAAACAACGCCTCTGGTCCGCAGCCGATGGGGGCTGTATTTGGAAGTCAACGCCTGTGGAAGTATCACCATTCATCTCAGCGACAGCGAAAACTATGGATTTGAATATCGGTCATTTTCCTGTCTTTTTACATGTCTCGCAATCCCCACCCTCGGTAACTCCCGGCCCGCATACAATGGTGGCTAAATTTGAAAAAAAAATCGCTAATGAAAGTATCACCATTGATCTCAGCGACCGCGAAAACTACGGATTTGACATCGGTCATTGTGGGTTATTTTTACTTGTCTCGTGATCCCCTTTATAATGCCCCCGTTCCATAGCTGATGGGGGCTAAATGTGAAAGTAAACGCGGTTTTAAGTTTCACCATTGAGCTCAGCGACCCCGAAAACTATGGATTTGACACTAATATCGGTCATTTTTGATTAGTTTTACGTTTCGGTATCCCCCCTCGTTGACTCACGACCCGCAGCCGAATAGGGAGAATTTGGAAGTTAATGCGATCGGAGTTTCACCATTGATCTCAGCGACCGCGAAAACTATGAAATCGACACTTTATCAGTCATTTTCTAGTACTTTTACATGTCCCGGTAGACGCCCCCTGAGACCCTCTGGTTCGAATTTTGTCAAAAACGCTTTGCCTTGGTGTGGGACCTGGACCAAGGTATCTTTGATCAAAATTTGGTAACTCTCGGCCGTCAACTTGTCTGGTCCCCAGGCCGGTACCGGTAAACGTCCCCCTGAGACCCCCAAGTTCGAAATTAGAATAAAAGCTCTTCGTCTTGATCTGGGGCCTAGACCAAGCTACCCGTGACCAAATTTTGAAAAGTTTCGGTCCACTCGTCTGGTTCCTTTTGACGCGGATACTGTTTCACTCGGACCTATTTTACGTGGGGCACTTTCGACTTGAATCCTATTGACGCGGGGCCATTTTGACTCTGGCCCTTTTGACCAGGGCTTTTTTGACGTGGGTTTTCTTGTCACCGAGTACGGGTTCTTTTGACCAGGATCCATTTTAATTTGGACCCTTTTGACTCAGGTCCTTTTTTCGCCGAGCCCTTTTGACACGAGCTTCTTAGACGCTGGGCCGTTTTTGACTCGGGCAGTTTTGTCGTGGGGCACTTTTGACTCGGGCATTTCGCTCCTCGCCTTTTTGTCCGTGCTCTTCTGACATAGAATATCCAGCAGCTGAAATGCGTGGGGGCAGGGGGAAGGTATGAGTAAATAGATGATCAACGATCCAGAGCGCAGTATAATTTGTTACACAACAGGTCATATCTCTCTCCTTCTCCTGATTTGCACTCCTGATCTCAGCCCTTTTAGCCGTGGAATTGTATTTACCGGGCCTTTTGTCACTGGGCCTTTTTGACAGGGACCTTTCTGACGCAGGGCTTCTTTGATTCACCCTCTTTTAACGCGGGGCCTTTTTGACTCGGGGCTTTTTTCGCGGGGCCCTTTGAGTAGGGCCATTTTGACACGGAACCGTCTTGAACCGTGCCCTTTTGAGGTGTCATTTTTTACCCGTGCATTTTTGAGATAGAGCCTTTTTGACTCGGGCCTTTTTGTCGCGTCGAACTTTTGATTCGGGCACTTTTGTCATTGGGTCTCTTTTGACTCGAACCCTTTTGTCGCCGGTCCCTTTTTACTCAGGCATTTCTGTCTTCGTCCTTCTGTCCGTATTCACCAGCTAAAATGTGGGGGGCAGGGATGAGTAAATAGATGATGAACGATCAGGCGCGTAATTGTATTTACCGGGCCCTTTTGACGCGGGGCTCTTTTGACTCGGCTCCTCTTAACGATGGGCCTTTTAACTTAGGTCTTGTTTACGCAGGGCCGTTTTGACCCGGGCCGTTTTGGTGCATAGTTTTCTTTGACCTGGGCTTTTTTGACATAGGGCCCTTTCGACTCGAGCACTTTTGTCGTGGGGCCTTTTTGACCGGGTCCGTTTTGACTCAGGCCTTTCCATTCTCGCCCTTTTGTTGGGCCATTCTGATATGGAACCATATAACACAGAAGCTGAAATATGTGGGACAGGTGGCAGGTATGAGTGAATCGATTATTGAGGGCACAGCAAAATTAGTTATGCCACTGGTCATATCTCTTTCTTTCTCCTGATTTCCACTCCTAATCTGAGGCTTTTTAGCCGCGGAAGTGAATTTACCAGACCCTTTCGACGCGGGCTCTTTTGACTCGTCCCCTTTAAACGCAAGGTTTTTTGACTTGGGGCTTTCTGTCGCGGTGCCCTTTCAAGTGTTGCCCTTTTGACACGGGACAGTTTTGACCCGGGAATTTTTGAGATAGTGCCTTTTTGTCGAGAGGACCTTTTGACTTACCCTTTTGACAACGGGGTCGTTTCGACTCTGACCCTTTTGTCGTGGGTCCCTTTTGACCTGGGCTCTTTTGACTCGAATATTTTTGTCCGCGCCCTTCTGACATAGAAATATATATATATATATATATATATATATATATATATATATATACCAGATGAAATGCGGGGGACAGGGAGAAGGTATGACTAAATAGATGATCAACGATCAGGGTGCACTAAAATTAGTTACACCACTGGTCATATCTCTTTCTTTCTCCTGATTTCCACTCTTGATCTCAGGATTTTTAGCCGTGGAATTGTATTTACCGGGCCCTTTTGACGCGGGACCGTTTTGACCAGTGCTATTTTAAGGCGGGGTCCTTTTAGACCCGGGCTTTTTGACATAGGGCCCTTTTGACTTGGCCTCTTTACTGGTGATGACCATTTGACTTGTGCTTTTTTGTGGCGGGGTCCTCCTTGACTCGGGTTTTTGACATATATCCCTTTTGACTTGGGCTCTCTTCCCGCGACGATCTTTTGACCCGGTCCCTTTTGACGAGGGAAACCTTTTGACGAGTTTCGACTCGGCACTTTTGTTGCGGGGCCACTTTTGAACTTGCTCTTTTGACGCGGGGTCTTTCTGACGGGCCATTTTGACTTCGGCCTTTCTATCCTCGCCCTTTTGACATGGAATCATATATATATATATATATATATATATATATATATATATATATATATATTATATATATATAAATCTAACGCAGCAGCTGAAATGCGTGGGACAGGGGCGGGTAAATCGATGATCCAGGGAGCAGTAAAATTATTTACGCCACTTTTCATATCTCCTTCCTTCTCTCTACATTATATGTGGAGATGAATGTTCTGATTGATAGGCTACAGTGGCAATTTTAAAAAGTAAGATGATATACGCTATCAATGATAAATCTTATAACTTTTAATATATATAGGGCAATAAATCGAAAAACTCTATATCGGTCTTTTACCTCCCCCCTTCCCATTGGAAAAAATCCTGCAGGCGTTAGTGATTATCATGTTGCTTAATTACTTTATTATATTGTGCTATACATGGAATAAATACTGTTGTGTTTTATTTAATAATAAGAATCTTATTAACATTTATTACGGCCCTTGCTTGACGACAATGAAACATATTCACGTTCAACTTAATCAGTTTCCATTCTCAAATGAGAACAGTGAGGCGAATCAAATAATTCACTAACACATTTAGGACTTAGAAAAGTGTCCTGCGAACATGTCACAGTAAATTCCTGAAGAGTGAAAAGCGCTAGTAGCAGTTGTTAGCAGTTATTAACTTCACATATAGGACAATAAATTGAAAAACTGAAAATACGAATCTTTTCAGAGATGACAGTTCATTGATGATTCAAATCTATGCCTTTACTTCCTATACTACGTTATTTCCCTAGTCAAATTAAAAACTCTTCAAAATTAATCACAATTTCTTATGCAACCATCCCTTCCTTGGAGTACTGCGCGGTCACATACCCGTCACGGCGATGTAAAGGTACTTTTGGCGACGAGGATACAAAAGAGGAAATGCGGCGCCTTAATAACTGAGTTCCCTTTGGCCCTGTAATTGATAAAAGATATAAATAAAGTTAATCGATGTGAAAGGCATTGCATAATATACATTTGTAACTCCTTGCGTCCAGAAAAAGACTTAAATCTTATCATAACTAATATACAGATTATCGTAAAATTAGCGTTGCAGTTACGCAAACCATTACTGAAGGTCACTCTACTGTCATTGCAAAGATTTCTCTATCGGGACCCAATAAGTTACATGGGCTGGCACCCTGGGTATAAAAGAAGCTGTCTCCGTAACCTTGATAACCTCAGAGATATGTATCTTGCATGGAGGTTTTACGTTAGTGAGGGAAATATTTAATTTCCTCCCCAAATGACTTAGTAATTATTCTGGCGCACCAAGTAGGGGTTCTCTCGAGCAGGCGGTTCTACCAAATAGAAAATATAAAGGTAAAATACGATGTGAAACGATTTTTGTGAAGGCATGACAATGTGAAGATAACTATTTACTGTCACAGCATATTGAAATAAATTTTGAGTGATACTGATAGTATTGTATATGTAAGTGTGCTCTTCTACTATCCTCGTTTATGTGTATACTCCCCGTCGCTGATGCACCTGCTCCCTACGTACTCACCCCTCTTGCTTGGACTCGAGCTCCTTGTTGGCTTCTGCGCGTATTCGATTATATAACATTCTTGCTTTATAGCGGCCACTTAGCCAAGTTGGTTCGCGTTTTAATGCACAGTAGTTTACATACAATATGTCCAAACTCCGTTTACAGTGAGCCCTCCTGAAGTAGTAATAGAGCTCCTCATTTAGTGTATGCTCTGCTAAAAGAAATACAAATTCCTAACCTAACATGAAATGTAAGAAATATGTTTAAATTTAGTAGGAACGTCTGCTCGAGAAATGCTCCAAGTAGTGATTACTGTTTGTAATTTGTAATTCTTCAGAGTATAAGTCCAGTATGGACATGAGACAAGAAAAATGCAGTGCATACAACCTGGGTTGTAGAAAGCACGTATACTCTCTAACCGAGTCTAGGGAGGAGCGCAGCAGAGGTCAATCTACCCATAAACGAGGTAAATTACAAGAGACAAGACATGCCAAGTCTCCAAAGTCGTCGATGGATTTGAGGGATATACTAAATGCCATACCAGTAGTGAAAAAAAAATACGTACTTTACCAATGTTTTGCCTATAAGTCAAGTATTATAGTTTATGGTTCACATACATTTCTTTTCAAGTTCTAACAATTCATGTCCCCGTCGGTTTTATTTGTTCCGTCATAATTCGTTAATCAGTTCTCTATCGGTGATTAGCGCATTAGTCTTGGATCGCGCGACCACACTAAAACGAAAAAAGAGTAAGTTTTTTAGTTTCTCACCCAAAGTACAAGGTTGTGACCGTGGGTGGGGTTCCAAAGTTGGTCATACGTTTCCAGCAAAATTTGGAAAATTTACCGTAAAGAAATTCCAAATTTGCTCATTTGTGTGCTTGACAATATATAAGGAGATCGAAAATTTTGTTTGTTTTATGTAAGCGGTTGTAGACATGGATCTATTTGGCAAGCGGAGGGTACTACATCGCACATGGTTACCGGATTACTGCATTGTTGGGAATAGTGATGGGTAAATTCCCGGGAAGATATTTTTGAGGAATATTCTCGGGAAAATTCCCCAAAATGGGAATATTCAGGGAATTTATTTGCAATCACAAAAAGTGCATTCTATTACTATACTACGATTTCTAAGTTAAATTTGTTTCTTTATCACAGTGTATTATTACTGTTGTCTCCAGAGGATTCTTTAAAATGAATATTATGAAAGATATTATGTTATTTTATTAATATTTTATTATATTTAAAGAGTACGCATCAATGTATATTTACTTACAATATGTTCTACGCAAGTAAATATGTGGGAAACATGGTATAGTAAGTCCACATACTTTTACACCGCTAAAAAGTTTAAATTTATATGCAAGTGGATTTTCTAAACTTGATTCTACTACTGATATTATAAACATATTACATTTTAAAACTATATAAACAAATTAGTTTATGTAACTACCAGAAGACACTTATCTCAGCATTTTATCAACATTTTCGCATCCATTTTTATGTTCACAATATTTGCAAGATACAGACTTATCTTTATAACTTTGCAAGTAACATTGCCACACGACCTTACGACCTTTCTTCTACTTATTTCCCGAAATATCATGCATTAATTCACATATAAGAGAAGTCCGAGTACCTCTTGAGAAATTCGAGTCAGAGACAGGAGTCAGACCGATGCCTATTATTAACAGAATTTCGGGGTATATTAATGCTACTACACCTCTATTTCTACAGAAATTCTGCATTACTTTACAAACGTGTTCCTTTTAATCATTTGTAAATTAGTTGTTTGCTACATTTTAGTGCAAATTGAAATGGAACTTAAAAAGTCATATTGTTAGTTATATAATAAATTATTCATTTTTGACAGGAATGTTTCCTACGCGGCTTAAGTTAGCTAGCGTTACACCTGTGTATAAAAAGGGAAGTAAATTGGAGTTAAATAATTATCGTCCTATTTCAGTTTTGTCGTGCTTTTCTAAAATATTTGAGTTAGCAATGAAAGCGCGACTAAATAACTTTTTCCTTTTAAATAATATAATATCCACAAGTCAACACGGGTTTCAAAGCCAGAAGTCAACCAACACTGCAATCTTTAATTTCATCTCTGATGTAGCAATGGATATAAACAAAGGAAATCATGTAATTGGTATTTTGTTGATTTATCTAAGGCATTCGATCCTAAAGACCATGGCATTTTGCTAGAAAAATTGTATTCTTATGGCATCAGAGGTGTGGCAAACAATTGGATAAAGTCGTATTTATCTGAACGTAGTCAAACTGTTGGCATCTGTAAAGAGGTAAATGGCAGAAGAAAAATGTTTAAATCGTCTATAATGAAAGTAACAAAATAAGTACCACAAGGATCAATATTGGGTCCTCTTTTGTTTGTTGTATATATTAATGATTTGGTTAACAGTCTAGGCTGTGTGAAGTCAACATTGTATGCTGATGACATAAATGTTCTTGTCAGTGGAGACTCAGTAAATGAAGCAGAAAGGCTCACTACAAAGACGCTAACAAAAATTATTAGTTGGTTAAACATAAATAAATTAACTATGAATTTAGGAAAAACTAACATTGTCAAATTTCGATTCCCAGGCCAAAGAAATGACCTTGTACCAATAACTGTACACACTGTAGAATTATGTCAAACAACATCTATTAAATTTCTAGGAGTATATGGTAATGAAGATTTAACATGGAATACTCATGTTGAATACATTAATACTAAACTCAGTTCACTCTGCTTTGCATTCCGTAGGTTGCAAGGTAGTTTGTGCAAGGAAGCTGTCATGTCCTTACACTATAGCAAAGTTTTTTCAATAATAAACTATGGTGTTATATTTTGGGGGAATTCGAGAATAAGTGCTAGTACATTTCGAATACAGAAAAAAATATTAGAATAATGTTTAGTATGCCTGAACGATCCTCATGTAAAAATACTTTTAAAAAATATAAATGATTGACATTGCCTAGTTTATATATATATCGCACAATTATGTATGTAATCGAGCACAAGGATTTATTTACTTTAGCTAATACGATTCACTCATACAATACTAGGCAGAATTGTAATATGTATATTATCCAACAGAATTATGCAAATTTTAGCAAAACTGTGTATATGAATTGTATAAAATTATATAACAAACTACCAACAAAGTATAAGGACATTAACGAAAAACGGATATTCAGAAATACTCTGTTAGAATTATTGTTAGAAAAAAGCTCTTACTCTATGGAAACTTATCTTATTGATAATATATAGAGAATGTAAATCATATCTGACAACTGTAGTGCTTAATTGAGGATTCTCCTCATTTGTAAGCTATGAACAGGCAAATAAATATGAATATGAATATCTATGTAAAGACTAACTGTTGCTAAACTTCATCCTTTTCTTGATGAGTGTTACTCAAGGGGCGGGCATAATGCCACAGAGTGACGATTCCAGTTTCTCATATTTAATAGTACGGTAACAATATGGCAGTTAGGCCCCTCCCACCAATTTTAACTTTGTAACATGGAATTATATGGAGGAGAGGTACTTTTTTTTATATACTGCTCAATGTCTGAGTCCCAAGATCTATCCAAGCGGCGGGCATAACGTCGCAGACATGAAACAGAAAATTTATGAAACTCATACCGCCGTATTGGTACTATCAAGAGACCCACCTGCCGACTTCACCTGTACAGCACGGGCTACAGTGGAGAGCAGGTACTTTATTAAATATGTTAATTATGGTTTTACTAAACCTTAGCTTACTGTGTTTGGAAATCATCAGCCAGGATACCCACAATTCCATGAGTTTTCTCTCCCTATCCCAAACATTGCTCGGCAATTTGCTTCTTCGAAAGATGAATGAAAACAATTATTGTACAAAGCACTGTAATTTTTTCGCTACTTGGGGACTGTGTCACCAGACCATATTTTCTCTGTCTATGGCCTGTAAAGATCATTACGAGGAGAAGGACACTTTGACAAACCAAGCTTATGGAAGCTCTCTTCATAAATATAAAGTAACCTTGTACAAACAACGCAAGAACCCCCTCATAGCGCATGAGGCGCGAGTTCCAACCAGGTAGGAATTGAATACCCAATAATAATAACCCACACATACACGAAAGCACAAATAAACAGCATATTGTTCAGAAATTGAAACAATCTATTTATTTAAAGTGGATTTACTGACCAGTATCATACCATATCTTCTTAACTGCAAATAAGTTCCATGTTTCTTGCACAGCCTGGCCTTCCGCAGTGCTCTGTTGTATTTCGATGTTATTTTGAAGGGCGGCCAAAACGTTTCTTTTTTCCGAGGAGTAAGCCATTCTTCCCTCACAATAGCAAGGCTTGCATCACTATCAAATTCAGCTACTCGATACATGGTTCCTAAACGAAAGGAACAAAAGCAGGTAATACTTCACAAAGTTGGTTTGGCTATTGTAGCATACGTGGAGATTCCATATCTTTGCGCTATACGTATTATCGGTACCTTATTACGAAAAAGTGGTAACATATGTCGGCAAACAACCAACAATATACTAAGTTATCACCTCGAAGTAAATAAGGAAAAACAATACATATAACACAAGAATATGAAATCTCCATGCATGCAGAAATTAACATTGGAAATAAATCTTCGCACACGCGCATACAACCATCGCTAATGCGCCTGCTCCCTATGGACGCATTCCTTCGCCAATGCTCGGGCCATCCTGTTGCGCTCCTGCCTTTGCTCGGTTTAGATTGCATTCGTGCTCTTTAGTGGCCGCCTAGCGCAAGTTGGTTAGTGTCTTTTGCACAATCTTCGTACATGTACATACCCACCATCGCTGACGCGCATTCTCCCTACATGCGAACCTCCTCGCTGCTGGTCGGGTCCTCCTGCACCGCTCCTACTCTGACGCGGTTTAGATAGCATTCGTTCTTTTTAGTGGCCACCTAACACAATTTGGTTTGTGTTTTATGTACTGCAGTCCTTTGGCCATATGTTAGATGTAATTATAAAAAGACCTCCTAAAGTTGATCTGCACCCATTAATGCAACTCCTCCCCTAAGAAACGCATTTCAAGGCTGTTATCGTAGCCACTTTATTCTGATTTTCTGCTATAGTTTACTATGCAAGTTTTTTTATACTCTATTACCTCTTAATGATGTTATACTTTCTACTTCAACATGTCCTATTCATGGATTCTACTATGTTAGTCAACCTTACCGTAAGTTGAAATAGGCTTACTCTATTATACGATGAATTATTTGCTAAAAACATATTTATTCAGAAAATCATTTTCAATTCATAATTACTGTTTAATATTCCTAAACCAGTTCGCCCTTCCAGCACATAAAGAAGCATGACTATATTTTCTTATATATATAATTAACTTAAGTCGTTTTCTGCTTTTAAATTAACAATATTAAAAACAATATTATTAAAAACTTATTTTCATATCACTAGAACAGACACAATTGTTTTATTTCCCACGGATGAACTACCCGAATATAAATAATAGTTTACACGCCTACTTTTCACAATAAATATTCCTTGAATGTTCTTTTCTACTTAACACATTTGGGATTAATACTGATATGCTCGATAAGTGGCTACATATACATACGACAAAGCCACTCCAAGTATTGAATGGACCTATAGTTGAAAAATTATTTTAATAAAGCTGGCTGTGATACATCACTACACATACTATCAATTAATAGGTGCTGTCTAAAACACTGACCAGAATTTGACCACCCCTCACACAAACGCTAATTGACCAACTCAAACCAAACTCGACACAAGTAATTTTGATAACCGTCTCTAACAACACCTAAAGAATGGAACTGCTCGAAACAAAAGTAACGGTACATTACTTACAATACCCGTTACTGACCAGATTTTCACCACTCCTCACATAAACACAAATACACTAACTCAAATGAAACTCGGTACAAATAATATTGATAACAGTCTCTAACAATACCGAAAGAATGGAACAGGTCGAATCAAAAGTAATACTATAATACTTATAATCAGTGGCGGCGGTTGGACGTTAGAAGTGGGGTGGGGGCAAGACATGATCTGAACAATTGTATATCAATGTTACATTTCCTGGTTGTTTCAAACACTGTTTAATGAAAGGTTGTATAACTAATAGGATACTATCTTTTTTCACTTAAAATGCCGTATATCGTATTTCTATTTTATTAAGTAAATTCATAAGAGCAATATAGGTAAGTACTAGCCCTTTATACTCTTAAACAACGAAAGTGTAAGAAGAGATTTGAGTTCTTGCTCATGAACATCTTAAAATTCTGTCTGGAAAATTGTGTGATCAGATTATTTAATAAATTTGCAAAACAAATAAATAGAAGGGATAATATTAATCGTAGTAATGAATAATGACGCTTGTTTTGCAGAAGTTACATTGAAACTGGGAATTAATGAACAACTTATACTTTTAATTCCACACATTACATTAAATAAATGTTTTTATTCTTAGAAAATGAAATACAGTAAGTACCTCAAGCATATGCTATGATATTTAAAGAAATATGCAATTGCAATATTAATTGCTTTGACTTGCAATTAAAATGCAATTCCTGTAGCTTTCTTAACTCCATGGGAAGACAAATAACCAATACGTATTCACGCAACACCAAATATCATATGGCACTATTTTTTCTAAGAAACAGTAATACATACAAAACCTTTACCAGGGTGTTCATATTCTGGAAAATAAGTGAAAGTTAGGAGAAGGTCAGGGAAGTAAAAATGTATCAGGTGAAGTCAGGGAAATGGCAGATTGATCAGGGAAGGTCAGTGAAAAATCCATTTAGGCCCATTGTTCAATTACTGAATTTTTGAAATAGGGTTAATTTCTTTACTGTCATTGGACGCAAAATGTGGTGTTCTCAATGATGATATTGAGGGAGTCAGTGTTGTCTGATACAGTTATTGAAACTAATTTTCTGCGAAAAACACACATCTAACTGCATCCTGGCATATTGCTTAAAAAGAGTAGACGTTGTTCTAGAAGAATTGCATGGTGCCAAGAGGATATCAGGAGAAGTGGCTAAGAACGCGAAGAAATAGTATTTCCAGCTCACAGTGAAAGCCCAGACTGAAGAATATAAGGAACACTCGAATGAATTCATAGCCAATGATAGAGATGGTATTGGACTTGATGATTTTTTTTACTTAGTCTTAGGAAATGGGAAGAATTTCGTTGACTTATGGTCAGTTATGAAATTGAGTTGTATCTTCTTTCACGGAAACGCATTTTTTGAAAGTGGTGTCACAATAAATAAAATTCTCATTGTTGACAACTTACAAGAAGAATCTCTGGTGGCTCAACGGATCATACGTGATGAGAATAGGTGGATCATCGGGATTAAAAATTACAAGAGGTATGATAAATTCAGTGAGAACTTCAATGAGACAATATCAAGTGTATTTGGAAAAGAAAAGAGAAATAAATGCTGAAGACGAGAATAGGAGAGAGAAACGAAAGATTCAGCAACAACTAAAGGAGCTGGAGGAAGAAGAGAAGAAAATTAAACTGCGAGGAGAAGAAGGATATTCAGACCAATGAGAAGAAAACTATGCGAGAAAGTATGAAAACAATTTTCTAAACGGGTTGCATTTAACAACTGCACCAGCAAGTGTTTTTTTCCTTAAATAATCAGTAAAATAATGTATGAGCTGTTTATTACTATAGGCAATATTATAATGCTGTGTAATTGGTATTATAATGTGTTAGCATACAATGTTTAATTTTTTCATACCTTAGGTACTGCACACTTTCGTTTGTAACTTTACATTTTGTGTAATATGTAAGCCTAATCAATATCGGCCTAATGCATGTTTGTAAATTTACATTCCTTTGGAAAGAAAATTCAAAAAAGAAAGAAACAGAAGCGGAAGAGACCAAGACCAACTATGGAGAACGTGGAGGCTGGGGTTACTTTCTTTTTTCTATATTTTTAAGTTATTCAGGAGTCAGGGAAATCTGGAACTTTCGTCATGGAAAGTCAGGGAAAAGTCAGAGGTCTTTTCTCCAAATTGTGTGGACACCCTGATTACATTTCTAAATGAAATTATATAAATTAGGGCGTCACTTCAAAAAAGTGGGGGCAACTGCCCCCTCTTGCCCCCCTAATCGCCACCCATGCTTATAATACCCGTTACTGACCAAAATTTGACCACCCTTACACAAATACTAATTGACCAACTGAAACCAAACTCGACACAAGTAATTTTGATTACAGTCTCTAACAACACCTAAAGAATGGAACTCCTCGAAATAAAAGTAACGGTACATTACCTACAATACCAGTTACTGACAGATTTTCACCACTCCTCACACAAACACAAATACACCAACTCAAATGAAACTCGGTACAAATAATATTGATAACAGTCTCTAACAACACCGAAAGAATGGAACTGGACGAATCAAAAGTAATACTACAATACTTACAATACCCGTTACTGACCAGAATTTGACCACCCCTCACACAAATACTAATTGACCAATTGAAACCAAAGTCGACACAAGTAATTTTGATAACCGTCTCTAACAAGACCTAAAGAATGGAACTGCTCGAAACAAAAGTAACGGTATATTACCTACAATACCCGTTACTGACCAGACTTTGACCACTCCTCAAACAAACATAAATATACCAACTCAAATGAAACTCGGTACAAATAATATTGATAACAGTCTCTAAATATACCGAAAGAATGGAACTGCTCGAAACAAAATAACGGTACATTACCTACAATACCCGTTACTGACCAGATTTTGAGCACTTCTCACACAAACACAAATACGCCAACTCAAATGAAACTCGGTACAAATAATATCGATAACAGTCTCTAAATATACCGAAAGAATGGAACTGCTCGAAACAAAATAACGGTACATTACCTACAATACCCGTTACTGACCAGATTTTGAGCACTCCTCACACAAACACAAATACGCCAACTCAAATGAAACTCGGTACAAATAATACTGATAACAGTCTCTAAATATACCGAAAGAATGGAACTGGTCGAATCAAAAGTAATACTACAATACTTATAATACCCATTAGTGACCAGAATTTGACCACTCCTCACAAAAATACTAATTGACCAACTCAAACCAAACTCGACACAAGTAATTTTGATAACCGTCTCTAACAACACCTACAGAATGAAATTGCTCGAAGCAAAAGTAACGGTACATTACCCACAATACCCGTTACTGACCAGATTTTCTCCACTTCTCACACAAACACAAATACACCAACTCAAATGAAACTCGGTACAAGTAATATTGATAACAGTCTCTAACAATACCGAAAGAATGGAACTGGTCGAATCAAAAGTAATACTACAATACTTACAATACCCGTTACTGACCAGAATTTGACCACCCCTCACACATATACTAATTGACCAACTCAAACCAAACTCGACACAAGTAATTTTGATAACCGTCTCTAACAAGACCTAAAGAATGGAAATGCTCGAAACGAAAGTAACGGTACATTATCTGCAATACCCGTTACTGACCAGACTTTGACTACTCCTCACACAAACACAACTACACCAACTCAAATGAAACTCGGTACAAATAATATTGATAACAGTTTCTAAATATACCGAAAGAATGGAACTGGTCGAATCAAAAGTAATACTACAATACTTATAATACCCGTTAGTGACCAGAATTTGACCACCCCTCACACAAATACTAATTGACCAACTGAAACCAAACTCGACACAAGTAATTTCAGTAGTTTGTTTCATTCCTTTGAATCAGAATTGTTCAGTGTCTCCTAATTGGTAATGGAACAATAGCAACACGAATGTATTGAATCGTACCAACATTAAAATTTTACAATTTCTCATTTGTTATCTAATGGATTCCCACTTCATGTAATTCTACTAGCAGAAACGAGTCCATTATTGTCCTCTTTGGTAATTTTTCTACGTCTTCCTAATTTGGGTGGTTGGTTGGTTGGTGGTAGGTGGGTGGTTCTGTAGCTCTTATTCACCCTCCTCTTGTTAGCATCGGATCCAGCATTGAACACGTGCTTTGGTTCTATTAACCATAATAGTAATATACGAAGCACTACGACCACATTCCCACATGCCAACTATACGGGCCTCTTGTTACTTCAGAAGTATATGGCATGGCATCCCATTACGGTATAATAGCTCACCTTTACTGAATTAACTTAATAATTCTAACCCACAGAGTAACAACACCTTTTACGGTAAAATCAGCGCATTGAAGCATGTAACCTTACATTACTCCACCTTTATTTAATTAGTGAATGTTTCAAGATTAATAGGATGGGGTTTGGTAGTGCAGTAAAAGCTCTCTGAAACAAGTCAACAACAGATCTCCAATGATCAAATTAAAAATAAATTACTACAGTTTCACTTTTATACATAGACCTGTCTTATGTATACTTCAACATAGTAGAGCTAGCAACACTTTGAAAATATTCCTTATCCCTGTTACCTAAGAGTTATTATTATTATTATTATTATTATTATTATTATTATTATTATTATTATTATTATTATTATTATTATTATTATTATTATTATTTCTATTTTACTACTTCCATCGAGACCAAGGATGATTCTTCCTTAACCTTCTAATTTCACTTATAAAGAATTTGTGGTCTAAAATTCCCCCCTTAACAAATATAAATAACGAAACTTGTTGAATTAAACTCTTGAAACACAATTTCGCAAGCAGCGATTATGCAACAGATGACTAGATTATTTACTCTATACACAATTACAATTGTAGTGATGCTACTACTATTATCTTTTAATTGAATTGTATAACGAGTAACAAAGCGATATAATATTGAAAACTAATACACATGTTATTTATCCTTGTATGTGTTGTTGTGTGAAGAAAGTAATGTTACCGAGGAACGTGACAAAAACGACCAATAGAAATAGATAAACCTTTCTGAAAACTAAATGAATTTCAATGATACTTCACGAGACGAGAGAGACCGACATCTCGTTTCGTGAGCAACACCAGCCAAAATCCCGATGTTTATGTCGTCACCGAGGTAGCGTGCTCATCTTTGGCATGGGAGACTTGGGATACATTCTTAATGGGAGCTTATGTGATACGGATTCCAAGTTAAGGTGTAGGTCCACGTCTTAAATAATCTCGGCGCTGAACGGGTGACTAAAGTGGAAATCACACACCAACCAACCAATTGAAGTCGGACTCGGGAGCGCCTTTCTCTGTCATAATTGGGGAATAGTGGCTCTGAGAGTTTTTAAGAACGCGGCATTGAACCTCCGGGTTCCATAGGCCATTGTGTTAGTTAGCTAGTTAGCTAGTTATGGTAATTACTACATAAAACTGCTTCTTACTTAATAGACGTTAGATACATTACAAATGATTACTTAGAAAATAAAATGAAATTTAGAAAAAAAACGAGAGGCAATGTATTTTTCTAAAAAAAAAAAAATATCGTCCGTTTCTGAAAAATACCAACTTTTTTCTTATTTACAACACTAAACTAGATATATCTGACAAAATGTTACGACTAATTAATTATACATAACCTGAGAGCCGCTTCAACACGACTATAGTAGAGTTAAAGTACTATAGAAATGAAATCTTTAAGTTTTATGTCCCACGATTATGCCGGCTATGCCAAAGTAGTAATGAATGAAATGGAGGAATTAAGAAGGTGGGAGGAAACGGGAGAACCTCGAGGAAACAAACGCACACGGTGCTTGTCCATCACAAAGTACATTTGGCGCGAGCTGGAATCGAACCAAGGACCGAATGCACTAGAGGTGAACACTCTACCACTGAGCCACCGCGTCCCCAGCTGCTACCGAGATCTATTTGATTTGGGGTGTTACACGATATATATATATATATATATATATATATATATATATATATATATATATATATATATATATATATATCTTTGAATACCATGGCATATCTGATATTTTTGTGTTCTGAAGGTAGCAGATATCTTTCAGGATCAGTGCGGTCATCAAGTAAATAAGACTTTAGGGACAGGTTTCTGAAAACAGAAACTCGAAAGGAAAGCAAACAGATGTTCTCCGCAACGTGAAGGGGAGGTGATAGTCGGGGCTGAAATTTTCTAGGTAGTAAATTAGCAATAAATAACTCAAATTAAATTGGCAGTCAACAGACAAGAGGAGGTTTTCATGCGAGTGCGGTCTAAGGCGTAGGCCTCCGATTCCAAGACATATTTAAGATTGCATATCGGTTTGGCATGGATGTTATGTACCTGTATTGTTCTTCTCCATACATTTTATTATTACTGTTCATTTCTCATCGCCTACCTTAGCCTACACAGTAAAACAATAACTATGAAATTAAAAATAAGTATAGAAAATGTATGAAAGGGTTATGCAGTAGATATTAACGAAAATAAAATTAAAAATGTTACCTTATCAAATGTGGTTAATCATAAAAGGAATTGTAAGCATAAATAGAGGAAGGTTAGGATTTTTTAATTGCTCACTTTTTACCGAATCGATAATCCAAACCTAACAATAGCTAAGGTTGCCCAGACATTATTCTGTGCGATATTAGAAATTGGCTCATGGAATAAAGTTCTGTAACCGTGAAAAGCTGTCCTTCCGACAAAATTTCATGGACAGCTGTCACAAAATGTGTTCTCCAGGTAGGCTGGGAGTTGTTTGTGGAGCAAAAACTTTGTGAAATCTTCTTGACCAAGTGCGACTATCGATGTGAAGACAAGCAGATACGACGAAGTAGATAATGACAGAGATAATACTCGCAGGAATATCGTGATCAATAGCATAAATCCGGACCATTATCTTGATTTTTCTTCGTTCAGTTTATCTCCGAAGGGCAGCTAAAGATTAAAAAAAAAAAAGTCCTCGTGATTTCTGGAAATAAACAAAAGGTAATCATTGAAATATGGAACAAGATAACCTGTTCAAGAAGGGAGAAAATAGAAACTGTAACACATTTTAACTACGGTTTTATGCCTCAGAGTGTGATTGTTTACGTCTGTTACCGTAGTTTTCGGGAGTATAAAGAGAACAGGAAATACACCGGAAAACTATTTTTTCAAGAAGAAATAAGAAGTATATTTATATGTATAGCTAAGAAACATTTCGTATATTTTGTAAAAAAAAAAAAAATGACAGGTATTGTTAAAAGAGAGGATATGAAATTAATTTTCTATTAGATTTCTAACTCCAAATTCAAGTACATTATTTCGATTTTATGACGTGGAAAATGGAAAAGATGGACAAAGATTTGAGAGCTTTTGTAAAGAAAATGAAAGAGAAAAAAACAAAGAAAAATGGCATTTAGGCAGTGTTGGGGAAATTTCAATTGAATTAACAATTAGCAGTTAATCTGTAAATTTAATTGTTACTTGCAATTAACAACTGAAGTAAGTAATAATCAATTCTTAATTGTAGTTGGGCATTAATAAATGAGAATCAAATGCAATTAATCAATTGATAGAAAGTGATTGCTGTGGATTGTAATTGTAATTGAATTCAGTCATTCAATTGCAATTTAAATTAATTAACAATTAATTCAATTTCAATAGATTTCCACAGCAACTACTTTTAATTGATTTTCATTGATTAATTTTCAACATTGTAGTTGTGTATATATTACATTGTAGAGCTGTTTTCAAATATATATATATATATATATATATATATATATATATATATATAAATGAAATGCAAAACTGTTATGACGGTTAAAACCTAATACAACGCTAAACCGATTGTGATTATTTCTGGTTCATGAGTGAATCGTGGCGAAACTTTGGTTTTTATTCTATTAGTTTACTAGAACGCATTATTTTAAAGAGTAGTAGGGTGATTTTAGCATCTATGCCAAAACTACAGGATATTAGGAGCCTTTTCAAGTTAGAAAGATGAAACTCAGTGTATCTCCTCATAAGAAATAAGGGACGCACGTTCCAGCAATTCTAAAACTTTCGGTTTTAAGGAGGGACAGAGTGGCCTTTTCTAAATAAATGAAAATGAATGTACCGATGTTTAGCAGTCAATATCAGTAGTACTTGCGACACCCTGCCTAACTTTGGACTTTGACCCCGACATTTGTGACGTTATAGGTCAAAGGTCAATGACCTTGGCCCGGGGTCAATGACCTAGGGGTACATAGGACCACCCCCTCTAAATATTGACAGGGATACCTTGGCCCACCCCTAAATTTTGGCAGGGGTACATAGGACCACCCCCCTTAAATTTTGGAAATTGCCAAATCTAAAAATTGGGTATGGTAGCCTAGGACCATAGTATGTACCTTTGTCAGTATTGGGTGTCTATGTCGTTCCCTTTCATGGGTAAAAAATTGCCAAAAATTCAAATTTCGGGGTTTTTTGACCTAATTTATCCCCTTTGATGAGGTGTTATTACCCTATATAGTTATATGGGCGTATACAAGGGTTCATTACATTTCATAAGACATGGGTATATTAATGCACCCCTTGAAAAATTTGGGAGGGGTACCTTGGCCTACCCCTTAAATTTTGGAAATTGGCCAATTTAAACATTGGGTATTATAGTACAGGACCCTAATATGTATTATGATAAATTTGGGTGGTCCACCTCATTCCGTTTTAGGGGTACAAAATTGCCAAAAAATATAAACGTAAGCAATACGTTGTACCACGTGTTTGGTTTTCGACCTAATTTATCTCCTTGGATGAGGTCCTATTACCTTATATTGTTATATGGCATGTATAGGGGTCCATTACCTATCATAAGACATAGGTACATTTGTTCACCCTGGAAAGGGTACCTTGGCCCATCTCTTTAATTTTGGAAATTGCCCAATTTAAACATTTGGTATTATAGTATAGGACACTAATATATATCACTATAAATTTGAGTGGTTCACCTCGTTCCCTTTTAGGGGTACAAAATTGCCAAATTTTAGTACAACCACGTGTTTGGATTTGGCCCAATTTATCCCCCTTTGATGAGGTCCTAATACCTTATATAGTTATATGGTCATGTATAGGGGTCCATTATCTATCATAAGACATGGGTACATTGGTGCATTCCTTTAAAATTTTTGGAGGGGTACCTTGGCCCACCCCTTAAATTTTGGAAAATGTCAAATTTAAACATTTGGTATTATAGTATAGGACCTCAATATGTATCATGATCAGTGGCGTATTTACGATTTTGTTTCGGGAGGGGCTTTGCTAACTTTCGGGGGGAGCTTTGCCTGGAAATGTGAAAATTCTGCAAGATATTTCATTTACTTTACTATACTAAGTAAGATTTCGGGGGGGGCTTAAGCCCGGAAGCCACCCCCCTAAATACGCCACTGATCATGATAAATTTGGATGGTCCATCTCGTTCCCTTTTAGGGGTACCAAATTGCCAAAATATAAACGTAAGAAATACTGTACCACGTGTTTGGTTTTCGGTCCATTTTATCCCCTTTGATGAGATCCTATGATTACAGGGGCCCATTTCCTATCATAAGACATGGGTATTTTGTTGCAACCTTCTTAAAATTTGGCAAGGGGTACACTGAAATTGTTCAATTTAAGCATAGTACAGGACCTCAATATGTTTCGGTGGTCCTATTGTCAAATTTTTAAGTACAACAACGTGTTCGGTTACTGACTCAATTTATCCTATTTGATAAGGTTATAAGGTATGGACGGGTATCCCCTTTCAATTTGGTAGGACCCTTCGGGTGTAGTACGCTCACGTGATCAATGATTTGGTTTTGATGCGCGACGAGGTCCCTGGTCAATGTTCTCTAGGAATTAGGTGGAAGCTTTGCCCAGGGTTCTCGTCTTATATCGCACAGTTCTTTAGGAGAATCTGATAACGTTGTATGTGGAATGAACAATAAAAACACATAGATAAGCATAAATTGTATGTTATTCATTTTTCTGGTTTCTTTTTTTTCTTTCTTATTGACAATGTTTGTATATTGAGCTGGGTTTCTTCATTAGATCGCCTCCTCTTCTTGATTGCGATGATTTGTTTCCATGTTTTGCAGCATAGCACCCGTTTGCAAAGCTTCGTATTGTGAATTCTGTTAAAGAACGAGGAAAAAGATGATTAGTATAGAAATAGATGATGATAAAAACAAATACACTTGCAATGATAAATATGATAAAATTACCTGGAAGGTATATTGCAGCAGTCTACGATCATTAACCGTGGGTACTGTTGTGAACAAATATTGAATTTCACGCAGAGATTTTCCTTGGTCTTTACAGCACAAATAAAAATAAGCATAATAGCCATATACGGATGAACCAAGACTTTGCATTTGACTATTATTATATTTATAGTACATACAATAAAGTTTTAAGAATGCAACATGTTGTGGTACATAAGGAGGAAGGCCATAGCTGTCAAAATATTCTCCAACACCGCGATTATCAATATAAATTGCAATCCAATGGCTTCCTAGTTTTGTGGGTGGATCTGTATTTACAATGATTGCCAGAGGAAGAGAAATCCGTGAGGGCAACTCATCGCTTGCAAATACCCCGGTAAAATGATTTCTGAACAATGGACTACCGTTTAAAGCACTAGCTAATTGTAATGTATTCAACATCGTGAATGGAAATGATACACAACGTATACGTACCTTGTAATTTAAAAGTCCAGGATAATGTTGCGCTGGTGGTCTATCTCTAGGAGTGAGGAAAACTCCCCATACACAATACAGTTTGCAGGTGCTGCTAATTTCTCTTGGAAATGAACTTCCAATCGGATGGCTCCATGTCGTTGTAAATTCCAATAGTGACAATCTCCAGCAGAAGAATCGGGAGTTAGGTCAAATACAAACAGTGTATATCCATTTTTGTAGTCGGCTCTTGAAATTGTATTTCCAGTATTGGTAAAATGTATGCCAAAGCCTGAGAACAATGTGTGGTACGATGAAATGTAGAGATTTTCTTCAAAGTTGGGTTTTGAAGGTACAGCTTTTCCATCCACATACAATGTAAAGAAATTAATGTTTAGATGTTGAAATTCAAATGGATTGCTGGTAATAGTTCCACTGGATGCTTCATTCGATGTAAATCCTACAATAATACGATTTGGCAATGTTCCCATAAACAGGTTATCAATAGTTTTGGATTGTATATCCTTCGGGATGGTAAATAATTTCATTTGAACCCTTGTCAGAGGATACTTTACCGGTGTAGATTGGAAAATTTTATTGTGTGCCAATTTAACACTAGGGCTGATGCTGACTTTTTTGACCTGCAACGATGCATCTAGAATATTGATTTTTGCATTGACACCACTTTCACCGGCCATGAGACAAAAGTTTGGTTTTGCAGGAATAAGTTTCACACGTAATTCTACTCCATGAATTAAAAATTTATCTTGATTAAAAATGTCACAATGAAAATGTCCAATCATATCGAATTTCATATTTTGTTTTGTCAGTTCATAGCGTTGTTGAAATCCTTTGTTCTCACTTGTGGTTGCGTTCATATGACCAGCCGTATCTTGAAACCACATTGCTGTTTGTAAATGTGTATTTTTAGCTCCATCACTATAATTGAGCAGTTTTTCCAGGTACGAACGATATGGAGGATTATGTGACGGAAATGAAATCAGTTTATTGTTCAAGTAGATTTGTACTTCACTAAACATAGCATTTAGAAAATCATTGACAGGTGCAATTGCTTTATCCGTATTGATGAAGGAGGAACTATCTGGTTTCACAATTTGTGCTTGGATGTATAATAAGGTTTGTGGCAAATCAATATATTCATCACTGCTACCACTCACTACAAATTCTATTGGTGAATTTTCAGCTATTGAACTAATTGGTTGGTAGCCAATAATATGATTGTCCAGAACACTAGTTTGCGTGGGTAATGTTGAAAAAATGTCCAATTCACTTTTTACACATTCACAGGATTGATGATGTAAGAAAGCCATCGTTGAATTAATCAAAAATATCTGGTGACGATGCCAATGATCTCTTCTTCTTCTTATGTGATAATTTACGTCTCTTTGTAGGATTGATGGTGTTGTTGATCGTTGGAAGGTCAACCTCAAACTGAGAGCAGTCATCCCATTTTCGTTTATGATATCCACTTCCCAGCATAGTTTTCAACTTATTTTTAGCTTTTTCCTGTAAATTTGATTTTGCCTCTTGCATACGTTGATGAAACGATTCTTCCAGCGGTTGATTCGAGATCACAACATCATTAAGCATATTGGCACCTGATTTTAATAATTCTTTTCCCACAGTTTTAGCTCCTTGCTTCACAAGTGGTAACACTGAACGAAATAAGCCACCAAGGAAACTTCCAATGCCATGTCCTGCTTGATATGGACTTCCCACATAGACGTTGCCGATACCGGATAACGCTTGTTTTTGGTAGTATTGCAAATACGGATCAGTCATGACGACGACGACGGAAATGTAGTTTTGTACACACCGTTCCAAAGGTGAATGGCATACGATGACCTGTACTATCCCTTATATCAATTTGTATTTGCTCAAAATTCATTTTTTCCACCGGAACATAATGTGCAGGATTAAAGATTTGTACTGCATGACTTCCAAAAGTATGATTCACAGGATCCATGTTGACAATTCGTAGCAAGGGTACCATTGTATCTCCAACAATGACAGATTCAATAATGTCACAGTAGACGTACATTTGTGATGGTAAACCTAATCGTACATCCGGTGTATATTGTCCCTTTTCCATATCTTTTAAATCACTTTTCGGTTCAAATCCAAGCATTAAACTAACACTTGGTGAGAATTGTACAGAAGTATGGATTTCCTTTTTGGGATGTCTTATGAGGCATATATTATTAGTTGCATCATGAGATATTAATAAATTGGTTTCTTTATGATGCATATTAATTGCTTGAATAAGATCCCGTACATTGTTATAGTAGCGTACAGGGATCGTTACAATCATCCACGGTTCTTGATCATTACTACTTGATGATTTGTAATATATTTTATTGTTTTTACTGTTAATGTTCAGTAATGAATGTGGATAATGAATCTCTACAATTGCCACATCCCATTTCTGGCGAAACTCTACACGTCGTTGTAATTTCGTAATATATGAAGTCAATGTATTTTCTGGAAAATAATCCATTGAACTATTACTGGGAAGTGTAACGTAAAAATCTTGATCAGGTTCCATTCTTCTTCTTTTTCTTCAATGAAGTTGCAGGGATCCACGAATTGAATGAGGAAGGATATCCTTTCCACTGGACGAGATACTCCTTTCTGCGACCTTTTGTTCTTGTACGTAATATTTTATCGATGAGGAACGTCGAAGGGAGTGGCACTGGCTGTAACTCTTCTCTGTAGAAAACACCATCGATGAGTTGATGATTTAAATCTTCTAGTCGATACACTGGTGGGTTTCTTGGTACAATGGCTTTTACTCTAAATATTTCCCAAGTCCAGTTCTCGAGGTAACCCTTGTCAAAGATACGTTTTGTTTTACTTATACGAACAGTATCACCAACAGATAAATCCGTATCTTGTTTTGAACGTTGTAGCTTTTTGTCGTATAAGTTATGCCACACCTCCAGTAAATTGTCCTGAGAAACGTTTGCAGGTTCCATTTTAATACTGGAATGCCGACTTTCATTGTATGCTTTTACAAGTAAAGGCAATACTTTGATGTAATTGTATGTTTGATATTTGGTAAAGTATTTCCACATACGATGTTTCAATGTCTGATTAAATCTTTCTGCGATGCTGACTTTAATATCTGGATCCTTTGTTGTAACATGTTGCACGTTGTGTTTCCTGAGAAACTTTTGTACTGTCTTGTTGGTAAATTCAGTTCCTTGATCACTACGTAGCACAATTGGTTTCCTGTCCTGGAAAATCATTTTAAATGCATTCACTATATCCTCGGCACTTTTTGATTTTAGTGGTACAGCCCACCCGTACCGACTAAACACATCGATCACTGTAAGAATATAGCGGTAATTGTCATTATAGTTTTGAAGTGATTGTAAATCATTTAAATCACATTCCCATTGATCATCAATATTGTTGACAAGATAAAAATCTCTACGGAAACGACGACGTACAGGACGATGTAACGTGTAGGTAGGTTGTTTGTTTAACCAAAGTTTTATTTTGGCTAGAGGTATAGATTTTCCTGTGGCTTGCCATAATTTCTTTGCAGTAGAAAACGATGCAGGATGTGCTGGATTGTAGTAAATGGATTTCAACTTTTTGTTCATGGTTTGTACGTTGACCATTCTGGAATGATACGTTTTCTTTTTGGTCGGACTTCTAAAACATCATCATCATCATCTTCTTCTTCTCCGGAAGAAAATAATTCAGGTGCCGGTTTTGGTGGTGCAGATCCTTCAGATGCTGTTGTACTATTATGCTTGACAATATAGTTTAATCTTCGTGGATTACCAATCAATTCTTGAGGTGCATTTGACGATGCAAGGTAGTTGCAAAACAATTCCCAGCCTTGAGGATTAGAATGTTTCTTCGGTCGAGTCACATCGCACATTAAATCTACAATATTGGTTCCATGTAGTTTATTATCGTTGATGTAAACTGTTCCTTAATGATCCCACGTAATTGCGTCATCTTGTTTTAAACGACGGAATAGTAGTTCGGCTTTCTTACGATACATTTGTGGTATTGCAGCTAAAATTTCTTGTTTCGTGCTATCGTCAACATTCGGGACGTCACCATCAGGTTTCATTGATGTAATTGTAAGTGGTATTGGTTCTTCTTCTTTACGTATCACATAAAGATATTTCTGTAATATTCTATTGTACTGATTCCATCTTTCTTCATCACTTGGATACGATGTATTCAATATAGATTGCATTTCACGATCGAGATTAGATTCTCGATTTTCACTCACACGGGATGATGATGCATGCATTCGTTGAATCATTTCTGGTGGCACTATAACCATCTTTTTGCTATGTTCCATGATGTTTATTGTTTAAACAAAATACTGGATAACACACTTCCTACAATAGGTGCAAGTAATGCCGGAAAGAATCCTCCTTGTTGTACGGCTAAATGTTTTTTCTTTTTATCCAATGATTTTGTATTGTCTACGAGATAGCGGAGCGTGTTCTTGTAACGCTTTAATCTTGACTTCTGCGCACTTGTCAGTGGAACATTGCCTTTTAAGACATTATAACAACATTCACAAATACTATGAATTAATGAAGCGTCTGCATTGGCAATAATAGCTTTACGCAATCTTGGTTTAGCTTTGTGCAGAGCACGTAGCAGATCAGCGTGTTTCACTGTAGGAGATATCGTGACAGACTATGTCATTCTTTTCACATGCACAATAATTTAAACATGTTTTGTTGGTACGTAAACATAATGATGCAAATCATCGGGAAAAATATTTGTACGAAAACGCATTTCATCGGGTGTATCTTGTTTAAGATCCATCAGTAAATAACCATGTGGATTTCTTGTTGCGTCTGCATAACTTTCTTGTAGAAACAGTGGATGCTCAGGCATGACTTGATAACTCATATGCTTGATTTGTGACTTGTCACGTGGATTTTTAAACAACGCCAAATACGAACAATTTAAACTCATATTTCTATTTGCTTTACATTGATGAAATACATTTTGTGTTATAAAAATCACACTAATATTTCGATGATGTGATCCTTTTGTGAACATATCAACAATATCACTATTCACTTCTCGCATATGGTCATCAATAATAATCAAATGTGGTCCATCTTGAGGCTGAAAATCTTTCATTCGTGGAAGTCCTTCGTGAAATTCTACTGGAACCGGCATTGTTGCATACACGTCTTGATTCTGCATAATACCAGTATATCTTACGAAATTTTGCATTGATCATGGTGGGAGATGTGACAGTAATCGCTTCACAAAATAAGTTTTTCCACAACCACTAGGCCCTGCGAGAATACAGGTAAATGGATGTTTCCACTGTGTATCCATGATGAACACTAACACCTTGTTTCAAAAATGATGCGTATTTAAAGCGAGTAAAAATTTTTTTGTTTTAGTTTGTAAATTCTTGCACTCACTGTTGTGAAAAGGAAAAAACCGTTCATCTGTTTATCAAATAGTTGAAAACCGTTTATTTGTTAATCGAATAGTTGAAAACCGTTTATTTGTTAATCGAATAATTAAAAACCGGATAAAGTTTATCGGTTAACCGTGAAAGCTGATCACTGTTTGATTTAAATTCTATTTGAAAAATTTCTCGTTTCAAATTTGTTTTGAAATTTTTGTTTCAAACATTTTTTGAATTTTTTAAATTTTTTTTTTCAAATTTTGTTTGAAATTTTTGTTTGTAAATTTATTGTTTCAAAATTTTTTGTTTGAAAATTATTCGTTTCAAATTTTTTTGTTGAAAATTTTTCGTTTGAAAATTTTTGTTCGAAATTTTTTCGTTTCAAATTTTTGTTTTGAAAAATTTTTAGTTTTCGTTTCAATTTTTGTTTTGATTTTTTTTTAGTTTGAAAGTTGAAAAAAAAGTTTTAAATGCCATGAATCTTGTTCAAAGTTTCCACCTAATTCCTAGAGAACATTGACCAGGGACCTCGTCGCGCATCAAAACCAAATCATTGATCACGTGAGCGTACTACACCCGAAGGGTCCTACCAAATTGAAAGGGGATACCCGTCCATACCTTATAACCTTATCAAATAGGATAAATTGAGTCAGTAACCGAACACGTGGTTGTACTTAAAAATTTGACAATAGGACCACCGAAACATATTGAGGTCCTGTACTATGCTTAAATTGAACAATTTCAGTGTACCCCTTGCCAAATTTTAAGAAGGTTGCAACAATATACCCATGTCTTATGATAGGAAATGGGCCCCTGTAGTCATAGGATCTCATCAAAGGGGATAAAATGGACCGAAAACCAAACACGTGGTACAGTATTTCTTACGTTTATATTTTGGCAATTTGGTACCCCTAAAAGGGAACGAGATGGACCATCCAAATTTATCATGATACATATTGAGGTCCTATACTATAATACCAAATGTTTAAATTGGGCAATTTCCAAAATTAAAGAGGTGGGCCAAGGTACCCTTTCCGGGGTGAACAAATGTACCTATGTCTTATGATAGGTAATGGACCCCTATACATGCCATATAACAATATAAGGTAATAGGACCTCATCCAAGGAGATAAATTAGGTCGAAAACCAAACACGTGGTACAACGTATTGCTTACGTTTATATTTTTTGGCAATTTTGTACCCCTAAAACGGAATGAGGTGGACCACCCAAATTTATCATAATACATATTAGGGTCCTGTACTATAATACCCAATGTTTAAATTGGCCAATTTCCAAAATTTAAGGGGTAGGCCAAGGTACCCCTCCCAAATTTTTCAAGGGGTGCATTAATATACCCATGTCTTATGAAATGTAATGAACCCTTGTATACGCCCATATAACTATATAGGGTAATAACACCTCATCAAAGGGGATAAATTAGGTCAAAAAACCCCGAAATTTGAATTTTTGGCAATTTTTTACCCATGAAAGGGAACGACATAGACACCCAATACTGACAAAGGTACATACTATGGTCCTAGGCTACCATACCCAATTTTTAGATTTGGCAATTTCCAAAATTTAAGGGGGGTGGTCCTATGTACCCCTGCCAAAATTTAGGGGTGGGCCAAGGTATCCCTGTCAATATTTAGAGGGAGTGGTCCTATGTACCCCTAGGTCATTGACCCCGGGCCAAGGTCATTGACCTTTGACCTATAACGTCACAAATGTCGGGGTCAAAGTCCAAAGTTAGGCAGGGTGTCGCAAGTACTACTATATCTCCTAGATCGTTATATGAGTTCGACGACTTTCGGTACATAATGGACAATTGGTAACTTGGGCTTTTATTACATCATCGGCATGATTGAAAGAAGGGATGAGAGTTTGCTCTGTATGGGATGGCAAATTGGGGTCGATTGACCGGAATATTGTCTACTAATTCAATTTTATGCTTATATCCCTTAGCACAACCATAATCAAATTGATTACAAGAAAAACTAGAACAAAATTCCTCTACTAAATCATATAGTTGCTGTTGTTGATGTGGCAACAATTCAGGGTTAACATTTACACGATATTTTTCATAATCTTCAGGAAAAGATTTTGTATCTACTGCATTGACTTGATAAACCTTATTGTTAGAGCAATTTTGTTTCTTGAAGTTGGTATCACTAATAACATATTCGGAAGAACCTCTTTCGGTATATATTCCTTAGGTGTTATTAGAGACTCTTATCAATTTTTTTGTGTCCAGTTTGGTTTGATTTGGTCATTTAATATTTGTGAGAGGGCTGGTTAAATTTTGGTCAGTAACGGTTTTTTTAGGTAATGTACCGTTACTTTTGATCCGATCAGTTCCATTGTTTGAGAGTTGTTAGAGACTGTTATCGAGATTGTTTTTGTCGAGTTTGGTTTGAGTTGGTCTATTGCAATTTGTGTGAGGATTGGTCAAAATCTGGTTAGTAATGGTTATGTTAGATATTGTACCGTTCTTTTGATTTGCGTTGTTTCTTTCTTTAGGTATTGTTAGAAACTGTTATCGAAATTATTTGTGTCCAGTTTGGTTTGAATTGGTCATTTAACATTTGTGTGAAGAGTGGTCAAAATCTAGTCAGTAACGGGTATTGTAGGTAAGGTACTTTTACTTTTGTTTCAACTAGTTCCATTCTTCTGTGTTGTTACAAACTGTTATCAATATTATTTCTGCCGAGTTTCATTTGAGTTGGTGAATTTGTGTTTATGTAAGGAGAGGTCAAAATCTGGTCAGTAACGGGTATTGTAGGTAATGTACCGTTACTTTCGTTTCGAGCAGTTCCATTCCTTACGTGTTGTTAGAGATGGATATCAAAATATTTTGGTTTGATTTGGTCATTTAATATTTGTGTGAGGGCTGGTCAAAATCTGGTCAGTAACGGGTATTTTAGATAATGTACCGTTACTTTTGATCCGACCAATTCCATTGTCAGGGTATTGTTAAAGACTGTTATCAAAATTGTTTGTGTCGAGTTTGGATTGAGTTGGTTTATTGGAATTTGTGTGAGGAGTGGTCAAAGTCTGGTTAGTAACGAGTATTGTAGGTATTGTAGGTATTGTACCATTACTTTTGTAGTTCCTTTCTTTGGGTATTGTTAGAGACTGTTATCAAAATTGTTTGTGTCGAGTTTGGTTTGAGTTGGTCTAATGGAATTTGTGTGAGGAGTGGTCAAAATCTAGTCAGTAACGGGTATGTATTCTTGGAAATGTGAACATTCTACAAGATATTTCATTCACTTTACAATATTTTATTTGAATAAACATAAAATTTCGGGGGGAGGGGTGATCAAGCCCGGAAGTCCTCTAAAATACACCTATATATATTGCATTACAAAAACTTAGGGTACCTCATAATCTGGATTCTTATAAAGCAATTTGAGCAGTTATTTAGAAAATATGTACTGCTTAAAATCAGATTAAATCGCAATGCCAGTAATCTGTATTGTCTTACATTTTTATTTATTTACATTGAATGTGTACTTGTTTATACTGTATAGCATGAATATTAGCTGTTACATAAGAACAATTATCTATAATTGAATTTAAGTAGGAAATCGATATAGTTATTGTAAGAGAAGCTTGTGAAAATGAAGTGTATAATAATGGTTGTATCTGAAATAGATGTTGCGTAATGGTGTAGTTGTTTACCCCGCCAGCTTTGGAATACTGGGCTCTTGAAACTGTCCATCCTTAGGGATGCGCAGAATCGAGTCGAGACAGAATTTTCCTTACAAAATTCTAGTCGAGACACAGCTCTTCCAATAGAAAAATATACATTTTTCGAGTCGAGAGACATCACTTTTACAGCATATTGTCGAGACGAGACAACCTAAAATCTTTTCTCGTGCGCATCCCTATCCATTCTATCTACATAAAATCAATTTTGGATACGAATGTTCAATTTCTTTTAACGATAATTGTAATTTACGATACAGATTGAAGTAAGATATTGGCTTGAACTGCTTTATTACCCACTTAACCTTCGTATACTGCAATTATATCTAAGTTTGGCATATATATATATATATATATATATATATATATATATATATATATATATATATATATATATATATATATATATATAAATTAAGAAAAAAATAGTAATATGTTTCGTTAGTCAGTCACGTTTTATTATTACTAAACCGCTCCTTGGTATTTGTCATTTTCGATTATCTTTATATACCCCCTCTCCTCTCCATGTTGCGGGCCACGGCACCGGAAGTGTCATTGTTCATCTCAGCGACCCCGAAAGGCATGAATTCGACACTGATATTGGTCATTATGATTATATATATATATCCCTCCCCTTCCAAAATTTTTGCGCGGCTGATAGATTCGACAATATCTATGTTGAAAATTTGATCGAGATCGGTCGGGTGGTTCAAGAGTTATTAAAGGAGCAGTTCGACTTAGAAATGCATTTTTTACAATTTATTTCCATTTGTAGAGTTGAAAATTCTAAAAGGAATGGTGTTTGTTTGATCGCGATACGTTCAGTCGTTAGCGAGTAACAGAGGAAGAAAGATTTTGTGATGACGTCATAGGTGGGCAAGAAGCAAGAGCAGTCTTACATACTACACAGTGCCAAGCATTTCGTTTGTGAGAGGTGCGGTGGCACGTTCTAAGTGCGGTTTCCTTTTCCAGAACTGATTGCAAAGACTTACAAATATCATCTGCATGTAGAAAATGATATCTGATGGTGGGCTGTACAAACGTTTTTATAATATTATAAAACGTATCCTATAAAGCATGAGTTCAGCGTTTCAAAAAAAATCGAAACCAATATGTAAATAGATGGCGGACGAGATTGCTGCAACACCTAAGTACATTTTCTTTAATCATGCTTCCAATTCCCAAACATAAGTATGTTCATTTTCACGTTTTGTTGCAATTTTTAACGCTGACCCTATAATTTTGTGCCTCAAGGTATGTACAGGAGCGTAACATATGAGGCAGAAATGAAATAAGATCTGTAAAGTTTGCCAGAATACGAAAAACACTTCACCGGTTAAATTTCTTTTATTCTCATAGCTGTCCGCGGAACAACTCTCATCACCCGTTTCATCATCATTGTCACATGATACAGAGAAATTAAACGATGGATCAATGTCTTGAGGAACAATCATCGTCACTGATTCCTTCTACAAGCCGGTATATTTCACTCCCTAATTCACATTGTATAGCTTATTTCTAAAGCAGTATCTTCAGAATCATGAGTGACATCGTCTCTATTACCCTCTAATGCCTCGTCTTGACTACAACCATCAATTGCGTCTTGTACGATATTTGTACGTTGGTAACTGGACATAGATCGGTGCTCGTTCAATGGCTCGAATTTTAAACCTTTCAATAATATACTTGGAACAACATTCTTTCTCAGTTTGCGTGTAAATAATTCTCCTGGCATTAGCCAGAAGTGGATCTAGACGGTAAAAACTCATTGGGGGGAGTCAGAACCCAGACTATGATAGGTATATCACTTTTACTAAAAACTTTCAAAAATATCTAAATAATAGCTTAAATCAATTTGGTCACTCAAAAACTGGGGGGCCTAGGCCCCCGGCCCCAGCCTAGATCCGCCACTGTCATTAACTTTTCTTTCAGTAAACTTGACTTCTCGAAGGCAGGCTCTTCAAGATGTTTGGAACACGAGTAATTTTATTTGGTACATTTTTTTCCATTGATTTTCTTGGGCCATAATTTTGTATCGATCTGGTGATTTCTCACGACTTAGAAACGTAAGAAAAGATACTTTACGTCCTCAGCTTCAATTGCACAAGCATTACAACCGAAAACACAGAGGTGTTAGGCATTTCTACTTTACTTTACAGACACAGCACGCGCTGTACTAACACGTGTTTTCTACTTCACACTAGTGTTTCTTTCAGAAAAAAATTCCGAGGGGGGGAAGGAACACTTAGTATTCGGAGAGGCACATTATTTTTACACATTACTATTATATTTATTACATCATAGACGTATTATTTCGGTCTCCTCCTTGGGAATCTCTCAGAGCTCCGGGAGAGAGTGCCACCCTAAAAACATGTCTGGAAGAAACACTGTTTCGCACAACAAACGTAATTACTGCTCTCTCTCTACTCTTCTTTTATACTAATGTTATAGGAAAAACAACTAACAAAAACTTCCCTCAAGAATTCAACACAGAACAAGACTGCTAACAAATCCAAAACACAATCTATTAAATCCAATGCACTATTAAAGATTTATCAGCTGCGTACAAGGGAACGGTTGCTGACTCACATTGAGTTTCTTGCGTATCTCCCCCATGACGTCACCATTTACGATTCATCATAAACAAATGCCTGTAGAAGCTGAACGAGACGGCCTTTCAAGATATAAAAAATACGGATCTCTTATTTTTTGTTTTGCTACCTCCACACTAGATATTTTCTTTTCCTGACTGTAATCAACTTTCTGCTTGTAATATATCTATCTTCCGCGATGTAAATCGGCGCGAATTCAAGAGTGTTTACGGTTTTTTTTTCGCCTTGCACTACCTTACGCTTAACCTGTGCCATTTGCATGCATTCACGAAACTCAATGAGACTTTTGTTACATTCCGCTACACTGTCTTTAAACTCAGCAGTTCTTGAATCAACACAGTTGGCCACGTTAACTAATTCAGAGGGTACCTCAGTTAAAGAGTTATTGATTACTGTAATATTGTTGCTCAACTCATTAAATTTGCTATTAAAGTTACTATCACATATCATTATATCATTTGCTGATTCTGTTATGACCTGCTGGAATTCATCTACTGATCTATTTATTTATTCACTATTGTTTTTAATTTTATGTTCTAAACGCTTACTGTTATTTTTTAGTTTCTGTTTTAATTTAGCAAAGTGTTTCTCTAATTGCTCTGTTAACATCGCTTGAAATTGTTCTAATGTAATGCTACTTTCCATATTTACATAAGTTACAAACAACTAATTCACAATATAAAAAATGCAAAATACGAACTCTTAACTTCAACAACAAAGTATAAACAAACAACTTTCTGAAACTAAAGATTATTTCAATTGCACAAAACCTTCTCTTTTTTGACACTTTTCAAAACTTATTATTTTTTTGCCACTTCTCAAAACTTATTAATTTATCTTAATATATCTTAACACGTATTCTATATTTATTTTTTCCAGTGTTGGGTAAGTTACTTGTAAAAATAGAACGCGTTACAAGTTACTTTACTTTCTCTTAAAATGGAACGCGTTACTAACGCCTTATTTGCCCCCCAAAAGTAACTGTTACTTTACTTCGAAAGTAACGCGTTACTTTTAGGTCCGAAACTTTAAAAATGTGAAAAAATTATGACTTCAATTTTCCGTATTACTATTACTACCGCTATTATTATTATTACTATTATTATTAATGCACGTTCTGAATCGCTTTATGTAAACGCAAGGACAAATTTTTACTTGATATATGAACATTTTCATATAATGTAAGTTGGTAAAATACCATACTGCGTTACTCGTAGGGATTAACACGAGGGAGTTCGAGCGACTTTCCTTTTTAACTCGATTCGACTAGAGACAGACATCTTTGATCCCGACCCGAGAATTCGACTCGAATTGGGGTTGAGTTTCGAGTCGAGTCGATCCAAATCCGGTGTGTAGTTACGAGTACGTTCTTCAAGTATATTACATAGACAGTATAATTATTATCAATGACACTACTACTACTACAACTTTTATTATTATTATTAATAATTATAACAACGCTGTGTATGAAAATGAAAGAAAGGCAGTTTGTATTTGAATACTAAAAATCTAGTTGACTGCCAACCTCGGTAGTCGTGACGTCTAGGTGTCAAGTACATTGTTCAACACGAGCTTCTGAATATGGGTTGATGGTCTAGGTTGAGTATTTGGGCTCGAGCCAAACACTGTTAAAAGTTATAGGACACTGGCCAAATATCTTCAAAACTGCTCGGCCCGGGTTTAGAATTGTCAACGACTCGAGCAACTCGCCTCACAGCTCATTCACTATCGAACCGAACCAAGAAGTGAGCCGAGCACACAGCTCACCTAACCGACTCGGCTAGAGCCCTCGGTTCAGTTCAGCCGAACCGAGCAGATGGCTCATCCCTACCAAGCCAGCTCGAGCCGATGGTTCACCCCAAGTGAGCAGGCTCGAACCATCTTCTTAGTTGAGCCGAGCCGAGCTGAGCTTATTATTAAAAATCTCTTGTGGTCTCGTATCGAGACGAATCAAGATGCAAGCAGTGTTCCCTCTCGTGAGCAACACTAAAAGAATTCCATATTACTGCTTAGTTTACATTTCTCAAGGCTTTCGGTTTCAGTGTAATCAGACCATGATTTGAAGACGAATTAAAACGAACGAGCCATTTATGAAACTCGACTGGACTCGAAACTCGACGTGAAAAACTCAATCGGCTCGGAACTCGACTCGAGGATATTACCTTTGACTTGACTCGAAACTCAACTTGAATTCGAGACGAGTCTAGTTTTAGCTTGACTCGTGCTCATCCCTATGCGTTAGAAAACTGGTTGCTTATTATTATTCTGCTAAACTAATTATATAATAATAATGTTGTTATGTAAAATTAAAAATACAAAATATAGAGAAACATTACACTACAACTAATAAAATGAGAACACATGAACTGGGAGTGAATCAAAACTTGCCAGTAACTCTAAAATCAATACATGCTTTTTAAAGCTAGTTTCAAACTCTATAGTCAACGGGACTCTAAGATAAGCAAACTGATCTGAAAGAACTCCAATATTATATACCATCAGCAAACTATGTTCTAGTAATACAGTAGGCCTGCTCATCAGAATACAGTTCATTCATATTAATCCCTTACTGTAAATCGTTAATCATGGCACCCTAGCTGTTGATAAATATTTTTCGTCGGGGCACTTCAGACACTTTACTTTTAAATTTTGTCCACCATCATCCTCAGCTCTTAAGAAAAAAGTATGCTTTCAAATCTTCCAACAGTAAAATATTTTCGTTCACCATCTTTATAAAAGCAACACCAATCAAAGTAAAATAGAATACCGGTATCATTGCACTCGTAGTTCACTCACTGAATGTATTGATTTGGAGCTGTCAAAATCTACGACAAAATCTTCCAGGTGCTTGCAATCAGTACACGTGATTTACCTAAGGCTGTCTTCGTCTTCAAAAAACAGCAAGAGGCACTACGAACTTATATGTTTCTCTGTGTGTCTGTGACTGTCGTTCACAGACATACGTAGCTCATGCATGATTGTTTTCTTCTCAGAAACTGATTTACAGAGAAGAAACATTTGTTTCCGGGAAAATATATCTATATCTATATCTATATCTATATCTATATCTATATCTATATCTATCTATCTATCTATCTATCTATATCTATATCTATCTATATATATATATATATATATATATATATATATATATATATATATATATATAGTAGTTACTCATCCGAAATGTAACGCGTTACTAGGAAACGTTACTTAAAAAATAACGCGTTACTTGCGTTACGTTACTTCCCAAGACTGATTTTTTCACAATACCCTTAGCATACGCATAAATAAAGGTGCAAACAGAATGTTGTGTCTGTGTATGTATCCTCATCCGCAAAAAAAAATTCGCATATACGGTAACTTCCACATTTTCATTAATAACTCGCTTTTCTGACTATATTATCGCTTCTTTGTGCTTTCCTTAACAAAGCAGTGTAATAATGCATAATTATTTATTATTTTAGAGAAAAAATAAAGCAAAATAAGAAAATTATAAGCAAAAAACCTTTAATCTTATGAAACCTTAGTGTGTCAAATAATTACACGAAGAATATCCCGTGGGAAAAAAAGAGGGAAAATGACACAGGTATTAGGAAACACTCACTAACATGTGAAGCTATTGAACAGAAACATGAACTGAAGAGTCAACTACGTATTTCTGCGTTTAATATGCAATTCACACTTCATGCACAGTTCCAATATGCAAAATCAGTCAATATCTTCAGTTAAAATTACTGATATAGGGAGAAAATGACTATTTAAAACTTCAGGTGTGAACGTGCGCTTGGAGCAATATATGAGCATTATTACAGCATATTCTTTCATGAATTGTCTCGGTGGTCAAGCGTGTTTAGTAGTGTTCTTAAAAGTCTAGCATCGGAGGGCGGCAGTTCGCATCTGCCTCCCGGCAGTTTTGATTTTTTTCAACATATGGAAACATTTCTTTAAATATAAAGTTCTGCTTTGAAGTGCTTGAAAAAAAAATCAGATGAACTATCACGTTTCAAAGCCTGTTACATTTGTTCACCCTGTCATCATTTATATACGAAGACGCTAAAATGAGGAACGTTAACATTGTTATAATGGGAACAACTTTCTGATTTGAATACCAACCTTAAATCACACGTCCAAAATGAAAATTATTCATGTTCTGATACCTATTGTAATATACAGGTGTGTATATATAGACAAAGAAAGAGAGAGAGAGAAAGTATGTGAGAGAGATAGAAAACAATATATGCTGTAATTTTAGTTACAACGTAAAAAGTTATTGCAATTCATAATCTGGATTTTTACAAAGCGATTTGAACGCTTGAAGCGACTTAATATTCATAAAGCATCTTTTTCTTGAAGTGTCACAAATAGTCCGATGCTTTGTAATATGTGCCAAAGAAATAAATGCATGTTTTTAACAGGATAGTATCGTCTACCTTTTGCTTCAATTGATGGTATAAAATAATGTTGAGTTGATTTTAACATCCCTTTCAGCATCTAGGCTATATGAGACGTTTACCTACTGATTAGCGTGAAATCCGAACCACATGAGCTCACACCGGGAATCGAACCGGGTCTCTTACGTCAAAGGTGCGTATGCTAACCGCTTAGCTACGAAGGAACTCGGTATGAAACTAGAATAGCACACATTACCCCATATTATTTCACCGAAAGATTTCTGTTTTATGATCAGTTAAAATAGTATTTCTGGACACCGTAGCGAAAAATGTATTTGCTTTTTCAAGTAGTGTACGAAAAATACAAAGAATAAACACAGTAGAAACGAAACCAAGAAATGAATTCAAAGTAAAGTGCTTTGCCTCTCTCGAATAAATCACTCAATGTATTACAAGTGCATATCTCGTGCATTTCCAGTAGAATTATTAAAACGCGCTGGCTTTATAACTTGGCTGTGTGGTCTAGTGGCTAGCATGTGTGTCTGTGGTGTACAGGGTACCGGGTTTGATTCCCGGTGGGAGAACTTTTGGAATTTTAAATGTTCTCGACGTGTCTGTGTTGGTGTCCCTATCATTCAAGGTTACTGTAAAACGTGTATAACCGAGTAGGAAATATACAGAAAGTACTGATAAGGGGAAAGTAGACTTTGGTAAGTGAACTTCGGTGCCGCCTTTCGCGACGTAAATTAAGAAGAAAATAAGTGGGTTTAACGAGGCGCTTGAAATTACAGTAATGATTGACGGTTCGGTTCCCAGTCCGGTTTTCTTTCAATATAAGGGTATTTTATTTTTTCTAAATACAACGTTACATTTTTAACATTTGAATTGGTTATAAAATCAATATCAGATAAACTGTCAGCTTTCAAACCTCTGTCACTTTTATTCATCATCTGAGTGTATACGAAGATGACGCTATGGAAATGCTAGCACTACCAAAGTTCAAATAGATTTCTAAGTTAATATCAAATTGAAAACACACGCCCAAAATGAGAATATATGTTTCTGCTTTATATGTATAGTTCAATTATACCAAACAAAATCCGCTATCCTCATTCCCTTTGGCGGTAGGAGTAACTTTAAAATTTTAAAGTGGGATCCCCATTTCTTATTGGACATTTCGATTCTCCAGAAAAAAGTGACTGATTTCACCCAGAATTGAAAACAATTCCTTCACGGATGGCACTTTAATCAATACGGGAAAAGGAGGGGTAGCAAAACGTTATGAAAATGTTTTTTGTCAGATCCGTGCTCTGTGGTCATACAGTTAGCATACTGGACTACACAGGCAGGGATCCTGATTTCAATTCCTAGTAACCCTAGGGGAACACCAAATGAGTACATAACAAGTAGTGACTATTTTTATGAATATATGCATCATATAAAAATCGCTTAAAGTTTGATACTAAGATATTATTATTATTATTATGTTACATATTACTTGAGCTTATAATTAGGAAGACCTAGGCGCAGATGGGAGGACAATATTAAGATGGATCTCGCAGAAATAGGAATACAAAGTAGAAACTGAATCCAGTTAGCTAAGGATAGAAGTCAGTGGAGAGCTTTTGTGAATGCGGCATTGAACCTCCGGGTTCCATAGGCCATAGAATTAGTTAGGTAGTTAGGAGCGTAAGTGTGCCTAAAGTCAGCCGTCTCCAGTAGTCAGCCATTTTTCAGTAAAAAGCATATTAAATAAACATACAGTAGCTTGTTATCAAACAAATAATCAACTACAACTTAAATCAGAGCTCCAGTATTCAACCTCATTTGTTCTGGTCTGGTGTGACTCCTCGTGGCAGAAAAGAAAAATTATCATTTGAGGTCTGCCGATGCAAGTGAGCAAAGTGCGCATTTTGTTAATAAAAAAATAAGGAAGAAGCTTTACTTCAAAGTTAAGTTAAAATTATATTATTGTAAAATAGTACGAGTTATTGCTTTCTTCTATGCATGAATGTATCGTAGCTTATCAAAAATTCGTGGTTTATGATACAAAACAAGATATTGCGTAGAAATAAGGGGGGCTGACTACAATTTGCATTTTTGATAACGTTTTCCGGTAGTCAGCCATTAGGGGCTGACTACTGGAAATGACTCTTCACTTCAATTTCCAATGACCAGCCCCCATTACTTTCAACGGACGACTACTGGATACATATACTCCAGTAGTCATCCACTTATCATTCATTCAATTTAAATGACACATGACATACAACTAAGACACTTAACTAATACGTAGAAGACTTTTCTAACGATTTAATGAAAAAGTAACTGTTATGATGTCACTAATTGCATCATACAAGTATAATACAGTTATAAAGTACGGGACAAAATTAAACGATCGAAAATACCATTAAAACTTATGACGATGTTGGTCGTTTATTTTTGTCCCGTACTTTAATATCAGTATGGTATTGTAACCATTTCAATTCTTGTATTTTTCTAGAATTGAGGGAAAAAAGGTTAAGGATTTATGGCTGGTCTGAATTATTTCTCTAAAATTTAAAAAGGACAGGTAATGAGTATTTATTTTACCCTAAGCATACGCCCTACATAAGCTTTGGGGGCCCGAGCCCTCTGGCCCTAGCAGGATCGACGCCCTTGACCCTGATCATAGCTTAGTCTTTTAATCTAAGGTAGCTATGAGGAAGTAAGGGTTATCCATATCTAATTGATTTATTTTTTTTAAATTACTCCGCACAATTTCGCGTTTCTGCACGTTTTTAATTCCAAGGCTGCAATTGCTCTTCAACTATTATTATTATTATTATTATTATTATTATTATTATTATTATTATTATTATTATTATTATTATTATTATTATTATTATCTGTTCTTATCTGCTCTGTTCCTAGAATTGCCTGATTGCCGAAACAATACAGAATAATCATAAATATTTACATTCTAACTCACTATGAGCGTGAGGAAAATATGTCTAACAGTTTAAGAACGCGTGATTTAGCGTTTCTTTCAACCAGTCCAAAGACATCTACTGGAATAGACTCAGTGTCAGATGTTTTTGCAATCAGGTGCGTTAAGGATACTCTATCCAAAGAGTATTCTTATTCTACACTAATGAACACATATAAGGCTTTTGTTCTGTCCGAAGAGGATCGATCTGCTATCAGTAGATACTTGCTAGTGAGATGCTCGATATCTTAGTCCTGGAACATACCAAATTTTAGCAATTGGCCGTCTAGAGCCTACAAATATATCTTCGATATCAGAAATAGACGTTACGTCTGACTCAAACCAGGAAAACAACATATACCTATCCGTTATGGCATCTTGTACTGAAGCGACGGAAGGTGAAAGGTCTGCTTCTGTTTCTACAGTCAGTAGAGCCAGAAATAACTCCATATGATCTCAGAAGAAATTCAAAGAAAAACTTCGTAAAATACTTCCATATCATCTGGCTTTGATTAGCATCTTTTCTGGCTAGCTCCAATCAAAAACAAAACTACCAAACATGTGCCCAGAGAAAAAGCTCAAAGTGCAGTATCCTCCCAAGCATGGAGAAATTATCAGATGGTAAAGAATGAAAAGAAAAGAAAACTAGAAGAGGAATGTCTAAAATGAAAAAGGGAGAGAATACCAAAGAAAGGAAAAATTTTAAGTCAAACAAAAAGAAAAGGACTGTCAAGCCAAGTAGCACTAGTAGTTAAAAAGACGAGACGCAAGAAGTTGTTGAAATGCCGTCTAAGGCCTGAAGAAGAATTCATAAGTGATATTGAGAACGATACACTTAAATATATTGGGTGTCACTTTTGTGATCACTGGTACCACTTAAAATGCACGGGCCTCAGTGTATTATCGTACGAGGAACCTGCTAAACAAGTGCCTATGTGTCCTTAATGTGCTTAATGAACTTCATATTAAAGGGTTAATGTCATAGCTAAATATAAATATCAATGTAAATATAAATAGGCCTATATATTAGTTTTAAATAGGCTAGTCTAGGCCGAGGCACATTTTTCTTAGTTTATGGTAAATATCATACAAGAAGTCTTTTTTCCTGTATCGCAATATATTTTCCACCAGGCCTGCTTCTAGCCACAGAGGTTTGGGGGGCATAGATATGTTAGGGGGGCAAGTCATTAAAAATCTCTTACACATATCTAAATTGTGTTTTTTGTGTTGAGGTCTGGAGGGGCCACGAAAAGTTTAGGAGGGCCAGGCCCCCTAGCTCCCTCTAGTTGCGGGCCTGTTTTCCACGTAGTTTTTCTTTGTAGGAACTCTGAGTGCAATATATTTGTCCCTTAATTTGCTACTGAGGAATAGATCTCTAAAATTCCATTTAAAAAGTCAATTCTATAGTGTGGCTGAGTACTGGTTAAAGTAATGGCTGACCTTTGGTTTTCATAGGCCGACTATTGTTTTTTTCAGGGTTTCTGGTATTTTCTTTTTCCTGTGTAATTATGTAAAAAAGATTTCCTATGCGAGCTACACAAACGTAATATTTAAACACTGTTCTTTGTAATGACATATGCAGTAAAAGTTATTAGTAAAAAATGATTTTTTTATACTTTAACAAAGTTGAAAATCTCCTTAAATGGTCGAGTACTGGCACATTTACCCTATTACTTGCGATGCAAACTATAGTTGCAATTTTTTGAAGGAATGTTGCCTAACTGGAAAGTAGAACTTTACATATTGTTTTGTCTGTGGAACATATGCTTGTTTAGCTTTATTTGAAAGTGTTAATTTTGCCAAAAATATTGAACGTTGGAAAACCGCAATAGCATTTCCTTATAGGAGCCAAAAAAAGAGAGCTGATATTTCTAAAGGAGGCAATCGTAACAAAAACGGATAGGAGATAAACATAAATCGAAAATGTTATGTTGAAAACATTTTCATTGATTTTGTCTTCTGCCTCAGGCACTGACAAGATCAAACAAATATTGTCTATTACGTTTAAAATTGCTAAAGGAAAGTTGAACAGAATACCACAGATCTTATCACTCAGTAATCAGTTGTGAAGTGCTCCCTTGTAGTCAAACAACATATATCGAAATATCGTGTTTTCTGCCTCTTAGCAAATAAAAACTACGATCTTACTACCTCTTGGAGTAGCCAACTGCGCATGTCGTTTAATAGCTTCAACTAAAAGGGGTGCTCATTCAACGTGCAACTCGTGAAAAGGGTAGAAGTCAGAAATGGCTGAGAATAGAAAAGAGCGTGTTCTTGCTTTAGTGCAAGAAGGTTATTGCGCTGCACAAGCCGCTGAAAGGTGTGGAGTTTTACCAAGAACAGCACAGAAGTGGATAAAGCGTTTTCGAGAGACTGGAGAAACTATGCGGCGCCGAGGTAGTGGTAGGCGTCGTGTGACAACACCTGAGCAGGATGCGCAGCTTGTTGCTGCTGCGCGACTTAATCCCAACATGACCGCCAGACAACTTCGGCACGCATCAGCTTTTCCAGGCTCTCGAGATACTGCTGTACGGCGTCTTAGGGAAGCTAATCTTCACGCCCGTCGTGCTGCGGTGAAAGAATACTCTCGGAAGAGCATATAAGACGACGGCTTCAGTTTGCGGAAGAAAATGTGAACCGTGATTGGAGACATGTTGTCTTCACAGACGAATGCACATTTTCTTCCTCAAATAATGGCCCAGTAGTCGTGTATCGTCCGAGAGGCTCCAGGCATGATCCCAGATACGTTTTCCACAAACGTCACTGTGGACGCGTATCTGTATCTGCTTGGGGTTTCATGACATCACAGTGTCTTGGAGTACTCCATAGGGTAGAGGGGCGTCTTACAGGTGAACAATATTTACATATCCTTCGGGATGTTATGTTGCCATCTGTGCGTTTTATCTACCTCGATGGAGTAATCCAGTTTCAGCACGGCAGATCTCCGGTTCATATGTGTCAATTAGGTCAGAATTGGCTCTCGCAGCAGGCTGATTTAGAGGTCCTAGATTGGCCACCGCGTGGAGCCGATATGAATATAATTGAGACAGTATGGGAAGAGGTCAAAAGGGTGATGAAGGAGAACTGGCCTAACCCGCTTCCATCCACAAAAAATCAACTATGGGAAATCGTTGAAAACAGCTGGGAGGAAGTCTTCCGTAGTGAACGCTTTCTCCGCAGCCTTACCGAAAGCATGCCCAGAAGGCTCCAGGCAGTCATCGATGTAGAAGGTCATTGGACCTCCTATTAGACACTTATATATAAACAGCCCTTTTCAGGGCTACGTATTCCCTTCCATTCTTTTTTTTTGAATGCCAATGAAAATGTACGTCACTTTCACCGTTAAACAATGAAAATGAAAAAAAAACATAATAGCAGTGGACAAGACTCGATCGTGCGAACTTGTGTATTGTAATCTCTCACTTATCCTCTGAGCTACGAAGTAACACGTAGATTTTTTGAAAAAGATATTAGTAGTTCATAACAACACACTCCCTTTTTATGTAATTCATGTGCCCCTTGCTGCAATCGATGGCGTGAAAACAAAATGCTACACATTACCCCATATCATTTCACCCGTAGATTGCTGTTTTCTGATCAGTTAAAACAGGATTCCTGGATATCTAAGCGAAAAATGTATTTCTTTTTCATGTATTCTACGAAAAACCTAAATAGTAAACAAAATCGAGACAAGCAACTTTCTCGAACAAACCACTCAATGTATCAGTGTCATTGCAAACAACGTCTCGCTGATGTAATGAATAACAACATGTAGTAAAGATCATGGGGTCTTCAGATCAAATACAGCTTGTCATATGGTTTTGTTTTCTTCAGCACAATAGATTTTTTAAAAAAATTATCCAGTCATGTGAGAAAAACAAATTTTGAAGAAATATAACATTTCGTTTTGAGAGGCGTATTAGCACGAAGAAATAGTTTTATTTCTTGCAATCCAAACCGTGAAGAATGAGCTAATGAATAGCGTTTATGGGTCTTTCAATAAGCACCACCCAGTGTGTTGTCGTCGGCAACGTTACGTTTTTCCTTTTCTTTTTTTCTCGTTTTCGCGCATCACATTCTGTTTTTCAATGACTTCTAATGCTAAATTTTAATCCGCTGTTACTTCGTTCGTCGTTTTCACTTCCACCTACAATATTAGATTTAGGCATAGCTGACTATCCTCTAATTTGTATCGAAGTTTTGTCAAGTTTCTAGTGAACGTCAGCTAACCATTTTCTTCCAAGTACTAAATGTATTCAAATATTTATTTCAAACGGCTGATTTGATTTCCCGTGATGATCGGACAGACAAACACGACGTCTCTTTTACATATTGACCGCCTTATTTGGAACTTGCCCCATTTCCCCCTCAAAAGTGGATTTTTAAGGACAACTGAAGATGGGCTCACATATTTTAAAATAAGGTGTTTATATGCATCTGTTCCTCTTACGACATATGTGTTAATGAATCCGACTGGACCAAATGCTGAATACCGTATATTTAAAAGGTAATTTCAAGTGCTTCATCCGTTTTGCTGTGAAGACAACACACAATCTCGATGTCATCATTCTTAAATATTGAGCAAAAACGATACAAATTGCCCCACTTCTCCATTTAGTACCGAAATTTCTAAAAACGGTCGGACACTGCACACTCGTTTTAAATAAGGAATTTATGTATCATATTTCATCTCACAAACGTGAGAGATTCTATTTTTGGCATACATTTTAACCCCCTCTCTTCTGTTTGGATACGCATTTCAATAAAAATGGCGTGACAACAACCCAGTCCGAGGTAGGTGTTAACTATGTTAATAAAATTCATTTCAAACGGTTCAGCCATTTTTCGTTATGATAAACAACGTGTTTTTAATTTATATACTATGCAAATATATGTTAATCGTATTGTTCTGTCTTGTTATTTACCGTATTTGCCGGCGTATAAGACGCACTTTTTTCCCCTGGAAATTGTCGGTAAAATTGGGGTGCGTCCTATACGCCGGTGCGTCTTATGCAACTAACGGTAATTCGAAGACATTATATTTCACTGCCTCTGCTTCTCCTTTGTGTTGTTGAAATCAGGGTTCAAGAAAGTGCTGACATAAGGTTGAATATTTCAAAGATACCGATAACATTGTTTTTTCCGAAAGGAATATGCATGCAAAACTTGTCGGCATGATTCTTGTAAACCGCTGAATAAAGACCAAACAGTCCGTATTCTTTTGTAACCGCCGATTGTTGTTTCACCGCATTGCTTTTGAAAGGATGACGGTGTTCTTTTATTTAGTACATGTAACCACAGTTTTTATGTTTTGCATTGTTTATGAATAGATGACTAAAAAGGGCTAAGAAAGATTCGCATCGTGTTCTGCTTCAGTTCTTTAATCTTCGTTATCGTGGCAAGTTGTTAAAATGTCGCGGAGGCACAGCTACGACATAGCTTTTAAGCTGCAGGTTATAGAATATACAAAAGCTAATGGGAATAGAGCCGCAAAACGTCATTTTGGCCCTCCTCCTACAGAAAAGATGATTCGCACCTGGCGAAAACAAGAAAATGAACTTACAGCAGCAAAGCGATCTAAGCATAATCTTCGCAGGGGAAACGTCAAATGGCCACAACTCGAAGAGGATGTAAGAAAATTGGTTGAGGACCAAAGGAAGGACGGGATTGCAGTGTCTACAAAGATGATAATCCACAAAGCAAAATCTATGGCAGAGCGTACAGGTATCACTGATTTCACTGGTTCAACTTCATGGTGTTCCCGATTCATGAAAAGAAATCGCCTTTCTATGCGTGTAAAAACTAAAATAGCACAGAGAATTCCAGCTGAATATGAGGACAAAATTGTACAGTTTCACAGATATGTCTTAAAAATCAGAAAGCGTAAACAATTTCAACTTTCGCAAATAGCCATTATGGATGAGGTACCTCTCACATTTGATGTACCTACAAATAAGACAGTGGATTCAAAGGGCAAAAAAACTGTTACTGTGAAAACCACTGGTCATGAAAAAACGCGTTACACTGTTGTGTTATCATGTTGTGCAGATGGAACGAAATTGACGCCATTCTTGGTATTTAAAAGAAAAACATTACCAAAAGAACAAATACCAAATGGTGTAGTGATTCACGTTCATGAAAAGGGTTGGATGGATGAAAACGGAATTAAGATGTGGATAGATAAGGTGTGGTCCAGGCACCCTGGAGGACTCTTAAGGAAACCGTCCTTACTTGTTTGGGATGAATTTCGTGCCCACAAAACAGAGATTGTCAAGAAGAAACTGCATGATATGAAAACGCACATAGCCGTAATACCGGGAGGATTGACAAGCCAGCTTCAACCTTTAGATGTTTCTATCAACAAACCTTTCAAGGGATTCATGAGAGAGAAATGGAATACATGGATGAGGTCTGCTGACTTCGAAGTCACTCCCACAGGAAGAAGAAAGAAACCCAGTATCTCACAAATATGCGAATGAGTGAAAGCATCATGGGATGAAGAGAAAAAGGAAACTGTCATAAAATCATTTAAAAAATGTGGAATCAGTAACGATATGGATGGTTCTGAGGACGACTTACTGTATGAAGACAGTGGTAGCTCTGCTTCTGGTGAAACGGCAAGTGATGAAGTTTCAAGTTCTGCTGATAGCAGTAACAGTGATGACTGACGTCTTCCAATGTGCCAAAACAAGTTTATCTTTCTGTCCAAGCCTTTTAGGTGAATGTAACGTATATGTTCTTCTATTTTTGTCATGTACGCGTGTATTTATTTTTTGTTCGCTTTTCTTTCTGTCCAAGCCATTTAGGTGAATGTAACGTACATGGAATATGTTCTTGTATTTTTGTTATAAATGCATGTATTTTTTGTTGTCTTTTTACAGTATATCTGTTTACATTTTATGCTTAAAGTAAAATACCTACATTGATAAAATATAACAAATGCTTGAACAAAAAATAATGGAAATTAATAAAATTTTCACATATTATATTTTTCTCGAAAATCGTTTCCAAAAAAAGGGGTGCGTCTTATACGCCGGCAAATACGGTATTTATTTAAGTTATTTATTGATATAAAATTGAGGTGTTACGTTTAATGTTTAACAGTACCTAGCATTTACCATGTTATCAACCGTGAAGTAGCGAATTTTGTGTCTAATACTTATATTCAATTTAATGTGTCACGCTAGTAGCAAATTAAGCATAAATGCGAAAACATTGTTCACTTTCAGTTCTCAAGAGAATTTCTTTCCTGTCTTTCTATTATTTTGTCAATAGCTTACAAAACACTGGCATCAGACTTTTGCAATTATATTTTTTAACGTTTTCCCCATAAACTCCCCTGAAAATTTAACCTGAATCGACCCTTACCGGGAATCGAACCCGAGACTACAAGAACCAAAAACACTCGCGCTAGCCACTAGACATTTTTTATTTTTATTCCACGTTAATTAGTAAGCCCACGTTTCATATAGCCTCGCTGTTAAAAGTGTTACGTGAATATAGACTAGACCAAAATTAATTATTGGTGTCCATTTCAGGATCACTCAGTATTATGTATTTAAGTGTTAGAGTGTTACAAAATCCAACACTTTTCAGTGCCTTATTAAACAACTTATTTTTTTTAAAAAAAAGTCTTGAATGTGTATTCACGGAAACAATAAGAATAAAAATCACTATTAGAAACAAACATTTGCAGTAAAAGGAAAAGCAGAAACTATTTGTGTAATAAAAATGTATATCTTTGTCAAAATATTTGTGTCTTGGTGTAATCTATATTCACGTAACATTCCTCCACTAAAAATATGCTACCGAGTGATCCTGGAATGAACACCAGTAAAAAATTTTAGTCTAGTCTATATTCACATAACAAAAGGAACAAGAAACTAAAAATCAACTCAACACTACTTTTATACCACCAATAGCAGCAAGGGGCAGACGATACTATCCCGAAAAAATGCATTTATTCTTTTGACCCGCATTGCAAAGCATCGGACAATTTGCAACATCAATTACAAAAGCTTGAAGAGAAAGAATCTTTATGAACAATAAGTTTCTTACATACAATATTCAATTATAAAATGCCTACTACTTATCTTTCCTATTTAATTTAAGGGGCGCGATGGTTCACTGGTAGAGCGCTTACCTTTGGTGCATGCGGTCTCTGGTTTTATTCCGTTCAAGTAAGCTTGTGGTGGACAACATTATGTCCGTGACTTTTCTCAAAGCATTTCCTTTTCCTTCCACTTTCTCATTCCACCAATTCTTGTATCATTTTTCTTACTTGAATTATCTTCTCCCTTAGCCTAAAATAGCAGGATTCTAGAACACTGGTCCGTATACCAATTGAGTGGTGATGAAGAAAGCAATCAACCTGGCTAACCTGCCTTCACTCGCTATCGCTTGCTCGACATTACTATATGAATTGTGTATTGAGATTTGATAAAGAAAAGAACCAAACTGGTTACTAAACCTAATTCTCCTCTATGTGAGGACCAGCAATCTAGAACCTTCCCGCCTAAAGGGCTTAATAGTGGGATGTTAAATATTTCATTTCATTTTCTAATTTAATTTAGCTCTCCCACATAATATTTTATCTGAAATAATAATAAGATATTATCAAGTGCTCGCAAAGCTGGGAGCGACCTCGGAATCTACCGTAATGTGCGGTAATCTTATTAAATATGTTTCATTACTAGATCAGTTGTTGAATGTTTCATAATGCTATACTAAATTCCATAAACATTCAAGCGAAATAAGTAAAATTGATGAGATTGGCAATTTAAACCGCACAGTATTGCAAAGCTGGCGGTGTAAATATTTACTCCATTACGCAAACTCTGTTTCAAATACAACCATTATTATACAGTTCATTTTCATAAACTATATCATTTCCTATTTAAATTCAATTTATAGAAAATTTTGTGTTACATATCAACTGATACTCATGCTATAAACTATACAATAAGTTAACATTGGATGTAAATAAATAAGAAATGTATAATGTTACAGATTCTGGAATTGCAATTTAATTCAATTTTAAACTGTATACATTTTCTATATGATTGTTTCATTTACTTTATAAAAATCCAGATTATGATTTACACTAACTGTTTTAATTAAAAATACAAGCTTATACAGGGTGCGGGGAAAGTCCCGGAACGGTCCAATATCTCGCGAAATATACAGATCAGCAAAACAAAAATAACACGTGTTAAACAGTTTTGAAAAATCTATCCAATGATACCAAACGCAACCCTCCATTCCCACACGGTGGGTAACTTTAAAATTTTAAGTGGAAATCCCCATATTTTGTTGCACATTTGGATTCTTCAGAATAAGTAACAGTGATTTGACCCAAAATTGAAAACAGTGCCTTCACGGATAGCACTTGAATCGACACATAAAAAATGGAGGCGGCAAATCTTTATGAAAATGTGGCCTCTCAGTGTCGAGCTCTGGGCCATGCGGTTAGCGTACGGGACTGCGGCATGAAAGGTCATGAGTTCGATTTCCACGCAGAGTAAAATTTTCATGTGATTTTTTACCCACATAACGAATTCATACATTTTAACTTCCATAAAATAATGCATTTGTACATATTTATTAATTTGCAAGAAAATACAAATGGTGACAAAAATGGCTTATTTTTGTTGTAAATAACCCTACTACTAAGAACTACTTCATAAAGCTACTTTGCAAAATAATTATCGATATTGTATTCCATGTAACTTCATCTTCCCACACACTGTTTTCAATTTTTGATCAAATCACTATCACTTTTTCTGGAGAATCCACATATGAAATAAGAAATAGGGGTTCCCATTTAAAATTTTAAAATTATCCCCCGTAGTCTCCAAGGAGGTAGGGATAGGTGATTGTGTTTTCTATCAGTGGATAGCTTCTTTAAAACTATTTAACATGTGTTATTTTTGTTTTGGTGATATTTATACTTTGCGAGATATTGGACCGTTCCGGGAATTTTTCCGCACCCTGTATACAGTATTTTTATCTCTCTCTTTCGCACTCTCACTCTCTATATTACAACTGAGTGTTGCAATAGGTATCAAAAACATGAATAATTTTCATTTTGGGCGTATGGTTTAAGGTTGGTATTCAGAACACAAATCTGTTCTCATTATAACGGATGTGGTATTAACGTTAATAAGGATCGTTAACGTTCCACATTTTAGTGTCTTCGTATATAGCCTAATTGATGAACATAGTGAATAAATGTGACTGAGCTTTGAAAAGTGATTGTTCATCTGGTCTTGTGTTTTTAAGCACTTCAAACTAGACATTTATATTTTAAAAAATATTTCACTATATTGAAAAAAAAACCGTTCCGCACTCAGGCTCGAACTGTCAATCTTCGGTTCTAGAATTTCAACAGCATTGCTAAACCCGCTTGGCCACGCAGGCATGTTACGAAATAACGCGTTCTGATATTAGAAATAGACTCGCTCCAAGCGCAGGTTTACACTTGGAGTTTTAAATAGCCATTTTCTGTTTTTTTTTTTTTCAGTAATTTCAACTGAAGATATTGATTGATTTCCCATATTGGAACTTCACGTGAAGTGAGAATTGTATGTTCATCTCAAAAATACATTATTTTCTGTTCCTTCAATTTTACGTATTTGTGAGTGCTTTTAATACCTGTGCACTGTATGGAGTGAATTTCCCTCGGGATATTCTTCGCGTAATTATCTGACAGACTAAAGTTTCATAACAATCACAGTTTTTTGCCTATAATTTTCTTATTTTGCTTTATTTTTTCACAAAAATCATAAATAATTATTCATTACTACACTGCTTTGTTAAGGAAAGCACAAAGAAGCGATAATATATTAAGAAAACTGAGTTAAAAATATAAATGTGGAAGTTACAGTATATGCGAACTTTTTTTGCGGATGATGATACCGCTGTAATCAGCTGATTCGTGTTTGTTCGTCTGTGCGTAATATCAAAAGCTAACGGGAGAAAATTCTCGCGAACAAAATTAAAATGTTATATTTTAACTTTTTACGAAAAAACTTTTACTAGTAATATTCCTATGACAATTAAATTTACTTAAAGTTATTTAAAGCCTACTTATTATTTTATCTCACTGTCCTTTTTCACAGGTTTGAACAATTTACGACTGATTTACTCCGAGATTTACTCCGTCTGCTACATGTGACTACGTGACTCAAGTTTTAGATTCTGTACGCAAACACTACATTACCTATTCTAAATACTGTCGGGTTTAAACACGTAGATCAGTAGTATATGCGGGCACACTTACATCCGAAGATTGACAATTTCGTCCTGTTACGGTCGCAGTGTAGTTGTAATCGTTTATTGCCGTTGTTAAGATTCTGTAAGCCTATCCCAGCTTTGCTACGGCAAATTACAATCACATTCGTACTTATATTTTATTGAAACCGAAGCTGGGTATGTGGGTCAACAAAACATAAGTACCGTTATATAGAAATATGTGTAAATGGTTAATTTTAGCACAAATATTAACGAACGAGAATTACCCTACAATATAAATTACAAATCTTGGTTAAACTGTGGAAAAGGTATAATATTACTGAATATGAAACACACAATTAAAATGACATTAAAAGATTACAAGCAAACGTTGTGTTTGGCATTTTTTAATCGTTTAACCTTTCATTTTGATCCTACTTAATTTCCTTGAGCGAAAGGGTGGCTATTTGAATTTGTAAACGAATTAATGTTCTACTTACTCACAGTCAATCTTTGACCGGTCATTTAATTCATTGCTGATACCACTCGGGCCCTAGCGTCAAATTCGCTTGATAAAAGGTCTACAATAGTTCCTGTACTAGGGCCGGAATAAGCCTGGACTACTGTTGATTAATTTCTAGATTTCAATTCACTTTTCGCCAATAGGGGTAAACTAGCGTCTTAGCTGGTGCTATTGGTTTCTGCTACTTGATAGTTTGAACTTAAAAGTTCATTACGAAAAATTGAAATTACAGACAAACATGAAAGTGTTGGCACGTATATAAATTGCTTTACTTGAGATTTTCGTGCACTGTTGAAATATTTGTTCTCTACGAATTCGTAGAATATTACTAGCGATAAGTATAAAAAATAACTTTTACTTATGTCAATAACGATTCAGCGTGCGAAGCCCAACCCTTTTAAGGAGAGCACTTACTCTTTAAAAGTAATGCACCCCACTCGCCTTTGTAGGTGCCCTTCAAAGTGACAAGCATACGCTCGCTTTTGTTTATAGAAGCCCCCGTGATTGTTTCGAAAGTGATTGTTTCGAAAATTAGACTCAAAGGAACATTCACTAAGCACGTTATCATTACGTGAACAGTCCTTGTTCCTCGATCTATATGGCCGTAAAAATCGAAGTGAAGTTTACCAACACAAATGTACAAAATACTAAACTGATGAAGAAAGCTTTAAGATTGTTCCTTTTATATACGAGGGTTGGTTAATAAAGTTTGAAACTAAGTCTGTGTTTTCCAATGTTCTTTTAAATTAAAAAAAATGAGCTTCAGGTTCGTGATAAAGCAGAAACTACAACATTTAAAGAAATATTAGCTTTTGCAACTTCACGAAACATGTTCGTTGCCATTAGGTGTAAATTTCGTTGTCTTGGAACGCATAAAAACACTCCATACTCCAGTCATACAAAATAATGCTGAAAACTAGACTTATATTGAATTCACTAAATTTAATTATATGTTCACTTGTACAGTCAGCGACAGTAGAAACTGGAGGTTGGATACATAAGAAATGATAGCTTTTTCCAGTAGCAGAATAGTTTCACTCGATGTCTGATAGTTGGACAACCAACATGACAGCAAATACGTGCCCGAAAACATAACATGCCAGGGTATTCCTTCACTTGGAGGAAAAAGTATTACTATCCGAGAGCATCATTTAGAGAAACAACCATGAGATAAATCTGCAGAAATTCCATTCACATTAAGTTCAAAGAGATAGGAATTAATGCAAAGAAAACGAAAAGAATAATACGCTTCATGCTGAAACCGAAAAAGTACGGAAAGCTAAACAAAATGAGAAAAAAAGGAAAGAGGGAAAGGAAAGAGCAAAAGACATGGGAATAAATTAAATTTTAACACTTAAGGATAAAAAGTGTCCGTCTTTCCACCTGCCCCCATCTTGGGTTTTCTCCCTTCATAGGATAAATACCTTCCAGTATCAAACGCGAACATCATTTATAGTGTTTAATTCTTTGAAAAAATTTTAACTCAGTCTAGGCCGAGACTCGAACCCCAGACCCTTAGAATGACAGTCTCACGCGGTATCCACTTACCTACACAGGCTCTATCAAGTGTGTTTATAAATCAGCTATTACCCTCACTGTTATTAAACGTGTTAAATCAGCCATTGTCGGTGAGCCACCCCAGTTCCATTTGAAGTTTAAATTTTATTTACCTCACTTAGCCATCTATGGGTAGCAGTCCCCTTGCTTTCATAAAAAGCATTTGTTCTGTAGATTAAAATCAAGTATGACTTAATCTGTACTCTTGGGAGCTTACTGGTGCACCAACATATCTATCTATCTATCTATTTATCTATCTATCTATCTATCTATCTATATCTATCTATCTATATATATATATATATATATATATATATATATATATATATATATATATATATATATATATATACAGTACAACCCCTCAAATCCGAACACGTTCTCAGGAAAAAATAACTACAGCTGGAAAATGAAAAAAATTGATTTAATCACACAAATTTAGTTTTTTCAAGGTTTTAACATTTTTGGACTTAATGCTTATTAATGCATATTAAGCATGCATTAATGCATATACAAGCATATTAATGCATGTATATACAGAGCGTTCAAAAAGTCTCTATACACCTGATTTGTCACATATTCAAAGCAACAAGAAAATTATTTTGCTCAAAATTTTTTATATTTTATGGCATAAAAGCACTATGTACAGGGCGTAGCATATACAAACACATTTTAACACACATTTTCACAGCAAATGTTGGAAATGTCCCCCATGATCCTCCGAATGTCCCCCACCCCCACGATTCAGGTGTATAGAGACTTTTTGAACGCTCTGTACATTCATGTCCAAAAGTATTGTGGTATATCTATAAATATGTTGTGGTAGCAATATAATTTGATAACGAATTCGTCCGGTATTTCTTATAATGTTAGTATGTTTATAATCGACAAAGACATGTATGTTGCAAATTTCATGTCAAAAGAGCAGTAATTAAGAACAATAAACAAAAATTAAACTTTCTTGTCGATTTAACTACATTTTGTTTTACTCACTCTAATTTTCGTATTTATAATTGTATTCCTGTGAAATTTACCACAAATATACATTCCCGATTATACACATAGTATTAGCATTAAAAGTATCCTGCAAAATCATTATCTAATTATATTCTTATAAGAAGACAGTTATAGATATGCGATTATCATTTTGGACATGAGTGTACACCCGCCAGTGAAGGTCACTGCCCTTTAGACCACTGGGCCACCCTGTCTAACCTGTCGTTGTTTTACCGCCAATTCAGTGACGAAATAAGTACGTAATATTATTTCCCGGGTAATCCGAACCCCCCGAAATCCGAACAGGCTTCAGCCTCAATTAGTTCGGATGTCAGATTGATTGAGGATTAAAAGAGCGACTTCGTAAATTTACGGAACGCGTGTTAACACAACAGTAAGAACATCTCGTAGCGTTGTTACGTAACACACGCAGTGTAAATAAAGTTTCAAAACCAGAAGTCGGAAGATCTGCTGTGGGTATGTCGGTAAGACGTCTGCTTGCTGAGTGAAGAAACCCGGATTTAAATCTGGGCTGATAGGTTTTGTTTGTTCCGTTGAAAATATATTTCTATATTTTTGCGTTTGAAATTGCTTTCTTTCATTTTTTGTAGATTATCTTAAATTAGTGAAGGCCAAGTAAGGTCAGGTTACATATATGTCTGCTTTATCTGTGTGTACAGTCCAGAGATGGAGTGAGTCAATTGGGTCAAGATTTGTGAGTAGGTCAGTGGGTCGTGGGTCAACAGGACGTGACTCACTGTGACACACCACCCACCGTGACCTCTCTGACTCACACTGACCCTACGTTTTAAGTTTTAAGGTCTCCCTCTTTATTCGGCCTCCCTCCTTCAAGGTCTCCCTCCTTATTATTAAATTCAATGTATAGATAATTATTGAGTTGAGTTGATTTTGAGTTTAGCGTCCTTTTCAGCAGCGAGGCTATATGAGACGGGACCTACTAATTAACATAGAAACCGAAACACATGAGCTCCCGTTGGGAATCAAACCAGGGTCTCCCACGCCACAGGTATATAATTGTGTCTTATATAGCAGTTACTATTCTTGCTATAAAGTATCAAATAACTAAACATTTGATATAAATAAATGAGAAACCTAAAATATTGCAGATTATTGCAATTGCGATTTAATTCAATTTAAAGCATTATACATCCATATGATTGTTGAAGTTGCTTTACAAAGATACAGATTATGAATTATAGTATTTTTTCAATGAAATAAAATTATATTAAGTTTGACGTCCCATGCTTATGTCGGCTAGGTAAAGGAGACGGTGATGATGAGAAATGAATGAAAATTGTGCAACGATGTAGGTAGGAGGAAACAGGAGAATCCTGAAGAAACGAACGCACACGGTGTTTCTTCACCTCAAATCTGACTTTGTGCAAGCTGGCATCGAACCAAGGACCCCATGCACCAGAGGTAAACGCTCTACCACTAAACCACTTCGGCCCTATGAAAAATACAACCATATTTATTCTCTCTCTCTCTCTCTCCATATATATAGATATCAGAAACAAGAATAATTTTTATTTTGGGGGGCGCGGTGGCTCAGTGGTAGAGCGGTCATCTCCGGTGCTTCGGGTCCCTAATTCGATCCCAGCTCGCGCCGTTTGGACTTTGTGGTGGACAAACGCAGTGCTCGTGGGTTTTCTCGGGGTTCTACCGTTTCCTCCCACTTTCTTTATTCCACCATTTCACTCATTTCTCATTACCACCGTCTCCTTTAGCCTAACCAGCATAACCATGGGACGTTAAACTTAAAGATTTCATTTTATTTCAAATTTTATTTTGAACGTATGGTTTCAAGTTGGTATTAAACTCAGAACTCTGATCTTAATGAGTTAAATTGATTTGGAGTTTAACGTCTCTTTCAACAGCAAGACCATATATGACGTGGACATATTGATTAACGTAAAACCCGAACCATGTAAACTCCCGCCGTGTGGTGGTGATTGTGATTTTGAGTTTAACTGCCCGGTCAGCAGCGTGGCTATAGGAGACGTGGACCTACTGATTAACATGGAATACGAAACACATGAGCTCCCACCGGGAATCTAACCCGGGTCTCCCACGATAAAGGCGCGCGTACGCTAACTCCCACCGGGAATTGAAATCTGTTCTTATTGTAAGAATGTTAACGTTTCTTATTTTACCGTTTTTGTATAACTTCATGGACCAAATTTCACAGAAGCAAATCCCAACGGTAAGCAGGTTTGCATATCCAGACTCCTAAGTATGAAAACATTTACGCTCACTCCAACCTTAAACATTTCATGAATTCAACCTGATTTACGTATGTTATTAAGACGTAAAATTGAATGTGATTTATTCTATAAACACTTAGGATAGGTCTTCTTAGGAAACTTCTGGTTGCTGTATTTTTTAACCAATACAAAATATTGTTTTCATTGCTGTGAAGTATAATGAACAGCTTAAATGTATTTTACTGGTGTTATTGCGTAAAGAATTATCAGTTTAAAGTTTGTCCAAGTTCTCACTAATCAACTGGACTCATGAAAAATGATACTTAATATTGGCAGTACTATACTATACGAAGAATAAAGAATGTAAATTACACTACATTGTTCTTGAATTCGAACTCAGCTATTAAAGAAGTGACAATAAACAAAATGAGCTTTATTCATTCTAATTAAGATAATACTTGTATCTAGAAATTAACCAACCAAAAGAAAAAACATCATTAAAAAGACAAGAATACTTTTATCCAAGATGTGAAATAAAGTAATTAATGAACTGAAATGAAAGTAATATTGGGCATGATATACGAGTAAGAAAAAGACATAAATGTGTTCTTAGAAACGTTCAAAGTAAATTTACAAATACTTATTGAAGATATACTACTTTTCCTTTACGTTTTAACGAACTAATAAGTAAACAAACAAAAGAAATGAATGAAGAACGAATGTCTTGCTCTCGAGAAAAATATAACAAATAAATGTTTACACAAAAATAACACATTAGTACTTCATGTAGTCACCTCCAGAGTCAATAACTTTTTGAAGTCTGGAGGGAATACTAGATACAAGTCTCGAGCAATATGACGGTGTGTCAGGTAAGTGTTGCCACAGTTTCGTAACTTGATTTTGAAGACACGTTTTGCCTCTGTCGTCACTTCTCTCTTTCCATTCTTGCACCATCTAGGCCCACAAATGTTCAATTGGGTTCAAGTATGGGGATAGAGGGGTCCACTCTATACAAATTAACTCCGGATGTTCACTTAGCCACTCTCGTGTTTGCCGGGAAGTGCAAACAACACTGTTGTCATGCATAAATATATATTCTTCCTGTTCGGGGAAGTTTCTTTCTAAGGACGGTAACAATGTATTTTCGAAGATATTAACGTAAACAGTGCTGTTCTTTCTCTCGGGCACTGCAACCAAATCTACAGGACCAGCAGCCATCATGTATCCACAAAAGTGTGCTAATATTCGTTCTGAACAAGAAGTACTGATATTTTGTTCAGCATCCCTGGTTCCGCATGGTCTATACAACATAACTCTGCCTTGCTGGTTAGACTTGAAAACTTTCTCGTCGGTCCAGATGACTAAGTCTCAATATGGCAGCGGTTGGGTTATGTTCTCCTGTGCCCATTTCATTCGTCTGGTCTTTTGCGTTTCAGTCAGAAGAGTCTTCCTAGCGGGTCTTGAACAGTGGAGATCAGCCCCCAATAATCTTCTTATTGTTTCGTGAGAACAATTATATTCCATGGCTTTGTCCAAAAGGATCGACGCGTGGCGTAGAGGTTTGTTGATTGCTTCTGTAACTAACGTTTGCTCTTGAGCTGCAGTTGTCGCTTTAGGCCTTTCACTTCTTGACCGAGACCTGAACCATTCACCATCTTCTTTATGTCTCTGAATCCATTTCTTGGCTGTTTTCTTGTCACAGCCCAGATTCCTAGCGATGTGAGGCAGAGTTTGTCCTACTGTTGCTCGGTCTATGATTTCTTCTCACAGAGCAACAGTCAGTTCTCCACATCCCTTAGAGTGAGGCATTTTGACAACCTGTTAGAAATTTGAATTCTGACTTGTATGAATAATGTCGGTAAAGTGTATCTTTCTGTTTCTACTGCACATTCACCAGTGAATTTTTATGAAAGCTCATAAATAATCCTGATAATTGCTTAATATTTATGAACTAATACGTAATAGAGCCTATATAAACAATACCTACCATTCGTCAAAGTAAAGAATACAGTTAACACAAAACATTTTCAATAGACATATTGCACCAGGCCAAAATAGGCTTAAACTTCAGGTAATAAAAAGTAAATTTCATACTGTAATAAAAGGTGTAACATGAAACACGCTTACTACAATCGTAACTGCTTACAATAGTCGAGTGAATGCCCTCCCCGCTGATCTAGTGGCTTGCAATTACCACTTTGGTGTACGGGCTCCCGGGTTCGATTCCCAGTGGGAGAGCCTTTGAAATTTTAACTTTCCTCGAAGTTTCTGTGCTCATGTCCCTGTCGTTTTAGGTTACTGTTAAAGCAAATTAAACAAGTAAAAAGTGAATAAAATTAAGTAGTAACTAGTAATAAGTAGATAAAAAGAAGTGGATTAAGACATTCGACTGTAGATTTTCGAGGCACCACTCAAGGGTAGTTCGAATCTCACCAGACTACAATTTTCGTTTTACCTCTTCTTGACGTTTCTATTTGTGTTCCTGTCGGAATCGATTAAATATAATTTCGTAATACGCTAAAATATACGTAATATTTCGAATTCTTAACCTCTTATTATTACATTTTTTAACCTTAGTTGGGAAGAAGGAGGAAAAATGAAAGTACAAAGATTTACAATAAATTACTTAACATTTACTGACATTGTAATAGTGGATATTTCTGAAAACATATAGTGAACCAAAATATATTTAGTAGTTCACATGTCTATATTATTCTATTCTAACTTGAAAGTTCAGCGATTTCCACGTTAATCAGTAGGTCCACGTCTTATATAGCCTCGCTGCTGAACGGGACGCTAAACTATAAATCAAATCAATCAAAATGTTTGAGAACTTACCCCACCTCCACTTCACGGATCGTTCTAACTATAACTAACAGACCGTTTATGTAATTTTGCGTTTAAGTACAGGTCCTATCCTTATGTCAATTGTTTTCTTGTAACAGAGAATGAAAAAAGTAACAGTTATAATGTTGATCGCGCATAATCCTGTATAGATAAAAGGCACATAGAGTTTCGGACTCCGTGGCATAAATACAGTAGTTACTGCCTTGGTAAGTTCATCGCTGAACGCGTTTCCGTCCTACTCGTGCAATGACGTCACCTTTGACACACGCTCGGGACAGGAGGAGTAACGCTGTTGTCTGCTTACTCGCTTGCTGCTCTGTATTCTCTTTGGAACCTGATGTGAAATTACTGTTTTCTTCTCACTTTCAGCTGTCTTTGCTATTTCTAATTTTGATGTATATTGTATTAGTGGAATTTCATTCCGTCATGGAAATATATTGTTTCTTTTTAAATGTAAATAAAAAGAAAAGTCTATTTGGACAAGTTTTTCCCCGTGATGCCCTTTTATTTTCTTTTGCTTAAAGGCCGCGGTGGCTCAGTGGTAGAGCGTTCATCTCTTGTGTTTAGGATCCCGAGTTCAATCCCAGCCCCCGCCAAGTGTGGTGGACAAACACCGTGTGCGTGGGTTTCCTCGGAGTTCTCCCGTTTCTTCCCCCTTTCTTCATTTCATTTATTACTCATCATCGCCGTCTCCTTTAGCCTAACTGGCATAAACGTAGGACGTAAAACTCAAAGATTTCATTTTCTTTTTTTCCTTAAATTGTATCCCCAGTTGGCCTAATCCACTTGCGTTTGTCAATCAGATTTCCTTCCTGAACTTTTAATTCTCTCCCTTCACCACTTTCTTCATTTTCTTGTAAAATGTTCTTTTGGAGGAAGAACTTTTCAGTTGCTTGTTTCTTTAATTTATTCTTTTGTATGTTCTAAATGGGATAAAATATTAAAACCCCCGGTTCACAGTTGTTAACAAATTCATTTTCTATTATGCCTGTTAATTTTCTAATGATGGCCTTTCCTTTGCGAATAAATTCTCCATTACCTTCAAGAAAATATTCGTTGGCTATTTTGATGGTGTCTAGAAGTTCCTTTGATGAAAATGTTAGTCCTCCTTTTGAGATGATAAATTTTGTCCAGTTGCACTGTAGTCCGTGAACAGCTCCTTGACATAAAGCCGTGGATATTTGACTTTAAATTAGAAAGCTAGCAACTCAGCTATAAATTCAAGGTTTCGTTCTTCAAGTTCGTGCGTATTAAATGAATACATTTGATCTTCAATTTCATTTTTATTTTCTGGTAAAATATGCATCTACAGCTGTACTGTTTAGTGATGTCAGCCGGCTCGGCTCCGCTCGGTTTGGCTTGGCTCAGGTGAGCTATGGGCTCGGTTCGGCTTGACTTAGGTGAGCCATCGGCTTGGCTCTCTTTGGCCCAACTGAGTCGAGGGCTCGAGCGGGCACGGTTGGGTAAGCTGTTGGATCGGCTCGGTGGTGACAGCCTTGAGCCGAGCCACTCGAGTCGTTGACAACACTAGTTTCAGGAAAGTACGATCTCAGCCTTCAAATTCCGATTGCTCCTTGACCTTCATTCGGTTCGATTTCGATCTCCGAACTGCAAGTATTCTCTGTCAAGAAAGTTTATGAATATTTCCATGGGATAGTATCTTGCAACTTGCTGCTATGAAAATATAATACTACACATTGCCCCCATATCATTTCACCAGTAGCTTCTATTTGTTCATCAATTAAAACAGTATTCCTGGGCATCGTGGCGAAAAATGTATTTGCTTTTTTGTGCATTCTACGTAAAAAACAGAATGAAAACAATAAAAACAAAACAAGGAAAAAATACAATGCGATGTAAAGTGCTTGAACCATTTCGACATATCACTCAATGTGGCGCTTTCCTTGCATGCAGGACTTGATGGTGAAATCGGTTACACCGTGGGCTTAAGTTCACGGGGACGTCAGATCGATTCCCTTTGAGACATATATTTTATAAGTTTTTTACAACAATGAAAGGTTTTTTAAACTATCCCGTCATTTGAAAAAAGGAAATTATGTAAAACACAGCATTTCACTTTTGTAATCACATTATCGCGAAGAAATATGATCATTTCTTGCAGTTCAAACCCTATACAATAAGTTAGCGAATAATGTTTTGCGGACTTTTTATAAACAATGTCCAGTGTGTTGTCGTCGGCAGAGCTCTACACTGTAGACCTTAAAGTCGCAAGTTTCTGAAGAAAACAGTGTCCATTTACTACTACTACTACTATTATTATTATTATTATTATTATTATTATTATTATTATCATTATTATTATTATTAGAATGACAAAACAAGGAAAGAAAAAGACACATTGATAGGAAGAGAAGAGATATATTTTATGTCAGATTCTTTTTAGGTTTACACATGAAAGTAATAATATTATTCCATTTATAGATTGACAAATAGAATTATTATATATTGAGAACAAAAAATGGAGTATAAATATGTGTTAGTTGATAGTATTAATGAATTTCGTTTCGCCCTTCTTCTAGATATGTTGAGTTGATTTTGAGTTTAATGTCCCTTTAAGCAGCAAGGCTATAGGAGATGGGACCTACTGATTAACGTGGAATCCGAAACACATGAGCTCCTCCCGGATCGTTTGCTAGATAGGAAGGTGAGGTGACACCTTGAATAGAATCCTTCTTGTGACTAGAGTTATAAGTTCGATCACTATTTGTAATTTGTGTTATTCCTTTAATGCTTTATCAACGTTGCATGTAGCATTGAAGCTTATAATAACTTGTTAGCGAAATCACGTGTAAAATTTGAAGACGAGTTAGTTGTGTAAATTCGCACACAGATTGAGGTAACGAAGCCAGAGTAATGTGCGTATGTCTCTTGAACAAAGAAATAGTTTCTCTGCTCTGGCCATTCTCCCTCGGAGAGTATTGGACAACAAGGTTGTGTGAAGATCTTCTAGTCCACGGATGGATTCCCGCGCACGCAGAACCATTTTTATTTCTTCAGCACTAGTAAAAAAAGGGAAAAAACAAACGAATCGAGACGCATGAAGTTTAGAGCTAATAAGTAAGACTGAACCAAAGGTATGGGTCATTACTTGACATGTTTAAAAAATATATAAAACGGAGGAAAGTTGTTTTGCCTGTGTCTAGAAATGGAGTATAAATAAATAAGAGAAGAAACTACACTTCTGCCCAGAATTTTTTTGCATGTCTTTCAAAATTACATAAATAGAAATAACTCTCTTTCTTATGAGAGGAAATCTTAAATATCTTCTTAGAAATATGCAGAAAAAGAAAACTACATATTTCCATATATATATATATATATATATATATATATATATATATATATATATATATATATATATATATATATATATATATATGTAAAATATCAAGAAATAAAGAAGCTATAATTAATAAAAGAAATCTCCGAAACTCATCGCACAATTCTAAGTTCCGTTTTCCTAAGCGTGGCAAATGCGCGGCGAAATTTACAGAGACAGGGAATTTTATGATTTATTAAAAAATACAACGTAAATCTTTCATAATGTTAGTTACTATACATATTGCACAGCTCTAATAATAATAGATATTAAACATTTTATACGTAAACACACAAGTGAAAAGAAATAAGCCACAAAATATACAAAACGATCAGGCACTTTGTGGCAGTGATTAAAATGCGTTCTAATATGAGTTTACTAAGATAAAAGAAACCTAAACATACCTTCGTAGACTAGACGGTTAGAGCATGCTCTCAGAGTATTTTGTTTTTAACCACGATCATCAGTTCGAATCGCATAGACTACACTTTCATTCCTTCTTTTTCTTTCTTTCTTTCTTTTTTTCTTTTTTTGTAAAGAAAAGCTTGATTCTGTCAGTTTCTTAAACAACAATGTTTTGTTCTAATAATGTTGCTTAGTATTATCGTCTTCATTCTAGTTTATTTGAATATTTCCAAATAATACAGAATTACGTCCTTTAAATAAAGTATTACAATTATCAATAATTTTATAAAAAGAGGAAACTTCATTTTTTTTATCATTATCCTAACGGGAAGGGGAAACTTATAAATATTTGGAACGGCAATTAACATATCACTAAACTTTAATGAAACATTACTAAAATAAAACATTTACAAAACCGTAATGGCCCAGTGGAAGCCGGTGGGTGTAGTTAGCAACCTGAAGTGTTAGACTGTAGTGTTGCCAACGGCTCGAGCGACTCGGCTCACGGCCCAGTCACCACCGAGCCGAACCGAGGTTATCTTGTTCGAAGGGTCAGTGATTTTGTGTCAAAGGTAATGTCACGCGAAGAGACAGGCTGTGCGTGGGCTTACCTTGTCTTACGTTTGGCAATATTGCTTTTGGTCAAGTGGCCTATTGTTTATGCCTTTAGGTATTTGCCCTAAAGCTATACAGCGAGCTGTGTGCGTTCTGTTACTCCCTCCCTGCCCCTGGGTGTATTTGCGAAAAAATTATTTGCTTTTCATGCATTGGGATAAGGGGTAAGACACCGTGCACGCCTTGGAGGAATGGAAAGGAGTAACATATAAAATGATCGAAAACGACAACCGATGTTAATGTAGAGTTTATAGTTTCGAGGTCGCTGAGATGGTTAGGCGTAAAACTATCAGCTATTTTCTGTTAGTGGTTTCTTCATATACGTCTACCAAGTTAACGAAACTTGACTTATCTGCTTACAGTACTTGGTTAGTGTGTCCTCGATGGCTAGTTTTACTTTTTCCATGATCATCCCATACCATACAGTATTTTTTTATGTTTTGAAAAAGCTTGATTCTATCAATTCGTTAAACAACAATGTTTATTTTTTCTAATCACGTTTCTTAGTGTTATCCTCTTCATTCTAACTAATTTAAATACATATTTCTAAATGCATACTTGTATTTTCAATAATTCAGAATTTTGACTAAAAATGTTACAATGTTCAAGAATTGTATAAGAAGAGGAGCCTTCATTTCTAATCATTGTCATAACCGGAAGGGAAAACTTACAAAAATTGAAATAACTTAGTAGACGTAGAAAATCGACAGAAATAATGAACATCAACTATTAGTTGACTCTTAGAAGTATAGTAGATATAGTTCTCAACCCAAGTAGAAGATGCACTCTTTGCTTCATGAAAATAATAAACATTTTTCAAAAATAATTACAGAAAAGTAATTTGATGACATTTACTGAACGAACATAGGTTACTGCTTAGCGTTGACGCTTCGTAATTGGGAGTCTCCAGGTTCAAATTTCGATACGAGGCATCCTGACTAATGATTTTGCAGTACAACTGGGCAAATACCGGGATAATTTTAATACATAAGCTTTGGCTAATTTTCTTGAAAAGTTTGTTCTTATGTTGTTAATGTTTCAGTGTGAAATGGCATTTTGCTGCATGGAAAATATTTTTAGTAAACAAAATATAGTAGATGAATGGTTAGTATAAGGGACTCCTACTTGTTCAAATCCCGACTGTTCTTATTGATTTTTTATTTTAGCTACGCTCATATGTTGCGCTCCAGAAGTTCAATTTTGAATTAAATGTAGTCGCAGCTAGTTGAAACTGAAATTATTTTCAAAACTATTTGCTATTACATGTTTTTATTTTACTTGCGATGTTTCAACTTTAATATTAGATCTTAGAACCTTAATGTAACTCATTTCCCTACGTCATATCATGATGAATGTTTTCACAACAACGATAGTCAGGCGGTAATACAGAATTCCATTGTTACTACAGGGCCAGATCTTGAATCGTGCAAACTACGCGTTCGCAGGAGGTGCCAGGTGAACAGGGCGCCAAATAAGGAAAATGAATTTTCTTTTAAATGTGAATATTTATTAAAGTTAATCCTACTGGCCTTTTGCTTTTTGCTGACGATTGCAAATTATATAGAGAAATATCATGTTTCCATGATACAATTGCCCTACAGGAATACATAAATTACTTTGTAGACTGGTGTGAAATGTGGCAATTGAAACTTAACAGTAAGAAATGTGACAGTATTACAATTACTCTGAAAAGTCTCCTGTTCCCTCCAAATACCATATTAACGATTTCCCTATAACACATTCTGCCAGTCAGAATGATCTTGGTGTCATCTTTGATTGGAAACTCTCGTTCTCTGACCACATCTCCTCAATAGATAAGAAATCAATGCGTATGCTGGGGCTTCTTTACCTATTCACTGAACTACGTACTGTGTCATCATTAACAACATTCTATAAAACTCTAATAGCACCCAAGATCGAATACTGCCCTCCCATATGGAAAATGGCTACACCTACACATCTCTCTAGACTTGAGTCTGTTCTCAATTTCTTCATTGCAATAGTACGTTTTCGTGTTCCCGCACTTCGAATATTACCTAAGGAGGAAATTTTGCGATATCTTAATATCCAGACGCCGAAAGTACGCAGAAATAACTCTGATTTGAAGTTTCTTCATAAGATTGTTAATGGGAACGTAAGATCAGAAACCCTAATTCAACAACTATCCTTGCATGTCTCTTCCCGCAAAACCCGAAATACCAACCTATTCCATCTTGCACACCCCAGGTTGTCAATTATACAGAGGTCTCTTTTTCACCGAGTACCCAACTATTATCTAACTAGTGAGGTGGACATTTCTTCGAGTTACCCGGTGTTTGAAAGAGCAATTAAACGCGCGCTAGCCAAATAATATTACTTGTGCACTCTTTGTTAATACTATTGATGTTGCTGTTGTTGTTCATTTTATAATATTTTTCTTTTCTCTTTTTTTCCCCGCTTGTTGACATTCCATAATTGTGTTGTAAAATGGCACAATTATGGTGTATCTGGGAATTTGTTCAATAAATAAATAAAAAAAATAAATACAATGTTATGATAAAAAAGTTTCCTCATATAGCTTCAAATAAATATTGTACAGGCTGAGATACAGATAAAAAATATCAAATGGACAATAAAGTCGAATCTTTGCGGGGTTGGCTGTAAAACACCCCTTTACAAATGAAATTGACTCGTACATCAATTGATGTCAATGCCACACTCACAGGTGATGCTAGTTTGAGGAAAATTTCCACGGCACAGGATAGATCTTTTAAAGAAAGAAAAGGGATATTTTACGAATATGAGATAAAATGAAGGTAAATTCAGCTTTCCAATAGATGTTGTATTAAGCACTATGACCGTAGGGCCAAAGACAGTGGTATTCTTTCCACAATACCACCATATGCACAACATACAAATATAACAGACTCTTCATTCCTCTCTCAACAATCCTTCCGACACCTTGCTAGAGAATATCATTGTCAAAAATGTCCTTAAAATCCGAATGGATCAACAAACAAAAGGAATTCAACTGCACGTATTGTTTATGGATTGGGTAGCATTATCACTATAGAAAGAAATGTCTCCAAAGGTGCTTCCCCATCTTATCTTAAACAGTGCCTTCGCATAGTGCTTTGGTACAATGACCACAGTTAAGGGTTGAGAAAGATCACCGTAAATGAAATGCACATTATCGAAGTTGAAGGAAGCATGGGCGCCCAAAAGGGTACGAGGGGACCGGGCCCCACCTGGCTTATGACAAGTATAATGTATATGTATAATTTCTTAAGATTTTCTTGATACAAATAAAAATACCAAACGTAATATAGCAACCAAGGAGATGACCCCTTCAAAAAATTTCTTCGGACCCTTTGCAAGCAAGTAGGCTTTTCTTGTCCGTTCGTCCAGGGAGTGGAGCGAATACTAAGAAAAGACGGGCGGTACAAATGGAATTTTTTTTAAAAATCATTTCTGAGGGAAATTTTAACAAGTTCCTAATGGCTCACAATCTCTTTCCACTGTTTAATGCTCACTTTGTTAATATTTATTAGTCCATTTGTCATTCGTCAATATTTTCATTTCTATCCTAAGTCGTTTCGTTTATGTTTTTTTTTAATTTATGATGATGTGTGCTTTCACTTTTTAACAGTACTTTGTTTTTCATGTAATAATAATGATCAACGATATAAAACCAAGTTCGCATTTTATCGGAAAAGAAAGCTACAAAACTTGAAAGAAGATAAGAGGCAACCAAAGGCTCTAAAAAGTTTCTTTCGAGTTCTGGACAAAATCATACAAATGTTGAGGTGGGGAGTTGTCAATACCAGTCACTTTTAACGACGCATTTGCAGGTTGACATTCTTTTGAAACTGTAAGTTTATTTTACCTGATTGCAGTAATTTAATTATTGAATTAAAATGGAACGATACGGTCATTTCGGTTACGGGTCTGAATTAAATTTCATATATTTCAAAATTTGTTTGAATACAATTAGTTTTCACGCGGCATATAAGTATATAACTGGAAATGATATAATCGAAAGCGACGAAATGTTATTTGGATGACAAGTATATATATATTTTTTTAGTACTCTCACTTTCAATCACAGCAGCGTACACAGATGCTCGTTTTATTTTAACAGTATAACAGAATTATTAATCCATTCTCTGGTATTAAATTTAGGTGGAGCGATATTTTAAATTAGTTATAATTGTAGTAATAATTAGTAATAATGCAAAGTAGAGTTAGTAATTAGTAATAATGCAAAGTAGAGTTTTGATTATTAATTACTTGTGTTCTGGGATGTACCGACATAGGTGCTAGGAATGCGCACGGGACGAGTCGAGACAGGATTTTCCAGACAAAATTCGAGTCGAGACATGGCTCTTCCAATAGAGAAATATAAATTTTTCGAGTCAAGACATCACTTTTGCAGCATATTTTCGAGACGAGACAGCCACAAATCTTGTCTCGTGCTCATTCCTAATAAGTGCAGTGTTTCTTTCAGAAAAATCTTCCAGGGAGGCACACTTAGTATTCAGAGGACCACTGCTGGTACACTTTTATTTATTATTATATTATAGACGTATTATTTTGATCTCCTCCCGGGGGGGGGCAGTTACCCCCTAAAAAAATGTGTGGACGAAACACTGCACAGGTAGTCTGAGAGTCTGAATCCCCCAATTAGCACAATTTCACGGGGCAAATACACAAAATTATTTGCATTTTGTAGGCTATTCCGAAAAATCTTCGGACCCCAAAGAAAAATCTTGGGTGCATCATTGCTTGTGTTTACATTGTGTTACTGTCTGATTTCGAACGTCTATGTTGGAAAGAAAGATGAAAGAATTGAATTGTTCTATGGGCCTAAGGGGCCGTGAAAAGAATTTTTGCGGAGAAACCTAACATATCAATGATACTCTTGTGTATAATTCAAAAAGTTATCCGTGAAATTTATGCCGGATTGGAAGCAGTTGTGGGAAGACCTCTTGCTACATCCAATTTCTGTGTGTTCAGGTAAAACCAATATAATCTTCCTATTTTACATCGGGTTAATAATGAATAGGTCATTTCTACTGTATATCAACTTCACGGACAAAAGCGACTCGTGGCTTAATGAAAATCCTTTTGTTGGTTCTTCAAGGTCAATACATCAACAAAATACTCGGAGTACACGCGACCCATTACTTCGACAGAAGAGGCAAACGCACGTGTTTACGTATAAAAGACTAATGCCTCAAGGCACTTACTAGAAGGCTTGACTGGCTGGAAGCAACATAGCAACGTTCTATGGCAAAGAACGCTGTGCTATGTAAAAAAGAAAAAACGCTCTGGGTTGTGCTATCTGTTATGTGTATGAAATACGAGTTTGTTTGTGTGTCTGTCTTTGTGCGGCCTGGGAATCAGACGAGTTGACCGAAAGTTACTAAACTTGGGTCACGGATACCTTTATCCAGGCTCCAGACCAGGACGAAGCGTTTTTTCAATTCGAACCAGTTTCTCAGGAAAAGGGAGCGTTTACCGGGACATGTAAAAACATTAGAAAATGACCGGTTTTTGTGTTGAATTTATAGTTAGCGCTGCCGTTGAGAACAATGGTGACACTTCCATTAGCGATGACTTTGAAAATACGCTACCATTGTATGCGGGTCGGTGTCACCCGGGGGTGGGTACCGAAATATATAAAAAATATTCCAAAATGACCAATATTAGTGTCAAATCCTTAGTTTTCACAGTCGCTGAGATGAATGTTGATTCTTCCAGAGGCGTTGACTTCCAAATACAGGCCAATCGCCTGCGGGCGAGAGGCGTTCTTTTAAATTTCGAACCAGGGGGTCTCAGGGGGCGTTTACCGGGATATGTAAAAGTATTAGAAAATGAGCGATATCTTTTTGTTTCGTTGTTCAGTTTGTTTGCATAGATATTTTATCTGACCCATGCGAAAAGTGTGTATTTCAGCTAGTTATTAATAAATGCAAGAAATAAATTATTAGTATTATACAGCGTGGCTCAAAAATAAGTTTACAGTGTTGTACTGATCAGTTCATTGCATTTTATATAATTTCTTATTGTTATCCATCAGATAGACTTAGTTTCTTTATTATTTGTTCTTAATGTGTTTTACTTACATCTTAAGCTCGGAAGAGCTGAAGCAAATAAACTCATAAACTAGAATGTTATACTTGATCAATGAAGAGGTGTATGCCTACTTTTGGACTGTGTGAATAGATAGGAGTGTATTTTCAAAGAAAGAAACTAAAGTGTAAACATACATAACCGTATTTCACTTTATATAATCTATCCTAAACCACGGTCATTAATCTAAGATAATATAGGAAAAAATGCAAGAAAGTACTTAATAATAATAAATATGAGCATATAAAAATATATTTTGAAAGGAAAAGGGTCCCCTGGCAGAACTTATTTACTCCAGATGTCGAAGCGTTAATCAGAGTTGGAGTGGGTGAAGTAGGTCAACAACATGTGACCCACTGTGACCCACCACCCACTATGACCCACTCTGAACTATTGTGACCAACTCCGACCCGCCAAAACCCATCGTCATCAACTCTGACCCATGATCCACGCTCTCTTCAAAACTAAATAAAGTTTACAATTGTAATAAAACAAGGCTGTGAAATTATCACTAATCGGAGTTTGAATTTCTACGGTTCAAAGCTCAAGCACTGCTCTGTTACAATACCGGTGGATGTGATCTTTACGATATACAATGATAAAGTGTTTGTTATGGGCCAAATTGCGATGAATTTAACTTTAATTATTATATATAATTAGTTCTTTGTTGACTTTGTAACGCCCCTATATAACTTATTTACAATTGTATTACTAGTACAATTTACAATATACTTCTTGTAACTTTTTGTATTTGGCAACCCTGTTGAAACATCATGTTCGCGGGTTCGCGCAAAGGATTCTGGGTACTCAATCAGGGACATGAAGACGCAATGGTAGCAGTAACCTTTGCTTGCTAACAAAATTTTGTTAAATCTCACTCGCTAGTGATCATCGTAGTATTTAAAATGGTTTTACTTTACCTCGTAACCTGGTGAACAATTTCTCACATTTTTTCGTGTGCAACTAGTTTGAATAACATCAAATTTTGAATGGAGTTGGGAAATAGTCCTCCGCCCTAGCTCACACGTGAGCTGTCTTTGTATGTGTGCATGTTTCAAGTTTGCCTTCATTCTGTTATACTATCATATTTGGATATCCAGTGTGCGTTATTTTGGAGTGATTTAGTAATCATGTTAGTATCAGTACACATTTTTAACTTGCAGCTTGAATCAAGTAACTTTATGTGCAGCTAAACTCTTAGTAGCGGGGCCCCCAACCCATTCACAATGTCCGTGAAGCAAGGCAAAATTAAGCATTCTCTATGTCTGTTTTATTTAGTTATATCAGTGCAGTTATTTACTATGGAAGTACCAAGAGCGTATAGTAAACTCACCAGTGATAATATAACTTTCTGTGAATGGAGTCCAGAAAGCCGCTACCGCAGCAAGTTACGTGAACAGCACGCATGGCTGCAGGGCTACCGTATGTTCATAATAATTTTGTATGAACTGCTCAGCCACTTAATCTTATGTAACCCTTTAATCAATGTGAGCAATCATCTTTGTTGGCTATTCAAGAGGTTAAAAATGCAGCATCACGTCAAGTAGTTAAAGTGGAATTTTGTGTATATATTCGTATGTAGAGTGTTAGCCAATGAGAGTCACTTTCATATACTTTCATTAATCATCTCTATGAAATATGAACAAGGCGTCCAGTCGCCAGTTCATTGTTACAACCTTATGTTCATTCTACTTACCAGTTGGATTCAAGTTTATAATCTTAAATAGATGTATCATCATCATCATCCAGACTGTCTAGTGACCTCCAGGAAGTGGATGCACACCAGCTCCTACCTGCCCAGGCTGGATCGTGTAAAATGAAGATGTCTTCTTACGCTTAATCTCCTATGCCAAATAATTTAGAGGAACAACTCAGCAGCAGTGATTATTTAATTTATCCAAGCCTCAGTGCCTTGTGTATGCCTAAAGCAGTAGTTAGTGTGCATATCGTGTAATTTGTTTCCTGTTGGAAATGTGTTTCGTTAGTGTCGAAAGTGCATTTGTGAAAATTATAATAATTTTTGTTTATTCTATACCTGCCAAAAGGGTAAGTACCTTGTGTTATAAGAGCCCGCCTTCGTAGCCGGCTAATAATTCTGCCTCGTACAGAATTTTTGTCTTCACTATTTGTGATTTGTTGAATTACGTGTACATATTGCGCCCTCATGTGGATTTGCTGGTGCACGTTTAAAGAATGTTGTTCTGCAGGTATTTATTTGCACTTATCAAAGTTTCAGCCATGTTGGAAGCAATATAAAGTGCATAGTTAATTACTATCCTTTGAGATTATCACTGTTTAAGTCACGAGCACGTCTCTCGCGTTTAAGAGTCGCTTGGCTATCTAGCACGAGTTGGTCAAGAATGTTGTCCCTTTAGCTTATTATGTTTGTGTTACCATTGAGTTAACTTTGGCAAGTTCATGTTGGTTTCTCTCTAGTTCTTTCCTCTTAATCTCTGCCAAAGTGTGTCTAAGCCACAGCAGTGTCCTTCTGTGAAATGATTACATGGGTTTTATTAAGCATGTCACTATGTCTATATTAATATGGCAATCCACTATGTCCAGCATCAGGATCGGAGCGTGGTTGTTAGCAACCTATTGTCAGGACCGGTCATAACGTCTTGTGTCCATATCTGTCCAATTTGTCCACCTTTTGTCCACTTTAATAGCCTTATTCAATTAGGGTAGTTCATTTGTTTTATGACGACGTATAATGTAACGAAAACTCGATCTAGCATGATGTTTCCTTGGGGTTTATTAGTATTCTAATAATTACTTACTGTTATATAATGGTTAAATTTAAGCATTACTTAATTTTGTGTACACCCGACTAGTCGTAGTCAGTAAAGCTTACCTCGCTCGAGCTATTTGTCCTAATACTTGTCAAAACCATGGTGAACTCCTTAGCATGACATTTTTCCTATAAGCTATATTATTTGTGTGTATGTTTAATCGCTTATCGTATGTTTATTTTACCACCAGCGTATGGTTGTATGTAGTATGATTTTATTCGGTCATGTACCTGTATAGCTTATAAAGGAAAATATCGCAGAAAATTCTCAAAACTGGTTTCAGTCTTAATTTCAGTATAATTACGTTGTTCTATTTACCAGTGTATAATGAATAATCTTAATTGTGAGAATACGTTTAGCCAAATAAATATTACAACACCATAACCATAAGTGTTATATTCCATGAAACCAAACATTACAGGTTTATCTTTCAGCGGCTGGGTTCTCTTGGGATACCTATAGGTAAGGAAATCACTACATGAGGAAAGGGCTGTTCTCGGTGCACTCGTAGAGCGCACAGGGTGCAGTCTCGCACAGGTTGGATTCGTTTACCGTTGCATAGTTATAGTTTTTTTTTCTTTTAGATAATTTTAATGGAGGTTTATTCTGTTCTTGGAGTTTGTCTACTCATTTCTTGTGTTCCGAGCAGATCACAGGTGGCGACCCCTTTTCCTATATCTATCAACTCAGTGCCCCGGCACTGAACATCAAACTTAGCCGTAGCCTGCCAGGGATTAGGGCCCTCTGGGGCGCTACAACTTACAGACATTTTCAGTGGAAAATAGGATGAAATTTGAAAGTCTCAAATCAAGGTAAAGTAGACCAAAGTAAAGAGAAGTCTAAAATTGGTCATATAATTAAGCACCCCGTACAAATTTAAATTCCCACGTAAGTAAGCTTACAGTACAAATTTTATGTAAATTTTCCTCACAACTTTATGACGTGATATCCTTATGCTGTGAACGCTCCATACATAAACACAAGTTTCAGCAGTTACTATAATAAAAAGCAGTAGATGTAAAATGCATAAAACTGTAGTTTTTATTTCTCAATAATTGCTTTTCAATTTGTTTCTGAACTAATATTGATCGTTTTCGATTATTTTTAGAAATCAACCCTATATATAGAAAATGCCCCCTCCCAATAAAAGAGTTTTAAAAATGATATTGAGATCAGGGCCTAACTATGTATATCCCAAATGTCATTTCAGTTGACTTTGCAATTTGATCATGACGATCACACACACATAGTTATATTCAATTTTCCATAATTCCATACATTATAGGTAATACCATAATTCGTACATTATAGGTATACACCATAATTCGTACATTATAGGTAATACACATTTTTTTCTCCAGTAGTTAGCTCCTCTAAAAACTCGCGGGATGTGTTTGAAAAGTCAAGAAGTAAGTCCTATTGCTATTATTACAATTCCAAATATGGTCAATTGGCTGAAGTTCTGCAAGAGTGCCTGAAATTCTTTCTTCAATAGAGATAAATGAAAAAAGAAGAAAAAGGGAGGCCTTGAAAGTAAAAGGTAGACAAATTCACCAGTGGTCAGAAGAAACTCTACAATGCACTGAGCAGAATGGGTTCGTAAGTCAGAGTGGATCAGTGGGTCAGCGTGGATCAGAATGGGTAGTTGGATCAGAGTGAGTCACGGTGGGTTGTATGTCGCAGTGAGTCAAATCCTGTTGACCCATGACCCACTTACAAATCTTGACGCAATTGACCCACTGAGTCACTCCATCTCTGGACTGCACACACGTATAAAGCAGTCATATATTTATCTTAACCTTCCTGACTTTACTTAACCTCCAATAATTTAAGTTATTCTACAAAAAATGCAATAAAGCAATTATTATTGACAAATACAAACATATAGGAATGTATTTTGAGAAAAAGAAAAATCAAAATGAACCAGCCGAGATTTGAACCCGCGTTGCTCCACACAAGAAACAGACATCCTACCGACTTAGCCACGGCAGAACTTGTAACTTTTGGTTTTGAAGCTTTATTTATATTACGTGTGTTCGTGTCGCGGCCTGGATGGAGTTAACTTTTTTCAAGGAATTAAACACTATAAATGATGTTCGCGTTTGATGCTGAATGAGATTTATCCTACGAAGGGAAAAAAACCAGGACGGATACAGCGGGCAGGAGGAAAGACGGACACTGTTTATCCTTAAGCGTTAAAATTTAATTTATTCCCATGTCTTTTGCTCTTTCCTTCTCTTCTCATTTTGTTTAGCTTTCCATACTTTTTCGGTCTCTGCATGATGCGTATTATTCTTTTCGTTTTCTTTGCATTAATTCCTATCTCTTTGATCTTAAAGTGAATGGATTTTCTGCAGATTTATCTCGTAGTTGTTTCTCTAAGTGATGCTCTCAGATAGTAATACTTTTTCCTCCAAATGGAGGAATATCCTGGAATGTTATGTTTTCGGGCACATATTTGCTGTCATGTTGGCTGTCCAACTATCAGACATCGAGTGAAACTATTCTGCTACTGGAAAAAGCTATAATTTCTTATGTATCCAACCTCCAGTTTCTACTGTCGCTGACTGTACACTCCTAAACACACCACTTCACTCTTATATTGCACTACAAGACAATGAAAAAGTAGAAGTTGTTTCTTATTACACTCTTTTTAATCAATATTCATTACTATTAGAAAGAAGAAAAGACGTTTGAAGAAGAAGAAAAAACTGTCAATTTTTGTGGAATTAAAGTATAACTTGTGAAAGACTTCTTTGCAAAATGTTCTCTCAATTAGTTTCAATGCGGCTGACTAACATATCGAGCCCTTGTAAGAAGAAACGAAAGTATCCTGCAATTGTTCTAAAATAGGTGAATTTTGGGTAATTTTCTGTGGCAATTAAAACACGTTTCTTATAGTTTTCTCTACTCCACGGGAAGACAATCAATACGTAGTTACGCAACGTCAAATATTATATGGCAGCACTATTTTTCTATGAAGTAGTAACACATACACAAGCTTTACATTTCCAAATTAAACTATATACATTCATGGATTACTTCAAATAAGTGCAAGAGCAACTGCCCCCCATTGCCCCCTAATCGCCGCCCATGACGAAGATTATCAGAAGATTAGCGTCAGGACTAGTGATGGGCAGTGAGAATATTCCAAGTGGGAAGGAAAATAAAAATGGGAATATTCCCAGGATTATTCCCTGGCATATAAATTCCCGGAAAGGAATTCATTTTCGTTTTTTACTTTATCTTCCAAATTATAAGAACTATATGACTAATTACTTTATTTTCATTTATTATGATTTACTTCTAGGTTTTAAATAATTTAGAGCTTAAAAAATTTAAAATTCGTTGACTGTAATTTATATAACTAATAATAAGATTTCTAAAGTTCCATTTCCATTTGGACTAGAATGTAGCAAAGTACTAATTTACAAATCATGAAAAGGAACCAGTTTGTAAAGTAATGTAGAAATTATGTTGAAACAAAGATGAAGTAGTATAAATCAACCCAGAGACCGTTAGTAATATACGTCGGTGTGTCTCCTCTCTCTGCTTCGAATTTCTAAATAGTTACTTGCACTTATCTTTCGTGTGAATTAACGTTTGAAATTTCGAGAAATGGGTAGGAAGAAAGGTCCTGTGTGGCAATGTTACGTTCAAAATTCTAAAGATATGTCAGTATGTTGCAGATATTGTAAGCATTTATATTTATGAGCAAATGTTGAAAAAATGGTGGGATATGTGTCTTCTGGCAGTTATCCAACCTAATTTGTTTATAATATTTAATATGTTTATAATATCAGTAGTACAGTCAAATTTAGAAAATCCATTTACATATAAATTTAAACTGGTTAGCGATTTAAAAGTATGTGGACTTGCTATACCGTTTTTCACACATAATTACTACCATAGAACATAATGTAAATAAATATACATATATGCGTACTCTATAAATATAATAAAATATTAACAAAATAACATAATACCATTGAGAATATTCGATTTAAAGTCTCCTGTGGGGACAAGAGTAATAATATACTCTGATATAAAGACGAATTTAACTTTGAAATCATAATATAGCATTAGAATGCAATTTTATCTTTGTACTTAAATCCTGGAAACATTTCCAGTTTTGGGGATCTTACTGAAAAAATATTCCCCATGAATTTATCCATCACTAGATAGGACCAAAGATTTCATATGATAGTAACACACTGCGTCTAAGAGACCTTGCCCCTATTACCTGTTGACAAATTAAGCAACGTCATTTCATTGTTCTCTAGAATATTTTTCCTTGACTCACATGGCAAGGTTGTCCTTAGCAAAGTTGAAATTCACGGTTTCACCTAAGTAATGATTAAATAACAAATTGTTTCACTATTATTGTGATAATATAAGGTTCAATAAGAATGATAATAAGTTTAGTGATGTTTAGTTTGAATATTCCCAGTGAGATGGAAAATAAAAATAAAATAGAAATATTCCGTTTTTTCTCCCCGTGGTATTTCATTTCTTTGGTTTGTTTTCCAAATTATAAGAACCACATAACTAATTACTTTAATTTATTATCTTATATACTTCTAGGTTTTAAATAATTTGGAGGTAAATCTCTAAAATTAATTGACTGTACTTTATATAAGTGATAAATAATATGATTGTTTAAGTTACATTTACATTTGCACTAGAAAGTAGTAAGTTACTGATTAGAAACTGATGTAAATATTGTAAAAAATCTGTAGAGATAGCGAAGAAGTACTATCGATACACTCCGAATCACCGTTAGTAGAAGACGTTTATGTATCTGCTATATATGACTCAAATTTCTTAATAGATACTTGGACTTCTATTTTATGTGAATTAACGCATGTGGGTAGGAAGAAAGGTCGTGTGAGGCAACGTGACGCAAAATTGTAAGGAGAAGTCACTATCTTAAAAATATTGTGGACCTAAATATGTATGTGCTGATGTTGATGAAATGGTGAGACATGTTTTGAAGCTGTTACCCAACCTAATTTGTTTATAATATGTAAAAAAAATAATCTGTTTATGATATATGTAGTAGGATGAAGTTTAGAAAATCCACTTACTATAAATTTAAACTATTTAGCGGTATAAAAATATGTGCACTTGCTATACCAAATATTTTTTCTAACATATTTAATCCGACAAAGCAAATTGTAAGTAAATAAGCAGTTACGGGTTCTTTAAATGTAATGAAAATATAAAACGAAATACCGTTCAGAATATACGGTTTAAAGAATCCTCTTGAGACAAGAATAATAAATGTACTGTGATAAAATCGAAGTTAATTTTGAAACCATAATAGTAAGAGAATGCAATTTATGTTCGTACTTAAGTTCCCGGAATATTCACATTTTTGGAAATATTCCCGAAAAATATTTTTCTGGAAATTTGTACATCACTAATTAAGGTAGCTTTTAATTTTTTCCCCAATCTTGCACATATAAGATCTCCAGTGTTTTTGACTACAGAATATATACCTGAGCGAGCGAAAGCAGTTCGAAGCCCTGCAGAGCTCTTTTTTTTTTTTTTTTTTTTAAACGTTCATCACAATTTAAACAAAAACAAGGTACAAAGTTCTAGATACATTTATCACGTTGGTAGAAATTCGAAATGCTATACAATAATAGTAATGAGCTGAAATGCAAAACACGAGCGAACTTGTATTGAGTGTATATGTATCTGTAGTTAGTATTTGTTTCCTTTGAGGTACCAAAATGTATTATTTCAACGATTCCATTTACCGAAGACAACTGTGTCACAGTTCTGAGCATTAAAACACAAACTGAGATCTACCGCGAATTATTCTCTTACCGAAAGATTTAACTAGCATTAATTAACTGCATCCAGTGAAGAAAAAAAAATATTTTCAATAAGTATTGGGTTCAAACTTTATTAATGTCCCACACAGGGAAATGAGGAAGTTAAAGCTCACATTGAACTCACGAAGTTAGACCCTAATATCGCGTCGAAAAGGATGTATTCCGGACTGCGCTGAGTAAGATAAACACGTGATAAATATTCTTAATCTAACACATAAATGAATATTCCAAAATATGTTCTTTATGACTCACCTGTCAAAAGAACAACACAAATAACTCACATGAATTAGGTATTTAATGTAATGGTATTACTAACTTTCGTTGTAGTTGATTTATATATATATATATATATATATATATAATATTTCATCCGACATGAGATATTATTTTCACGAGCACCAAGCAAACATTCGAGTACTTCAAATACTTATTAATTATTTAATCCAGCTTTTGGTCCTGGCAAAGGTTACGCGAGAACCGGCGGGAAGGCAAGCGTGAATTATTCAGAAGTTTTACGGGATGTGATGAAAATTTTTTCCAATTAGACATTGCTGGGCGTAGATGATCATTATTGTTTCCTTTAAAACCAGGTTAATTAAGTGTTTTGCTTCAGCTTACGGTGCACTTCATAGCACTAAGAAATCTTGAGCACAAGTAACATTCAAAACTTTACCTCATTATAATCGTGATGCAAAGCACTTTTACATTTATTAACTACTTTGGGAATTATTATTTTAAGATTTCATCTACATTTTAGAAATGATAATTTATTCTTAAGATAACACTTGAGAGACTTCTTTACTTCATTTAAAAAGTTGTCATTTGGAATCCTTGGCGGTAAATGAATGTCGCCACCTAGTACCTTCCTTGCTTTGAGCAAAGGATGTCCGATAAATACAATGTTTTTTACTTAAAATTAGTTCCATTGGATTTTAAACATTCTTCTAAGTAATAATGTTCTTTTTAATACACACAAAATATAATTATTATCACTTATTCAAATGTTAAACTTAGCATTATCCGACTTAGTCAAACACTAATTATTTTGCTGAAACAAACATATTAAATGCAGGCTTCATTACATTAATTGGCATATTTCATATGTGGGTGGATGGTAATTAGTCGTTGATGCAAAACTTTACCAAATTTCTAGTAAAACTCGTGCAGATGGAATTCTCGGAAGAATGAGGCTACCGAAAGGTAGCACTGAAACGAAAAATAAAAATGCGTGTACACTGACATTGAAATCCGTTGAGTAAAAAAAATCCTTTTAGCGTCATATGTTCCTACACAAGTGGCCACCAAACAACAGGAATGCTATATAACTGACACAGGCAGTTCGAATGTAGTGGAAGCGTACGACAACTTCGCTGTGCGCCGTAGGAAGAAGGAAATCAGCTACTCTGGATTTGTTCATAAGCGATAACAGTACAAACAGGAGACAAAATGATTCCCAAGGATGCTGGCCTTTTTCCTAGTGTAATGTTTAATTGATGGAGACCAGCCTTTTTGTAGAATCCAAATAACAAGTTCGCAAATTTGTATAGATTTTGTGTTAGATTAGATTCCAAACGGTTATACCTTTTCGTCTAAACAGAAACTTTTCCCTGTATATTGGAACAGTTAGATCTCGATACCAAGGAATGCCATAATTATATATCGTACATCACTAAAAACTGCTCTCTTTCGTGCATCACTCGAAACTTTATAACTTCCCACTTTATTTTGGTTTATCACAATACATTGGTAGAATATGGAAATATTAGAAAGTGAATAGAATTCACAAAAAATAAATAAATAGATAATAAACAAATAAATAAAATAAAAGGTTACCGAAACATACATGAAAAAACAAAGACATGCACTATATTTCACCTGCCTGATTTTATATATTAATAGTTGTTTTAAA